>NC_092018.1:3752018-4422018 GCF_042242105.1 Pempheris klunzingeri | reverse complement strand
GTGCCATGTTAACTGGCAGCTCAAATCTGAGGAGGGAGGCAGACGCAACCACTTTTGTAACCTGCTCTAGCTCTCTCATTTCACAAGTTAGAGACCTGAGGAAAGAACTGAGTGTTCAGGAGACCCTCTGAAGTCCACAGGTCCACATGTTATGGCTCTGACACTTACTGGGTTTGAGTAAAACTGGCATTTTCAGAGGCATGTCACAGCTGAAATCTCCATGTAAAGAGCTGTGTCTCCCCAGAGTAGCTCCGCAGGCACTATCGCCATGACGACCCCACAGCTGCAGCTGGTTAGTGACCTACAGAGCCACTGAGCGTGCTCAGTTGGTGGGAATCAGGTGATAACTTTACTGTCACTCTCTCACACAGAGACACAGACAAACAGAGACACAGACATGCTCAGTTGGTGGAAATCAGGTGATAGCTTAACTGTCACTCTCTCACACAGACAAACAGAGACACATACACACACACACACACACACACACAGACAAACAGAGACACATACACACACACACACAGACAAACAACTACAGGTGTTGACTGACAACAAAGTCACAGGAAGTCTGCCCGAGTATGATTTCAAAATAAAAGCCCTGTGCTTCTCAAAATAAAGTTCATCAGATACAGAAAAACAACTACACGTGTTGACTCGCAACAAAGTCACAGGAACTCTGCCGAGTCTGAATTTCAAAATAAAAGCCCTTAAAAAAAATTAAATTTAATCAGATACAGATAAACAACTACACGTGTTGACTCACAACAAAGTCACAGGAACTCTGCCGAGTCTGAATTTCAAAATAAAAGCCCTTTGTTTTTCGAAATTAAATTTCATCAGATTTTTCATCTGTACATCTTTCAACTTACTTTTTCATGTTAAACCTATTCAAAATAGCAGAATATTCAATGCTTTTCAGTTCAAAAGTCAGCTATTCACTTTTCACCCTTTCACATATTCAGATTAGTACTTTATTCTTTCATTCAGGTATTCAATAATTTTCAGTTCAAAAGTGAGCTATTCATTCTGGCGTAAACCATTCATTTTCACCCTTTCATATATTCAGATTAGTACTTTATTCATTCATTCAGGTCTTCAATGCTTTTCATTTCAAAAGGGAGCTATTCAGTCTGGCGTAAGCCATTCAACTTTACCCTTTCATATATTCAGATTAGTACTTTATTCATTCATTCAGGTATTCAATGACTTTCAGTTCAAAAGGAAGCTATTCAGTCTGGCGTAAGCCATTCAGCAGCCAGCAGAGAGCATTCACACCGCAATTTCTTCAGAAATTGCACTTTCTAGTTATTATTATTATTGGTGTGAATGCTCAAGCATTCACACTATATGTTCTTGTACTTTATTATTATTATTTTTCTTCAGACGCGTTTTTCGGCTCGCTTCTTCATCCAGAGCTTTCAAAATAGAAAATTCATTCAAAGTTCAAAACGTGCGCTTCAATCGGGAATCGATTGCTATGACTTTTCTCATCCGAAACTTCAAAAATGTGCCATTAATATCCATTTTTCTGACAAAAATTCCTCATAGAAATGAATGGGAAAAAAATTCAAAACTCCGATTTTCTCACCAAACTTCAAGCCCTCACAGTTCCTACATACATTCAGCCAGAAACTTCATTCAAACTCTAAAACGTTCAGCCTCTCGACCTCTTTCAGACCATACTTCAACCTCCTTCATTCCATTCACCGTTTCATCACACTCGTCTTTCAAAAAAAAAAACTTTCTCACTCCATTTTCAGATTTAACATTAGTGTGTATGTGGCGGAATGTTCAGAGCTAGAGTGCGTGATGTCATCGCTAGAGTGGAGAGGAGCAGAAAAATCGTCTGAAGATTTCGGGAACAACTCGCTCTCATGCCCACAGCGTGTCACTCAGACTCATAATTCATACAGAAAAACGTAGGACTGCTCGGGCCGGTCGCAACGATGCGACTTCGGACACACAGAGACGCACGCAGCAGCCCCCACGAGCCTCCAAGCGACGGAAACTCACAGGAACTGCTGCATTAAGTGCCATGTTAACTGGCAGCTCAAATCTGAGGAGGGAGGGAGACGCAACCACTTTTGTAACCTGCTCTAGCTCTCTCATTTCACAAGTTAGAGACCTGAGGAAAGAACTGAGTGTTCAGGAGACCCTCTGAAGTCCATAGGTCCACATGTTATGGCTCTGACACTTACTGGGTTTGAGTAAAACCGGCATTTTCAGAGGCATGTCACAGCTGAAATCTCCATGAAAAGAGCTGTGTCTCCCCAGAGTAGCTCCGCAGGCACTATCGCCATGACGACCCCACAGCTGCAGCTGGTTAGTGACCTACAGAGCCACTGAGCGTGCTCAGTTGGTGGGAATCAGGTGATAGCTTTACTGTCACTCTCTCACACAGAGACACAGACAAACAGAGACACAGACATGCTCAGTTGGTGGAAATCAGGTGATAGCTTAACTGTCACTCTCTCACACACAGACAAACAGAGACACATATACACACACACACACACAGACAAACAGAGACACATACACACACACACAGACAAACAGAGACACATACACACACACACACACAGACAAACAACTACAGGTGTTGACTGACAACAAAGTCACAGGAAGTCTGCCCGAGTCTGATTTCAAAATAAAAGCCCTGTGCTTCTCAAAATAAAGTTCACCAGATACAGAAAAACAACTACACATGTTGACTCGCAACAAAGTCACAGGAACTCTGCCGAGTCTGAATTTCAAAATAAAAGCCCTTAAAAAAAAATTAAATTTAATCAGATACAGATAAACAACTACACATGTTGACTCACAACAAAGTCACAGGAACTCTGCCGAGTCTGAATTTCAAAATAAAAGCCCTTTGTTTTTCGAAATTAAATTTCATCAGATTTTTCATCTGTACATCTTTCAACTTCCTTTTTCATGTTAAACCTATTCAGAATAGCAGAATATTCAATGCTTTTCAGTTCAAAAGTCAGCTATTCACTTTTCACCCTTTCACATATTCAGATTAGTACTTTATTCTTTCATTCAGGTATTCAATGATTTTCAGTTCAAAAGGGAGCTATTCATTCTAGCGTAAGCCATTCATTTTCACCCTTTCATATATTCAGATTAGTACTTTATTCATTCATTCAGGTATTCAATGATTTTCAGTTCAAATGGAGCTATTCAGTCTAGCGTAAGCCATTCAACTTTACCCTTTCATATATTCAGATTAGTACTTTATTCATTCATTCAGGTCTTCAATTCTTTTCATTTCAAAAGGGAGCTATTCAGTCTGGCGTAAGCCATTCAACTTTACCCTTTCATATATTCAGATTAGTAATTTATTCATTCATTCAGGTATTCAATGACTTTCAGTTCAAAAGGAAGCTATTCAGTCTGGCGTAAGCCATTCAGCAGCCAGCAGAGAGCAGCAGAGAGCATTCACACCGCAATTTCTTCAGAAATTGCACTTTCTAGTTATTATTATTATTCCGGTGCCTGCTTTTTTGGCTCACTTCTCCTACCAGAGCTTACAAGATAGGAAAACCGTTCAAACAGGAAAACGTGCGTCTCAATCGGGAATGGTGCGCTATGACTTTTCTAAGTAATCGGAAAGCACGTTTTGGCGCAACGCGCCAAAACGTGCGCCAAATCTCCCATAGAAAATGAATGGGAAAAATGTTCAAAAGTCACATTTCGTCATCAAACTTCAAGCCCTCACAGCTCCCTCATACATTCAGCCAGAAACTCCATTCAACCTGTAAAACGTTCATCATCTCGACCTCTGTCAGTACACCATTCAACCCCGGTCGTGGCATTCACCGTTTCACCACGGTCGCCGTTCAAAAAAAAAAAGTTTTTCGCTCCGTTTTCAGATTTAACATTAGTGTGTGTGTGGTGGAATGTTCGGGGCTAGAGTGGGTGATGTCATCGCTAGAGTGGAGAGGGAGAGAAAAATCGTCTGAAAATTTCGGGAACAACTCGCTCCCACGCCCACAGCGTGTCACTCAGAGTCATGATTTATACATCAAAACGTAGGCCTGCTCGGCCCGGTCGCGATGGTGTGACTTTGGACCCACAGAAACGCACGCAGCTCCCGCTACGAGCCTCCAAGCGACGGGGAGTGAGACCAACTGCCGCATCAAGTGCCATGTTAAATGGCTGCACAAAGCTGAGGAGGGAGGCAGACGCAACCACTTTTCTAACCTGCGTCAGAGCTCTCATCTCACAAGTTAGAGACCTCAAATTATACGTACGTGTTCAGGAGACCCTCCTCTGTCCACTGGTCCACACGCCAAAGCTCTGACACTTACGGTTCCCATGTAAAAGCTGCATTTTCAGAGGCCTTTTAGAGGCCTGTCACAGCTGAAATCTCCATGAAAACAGCTGTGTGTGGACCAGCTGGCTAGTCACCATGGTAACCGGACCGCTGGAGGAAATCAGCTGATTTGTGACCTTTGACCCACAGAGACAACGAATTTCAAAATAAAATGCCACAGATGGTAAATTGGTGCAGTCTGGAGGATATCAGCCGATTGGTGAACTGTCACTCACTCACTCACACTCACTCTCTCACTCACACACACACACACACGCACTCACTCACTCACTCACTCACTTACTCACTTACTCACTCACTCGCACATCCTTCAACTTCAATTTGTGCTGGTCGAAGACCAGCACAAATTGATGTTGAAGACACAGACACAGACAGACAGACAGACAGACAGACACACACACTCACACTCACACTCATAATGATGAGAATTTGAATTTAATATTGATAAGTAAGTTGGTTTAAAAGGTCCAGACTTTGAGTGGTGACATTTCCTAGTTGACTTGTACGCACCATGAAATGAGGTAAGAACACAGGGAGTGCTGCAAACTAATGAGGTGGTGTAAACATGAACATGCAGGGCAGCGGGGCAGGACAGCAGGGCAGTTTGGCGTGAGCAGGGCAGCGGGGCAGGACAGCAGGGCAGTTTGGCGTGAGCAGGGCAGCGGGGTAGGACAGCAGGGCAGTTTGGCGTGAGCGGGGCAGCGGTGCAGGACAGCAGGGCAGCTTGGCGTGAGCAGGGCAGCTTGGCGTGAGCAGGGCAGCTTGGCGTGAGCAGGGCAGCGGTGCAGGACAGCAGGGCAGTTTGGCGTGAGCAGGGCAGCTTGGCGTGAGCAGGGCAGCGGTGCAGGACAGCAGGGCAGTTTGGCGTGAGCAGGGCAGCTTGGCGTGAGCAGGGCAGCGGTGCAGGACAGCAGGGCAGCTTGGCGTGAGCAGGGCAGCTTGGCGTGAGCAGGGCAGCTTGGCGTGAGCAGGGCAACAGACAGCATACACACCGCAATTTCTCCAGAAATTGCAGTTTCTAGTTGGTGTGTATGCTGAAAGCATACACAACATATGTTGTTGTACTTTATTATTGGTGTGTATGCTGAAAGCATACACAACATATGTTGTTGTACTTTATTATTATTATTATTATTATTGGTGTGAATGCTGAAAGCATTCACAACATATGTTCTTCGACTTTATTATTCTTATTCTTATTCTTCCGCCGCGTTTTTCGCCGCGCTTCTTCTTCCACAGCATTCAAAATTTCAAAACCATTCAAACTTCAAAACATTCAACCTATTCGGGAATCGAGGGGTATGACTTTTCACGTCCATGACATTCAAAACTTCCGAAATATTCAACGTTTTCCCCGGAAATTTCCCCATAGGAATGAATGGGAAAAATTTCAAAAATTCCCATTTCTTCAACCAACTTCAACCAACTTCAAGCCTTCACAGCTTCCTCATACATTCAGCCACAAACTCCATTCAAACTTCAAAACATTCAACATCTTCTCCTCATTCAGCACATCATTCAACCCACTTCATCCCATTCACCCTTTCACCACATTCACCTTTCAAAAAAAAAAAGTTTTCCACCCCTTTTTCAGATTTAACATTAGTGTGTGTGTGGTGGAATGTTCAGGCCTAGAGTGCGGGGCCAGCATAGCTAGAGTGGAGAGGAGCAGAAAAATCGTCTGAAAACATCGTGTTTAGCTCGCTCTCACGCCCACAGGGTGTCACTCAGACTCACGATTCATACATCAAAACGTAGGCCTGCTCAGCCCGGTCGCAACGATGTGACTTCGGGCACACAGAAACGCACGCAACCCGCGCTACGAGCCTCCAAGCGACGGGAAGTGAGACCAACTGCCGCAAAAACTGCCATGTTAACTGATGCACAAAGCTGAGGAGGGAGGCAGTTGGTCCGTCACCACGGCAACCGGACAGCTGGAGGAAATCAGCTGTTTTGTGACCTTTGACCCAAAGAGAGACACAGATTTTCAAAGTGAAATGCCTCAGATGGCAAATTGGTGCAGTTTGGGGAAAATCAACTGATCAGTGTGAACTGTCACTCACTCACTCACACACACACACACACACACACACACACACACACACACACTCACACACACACACACACACACACACAGAAATCAGCTGATCGGTCAACTGTCACTCACTCACACACAGAGACATGCATACAGACAAACAAACAACTACAAGTGTTGACTCAGCAAGATGCTCAATTGGAGGACATCAGCTGATTTGTGACCTTTGACCCACAGAGACACACACACACACACACACACACACACACACAATGACAGCCAGCCAGATTTTCAAAATAAAATGCCTCAGATGGTAAATTGGTGCAGTTTGGAGGAAATCGGCTGATCAGTGAACTGTCACACACACACACACACACACACAGAAATCAGCTGATCAGTCAACTGTCACTCACTCACACACAGAGACATGCATACAGACAAACACACAACTACACGTGTTGACTCACAGCAAAATGCTCAATTGGAGGACATCAGCTGATTTGTGACCTTTGACCCACAGAGACATCGATGAAAACTGCCATGTTAGCTGATGCACAAAGCTGAGGAGGGAGGCAGACGCAACCACTTTTGTAACCTGCTCCAGAGCTCTCATCTCACAAGTTAGAGACCTCAAACTACACGTGTGTGTTCAGCAGACCCTCCTCTGTCCACTGGTCCACACGCCAAAGCTCTGACACTTACGGTGCCCATGCAAAACCTGCACTTTCAGAGGCATGTCACAGCTGAAATCTCAATGAAAACAGCTGTGTGTGGACCAGCTGGCACGTCATCACGGCAACCGGACAGCTGGAGGAAATCAGCACACACACACACACACACACACAGACAGAAATCAGCTGATCAGTCAACTGTCACTCACACACACACACACACACACACACAGACAGAAATCAGCTGATCAGTCAACTGTCACACACAGAGACATGCATACAGACAAACACACAACTACACGTGTTGACTCACAGCAAGATGCTCAATTGGAGGACATCAGCTGATTTGTGACCTTTGACCCACAGAGACATCTATGAAAACTGCCATGTTAGCTGATGCACAAAGCTGAGGAGGGAGGCAGACGCAACCACTTTTGTAACCTGCTCCAGAGCTCTCATCTCACAAGTTAGAGACCTCAAACTCTACGTGTGTGTTCAGCAGACCCTCCTCTGTCCACTGGTCCACACGCCAAAGCTCTGACACTTACGGTGCCCATGCAAAACCTGCACTTTCAGAGGCATGTCACAGCTGAAATCTCAATGAAAACAGCTGTGTGTGGACCAGCTGGCACGTCATCACGGCAACCGGACAGCTGGAGGAAATCAGCACACACACACACACACACACACACAGACAGAAATCAGCTGATCAGTCAACTGTCACTCACACACACACACACACACACACACAGACAGAAATCAGCTGATCAGTCAACTGTCACACACAGAGACATGCATACAGATAAACACACAACTACACGTGTTGACTCACAGCAAGATGCTCAATTGGAGGACATCAGCTGATTTGTGACCTTTGACCCACAGAGACACACACACACACACACACACACACACACACACACACACAATGACAGCCAGCCAGATTTTCAACATAAAATGCCTCAGATGGTACATTAGTGCACTTTAGAGGAAATCAGCTGATTTTTCACCACTCAAACTATTCCTACATGGATTCTGTACATCTTTCAACTTTGCACCTATTCAGATTAGTAGTTTCTTCATTCATTCAGGTATTCAATGTTTTTATAATTCAAAAGGCAGCTATTCATTGTGGTGTAAGCCATTCAGCTTCACCCTTTCACCTATGGAGATTAGTAGTTTATTCATTCATTCAGGTATTCAATGATTTTTCAATTCAACATGCAGTTATTCAGTGTGGCGTAAGCCAATTAATAGTTTATTCATTAATTCAGGTATTCAATGCTTTTTCAATTCAAAAGGCAGCTTTTCAGCGTGGCGTTAGCCATTCAGCAGAAAGCATTCACACCGCAATTTCTTCAGAAATTGCATTCTCTAGTTATTATTCTTCAGCCCATGTTTTTCGGCGCGTTACTAGCCCCACGCCATTCAAGATAGGGCAACCGTTCAAACAGGAAAACGTGCGCCTCAATCGGGAATGGTTCGGAATGACTTTTCCAAGTAATCGGAAAGCACGTTTTGGCGCAGCGCGCCAAAACGTGCGCCAAACCTCCCATAGAAAATGAATGGGAAAAATGTTCAAAAGTCACATTTCGTCATCAAACTTCAAGCCCTCACAGCTCCCTCATACGTTCAGCCAGAAACTCCATTCAACCTGTAAAACGTTCATCATCTCGACCTCTGTCAGTACACCATTCAACCCCGGTGGTGGCATTCACCGTTTCACCACGGTCGCCGTTCAAAAAAAAAAAGTTTTTCGCTCCGTTTTCAGATTTAACATTAGTGTGTGTGTGGTGGAATGTTCGGGGCTAGAGTGGGTGATGTCATCGCTAGAGTGGAGAGGGAGAGAAAAATCGTCTGAAAATTTCGGGAACAACTCGCTCCCACGCCCACAGCGTGTCACTCAGAGTCATGATTTATACATCAAAACGTAGGCCTGCTCGGCCCGGTCGCGATGGTGTGACTTTGGACCCACAGAAACGCACGCAGCTCCCGCTACGAGCCTCCAAGCGACGGGGAGTGAGACCAACTGCCGCATCAAGTGCCATGTTAAATGGCTGCACAAAGCTGAGGAGGGAGGCAGACGCAACCACTTTTCTAACCTGCGTCAGAGCTCTCATCTCACAAGTTAGAGACCTCAAATTATACGTACGTGTTCAGGAGACCCTCCTCTGTCCACTGGTCCACACGCCAAAGCTCTGACACTTACGGTTCCCATGTAAAAGCTGCATTTTCAGAGGCCTTTTAGAGGCCTGTCACAGCTGAAATCTCCATGAAAACAGCTGTGTGTGGACCAGCTGGCTAGTCACCATGGTAACCGGACCGCTGGAGGAAATCAGCTGATTTGTGACCTTTGACCCACAGAGACAACGAATTTCAAAATAAAATGCCACAGATGGTAAATTGGTGCAGTCTGGAGGATATCAGCCGATTGGTGAACTGTCACTCACTCACTCACACTCACTCTCTCACTCACACACACACACACACGCACTCACTCACTCACTCACTCACTTACTCACTTACTCACTCACTCGCACATCCTTCAACTTCAATTTGTGCTGGTCGAAGACCAGTACAAATTGATGTTGAAGACACAGACACAGACAGACAGACAGACAGACAGACACACACACTCACACTCACACTCATAATGATGAGAATTTGAATTTAATATTGATAAGTAAGTTGGTTTAAAAGGTCCAGACTTTGAGTGGTGACATTTCCTAGTTGACTTGAACGCACCATGAAATGAGGTAAGAACACAGGGAGTGCTGCAAACTAATGAGGTGGTGTAAACATGAACATGCAGGGCAGCGGGGCAGGACAGCAGGGCAGTTTGGCGTGAGCAGGGCAGCGGGGCAGGACAGCAGGGCAGTTTGGCGTGAGCAGGGCAGCGGGGTAGGACAGCAGGGCAGTTTGGCGTGAGCGGGGCAGGACAGCAGGGCAGTTTGGCGTGAGCGGGGCAGGACAGCAGGGCAGTTTGGCGTGAGCAGGGCAGCGGGGCAGGACAGCAGGGCAGTTTGGCGTGAGCATGGCAGCAGGGCAGGACAGCAGGGCAGTTTGGCGTGAGCAGGGCAGCGGTGCAGGACAGCAGGGCAGCTTGGCGTGAGCAGGGCAGCGGTGCAGGACAGCAGGGCAGCTTGGCGTGAGCAGGGCAACAGACAGCATACACACCGCAATTTCTCCAGAAATTGCAGTTTCTAGTTATTATTATTCCGGTGCCTGCTTTTTTGGCTCACTTCTCCTACCAGAGCTTACAAGATAGGAAAACCGTTCAAACAGGAAAACGTGCGTCTCAATCGGGAATGGTGCGCTATGACTTTTCTAAGTAATCGGAAAGCACGTTTTGGCGCAACGCGCCAAAACGTGCGCCAAATCTCCCATAGAAAATGAATGGGAAAAATGTTCAAAAGTCACATTTCGTCATCAAACTTCAAGCCCTCACAGCTCCCTCATACATTCAGCCAGAAACTCCATTCAACCTGTAAAACGTTCATCATCTCGACCTCTGTCAGTACACCATTCAACCCCGGTGGTGGCATTCACCGTTTCACCACGGTCGCCGTTCAAAAAAAAAAAGTTTTTCGCTCCGTTTTCAGATTTAACATTAGTGTGTGTGGGGTGGAATGTTCGGGGCTAGAGTGGGTGATGTCATCGCTAGAGTGGAGAGGGAGAGAAAAATCGTCTGAAAATTTCGGGAACAACTCGCTCCCACGCCCACAGCGTGTCACTCAGAGTCATGATTTATACATCAAAACGTAGGCCTGCTCGGCCCGGTCGCGATGGTGTGACTTTGGACCCACAGAAACGCACGCAGCTCCCGCTACGAGCCTCCAAGCGACGGGGAGTGAGACCAACTGCCGCATCAAGTGCCATGTTAAATGGCTGCACAAAGCTGAGGAGGGAGGCAGACGCAACCACTTTTCTAACCTGCGTCAGAGCTCTCATCTCACAAGTTAGAGACCTCAAATTACACGTACGTGTTCAGGAGACCCTCCTCTGTCCACTGGTCCACACGCCAAAGCTCTGACACTTACGGTGCCCAAGTAAAGGCTGCATTTCCGGAGGCCTTTCACAGGCCTGTCACAGCTGAAATCTCCATGAAAACAGCTGTGTGTGGACCAGCTGGCTAGTCACCATGGTAACCGGACAGCTGGAGGAAATCAGCTGATTTGTGACCTTTGACCCACAGAGACAACGAATTTCAAAATAAAATGCCTCAGATGGTAAATTGGTGCAGTCTGGAGGATATCAGCCGATTGGTGAACTGTCACTCACTCACTCACACTCACTCTCTCACTCACACACACACACGCACGCACGCACTCACTCACTCACTCACTCACTCACTCACTCACTCACTCGCACATCCTTCAACTTCAATTTGTGCTGGTCGAAGACCAGCACAAATTGATGTTGAAGACACAGACAGACAGACAGACAGACAGACAGACAGACAGACAGACAGACACACACACACACACACACACACACACACACACACACACACTCACACTCACACTCATAATGATGAGAATTTGAATTTAATATTGATAAGTAAGTTGGTTTAAAAGGTCCAGACTTTGAGTGGTGACATTTCCTAGTTGACTTGAACGCACCATGAAATGAGGTAAGAACACAGGGAGTGCTGCAAACTAATGAGGTGGTGTAAACATGAACCTGCAGGGCAGCGGGGCAGGACAGCAGGGCAGTTTGGCGTGAGCAGGGCAGCGGGGCAGGACAGCAGGGCAGTTTGGCGTGAGCAGGGCAGCGGGGCAGGACAGCAGGGCAGTTTGGCGTGAGCGGGGCAGCGGTGCAGGACAGCAGGGCAGCTTGGCGTGAGCAGGGCAGCTTGGCGTGAGCAGGGCAGCGGTGCAGGACAGCAGGGCAGTTTGGCGTGAGCAGGGCAGCTTGGCGTGAGCAGGGCAGCTTGGCGTGAGCAGGGCAGCTTGGCGTGAGCAGGGCAGCGGTGCAGGACAGCAGGGCAGCTTGGCGTGAGCAGGGCAGCTTGGCGTGAGCAGGGCAACAGACAGCATACACACCGCAATTTCTCCAGAAATTGCAGTTTCTAGTTATTATTATTATTCTTCAGCCCATGTTTTTCGGCGCGTTACTAGCCCCACGCCATTCAAGATAGGGCAACCGTTCAAACAGGAAAACGTGCGCCTCAATCGGGAATGGTTCGGAATGACTTTTCCAAGTAATCGGAAAGCACGTTTTGGCGCAGCGCGCCAAAACGTGCGCCAAACCTCCCATAGAAAATGAATGGGAAAAATGTTCAAAAGTCACATTTCGTCATCAAATTTCAAGCCCTCACAGCTCCCTCATACGTTCAGCCAGAAACTCCATTCAACCTGTAAAACGTTCATCATCTCGACCTCTGTCAGTACACCATTCAACCCCGGTGGTGGCATTCACCGTTTCACCACGGTCGCCGTTCAAAAAAAAAAAGTTTTTCGCTCCGTTTTCAGATTTAACATTAGTGTGTGTGTGGTGGAATGTTCGGGGCTAGAGTGGGTGATGTCATCGCTAGAGTGGAGAGGGAGAGAAAAATCGTCTGAAAATTTCGGGAACAACTCGCTCCCACGCCCACAGCGTGTCACTCAGAGTCATGATTTATACATCAAAACGTAGGCCTGCTCGGCCCGGTCGCGATGGTGTGACTTTGGACCCACAGAAACGCACGCAGCTCCCGCTACGAGCCTCCAAGCGACGGGGAGTGAGACCAACTGCCGCATCAAGTGCCATGTTAAATGGCTGCACAAAGCTGAGGAGGGAGGCAGACGCAACCACTTTTCTAACCTGCGTCAGAGCTCTCATCTCACAAGTTAGAGACCTCAAATTATACGTACGTGTTCAGGAGACCCTCCTCTTTCCACTGGTCCACACACCAAAGCTCTGACACTTACGGTTCCCATGTAAAAGCTGCATTTTCAGAGGCCTTTTAGAGGCCTGTCACAGCTGAAATCTCCATGAAAACAGCTGTGTGTGGACCAGCTGGCTAGTCACCATGGTAACCGGACCGCTGGAGGAAATCAGCTGATTTGTGACCTTTGACCCACAGAGACAACGAATTTCAAAATAAAATGCCACAGATGGTAAATTGGTGCAGTCTGGAGGATATCAGCCGATTGGTGAACTGTCACTCACTCACTCACACTCACTCTCTCACTCACACACACACACGCACGCACTCACTCACTCACTCACTCACTCACTCACTCACTTACTCACTTACTCACTCACTTGCACATCCTTCAACTTCAATTTGTGCTGGTCGAAGACCAGCACAAATTGATGTTGAAGACACAGACACAGACACAGACAGACAGACAGACACACACACTCACACTCACACTCATAATGATGAGAATTTGAATTTAATATTGATAAGTAAGTTGGTTTAAAAGGTCCAGACTTTGAGTGGTGACATTTCCTAGTTGACTTGAACGCACCATGAAATGAGGTAAGAACACAGGGAGTGCTGCAAACTAATGAGGTTGTCTAAACATGAACATGCAGGGCAGCGGGGCAGGACAGCAGGGCAGCTTGGCATGAGCAGGGCAGCGGGGCAGGACAGCAGGGCAGTTTGGCGTGAGCAGGGCAGCGGGGCAGGACAGCAGGGCAGTTTGGCGTGAGCAGGGCAGCGGGGCAGGACAGCAGGGCAGTTTGGCGTGAGCGGGGCAGGACAGCAGGGCAGTTTGGCGTGAGCAGGGCAGCGGGGCAGGACAGCAGGGCAGTTTGGCGTGAGCGGGGCAGGACAGCAGGGCAGTTTGGCGTGAGCAGGGCAGCGGGGCAGGACAGCAGGGCAGTTTGGCGTGAGCAGGGCAGCGGGGCAGGACAGCAGGGCAGTTTGGCGTGAGCGGGGCAGGACAGCAGGGCAGTTTGGCGTGAGCAGGGCAGCGGGGCAGGACAGCAGGGCAGTTTGGCGTGAGCGGGGCAGGACAGCAGGGCAGTTTGGCGTGAGCAGGGCAGCGGGGCAGGACAGCAGGGCAGTTTGGCGTGAGCAGGGCAGCGGTGCAGGACAGCAGGGCAGCTTGGCGTGAGCAGAGCAGCTTGGCGTGAGCAGGGCAGCGGTGCAGGACAGCAGGGCAGCTTGGCGTGAGCAGGGCAGCTTGGCGTGAGCAGGGCAACAGACAGCATACACACCGCAATTTCTCCAGAAATTGCAGTTTCTAGTTGGTGTGAATGCTGAAAGCATTCACAACATATGTTCTTCGACTTTATTATTGGTGTGTATGCTGAAAGCATACACAACATATGTTGTTGTACTTTATTATTATTATTGGTGTGTATGCTGAAAGCATACACAACATATGTTGTTGTACTTTATTATTATTATTATTATTATTATTATTATTATTCTTCAGCCCATGTTTTTCGGCGCGTTACTAGCCCCACGCCATTCAAGATAGGGCAACCGTTCAAACAGGAAAACGTGCGCCTCAATCGGGAATGGTTCGGAATGACTTTTCCAAGTAATCGGAAAGCACGTTTTGGCGCAGCGCGCCAAAACGTGCGCCAAACCTCCCATAGAAAATGAATGGGAAAAATGTTCAAAAGTCACATTTCGTCATCAAACTTCAAGCCCTCACAGCTCCCTCATACGTTCAGCCAGAAACTCCATTCAACCTGTAAAACGTTCATCATCTCGACCTCTGTCAGTACACCATTCAACCCCGGTGGTGGCATTCACCGTTTCACCACGGTCGCCGTTCAAAAAAAAAAAGTTTTTCGCTCCGTTTTCAGATTTAACATTAGTGTGTGTGTGGTGGAATGTTCGGGGCTAGAGTGGGTGATGTCATCGCTAGAGTGGAGAGGGAGAGAAAAATCGTCTGAAAATTTCGGGAACAACTCGCTCCCACGCCCACAGCGTGTCACTCAGAGTCATGATTTATACATCAAAACGTAGGCCTGCTCGGCCCGGTCGCGATGGTGTGACTTTGGACCCACAGAAACGCACGCAGCTCCCGCTACGAGCCTCCAAGCGACGGGGAGTGAGACCAACTGCCGCCTCAAGTGCCATGTTAAATGGCTGCACAAAGCTGAGGAGGGAGGCAGACGCAACCACTTTTCTAACCTGCGTCAGAGCTCTCACCTCACAAGTTAGAGACCTCAAATTACACGTACGTGTTCAGGAGACCCTCCTCTGTCCACTGGTCCACACGCCAAAGCTCTGACACTTACGGTGCCCAAGTAAAGGCTGCATTTCCGGAGGCCTTTCACAGGCCTGTCACAGCTGAAATCTCCATGAAAACAGCTGTGTGTGGACCAGCTGGCTAGTCACCATGGTAACCGGACAGCTGGAGGAAATCAGCTGATTTGTGACCTTTGACCCACAGAGACAACGAATTTCAAAATAAAATGCCTCAGATGGTAAATTGGTGCAGTCTGGAGGATATCAGCCGATTGGTGAACTGTCACTCACTCACTCACTCACTTACTCACTTACTCACTCACTCACACACTCACTAACTCACTCACTCACTCACTCACTCACTCACTCACTCACTCACTCACTCACTCTCACATCCTTCAACTTCAATTTGTGCTGGTCGAAGACCAGCACAAATTGATGTTGAAGACACAGACAGACAGACAGACAGACACACACACACACACACACACACACACACACACACTCACACTCACACTCATAATGATGAGAATTTGAATTTAATATTGATAAGTAAGTTGGTTTAAAAGGTCCAGACTTTGAGTGGTGACATTTCCTAGTTGACTTGAACGCACCATGAAATGAGGTAAGAACACAGGGAGTGCTGCAAACTAATGAGGTGGTGTAAACATGAACATGCAGGGCAGCGGGGCAGGACAGCAGGGCAGTTTGGCGTGAGAAGGGCAGCGGGGCAGGACAGCAGGGCAGTTTGGCGTGAGCAGGGCAGCGGGGCAGGACAGCAGGGCAGTTTGGCGTGAGCGGGGCAGCGGTGCAGGACAGCAGGGCAGCTTGGCGTGAGCAGGGCAGCTTGGCGTGAGCAGGGCAGCGGTGCAGGACAGCAGGGCAGTTTGGCGTGAGCAGGGCAGCTTGGCGTGAGCAGGGCAGCGGTGCAGGACAGCAGGGCAGCTTGGCGTGAGCAGGGCAGCTTGGCGTGAGCAGGGCAGCTTGGCGTGAGCAGGGCAACAGACAGCATACACACCGCAATTTCTCCAGAAATTGCAGTTTCTAGTTATTATTGGTGTGTATGCTGAAAGCATACACAACATATGTTGTTGTACTTTATTATTATTATTATTATTATTATTATTCTTCAGCCCATGTTTTTCGGCGCGTTACTAGCCCCACGCCATTCAAGATAGGGCAACCGTTCAAACAGGAAAACGTGCGCCTCAATCGGGAATGGTTCGGAATGACTTTTCCAAGTAATCGGAAAGCACGTTTTGGCGCAGCGCGCCAAAACGTGCGCCAAACCTCCCATAGAAAATGAATGGGAAAAATGTTCAAAAGTCACATTTCGTCATCAAACTTCAAGCCCTCACAGCTCCCTCATACGTTCAGCCAGAAACTCCATTCAACCTGTAAAACGTTCATCATCTCGACCTCTGTCAGTACACCATTCAACCCCGGTGGTGGCATTCACCGTTTCACCACGGTCGCCGTTCAAAAAAAAAAAGTTTTTCGCTCCGTTTTCAGATTTAACATTAGTGTGTGTGTGGTGGAATGTTCGGGGCTAGAGTGGGTGATGTCATCGCTAGAGTGGAGAGGGAGAGAAAAATCGTCTGAAAATTTCGGGAACAACTCGCTCCCACGCCCACAGCGTGTCACTCAGAGTCATGATTTATACATCAAAACGTAGGCCTGCTCGGCCCGGTCGCGATGGTGTGACTTTGGACCCACAGAAACGCACGCAGCTCCCGCTACGAGCCTCCAAGCGACGGGGAGTGAGACCAACTGCCGCCTCAAGTGCCATGTTAAATGGCTGCACAAAGCTGAGGAGGGAGGCAGACGCAACCACTTTTCTAACCTGCGTCAGAGCTCTCACCTCACAAGTTAGAGACCTCAAATTACACGTACGTGTTCAGGAGACCCTCCTCTGTCCACTGGTCCACACGCCAAAGCTCTGACACTTACGGTGCCCAAGTAAAGGCTGCATTTCCGGAGGCCTTTCACAGGCCTGTCACAGCTGAAATCTCCATGAAAACAGCTGTGTGTGGACCAGCTGGCTAGTCACCATGGTAACCGGACAGCTGGAGGAAATCAGCTGATTTGTGACCTTTGACCCACAGAGACAACGAATTTCAAAATAAAATGCCTCAGATGGTAAATTGGTGCAGTCTGGAGGATATCAGCCGATTGGTGAACTGTCACTCACTCACTCACTCACTTACTCACTTACTCACTCACTCACACACTCACTAACTCACTCACTCACTCACTCACTCACTCACTCACTCACTCACTCACTCTCACATCCTTCAACTTCAATTTGTGCTGGTCGAAGACCAGCACAAATTGATGTTGAAGACACAGACAGACAGACAGACAGACACACACACACACACACACACACACACACACACTCACACTCACACTCATAATGATGAGAATTTGAATTTAATATTGATAAGTAAGTTGGTTTAAAAGGTCCAGACTTTGAGTGGTGACATTTCCTAGTTGACTTGAACGCACCATGAAATGAGGTAAGAACACAGGGAGTGCTGCAAACTAATGAGGTGGTGTAAACATGAACATGCAGGGCAGCAGGGCAGGACAGCAGGGCAGTTTGGCGTGAGAAGGGCAGCGGGGCAGGACAGCAGGGCAGTTTGGCGTGAGCAGGGCAGCGGGGCAGGACAGCAGGGCAGTTTGGCGTGAGCGGGGCAGCGGTGCAGGACAGCAGGGCAGCTTGGCGTGAGCAGGGCAGCTTGGCGTGAGCAGGGCAGCGGTGCAGGACAGCAGGGCAGTTTGGCGTGAGCAGGGCAGCTTGGCGTGAGCAGGGCAGCGGTGCAGGACAGCAGGGCAGCTTGGCGTGAGCAGGGCAGCTTGGCGTGAGCAGGGCAGCTTGGCGTGAGCAGGGCAACAGACAGCATACACACCGCAATTTCTCCAGAAATTGCAGTTTCTAGTTATTATTTTTCTTCCGTCATGTTATTTTGCCGCGCTTCTTCATCCAGAGCTTTCAAAATAGAAAATTCATTCAAAGTTCAAAACGTGCGCTTCAATCGGGAATCGATTGCTATGACTTTTCTCATCCGAAACTTCAAAAATGTGCCATTAATATCCATTTTTCTGACAAAAATTCCTCATAGAAATGAATGGGAAAAAATTTCAAAACTCCGATTTTCTCACCAAACTTCAAGCCCTCACAGTTCCTACATACAGTCAGCCAGAAACTTCATTCAAACTCTAAAACGTTCAGCCTCTCGACCTCTTTCAGACCATACTTCAACCTCCTTCATTCCATTCACCGTTTCATCACACTCGTCTTTCAAAAAAAAAAACTTTCTCACTCCATTTTCAGATTTAACATTAGTGTGTATGTGGCGGAATGTTCAGAGCTAGAGTGCGTGATGTCATCGCTAGAGTGGAGAGGAGCAGAAAAATCGTCTGAAGATTTCGGGAACAACTCGCTCTAATTCCCACAGCGTGTCACTCAGACTCATGATTCATACAGAAAAACGTAGGACTGCTCGGGCCGGTCGCAACGATGTGACTTCGGACACACAGAGACGCACGCAGCAGCCCCCACGAGCCTCCAAGCGACGGAAACTCACAGGAACTACTGCATTAAGTGCCATGTTAACTGGCAGCTCAAATCTGAGGAGGGAGGCAGACGCAACCACTTTTGTAACCTGCTCTAGCTCTCTCATTTCACAAGTTAGAGACCTGAGGAAAGAACTGAGTGTTCAGGAGACCCTCTGAAGTCCACAGGTCCACATGTTATGGCTCTGACACTTACTGGGTTTGAGTAAAACTGGCATTTTCAGAGGCATGTCACAGCTGAAATCTCCATGTAAAGAGCTGTGTCTCCCCAGAGTAGCTCCGCAGGCACTATCGCCATGACGACCCCACAGCTGCAGCTGGTTAGTGACCTACAGAGCCACTGAGCGTGCTCAGTTGGTGGGAATCAGGTGATAACTTTACTGTCACTCTCTCACACAGAGACACAGACAAACAGAGACACAGACATGCTCAGTTGGTGGAAATCAGGTGATAGCTTAACTGTCACTCTCTCACACAGACAAACAGAGACACATACACACACACACACACACACACACAGACAAACAGAGACACATACACACACACACACAGACAAACAACTACAGGTGTTGACTGACAACAAAGTCACAGGAAGTCTGCCCGAGTATGATTTCAAAATAAAAGCCCTGTGCTTCTCAAAATAAAGTTCATCAGATACAGAAAAACAACTACACGTGTTGACTCGCAACAAAGTCACAGGAACTCTGCCGAGTCTGAATTTCAAAATAAAAGCCCTTAAAAAAAATTAAATTTAATCAGATACAGATAAACAACTACACGTGTTGACTCACAACAAAGTCACAGGAACTCTGCCGAGTCTGAATTTCAAAATAAAAGCCCTTTGTTTTTCGAAATTAAATTTCATCAGATTTTTCATCTGTACATCTTTCAACTTACTTTTTCATGTTAAACCTATTCAAAATAGCAGAATATTCAATGCTTTTCAGTTCAAAAGTCAGCTATTCACTTTTCACCCTTTCACATATTCAGATTAGTACTTTATTCTTTCATTCAGGTATTCAATAATTTTCAGTTCAAAAGTGAGCTATTCATTCTGGCGTAAACCATTCATTTTCACCCTTTCATATATTCAGATTAGTACTTTATTCATTCATTCAGGTCTTCAATGCTTTTCATTTCAAAAGGGAGCTATTCAGTCTGGCGTAAGCCATTCAACTTTACCCTTTCATATATTCAGATTAGTACTTTATTCATTCATTCAGGTATTCAATGACTTTCAGTTCAAAAGGAAGCTATTCAGTCTGGCGTAAGCCATTCAGCAGCCAGCAGAGAGCATTCACACCGCAATTTCTTCAGAAATTGCACTTTCTAGTTATTGGTGTGAATGCTCAAGCATTCACAACATATGTTCTTGTACTTTATTATTATTATTATTATTATTATTATTATTATTTTTCTTCCGTCATGTTATTTTGCCGCGCTTCTTCATCCAGAGCTTTCAAAATAGAAAATTCATTCAAAGTTCAAAACGTGCGCTTCAATCGGGAATCGATTGCTATGACTTTTCTCATCCGAAACTTCAAAAATGTGCCATTAATATCCATTTTTCTGACAAAAATTCCTCATAGAAATGAATGGGAAAAAATTTCAAAACTCCGATTTTCTCACCAAACTTCAAGCCCTCACAGTTCCTACATACAGTCAGCCAGAAACTTCATTCAAACTCTAAAACGTTCAGCCTCTCGACCTCTTTCAGACCATACTTCAACCTCCTTCATTCCATTCACCGTTTCATCACACTCGTCTTTCAAAAAAAAAAACTTTCTCACTCCATTTTCAGATTTTACATTAGTGTGTATGTGGCGGAATGTTCAGAGCTAGAGTGCGTGATGTCATCGCTAGAGTGGAGAGGAGCAGAAAAATCGTCTGAAGATTTCGGGAACAACTCGCTCTAATTCCCACAGCGTGTCACTCAGACTCATGATTCATACAGAAAAACGTAGGACTGCTCGGGCCGGTCGCAACGATGTGACTTCGGACACACAGAGACGCACGCAGCAGCCCCCACGAGCCTCCAAGCGACGGAAACTCACAGGAACTACTGCATTAAGTGCCATGTTAACTGGCAGCTCAAATCTGAGGAGGGAGGCAGACGCAACCACTTTTGTAACCTGCTCTAGCTCTCTCATTTCACAAGTTAGAGACCTGAGGAAAGAACTGAGTGTTCAGGAGACCCTCTGAAGTCCACAGGTCCACATGTTATGGCTCTGACACTTACTGGGTTTGAGTAAAACTGGCATTTTCAGAGGCATGTCACAGCTGAAATCTCCATGTAAAGAGCTGTGTCTCCCCAGAGTAGCTCCGCAGGCACTATCGCCATGACGACCCCACAGCTGCAGCTGGTTAGTGACCTACAGAGCCACTGAGCGTGCTCAGTTGGTGGGAATCAGGTGATAACTTTACTGTCACTCTCTCACACAGAGACACAGACAAACAGAGACACAGACATGCTCAGTTGGTGGAAATCAGGTGATAGCTTAACTGTCACTCTCTCACACAGACAAACAGAGACACATACACACACACACACACACACACACACACAGACAAACAGAGACACATACACACACACACACACAGACAAACAACTACAGGTGTTGACTGACAACAAAGTCACAGGAAGTCTGCCCGAGTATGATTTCAAAATAAAAGCCCTGTGCTTCTCAAAATAAAGTTCATCAGATACAGAAAAACAACTACACCTGTTGACTCGCAACAAAGTCACAGGAACTCTGCCGAGTCTGAATTTCAAAATAAAAGCCCTTAAAAAAAATTAAATTTAATCAGATACAGATAAACAACTACACGTGTTGACTCACAACAAAGTCACAGGAACTCTGCCGAGTCTGAATTTCAAAATAAAAGCCCTTTGTTTTTCGAAATTAAATTTCATCAGATTTTTCATCTGTACATCTTTCAACTTCCTTTTTCATGTTAAACCTATTCAAAATAGCAGAATATTCAATGCTTTTCAGTTCAAAAGTCAGCTATTCACTTTTCACCCTTTCACATATTCAGATTAGTACTTTATTCTTTCATTCAGGTATTCAATAATTTTCAGTTCAAAAGTGAGCTATTCATTCTGGCGTAAACCATTCATTTTCACCCTTTCATATATTCAGATTAGTACTTTATTCATTCATTCAGGTCTTCAATGCTTTTCATTTCAAAAGGGAGCTATTCAGTCTGGCGTAAGCCATTCAACTTTACCCTTTCATATATTCAGATTAGTACTTTATTCATTCATTCAGGTATTCAATGACTTTCAGTTCAAAAGGAAGCTATTCAGTCTGGCGTAAGCCATTCAGCAGCCAGCAGAGAGCATTCACACCGCAATTTCTTCAGAAATTGCACTTTCTAGTTGGTGTGAATGCTCAAGCATTCACACTATATGTTCTTCTACTTTATTATTATTATTTTTCTTCAGACGCGTTTTTCGGCTCGCTTCTTCATCCAGAGCTTTCAAAATAGAAAATTCATTCAAAGTTCAAAACGTGCGCTTCAATCGGGAATCGATTGCTATGACTTTTCTCATCCGAAACTTCAAAAATGTGCCATTAATATCCATTTTTCTGACAAAAATTCCTCATAGAAATGAATGGGAAAAAATTTCAAAACTCCGATTTTCTCACCAAACTTCAAGCCCTCACAGTTCCTACATACATTCAGCCAGAAACTTCATTCAAACTCTAAAACGTTCAGCCTCTCGACCTCTTTCAGACCATACTTCAACCTCCTTCTTTCCATTCACCGTTTCATCACACTCGTCTTTCAAAAAAAAAAACTTTCTCACTCCATTTTCAGATTTAACATTAGTGTGTATGTGGCGGAATGTTCAGAGCTAGAGTGCGTGATGTCATCGCTAGAGTGGAGAGGAGCAGAAAAATCGTCTGAAGATTTCGGGAACAACTCGCTCTCATGCCCACAGCGTGTCACTCAGACTCATAATTCATACAGAAAAACGTAGGACTGCTCGGGCCGGTCGCAACGATGCGACTTCGGACACACAGAGACGCACGCAGCAGCCCCCACGAGCCTCCAAGCGACGGAAACTCACAGGAACTGCTGCATTAAGTGCCATGTTAACTGGCAGCTCAAATCTGAGGAGGGAGGGAGACGCAACCACTTTTGTAACCTGCTCTAGCTCTCTCATTTCACAAGTTAGAGACCTGAGGAAAGAACTGAGTGTTCAGGAGACCCTCTGAAGTCCATAGGTCCACATGTTATGGCTCTGACACTTACTGGGTTTGAGTAAAACCGGCATTTTCAGAGGCATGTCACAGCTGAAATCTCCATGAAAAGAGCTGTGTCTCCCCAGAGTAGCTCCGCAGGCACTATCGCCATGACGACCCCACAGCTGCAGCTGGTTAGTGACCTACAGAGCCACTGAGCGTGCTCAGTTGGTGGGAATCAGGTGATAGCTTTACTGTCACTCTCTCACACAGAGACACAGACAAACAGAGACACAGACATGCTCAGTTGGTGGAAATCAGGTGATAGCTTAACTGTCACTCTCTCACACACAGACAAACAGAGACACATATACACACACACACACACAGACAAACAGAGACACATACACACACACACACACACACACACAGACAAACAGAGACACATACACACACACACACACAGACAAACAACTACAGGTGTTGACTGACAACAAAGTCACAGGAAGTCTGCCCGAGTCTGATTTCAAAATAAAAGCCCTGTGCTTCTCAAAATAAAGTTCACCAGATACAGAAAAACAACTACACATGTTGACTCGCAACAAAGTCACAGGAACTCTGCCGAGTCTGAATTTCAAAATAAAAGCCCTTAAAAAAAAATTAAATTTAATCAGATACAGATAAACAACTACACATGTTGACTCACAACAAAGTCACAGGAACTCTGCCGAGTCTGAATTTCAAAATAAAAGCCCTTTGTTTTTCGAAATTAAATTTCATCAGATTTTTCATCTGTACATCTTTCAACTTCCTTTTTCATGTTAAACCTATTCAGAAATGCAGAATATTCAATGCTTTTCAGTTCAAAAGTCAGCTATTCACTTTTCACCCTTTCACATATTCAGATTAGTACTTTATTCTTTCATTCAGGTATTCAATGATTTTCAGTTCAAAAGGGAGCTATTCATTCTAGCGTAAGCCATTCATTTTCACCCTTTCATATATTCAGATTAGTACTTTATTCATTCATTCAGGTATTCAATGATTTTCAGTTCAAATGGAGCTATTCAGTCTAGCGTAAGCCATTCAACTTTACCCTTTCATATATTCAGATTAGTACTTTATTCATTCATTCAGGTCTTCAATTCTTTTCATTTCAAAAGGGAGCTATTCAGTCTGGCGTAAGCCATTCAACTTTACCCTTTCATATATTCAGATTAGTAATTTATTCATTCATTCAGGTATTCAATGACTTTCAGTTCAAAAGGAAGCTATTCAGTCTGGCGTAAGCCATTCAGCAGCCAGCAGAGAGCGGCAGAGAGCATTCACACCGCAATTTCTTCAGAAATTGCACTTTCTAGTTATTATTTTTCTTCCGTCATGTTTTTTTGCCGCGCTTCTTCATCCACAGCTTTCAAAATAGAAAATTCATTCAAAGTTCAAAACGTGCGCTTCAATCGGGAATCGATTGCTATGACTTTTCTCATCCGAAACTTCAAAAATGTGCCATTAATATCCATTTTTCTGCCAAAAATTCCTCATAGAAATGAATGGGAAAAAATTTCAAAACTCCGATTTTCTCACCAAACTTCAAGCCCTCACAGTTCCTACATACATTCAGCCAGAAACTTCATTCAAACTCTAAAACGTTCAGCCTCTCGACCTCTTTCAGACCATACTTCAACCTCCTTCATTCCATTCACCGTTTCATCACACTCGTCTTTCAAAAAAAAAAACTTTCTCACTCCATTTTCAGATTTAACATTAGTGTGTATGTGGCGGAATGTTCAGAGCTAGAGTGCGTGATGTCATCGCTAGAGTGGAGAGGAGCAGAAAAATCGTCTGAAGATTTCGGGAACAACTCGCTCTCATGCCCACAGCGTGTCACTCAGACTCATAATTCATACAGAAAAACGTAGGACTGCTCGGGCCGGTCGCAACGATGCGACTGCGGACACACAGAGACGCACGCAGCAGCCCCCACGAGCCTCCAAGCGACGGAAACTCACAGGAACTGCTGCATTAAGTGCCATGTTAACTGGCAGCTCAAATCTGAGGAGGGAGGGAGACGCAACCACTTTTGTAACCTGCTCTAGCTCTCTCATTTCACAAGTTAGAGACCTGAGGAAAGAACTGAGTGTTCAGGAGACCCTCTGAAGTCCATAGGTCCACATGTTATGGCTCTGACACTTACTGGGTTTGAGTAAAACCGGCATTTTCAGAGGCATGTCACAGCTGAAATCTCCATGAAAAGAGCTGTGTCTCCCCAGAGTAGCTCCGCAGGCACTATCGCCATGACGACCCCACAGCTGCAGCTGGTTAGTGACCTACAGAGCCACTGAGCGTGCTCAGTTGGTGGGAATCAGGTGATAGCTTTACTGTCACTCTCTCACACAGAGACACAGACAAACAGAGACACAGACATGCTCAGTTGGTGGAAATCAGGTGATAGCTTAACTGTCACTCTCTCACACACAGACAAACAGAGACACATATACACACACACACACACAGACAAACAGAGACACATACACACACACACACACACACAGACAAACAACTACAGGTGTTGACTGACAACAAAGTCACAGGAAGTCTGCCCGAGTCTGATTTCAAAATAAAAGCCCTGTGCTTCTCAAAATAAAGTTCACCAGATACAGAAAAACAACTACACGTGTTGACTCGCAACAAAGTCACAGGAACTCTGCCGAGTCTGAATTTCAAAATAAAAGCCCTTTTAAAAAAAATTTAATTTAATCAGATACACATAAACAACTACACGTGTTGACTCACAACAAAGTCACAGGAACTCTGCCGAGTCTGAATTTCAAAATAAAAGCCCTTTGTTTTTCGAAATTAAATTTCATCAGATTTTTCATCTGTACATCTTTCAACTTCCTTTTTCATGTTAAACCTATTCAGAATAGCAGAATATTCAATGCTTTTCAGTTCAAAAGTCAGCTATTCACTTTTCACCCTTTCACATATTCAGATTAGTACTTTATTCTTTCATTCAGGTATTCAATGATTTTCAGTTCAAAAGGGAGCTATTCATTCTAGCGTAAGCCATTCATTTTCACCCTTTCATATATTCAGAGTAGTACTTTATTCATTCATTCAGGTATTCAATGTTTTTCAGTTCAAATGGAGCTATTCAGTCTAGCGAAAGCCATTCAACTTTACCCTTTCATATATTCAGATTAGTACTTTATTCATTCATTCAGGTATTCAATGATTTTCAGTTCAAATGGAGCTATTCAGTCTAGCGTAAGCCATTCAACTTTACCCTTTCATATATTCAGATTAGTACTTTATTCATTCATTCAGGTATTCAATGATTTTCAGTTCAAATGGAGCTATTCAGTCTGGCGTAAGCCATTCAACTTTACCCTTTCATATATTCAGATTAGTAATTTATTCATTCATTCAGGTATTCAATGACTTTCAGTTCAAAAGGAAGCTATTCAGTCTGGCGTAAGCCATTCAGCAGCCAGCAGAGAGCATTCACACCGCAATTTCTTCAGAAATTGCACTTTCTAGTTATTGGTGTGAATGCTCAAGCATTCACAACATATGTTCTTGTACTTTATTATTATTATTATTATTATTATTATTATTATTATTATTATTATTTTTCTTCCGTCATGTTATTTTGCCGCGCTTCTTCATCCAGAGCTTTCAAAATAGAAAATTCATTCAAAGTTCAAAACGTGCGCTTCAATCGGGAATCGATTGCTATGACTTTTCTCATCCGAAACTTCAAAAATGTGCCATTAATATCCATTTTTCTGACAAAAATTCCTCATAGAAATGAATGGGAAAAAATTTCAAAACTCCGATTTTCTCACCAAACTTCAAGCCCTCACAGTTCCTACATACAGTCAGCCAGAAACTTCATTCAAACTCTAAAACGTTCAGCCTCTCGACCTCTTTCAGACCATACTTCAACCTCCTTCATTCCATTCACCGTTTCATCACACTCGTCTTTCAAAAAAAAAAACTTTCTCACTCCATTTTCAGATTTAACATTAGTGTGTATGTGGCGGAATGTTCAGAGCTAGAGTGCGTGATGTCATCGCTAGAGTGGAGAGGAGCAGAAAAATCGTCTGAAGATTTCGGGAACAACTCGCTCTAATTCCCACAGCGTGTCACTCAGACTCATGATTCATACAGAAAAACGTAGGACTGCTCGGGCCGGTCGCAACGATGTGACTTCGGACACACAGAGACGCACGCAGCAGCCCCCACGAGCCTCCAAGCGACGGAAACTCACAGGAACTACTGCATTAAGTGCCATGTTAACTGGCAGCTCAAATCTGAGGAGGGAGGCAGACGCAACCACTTTTGTAACCTGCTCTAGCTCTCTCATTTCACAAGTTAGAGACCTGAGGAAAGAACTGAGTGTTCAGGAGACCCTCTGAAGTCCACAGGTCCACATGTTATGGCTCTGACACTTACTGGGTTTGAGTAAAACTGGCATTTTCAGAGGCATGTCACAGCTGAAATCTCCATGTAAAGAGCTGTGTCTCCCCAGAGTAGCTCCGCAGGCACTATCGCCATGACGACCCCACAGCTGCAGCTGGTTAGTGACCTACAGAGCCACTGAGCGTGCTCAGTTGGTGGGAATCAGGTGATAACTTTACTGTCACTCTCTCACACAGAGACACAGACAAACAGAGACACAGACATGCTCAGTTGGTGGAAATCAGGTGATAGCTTAACTGTCACTCTCTCACACAGACAAACAGAGACACATACACACACACACACACACACACACAGACAAACAGAGACACATACACACACACACACAGACAAACAACTACAGGTGTTGACTGACAACAAAGTCACAGGAAGTCTGCCCGAGTATGATTTCAAAATAAAAGCCCTGTGCTTCTCAAAATAAAGTTCATCAGATACAGAAAAACAACTACACGTGTTGACTCGCAACAAAGTCACAGGAACTCTGCCGAGTCTGAATTTCAAAATAAAAGCCCTTAAAAAAAATTAAATTTAATCAGATACAGATAAACAACTACACGTGTTGACTCACAACAAAGTCACAGGAACTCTGCCGAGTCTGAATTTCAAAATAAAAGCCCTTTGTTTTTCGAAATTAAATTTCATCAGATTTTTCATCTGTACATCTTTCAACTTACTTTTTCATGTTAAACCTATTCAAAATAGCAGAATATTCAATGCTTTTCAGTTCAAAAGTCAGCTATTCACTTTTCACCCTTTCACATATTCAGATTAGTACTTTATTCTTTCATTCAGGTATTCAATAATTTTCAGTTCAAAAGTGAGCTATTCATTCTGGCGTAAACCATTCATTTTCACCCTTTCATATATTCAGATTAGTACTTTATTCATTCATTCAGGTCTTCAATGCTTTTCATTTCAAAAGGGAGCTATTCAGTCTGGCGTAAGCCATTCAACTTTACCCTTTCATATATTCAGATTAGTACTTTATTCATTCATTCAGGTATTCAATGACTTTCAGTTCAAAAGGAAGCTATTCAGTCTGGCGTAAGCCATTCAGCAGCCAGCAGAGAGCATTCACACCGCAATTTCTTCAGAAATTGCACTTTCTAGTTATTATTTTTCTTCAGACGCGTTTTTCGGCTCGCTTCTTCATCCAGAGCTTTCAAAATAGAAAATTCATTCAAAGTTCAAAACGTGCGCTTCAATCGGGAATCGATTGCTATGACTTTTCTCATCCGAAACTTCAAAAATGTGCCATTAATATCCATTTTTCTGACAAAAATTCCTCATAGAAATGAATGGGAAAAAATTTCAAAACTCCGATTTTCTCACCAAACTTCAAGCCCTCACAGTTCCTACATACATTCAGCCAGAAACTTCATTCAAACTCTAAAACGTTCAGCCTCTCGACCTCTTTCAGACCATACTTCAACCTCCTTCATTCCATTCACCGTTTCATCACACTCGTCTTTCAAAAAAAAAAACTTTCTCACTCCATTTTCAGATTTAACATTAGTGTGTATGTGGCGGAATGTTCAGAGCTAGAGTGCGTGATGTCATCGCTAGAGTGGAGAGGAGCAGAAAAATCGTCTGAAGATTTCGGGAACAACTCGCTCTCATGCCCACAGCGTGTCACTCAGACTCATAATTCATACAGAAAAACGTAGGACTGCTCGGGCCGGTCGCAACGATGCGACTTCGGACACACAGAGACGCACGCAGCAGCCCCCACGAGCCTCCAAGCGACGGAAACTCACAGGAACTGCTGCATTAAGTGCCATGTTAACTGGCAGCTCAAATCTGAGGAGGGAGGGAGACGCAACCACTTTTGTAACCTGCTCTAGCTCTCTCATTTCACAAGTTAGAGACCTGAGGAAAGAACTGAGTGTTCAGGAGACCCTCTGAAGTCCATAGGTCCACATGTTATGGCTCTGACACTTACTGGGTTTGAGTAAAACCGGCATTTTCAGAGGCATGTCACAGCTGAAATCTCCATGAAAAGAGCTGTGTCTCCCCAGAGTGGCTCCGTCGCCGTAGCGACCTCGCAGCAGACCAGCAGAGATTTGAACTGAACACACTCACTCACTCACTCACTCACTCACTCACTCACTCACACACACACACACACACACACACACACTCAGTCACTCACTCAGTCACTCACACACACACACACTCACTCACTCACTCACTCACTCTGCAGCTGATTAGTGATCTCTGACCCCCACAGAGACACTGACATGCTCAGTTGGTGGGAATCAGGTGAATCAGACACACACAGACACACACACACACACACACACACACACACAGATACACACACACACACACACACACACACACACACACACACACACAACATTGGATTTAGACAATAGCCATACACATGTCCTTCTAACTACAGCTGCAGCCTCCAAAATGTTTGCCATAAACTAAACTGGAGGCTATACAAATCATGTGAACACTGAAAATATGTCATATTTCATTAAGAATCAGATTTAGTGAGACTTTAAGATTTCTGTGACAACGCTGGAACGTCCGACTGTCTTTGAACGCCCCTCGCAGCAGCCCTGCACGGGTCGTCGGACCCGTAGTGGTACTTCTTCTCTCATCTTCAGAGGTAGGTACACGAGGCTCCTCACTGTGTGATTTTTTAACAAATAAACCCGAACTTTGTGTGGTTTAGACTATTAATAAGCTAATTACTGATGTGATAACCTATGTGGAGTTCACACATAGCAGGACATAGAGCAACTGTTGTAAATTGTAACTTTGTCACTCTGATAACTGATAGCTGTTAACTGCTAACCGTCAACGGTTAGCTAATGCCATGCTGTAAAAAGCACAGTCATTGTCAGATGGGTTAGCTAACGTTAGCTATGACGCTAATGGCTATCTAATGCGAACATTAGCGTTTTTTAAGGCTAGCCGTTAGCGTCATAGCTAGCGTTAGCTATGACGCTAACCGTTAGCATGGCGCTAACCGCTAGCGTCATGCTAACGGTTAGCATCTGACAATGACTGTGCTTTTTACAGCACGGCATTAGCTAACCGTCAACCGTTAGCAGTTAACAGCTATCAGAGACAAAAGAGCCAGTACTGAATATAGCAAGGATTCAAGGAACTTTATTTGGCATAGCAACACACATTTACACATGGGGAGGTATGAAATGATGTTCTCAGGTCCTGTTTTAAGCCAAGATAAACATGATATAACAAATAAAATGTAGAAAATAGAGGTCCTATATAAAGTAAAATAGAAGTATTTGCTGCAGGTAGGTGTGTGTGTGTGTGTGTGTGTGTGTGAGGGGTGTGTGTGTGGATCTACAGAACAGCACCAGAGTTCAGCAATCTAACAGCTTCCTCAGCCTGCTGGTCTGCCTCCAGGTGCTCCAGACGCAGCCGCCTGCCCGAGTGGAGAGGGCCGAAGAGAGTGTGTGCAAATAATAAATATGAATAAATAAATGAATAATAAACATTGTGTGTTTTTGATGTCTGTGCTGAATTGAAATATGAACTGAGTTTATGTCCATTCTTTCACTCATGTATTAAAACAATGACACCTGCCACAGCTACGATTTAGCAATACGTGCTAGCTGTCTAATACATGTGGTCAGAGTGAGAGGTTTGAAATGTATTTTTGTCTTTTAGACAAGAAACCGCTCCAAGAGCCTGTCCTGAGGTGAGTAAAACAGAATCTGACCTGATGATGAGTGATTCTCTTGGCTGTGGATAACTGATTAGCTGTCTTACATCTATTGTAGCCATCTATCCAGCAAAACTGTTTGATCATAGTGGGAGACTTAAGCCACCTCACCTTTTGAGATTTTTAAATCACTTGGCTAAACATACAGTTAAATGGTATCCAAGTGTAATTGTCAATCATGATTTTAGTGAATGATTGTTGTTTTCTCTGTGATCTACAGTCCGAGAAGAACAAGCAGAAGAAGACGACCTGTGTCCCGTCGGCCCTGTGTCAATTCCAATTCCCCCAACCCTCTATCCTATCCTCTGTCCTGCTACATCTGCTGTCTCTGCCTTCTTTCCCTCTCCCTTTATTTCACACTATTTTCAATCTTGAAAAAAGCCCTTTTTGATGAATGGTCTCCATACCTACCTGGACTTGAAACCTTGAAAACCTTGAAAAACCTTGAAAACCTTGAAAAACCCTGAAAACCTTGAAAAACCTTGAAAACCTTGAAAAAACCTTTTTTGAGAAACTGTTTGAAAGAATTATTGTTCAATACTCTTGAACCACTGAAAACTACCTGAAAACGCTGAAAACTACCTGTCATCATGCCCAGAAAAGGGAAGAGATCTCAAGCTCAAAAACTACGCTGGCAAAAGTTTGGTGAGTCTGAACCCTCTGTACAAAACGAACCCAACCATGAACCGACTGTGTGTACTCATCCTCACAGTAACATTGATATGAATGTTCCTGAACCATCTCATGCTAATGTTTCATGTGTGTTAGCCTCCCGCAGTCAGAGGCATCATAAATATGCTGAATCAAACAACAGTCAGTGCACTTGTAACTCTGCATCATTTCTAGCTGTCTTGCATGAGAGACAGCACCTACAAACAACAGATCTTGATCTTGTTTTGGACAGAGGCCATGTAATGTATCAACTTACTATGGCTCAGTTGAAGGCTGAAGGACGAATGGTTCACAATTACTTGAACACAGAGGAAATTCCTGAGATTGTGTTTGGATACAGTGAGCAGCATTTAATAAAGTGCGAGTCCATGTTTGGTATCTTTACTGCTGATACAGGAGATTACCCAAACCTTCCCAACAGACTTCAGTGCCTGTCATCAGAGGTAAACTACGCTTTGCTGATAATGAGTTCTCTCTGCATTGCTGTTTTCCGTGACCAACAAGGAAGGTATGGATTTTTTGACCCTCACTCCAGGCAACCTGATGGCTTACCCCCCCATGGTCAAGGTGATACTGGCACAGCTGTGATGTTTCTATTCACCCATTTGGATGATCTGATAGCAAAGATTGTCACATGTTTCAGAATGGCAGGTACCAGTCCAAACACTCCATACGAGCTAATGCCTGTGATGTTTAACACTCTACATGAAGTCTCTGTGGATGACAATGTGTCTCATGTAAACGCTGATGTTGAACAAGACCGTAACACTGAGTCCGGTGTTACACAATGTGAAATCGAGACGTCTTTGCCATCATGCCCAGCACCCTGTTCTGATATTACACCAGATGAAAGTGATGTTGGTAACACTAGCACTGCAGTGGAATGTCCTACATCAGAGACACCACAGTGTAACAATGATCGTGTGCTGAATCTGTCAAAACTTAACAAACAACAAAAGCGAAAGTTTCAAAGAAGAGCTAAAGAACTGGAAAATAAAGAAGCTACACATGGTAAAAATGCTGAAAAAATCAGACGTAAGGAAATTCAAAAATTGAAAAAAAATCTTAAACAGCGGGAAATATATGCTAAAGATGCAGTTCTTAACAGACAGAAAAAAATCTATGAAATTGAACGTTACAGGCAAAATGTTGAGTGCAGAAAGAGAAAGATATCCCACATGACAAGTTGCTATCGACAAGACTCCAACTTCAGGCAAAGACAGAGATCATATATACGGAATCGTTACAGTCGAGACAGTGGCTTTCAAGAAAGACAGAGATCATATATAAGGAATCGTTACAGTCAAGACACTGGTTTTCAGCAGAGACAAAGATCGTATATAAACACTTGCTATCAATTGAATGCTGGGTTCAGACGAGCCCAGAAATTGTACATCACCAGCCGCTATGCAAAGGATCCTGCATTCAGATCCAAACAAAAAGAAACAATGAGACAACTCATGAGAAACAGAAGTGTAATGACTAGAACCGTGCGTTGTGCATCGTGCGTCAGAAAACAGAGAGCTTTCTGTCCTCTCCACATGTCACAGAGCGAGGATCACAGGATCACAGGACCTGGCTGACATTAGCCCAGGACCAGGATCACATGAGCCCAGGACCAGCATCACATGAGCCCAGGACCAGGATCACATGAGCCCAGGACCAGGATCACATTAGCCCAGGACCAGGATCACATGAGTCCAGGACCAACATCAGAGGATGTGGACTCCTGTGCAGCTGGACTACAAGTCTGTAAGTACACTACAGGGAACTGTGGGGAGGGTTAATGGATAAAGCTTCATATGTGTGTGTTTACCCTATTGTGACATCTATCCTGAATCATCTTCACAGCTGCTGGGGAGAGTCCTCAGCGCCAGGAAGAGTTCAGCTCAACACAGCCGCTGCCTGATCGCAGCCCTTCATCATCCAGCACATAGCACAGGACCCATCGCTGGTGAAGCAGAGACGGGTTCTTTTCAAGGACATACAGCTCTGAACTGAAGACATGCTCAGCCGTCCTGGTAGGGGATCCCTCTAAGACTTGGCCTGCCTAAAGGTTTCTCCCTTTTTTTACCTAACACAGGTTTTGAGGAGTTTTTCCTGACATGCTTGGAGGGTCTAAGGCTGATGATGTCATTGAGATCAGGTCATCAGACCTGACTGATGCCTGAATCCAGCAATCTTTGTCTTTTGTTTTTGTTTGTTTTATTTTGGATGCATCCTGTGGTAAAAGGTTGTTTCCTTGTTATTAGAGTGATTAAGACTGACACTGATCTTCACTGTGAGACAGACCAACAATAGTGAAACACATACACACCCACATATGCATCCCAGCAACACATACATATATAGATACATACATACATGCAGACACACAAGCACACACACTCACTCACCTCACACAGACATACAGACACTCACACACGTACACGTACACACACACACACACACACACACACTCACTCACACACACACACACACACACACACTCACTCACTCACTCACACACTCACTCTCACACACACTCACACACACAAACAAACACACACACATACATACACACATACATACACACACATACATAAAAAACACACAAACACACATACATACAAAACATCAACACACACTTTCTCAGGTTGTGAATGATTGCAATCCAAAAAGTTTTGTTCACAGATCATGTATTTGTCATTTGTCTGAGCAATCATGATATTCGAGTCTTTCTGTAATCACATACTGTAAATCCTGTGTCTCCATCACCTATGCACACTTTTGGTTTACATGGTCTGCAGGAAAGCATTAATCTTTTTTATTTTAATCTTTTCGTTCTTTTTTGGCTGGTTGATTTAAGTTTACATTTTCTGTTTTGTTCTTTTGTTGATTTTTATACTTACACATATTATACAATTTCTCTGTTCTGATACAATGTTAATAAAGACATTGAACCTTTTTCATGTTCAACCTATTCAGAGTAGTAGTTTCTTCATTCATTCAGGTATTCAGTTCATTCAGGTATTCAATAATTTTCATTTCAAAAGGGAGCTATTATATCTAGCGTAAGCCATTCATTTTCACCCTTTCATATATTCAGATTAGTACTTTATTCATTCATTCAGGTATTCAATGATTTTCAGTTCAAATGGAGCTATTCAGTCTAGCGTAAGCCATTCAACTTTACTCTTTCATATATTCAGATTAGTACTTTATTCATTCATTCAGGTATTCAATGACTTTCAGTTCAAATGGAGCTATTCAGTCTGGCGTAAGCCATTCAGCAGCCAGCAGAGAGCAGCAGAGAGCATTCACACCGCAATTTCTTCAGAAATTGCACTTTCTAGTTGGTGTGTATGCTGAAAGCATACACAACATATGTTGTTGTACTTTATTATTATTATTATTATTATTATTCTTCAGCCCATGTTTTTCGGCGCGTTACTAGCCCCACGCCATTCAAGATAGGGCAACCGTTCAAACAGGAAAACGTGCGCCTCAATCGGGAATGGTTCGGAATGACTTTTCCAAGTAATCGGAAAGCACGTTTTGGCGCAGCGCGCCAAAACGTGCGCCAAACCTCCCATAGAAAATGAATGGGAAATATGTTCAAAAGTCACATTTCGTCATCAAACTTCAAGCCCTCACAGCTCCCTCATACGTTCAGCCAGAAACTCCATTCAACCTGTAAAACGTTCATCATCTCGACCTCTGTCAGTACACCATTCAACCCCGGTGGTGGCATTCACCGTTTCACCACGGTCGCCGTTCAAAAAAAAAAAGTTTTTCGCTCCGTTTTCAGATTTAACATTAGTGTGTGTGTGGTGGAATGTTCGGGGCTAGAGTGGGTGATGTCATCGCTAGAGTGGAGAGGGAGAGAAAAATCGTCTGAAAATGTCGGGAACAACTCGCTCCCACGCCCACAGCGTGTCACTCAGACTCATGATTTATACATCAAAACGTAGGCCTGCTCGGCCCGGTCGCGATGGTGTGACTTTGGACCCACAGAAACGCACGCAGCTCCCGCTACGAGCCTCCAAGCGACGGGGAGTGAGACCAACTGCCGCATCAAGTGCCATGTTAAATGGCTGCACAAAGCTGAGGAGGGAGGCAGACGCAACCACTTTTCTAACCTGCGTCAGAGCTCTCATCTCACAAGTTAGAGACCTCAAATTACACGTACGTGTTCAGGAGACCCTCCTCTGTCCACTGGTCCACACGCCAAAGCTCTGACACTTACGGTGCCCATGTAAAAGCTGCATTTTCGGAGGCCTTTTAGAGGCCTGTCACAGCTGAAATCTCCATGAAAACAGCTGTGTGTGTGGACCAGCTGGCTAGTCACCATGGTAACCGGACCGCTGGAGGATATCAGCTGATTTGTGACCTTTGACCCACAGAGACACCGAATTTCAAAATAAAATGCCACAGATGGTAAATTGGTGCAGTCTGGAGGATATCACCTGATTGGTGAACTGTCACTCACTCACTCACACTCACTCTCTCACTCACACACACACACGCACGCACGCACTCACTCACTCACTCACTCACTCACTCGCACATCCTTCAACTTCAATTTGTGCTGGTCGAAGACCAGCACAAATTGATGTTGAAGACACAGACAGACAGACAGACAGACAGACAGACAGACAGACACACACACACACACACACACACACACACACACACACACACTCACACTCATAATGATGAGAATTTGAATTTAATATTGATAAGTAAGTTGGTTTAAAAGGTCCAGACTTTGAGTGGTGACATTTCCTAGTTGACTTGAACGCACCATGAAATGAGGTAAGAACACAGGGAGTGCTGCAAACTAATGAGGTGGGGCAGCGGGGCAGGACAGCAGGGCAGTTTGGCATGAGCAGGGCAGCGGGGCAGGACAGCAGGGCAGTTTGGCGTGAGCGGGGCAGGACAGCAGGGCAGTTTGGCGTGAGCGGGGCAGGACAGCAGGGCAGTTTGGCGTGAGCATGGCAGCGGGGCAGGACAGCAGGGCATTTTGGCGTGAGCAGGGCAGCGGTGCAGGACAGCAGGGCAGCTTGGCGTGAGCAGGGCAACAGACAGCATACACACCGCAATTTCTCCAGAAATTGCAGTTTCTAGTTGGTGTGTATGCTGAAAGCATACACAACATATGTTGTTGTACTTTATTATTATTATTATTATTATTCTTCAGCCCATGTTTTTCGGCGCGTTACTAGCCCCACGCCATTCAAGATAGGGCAACCGTTCAAACAGGAAAACGTGCGCCTCAATCGGGAATGGTTCGGAATGACTTTTCCAAGTAATCGGAAAGCACGTTTTGGCGCAGCGCGCCAAAACGTGCGCCAAACCTCCCATAGAAAATGAATGGGAAAAATGTTCAAAAGTCACATTTCGTCATCAAACTTCAAGCCCTCACAGCTCCCTCATACGTTCAGCCAGAAACTCCATTTAACCTGTAAAACGTTCATCATCTCGACCTCTGTCAGTACACCATTCAACCCCGGTGGTGGCATTCACCGTTTCACCACGGTCGCCGTTCAAAAAAAAAAAGTTTTTCGCTCCGTTTTCAGATTTAACATTAGTGTGTGTGTGGTGGAATGTTCGGGGCTAGAGTGGGTGATGTCATCGCTAGAGTGGAGAGGGAGAGAAAAATCGTCTGAAAATTTCGGGAACAACTCGCTCCCACGCCCACAGCGTGTCACTCAGAGTCATGATTTATACATCAAAACGTAGGCCTGCTCGGCCCGGTCGCGATGGTGTGACTTTGGACCCACAGAAACGCACGCAGCTCCCGCTACGAGCCTCCAAGCGACGGGGAGTGAGACCAACTGCCGCATCAAGTGCCATGTTAAATGGCTGCACAAAGCTGAGGAGGGAGGCAGACGCAACCACTTTTCTAACCTGCGTCAGAGCTCTCATCTCACAAGTTAGAGACCTCAAATTACACGTACGTGTTCAGGAGACCCTCCTCTGTCCACTGGTCCACACGCCAAAGCTCTGACACTTACGGTTCCCATGTAAAAGCTGCATTTTCAGAGGCCTTTTAGAGGCCTGTCACAGCTGAAATCTCCATGAAAACAGCTGTGTGTGGACCAGCTGGCTAGTCACCATGGTAACCGGACCGCTGGAGGAAATCAGCTGATTTGTGACCTTTGACCCACAGAGACAACGAATTTCAAAATAAAATGCCACAGATGGTAAATTGGTGCAGTCTGGAGGATATCAGCCGATTGGTGAACTGTCACTCACTCACTCACACTCACTCTCTCACTCACACACACACACACACGCACTCACTCACTCACTCACTCACTTACTCACTTACTCACTCACTCGCACATCCTTCAACTTCAATTTGTGCTGGTCGAAGACCAGTACAAATTGATGTTGAAGACACAGACACAGACAGACAGACAGACAGACAGACACACACACTCACACTCACACTCATAATGATGAGAATTTGAATTTAATATTGATAAGTAAGTTGGTTTAAAAGGTCCAGACTTTGAGTGGTGACATTTCCTAGTTGACTTGAACGCACCATGAAATGAGGTAAGAACACAGGGAGTGCTGCAAACTAATGAGGTGGTGTAAACATGAACATGCAGGGCAGCGGGGCAGGACAGCAGGGCAGTTTGGCGTGAGCAGGGCAGCGGGGCAGGACAGCAGGGCAGTTTGGCGTGAGCAGGGCAGCGGGGCAGGACAGCAGGGCAGTTTGGCGTGAGCGGGGCAGCGGTGCAGGACAGCAGGGCAGCTTGGCGTGAGCAGGGCAGCTTGGCGTGAGCAGGGCAGCGGTGCAGGACAGCAGGGCAGTTTGGCGTGAGCAGGGCAGCTTGGCGTGAGCAGGGCAGCTTGGCGTGAGCAGGGCAGCGGTGCAGGACAGCAGGGCAGCTTGGCGTGAGCAGGGCAGCTTGGCGTGAGCAGGGCAGCTTGGCGTGAGCAGGGCAACAGACAGCATACACACCGCAATTTCTCCAGAAATTGCAGTTTCTAGTTCTTATTCTTATTCTTCCGCCGCGTTTTTCGCCGCGCTTCTTCTTCCACAGCTTTCAAAATTTCAAAACCATTCAAACTTCAAAACATTCAACCTATTCGGGAATCGAGGGGTATGACTTTTCACGTCCATGACATTCAAAACTTCCGAAATATTCAACGTTTTCCCCGGAAATTTCCCCATAGGAATGAATGGGAAAAATTTAAAAAATTCCCATTTCTTCAACCAACTTCAACCAACTTCATGCCTTCACAGCTTCCTCATACATTCAGCCACAAACTCCATTCAAACTTCAAAAAATTCAACATCTTCTCCTCATTCAGCACATCATTCAACCCACTTCATCCCATTCACCCTTTCACCACATTCACCTTTCAAAAAAAAAAAGTTTTCCACCCCTTTTTCAGATTTAACATTAGTGTGTGTGTGGTGGAATGTTCAGTCCTAGAGTGGGGGCCAGCATAGCTAGAGTGGAGAGGAGCAGAAAAATCGTCTGAAAACATCGTGTTTAGCTCGCTCTCACGCCCACAGGGTGTCACTCAGACTCACGATTCATACATCAAAACGTAGGCCTGCTCGGCCCAGTCGCAACGATGTGACTTCGGGCACACAGAAACGCACGCAACCCGCGCTACGAGCCTCCAAGCGACGGGAAGTGAGACCAACTGCCGCAAAAACTGCCATGTTAACTGATGCACAAAGCTGAGGAGGGAGGCAGTTGGTCCGTCACCACGGCAACCGGACAGCTGGAGGAAATCAGCTGTTTTGTGACCTTTGACCCAAAGAGAGACACAGATTTTCAAAGTGAAATGCCTCAGATGGCAAATTGGTGCAGTTTGGGGAAAATCAGCTGATCAGTGTGAACTGTCACTCACTCACTCACACACACACACACACACACACACACACACACACACACAGACAGAAATCAGCTGATCGGTCAACTGTCACTCACTCACACACAGAGACATGCAGACAGACATACAAACAACTACAAGTGTTGACTCACAGCAAGATGCTCAATTGGAGGACATCAGCTGATTTGTGACCTTTGACCCACAGAGACACACACACACACACACACACACACACACACAATGACAGCCAGCCAGATTTTCAAAATAAAATGCCTCAGATGGTAAATTGGTGCAGTTTGGAGGAAATCGGCTGATCAGTGAACTGTCACACACACACACACACACACACACACACACACACACAGAAATCAGCTGATCAGTCAACTGTCACTCACTCACACACAGAGACATGCATACAGACAAACACACAACTACACGTGTTGACTCACAGCAAAATGCTCAATTGGAGGACATCAGCTGATTTGTGACCTTTGACCCACAGAGACATCGATGAAAACTGCCATGTTAGCTGATGCACAAAGCTGAGGAGGGAGGCAGACGCAACCACTTTTGTAACCTGCTCCAGAGCTCTCATCTCACAAGTTAGAGACCTCAAACTACACGTGTGTGTTCAGCAGACCCTCCTCTGTCCACTGGTCCACACGCCAAAGCTCTGACACTTACGGTGCCCATGCAAAACCTGCACTTTCAGAGGCATGTCACAGCTGAAATCTCAATGAAAACAGCTGTGTGTGGACCAGCTGGCACGTCATCACGGCAACCAGACAGCTGGAGGAAACCAGCGCGCACGCACACACACACACACACACAGACAGAAATCAGCGCGCACGCACACACACACACACACACACACACACACACAGACAGAAATCAGCTGATCAGTCAACAGTCACTCACTCACACACACACACACACACACACACACAGACAGACAGAAATCAGCTGATCAGTCAACTGTCACACACACACACACACACACACACAGAAATCAGCTGATCAGTCAACTGTCACTCACTCACACACAGAGACATGCAGACAGACATACAAACAACTACAAGTGTTGACTCACAGCAAGATGCTCAATTGGAGGACATCAGCTGATTTGTGACCTTTGACCCACACACACACACACACACACACACACACACACACACACACACACACAATGACAGCCAGCCAGATTTTCAAAATAAAATGCCTCAGATGGTACATTAGTGCACTTTAGAGGAAATCAGCTGATTTTTCACCACTCAAACTATTCCTACATGGATTCTGTACATCTTTCAACTTTGCACCTATTCAGATTAGTAGTTTATTCATTCATTCAGGTATTCAATGTTTTTATAATTCAAAAGGCAGCTATTCATTGTGGCGTAAGCCATTCAGCTTCACCCTTTCACCTATGGAGATTAGTAGTTTATTCATTCATTCAGGTATTCAATGATTTTTCAATTCAACATGCAGTTATTCAGTGTGGCGTAAGCCAATTAATAGTTTATTCATTAATTCAGGTATTCAATGCTTTTTCAATTCAAGAGGAAGCTTTTCAGCGTGGCGTTAGCCATTCAGCAGAAAGCATTCACACCGCAATTTCTTCAGAAATTGCATTCTCTAGTTACAACTGTCGTGTTGCTTGTAGCTTGCTAATGCTAACGTCCTCGTTTAGCTACATTTTCCGGGTTGCTGTGAACTTTGGAGGGGATCTAAACGGGTTGACCGCGGTCTAGGACTGCAACAGCTGGTCGGTAAAAATAAACGAGTTTAATTTTCGAGTCGTTGTGTCGGAGATATGTGTCAGTGAAGTGGCAGGGCGCTAGCTGCACCAGGACCCTCTGTTAGCTGGGCGCGTGCACGCTGTAACGGACTTCAGTGACAACACGAGCGTGCACCGCCGGTCCCGACGGTGGTAACGGAGGCCGGTTGCTGAGATACTGCTTTACAGACCTGAACCACCTTTATATGGATATATTTGTGTACTTTGATTTTAGCCTGCAGTATCATCAGTTGTGGAAAATTCAAAGTAAAGCAGCAAGTAACATTAGGGGGTTGTGCAGCACTTTAGTGAAGTTATTTGTATTTCAGGTGAAATAAAGTAATCTACAGCATCAGTTAACAGCTATTTTTTTGTTTTTTTTCACCCAGGCAATCTTCACTGCGACCTTGAGGAATGATGTTCCACTGTAAATTTGGTATGTGTGAGTATGTGTCTGAGACTGTTAATCTGTTTATTCAGCACACAAAGCTTCACAGTAACACTCCCCATTACAACTATCAATGTGGTGTACCTTACTGTACTCAGATGTACCGCAAAGCCACTGTACTGAAAAGCCACATGTATAGAGACCACAAAGGATCTTATAGTCGCAAGCCAATTGACACATCCTTAAAGTGTGTGGCTCAGTCTTGTACATTCAAGTGTGTTACAGTAACCTCTTTTGTAAATCATTTGAAGTCACACTCAAAAGAAGGATTCAAAATCAAATGCCCATTCAGAGGTTGTGACTGCAGCTTTACAGTTGCATCTAGTTTTGCCTCACATGTTTCCAGGAAACATGCAAATAGACGTGTAGAAGATCTAGAAGATTCAGTTCTAGATACGTCTGGTCCCACAGAGCCTTTGAGCCAGCCTGGGCCTAGTGACTCAAGCTCTGATATTTCTGAAGCACAACATGAACCAGAAGTGCCATTTGCTGTTGATGAATCTCTGTTTTTACAAAACCTTACACTTCTGTACTTAAAATTACAAGCTAAGCTATTGTTACCGGCCAGTACCATACAAACAATCATTGAGGACTTTGAAAATGCCCATGAAATTGGCCTGTCCCATTCGCTTAACATTCTGAGTGAGAAATTGAAGGTACTTGGAATTCCTGAGGCCAGTATAAGCAGCATCATTAATGAACTGAACAGAGGGGATTTACTCAAGCTCTATAACAGGGGACTTCTGAGCACAGACATAAAGAGAAAGACTGCTTTTAAAAAGAGTTTCAACTATGTTGAGCCTGTGCCTTTGTTTTTGGGAAATGATGAAAATGGCGAAGAACGCTTTGCCCAGTATATACCTGTACAGGAGACATTGGCTGCACTGTTCAAAAGTGAGTCTGTGCGAGAACAGTATGCTGCAACACGCTTACAACCCTCTACTGTGGACGTCTATCAGGATATCAGGGATGGAGAAGGAGTTCAGAGTAATCCGCTGTTAAAAACTGAGCCTTCCTCGGTTGGTTTGATGCTATACCAAGATGCATTTGAGGTCGTTAACCCGCTTGGTTCAGGAAAAAAAAAACATAAAGTGTTAGCTGTTTACTCAACTCTGACAGACATTTTGCCACACAACAGATCCACTATAAATCAGATGCAACTTGTCCTTCTATGTAGAGAGCAAGACTTTAAATATTTTGGGATGAACAAAGTTTTTGAACAACTGATTAAGGACCTCAAAGTTCTGGAGGAGAGAGGTATTGAGCTAATTGATGGCAGTGCTGTAAAATGCACGTTGGTTAGTATTTCAGGAGACAACTTAGGATCTCATTCGGTTGGGGGCTTTGTAGAAAATTTCAGTCGAGCTGATCATTTTTGTCGCTACTGTGAGGTAGACAGAGACACATTTATGAAAGAACCACAGCTGTGTGGTACCCCGAGAACAGCACAGTCCTACCAAAGTCATTTGCAAGGTCTAAAAACTAGTGACACCAACTCTGTATGTGGCATCAAGTCTGACTCTCCTTTTAACCAACTTGCTCATTTTCATGTTTGTCAGCCTGGCCTGCCACCATGTCTAGGTCACGACTTGTTTGAGGGTATTGTCTCTTATGACCTTGCTTTGTTTATCAGTCATTTAGTCAAAGAGAAGCATTTTACTTACCTGCAATTAAATCGGTGTAAGAACCAATTCAAGTACCAAGGAAATGATGGCAGCGACAAACCGGCAGACCTCTCTTCTGGCAGTGAGAGATTAAGTGGGCATGCAGTTCAAAACTGGTGCTTGCTTAGATTGCTGCCTCTCTTGGTGGGTGATAGGATTAAAGATCTTTATGACAATAAGGTATGGCAACTCATTTTGCAGCTGAGAGAGATAGTGGAACTTGTCTGTGCACCAGCCATTACAACAGGCCAAGTAGCATATCTTAAAGTCATCACTGAAGAGTACATATACTACAGAAAAAAGCTCTTCTCTGGTCATCCCTTAAAACCCAAGCACCATTATTTGTGCCACTACTCAGAGCTCATCATACACTTTGGCCCACTTATTCGCCTGTGGACTCTAAGGTTTGAAAGCAAACACACGTTTTTTAAGCAGTGTGCCCGAAAATTACACAACTTTAAAAGTCTTTGCAAAACTCTGGCAGAGAGACACCAACTTCTGCAAGCATATTTGAGTACAGGCAGCCTTTTCCCTCCATCTATACAAGTAGAAAATGGCACAGAGTTTTATGTGAATGATTACAATGACCGGATCAGGGCATCTGTAGCCAGTTATAAGTTTGAGTCACAGTCTGCGGTGGCTTGCAACAGTGTCACAATGAAAGGCACTGTGTACAAAAAAGGGATGTTTGTTATACTTGGGAACAATGATGAAGAACTTTATGTTGGGAAAATTAACCTGGTCATTGTTCTCCATGATTCTGTGCACTTTGTGACAGAGAAACACACTTTTGTTAAGTTGAGAGATATGGGCATCTATTGCGAATTAGGAGTAGCCCAAGAGGATTATGTTTGCATTAAGCATGAAGATTTGCTTGACTACTATCCTCTTCCAGTTTACAAAGTATATGACTTGTCACTAATTGCTCTCCACCATTCTTTCTCTGAGGCAGTTTAAACAACCAGGTGACAAGAGCAGACAGGACAAAGAGGCTGTAGACAAGCTGTTGAGGTAAAAAAAATAATGCATACCTAAATGGGCAAAAAGCTGTGTTATTAACCTGAGAAAATCAAGTGGTTCTCTTTTTGATATGTTTTTGATATGTTGTGGTAATAAATCTCAGAAGCATGGAGACTTAAACATAGCAAACAGACAAGTAGGGAATACTGTACACTGCAGTAATTGATTCATGTTTGACACTCTGGTCTTTTAGATTATGAATCGTGAAGATATAAAGGAAGCAGTCTTATCAGTTTTAACGGACCTCTCTGTTGAAACCCTGACTTCCCTGCTGGAAGGGTTTGAAGATCTTGGTGTGGAGAGCAGGGCAGACCTTGCTTTAGTGCAAGAGAAGGATCTGGAGCAATTCCTTAGACCAATCCAGTGTCGTAAACTGCTGAATGGCATTAAGAATGAAGGTAAATATATATTTTTCCATGGGAAAGTTGAACAAATGCGACAACAAGTTTAAATACCAGTACAAAGTTTTTGTAGAATTTTTATTTTTATCTAGGCATTCGGGGGTGGTCACGTTGCACCATTTGAGGATTTAGCTTTTTACAAACTGAAACTTTCAGCAAGAATCTTGCACATCTTGCCCTTCCTTTATCTGTTCAGAATTTTTTGTCCTCACTTCCAGGACTTCAAGCACTGGAAATAGAATATGTTGCTGCCTCTCCATCTACTCAGTATCCCCAATCATCAAGTTCCGAAAGCACTTTGAACTCTTCTCCAACACTGCCTGGCAGGCCATGGTATACAGACTTCCGGGTCAGATGGGAAGGGATGCCAGCAGCAATTCGAAAGGCAGTGGCAGATCAAACAAGACCATCACCAGGGGACAGAAAAGATATGGTGAAGGCAGTGGTGGACCAAATGTTAGAGCATGATCTCAACCCAACCCGAGCAATGTGTCACAGCATTGCACGCAGAATTGTAAGGGACTATCCCAAAAGTTTTGCTGATGTCGGAAGAAGAGGAGACATCTTTGGGGATGGCTGTCACTCTCTTCTTCTGCAAATTAAAACAAGAGTGGAATATAAGAATAGAAAAAACAGTCTTGCACGACGACGCAGAGAGAGAAGGCCCCGCACTGTAGTGGCAGAGGGGGCCAGAATAATGCCAAGAGGCCCTGTGGACCAGTATGGATGTGTCAGGTGGTGTCCTGCAGAACTTCCTGCTGGAGAAACCGAGGCAACCTTGGATGAAATCAAAAGGCAACTGTGTAACATCTACTCCGAGGAAGGGATGAGCGGGGCAGAAAGAGCTGAACCTCTGATGGAGAAGACATACGTAATCCAGCGCCGATACCTTAACAGTGTGCCTGCACCAGCCATCACAGAGATTAAGGAGGAATGGCCTTTTCTCTTCTCCCAAAGAGGCCTTTACTCCCACTTTGGTCTGCTGACAGATGTCTCCATCCTTATTAAGATGCAAGAGGCCCTGAACAACAAAGGCAGTACTGTCATTCAGTTCTGCCAGGAACTCAACCGTCAGCCAGGTATCGAGGAAATCCTGGCAAACTACGAGCCAGAGGCTTCAGACAAGGCTGCATGTATCCTCCTGCTCCTGATGGCATATTTCAAAGAGCCAGAGAACGCCATTATGCTTAAGACTGATGTAAGTTGTTTAAAAGATAAAAAAAGCAGGTTGTGATTGCATTAGACAGTACTGTATGATATCTTTGACACTTGCATACATTTAATCACACTCATTCACATGTTGACACATAATGTTTTCTATGATTAACTTCTAAATCAGTGAGACCAGTGGACTATCTCTTATGTACCATGTTGAAACTTTGCTACTATAGATGTATGCTATGTCTTATTTTACAGCCGTGTGACACTGCTGCTGATGTGCAGAGGACAGTGGCATTACCGAGCACCCCCTGCTTAATTGTCCAAGGTACGGTATATCTGGATTTTATATTGACATTTGTAGCTGTAAGCTAGAAATGATATTTTTAAATAACTTGCTGATCAATGTTTTGACATGTTTTTTTCTAATATTGTAGCATGTCTCCATCTTTCTGATACTGATATTTAAAAGTAGTGCCATTAGCTGGTGTCCAGTCAGTGGTTTCAGATATTTCAGATAGCTTTTTTCCATCATTCCAGGGGAGTACATTGACTTAGATTTTCTTTGCTGTTCATTTCAGGTGACATGATGAAGCCAAGGGCTTGGATGCTGTGCATCGAAGGACAAGTGGTGATGGGACCACATGCCAGATTCATCAATGGTATAGCTGCACTTTTTGCGAGCTACTACAGCTTCAATCTGCAGTATCCTGAGGATGGTTCATGCACTCTGGAGTTTATCCAAAGGTATTGTAACGCTCTTCAACTTTTTCCTTTTGATAGCATGGTAAAGAGAGCACACAGCCTATGAGCTGCCGGCATATGCTCCTTTTTGGTAACACAACCTCATCAATTTTAGCACATCATTGTGTCAGGAATTTTTCATTACCACTATATTCCCTACCAATATTGGTCACCACTGTCACCACATGCACCTTTCTAACTTGGGTGTCAAGTATATGACTTGGTAGCTTGCTTAATTCCAGGTGTGGAAAGAGGGCTAAAGTACTGCTCACATGAAAGTACCATTATGTCGCTCATGCCCTTGATACATCCTGTTAGGAGTCTGTGTTAGGGGTGAATTTTATTTCTAAAAACATCAGTAAATGGTAACAGCACCGCTGAGACACTGAAGCAGAAGCAGCAACACACACACACACAGAGGCAAGAGTAGGGAGCTCGATCAGCTGTGCTGCCATCATTTACCCATATTTTACTATTCAGATTATTACTAAATATTTGACATACATACATATGACTTCATGACTTCAAAAATAATCTTCAATAATAATCAGAAATAAAATTCACCCCTAACACAGACTCCTAACAGGATGTATCAAGGGCATGAGCGACGTCACATAAATAAAAAGGTACAGGTCATCTCCATAATGCTTATAACAATCTGAGCCTGTTAGTAGCAAAACAAACACTTTTATTTGCATACTTTTGACACAAACAGAAATTGCCCGGACATCCCAGTTCAAACTTACTTTTGGTTTCAGGCAAAAATTAAACTTAATTGTGCCGATCAGTCTGATTTTGGTTCCTATCATTCAGTTGCACTACTGACCAATCCTAAATACAGCCCAGGTTCAAAAATCCATAAGTTATCCATTAAAGTACGAAGTACTTTTAACCCACAGTGATGAGGTTAGGGGGAGTAAGATGTACCCCCCAATTTTGTAAAATCATATTTTTTCCTAACTAATTGTTAATATAAAATAATAAAAAATAAATAATATAACCAAGAGCATTATTGTGTGAAGTGATTTCAACACTGCACCTATCCAGGGTGAAGTTATTATAAAAATATTTTTGCAGCATCTTTTGTCGGTGTTGCATTTTGTGGATAGTCCCTGTACACTTCAGTCCTGGCTGGTTGTGCAGAGGCTTGTTATTACAAGGCAAAAATAAAGACTTAATTGATTGTAATGAGTACAAATGGCTAGCAGCAGGTAAAATGTTCTCTAAAAAAGATGTAATACTTGTTTTTCATGGAGCTTTTAAAATTTAGACTTGAAATATATTGAAATCAGATTTATATTAAGCCGAATTAATTCTTAGCTCCACCCAAACCAGTCTTTTTTTCAGGTTCTACAGGCATTTTTACCTCCGTCAAGGAGGTTATGTTTTTGCTGTCGTTTATCTGTTTGTATGTATGTCTGTCTGTCTGTCTGTCTGTCTGTCGGTCTGTTAGCAAGATAACTAGAAAAGTTATGAACGTATTTTAATGAAATTTTCAGGAAATGTTGATAATGGGACAAGGATCAGATGATTATATCTTGGTGATGTTCTGGATTACCATCTGGATCCAAGAATTTTTGGAATGATTCAAAGGTGGAAATGGGCTGCTTGGCAGAGGTCTGCACTCTCCGAGTGCTTTTCTACTTTAAATTTCCAATCAGAGAGACTGGGGTTTTGTCACCCTTTAAATAAACTAAAAAAGTACAAGTACACAGAAAGCCATTCAATTACAGTTACATAAGTAAATGTCATTTGTTACTTTTCACCTTTGTTAATTCTTTCTTTTTTAGTGTTTTTCAGTGTTTCCATGTGTGTCTCTATTTCTACATACCTGATCTGCTTACTTGTATCACTCTTATTTCTTGCCTTGGTGTAGGTTTACGGGAAAGTTTAAGTTTAAGGGAAAGGGGCACCACTGCATGTGCCTTGGATAAATTATGCAATATATAAATTGGTGTAAAACTTAAAGTTGTTTTCTTTGCCTATTGTTTACAGGTGCTTCTTGGGAATCAACCCTGAGACCGGCTCAAAGGGCAAGAAGCGGAGTGGTGTCAACCCACGTGTGAGCACTCTCTTGAAAAAACTTGTGGACTTTGAATGGCTGTCAAAGTAGAAATGCAAAAATTTGATTGTTCTGTAATGTTCAAAAATGTTTTTAAATGTTTTTAAAAGTACACTTTCAAGTGCTTTTATAGTTTTTTTTATGTTTAAAAGTATTAAAAGTTTAAAATGGCCATTGTTTTTGTTGTCATTTTTACTGAGCAGATCCAAAGCATGTTTGTAAGAGTAAAAAACTGTAAAATCACAGTTAACAAGTAAAATTTACAATATGTTACAGTATTATTTAAATTGTAATTTCACAGTAAATTACTGGCTACCAAATTGCCGTACTTTTACAGTAAAATGAACTACAGCAAATTACTGTAATTATACAGGTAAATGCTGCTATATCACAGTAAAGTCAAAGTCACAGCAACTGTGAAATTACAGTAGACAGTTGTAGTTTTATTGTAATTTGTTGTGAAATATTTACAGTAAGTTACTGTAAACTATTTACAGCAAGTTACTGTAAAAATATTTACAGCAAATTACTGTGAAAGTAATGCAATTAGTAGCCAGTAATTTACTGTAAATTTACAACGAAAAATTTTACAGTGCAGCTAAGCCCACAGGGGTAAAAGCAACTGTGACGCTGGTTTTTTGCTGGTTCCTGTGTTTTGCTGGTCTCTGTGCTCCTGCTGTGTCCCCTGGTTTTTGCTTGACTCCCCGGGTGTTGTGCCTGCAACCCATCTGCAATTGAGAGTCTGCCTAGTCCATACTCGTACACACACACACACACACATACATCTACTCACGCACACACACACACACACACACACACACCTCCACTCACACCCACATACACACACATACACACACACACTCACACACACCCACATCCACCCACATACCTACATACACACACCCACACACACACATCCACTCACACATCCACACATACACACACACACACACTCACACACACACACACCCGCACACACACACACACACACACACATACACACACACACTCACACACACCCACATCCACCCACATACCTACATACACACACCCACACACACACATCCACTCACACATCCACACATACACACACACACTCACACACACACACACCCACACACACACCCTGAGACACCGTTAGTCTGTGTCTACAACCTCAGGCTGTTTACTTGTATTTGTGTATCCACGCACTCACCCCACTAAGTGTAGCCACCTATAGAGACCTGACACAGCAACACCACCAGCACACACACTCACTCGCACACACATCCACACACACTCACACCCTCGCACTCACAGCCTATACACACACTCACACACTCACAGCTTGTAAATATACGCATATCCACACTCACACACACTCCCCTCCACCTCCACCCATACACACACCCATCGCACCTGAAAGCATGTCAAGGGAGGCCCCTCTACCCACCACGGTGGGACAGTTGAAGGAGCGCCTGGTGACAGGCCTTCAAAGCGAGGCCCCCTCAAAAGACAAAGCTAAGCAGTTGAAGAGACTGGAAAAAATGTGGAAAGAATGGGAGCTCATTGGCTGTCTCTCCAACCGGATGGATGGCCCTCTTCCCCTCCCCCAAGACAGACTGAACATCATAAATCATGAGAGGGCTCAGGCCACACTGCGTTCCACTGAATGGGAGCAAGCAGGCAAACCCACCTGGGGGCGCATAAAGACCAGGTACAACAAATCTCATGACAGGCTGCTGCTAGCAGGGAGAGCTGTGGCACACATGAAGCGGCTTAGCCCACCAGCACGGACCAAGGCAGCTGAAGTCTCATCACATGCTGCTGTCCCTCACAACCCTGCTGTCACACCCCTCAGCCCCAACTGTCTTGGTCCTACAGCCACGCCCGCCGCTCCGCCACCTCCAGGCATCTACCCTAACCTGCATGGGACACTCCCTACACAAACACTGCCACCTCCATATGCGCCCTTCAGCCCCAGCAACCCGTTCACATCAACAGCAAAGGCCTGTGCCCCCTGTACCCAGGCCCCCCTGTTCCACATTGTGAGTGGACAGGTACAAGTGGAGGAGGAAGAAGATGCTGCTGCATCCCAAGTGATAAGGAGGCCTAACAAAGACAAAAAACGACTCTCAACCATAGAGTCCCACATGGCTCAAGACACACGCCACTCCCACCTACTCCAGGATGAACCAGGCCTATGGGAAGACCTGCTGAACACACGCCCCCTCTCCACAAAGCCCCAGAACCAAGCCACTACAACCGCACCCCCACCGGCAGCGCTGGCCTCTAACACCAGCACGCACCTCTTTGACTTTGAGGACACCGAGCTGCACCCAGACCCGGACAACTGGACCCCACATGAGATGGCACCTGTAAGTGGGACAATGACAGGTGTGTTCACCGGACATCTGGTCCATGATCAGGACACACCCATCGCAGGAAGAACCAGACAGCGGACCACCCTTAGGCCGCCCACTGAGCCCCCTGAGTGTCCCATCCTGCAGGTCCCACTCCTCGCCACCAACCATGGACAGAGAGTGTACGCCCCGTTCCCTCACCGTGACCTGGAAGGCATGGTTGACAAGCTGCCACCACTGTCTGCTGGAGCAGGCCCCTGGATCACTGCAGTAGAAACCCTCACTGCAGGGGACGCTCTCTGCCTGGGGGACATACGTGCCCTCCTATCTCGGAGCGATGGACTGCCCACTTGTGAGCAGGTCATGAAGAGTGCAGGCCTGGGACCACGACATGGACCTGAGGTCCCTCTCACCCAGTGCAGACAGCTAATCTGGACCGCCCTGAGGCAGCTGTTCCCCACCAGGAGAAATCTCCGTGCCCTTAGAGACCTCATGAAGGACCCCCTGGAGACCATGCATGAGTACTTCAAAAGAGCGGCCAGCCTGTGGATGGAGCACACTGGAGGCCACCATGACCGGGAGGACACCACACAGTCTATGTGGCGGGACCAAGTCATCAGAGGCCTGCCAAAACCTGTGCAGACTGTCCTGGACGACATTGTGGATCTGGAGTCAAAGAACACGCAGGATTGGAAACAAACTGTCACTTTCTGGTACGACCGCCACAAAAAGAAGGTTGATCAGGACGACGAAGAGATGAAGACCATGCAGAAGCGTCTCATCAAGGTCCAACTGGCAGAAAAAGACAGGGATGCATCACAAGCTAAACCCAGACATGCTAAACAAATGACTGTGTCGGACTCTACAAGCCAAGAGATAACACAGGCGGTTGAAAAGGCCCTGAAAGAGCAGCAGGCCGCAGCTGCTCCTGTAGCTGTCACACCATGCATGCCACCGCAGCCACAGCCGGCACAAAACACTCAGGACTGGAGGCCCCCACAATACGGCCCCCGCCCCAGAGGCAGAGGAGGAAACAGAGGATATGGAGGCCGTGGAAGAGGCTACTCACAACCAGGATGCTTCCACTGTGGAGACCCGAACCACTGGATTAGAGACTGTCCACACACCAATAACGGCCAGGGACCTCCATACGCTGCACGAGCACACCACAGACCCAGAGGCTCCCTCAGGGGAGGACAGTGGGAGAGCACGAACATGAGACCCCCACCACATGGCCACCAGATGCCCACAACAGCATGGTCTCCAGGTGACTGCTGGGAGGGTCCCCAAAACCAATAGGGGTGCCCAGAGTATGCCACAGGTCCCGTAATTCCATCAATCGCTGAGCCAATGGTGACCTGCAACATTAACGGTGAAGACTACACTCTTATGGCTGACACAGGAGCCACTGCCTCCTGTATCAACCACGGAAATCCACCATTGTCATCAAAGCACATACAACTATCTCCTTTCCCCTGATGAAGCTTACTCTGACGCCTGGGATAGTGAAAAGGAGGGGCTACAGGAGGAGATACTAATCACTGACATTTTTGTGGGAAAGGAGGGAGTTGCTGCAGCCTGCTCTCTCACCCCTGAGCAGCTCTCCTGGTACTCACTCTCAGAGGAGGCGGCACCTCATGTCACTTTGGCCATTGGTGTTGGCTACGAAGCAAGATCACTGGGCCCCATGGTTAAAGCTGCTCTCCTCAAGACCTGGGAAACCACTGCCTCCCCTTTTCTGTTCAAGTCCTCTGACGGTAATATGTGGAAAATTTCCCACCTCCACAGTGACACAGGCCTACTAGAGTCACAGGACCTGGACAGAGACCATGGCAGAGAGAAAACAGACCATCCAGACGCACATGAGATGCTAAAAACTGTTCCTGCGCACCTCTGGACTTCGGATCCCTATGATGTGGGACTGGCAACCCACCACCAGGTGTCCATAAATCTAAAACCTGACCAGGTGCCAATTTGGAGACCACAATACAGGCTGAAGCCTGTACAGATTGAAGGCATCAGAGACACTATTGTTGGACTACTGAGAGCTGGTGTCCTGCAAGAGACTACATCACAGTGGAACACGCCCTTGTTGCCCACTGAAAAAGCTGAACATAAAGGATGGAGGATGGTTCACGACCTCAGAGCCATCAACGACGCCACTGTCCCCTCAGAGCTGTCTGTGCCAGATCCCTATCTGTGTCTACAAAATCTGAACCCATCCCACAAGTACTTCACAGTAATTGACCTGGCCAATGCCTTCTTTTGCCTCCCCCTACACCCTGACTCTCAGCATATGTTTGCCTTCACATATGCGGGGACTCAATACACCTACCGCCGGCTGCCACAGGGCCTCAGGGACAGCCCAGGTCTGTTCAATCAGGCCCTGAGAAAGGATCTGGAGAAGCTCCGCCTCCCAGAGGGCGTGGTTCTGACTCAGTATGTTGACGATCTTCTGCTTGCCGCTCCCACGGCTAGCTCCTCCCTAAGTTCCACCCACCTGCTCCTCAGTAGACTGGCTGAGTGTGGCTACAAGGTGAAGAAAGAAAAAGCGCAAATCTCCAGGCATACAGTCACCTTCCTGGGCAGGCTCATCTCTGCTAACTGCCTCACACTGACAAACGCACAACGCAGCTCCATCCTCTCGCACGGCAAACCTACAACTGTGCAACAAATGCTGGCATTTTTGGGGCTGACAGGATACAGCAGGAGCCACATCCCCAACTATGTCAACCTCACACAGCCCCTCAGAGACATTGTTGCGGCAGCTGGCAACAGGAACCTCACAGCCTCCCTGTCATGGACTCAGGCAGCCGAAGAAGCTTTCACTAACACTAAACAGGCCCTTGGACAGGCTGCGCACCTGGCTACACCTGACTACGACAACCCCTTCTACCTGGATGTTTCTGAAACTAACGGCATTGTAAATGCAGTTTTGTTTCAGAAAAAGGAGGGAGAGAGGAGACCACTGATGTACCACAGCTCAAAGCTAGACAACATGGAGCTGGGACAGACAGGATGTGGCAGGCACATGGCAGCACTAGAAAAAGCCATCTCAAAAACTTCACACATCGTCATGTGCCATCCCCTGAAAGTGAACACAAATCATGGAGTTGTGGCCTTCTTAGGCTCCAAGGCGTTCACATTCTCACCCACAAGAAAATTGAAAATCTCAAAAGTTCTCCAACAACCACACATCAACTTTGTGACAACGCCAATAAACATGGCTGAAGGAATGAACACGGATGAACACCAACCACATGACTGTGAAGTCATCGCAAGCACAGACTTAAAGATCAGGCCCGACTTGGAAGGAGAACCACTGCTTGACCCAGACATCACACTGTTCACAGACGGCTGTTGCTACAAAGGAGACAAAGGAAATGTGGCCTCTTACGCAGTAGTGGAGCAGATCCAGGGAACGCACAGAGTCCTGGACGCTGGCATCATACCACAGCCAGCCTCAGCACAGCTAGCAGAGGTGGTGGCTCTAACAAAAGCACTACAACTATGTGCTGGCAAGAACGCGAACATCTACACTGACTCCGCCTACTGCCATGGAGCCATCCACGTAGACGGCCCCCAGTGGGTGAGAAGAGGCTTCCTCACAACTGCCAGAACACCAGTGAAGCATGCATCAGCGCTCCAAGAACTGATAAGAGCAGCCCTAACACCAGAGAGACTGGCTGTAATGAAATGCCGGGGACACCAGAAAGGAGACTCACACATAAACCGAGGAAATGAGGCAGCGGATGCCGCAGCAAAGAAAGCTGGAGGCTACGTCGGACAAATGTTAGCTCTGCGCATGGAACCTCTCCCAGAGCTCACCGAAAAGGACATCAAAGACATGCAAAAGAAAGCAGGACCATATGAACAAAACCAATGGCAAAGACAAGGAGCTCAGAAAAACAATGATCTGTGGAGAGCACATGATGGACGCCTTGTAGCTCCTGCTGAACTTTGCTACCTGCTACTGAAACAAGCTCATGGACCTACACATGTCAACAAAAAACAGACACAAAGAAACATTGAACTGTGTTGGTGGCACCCCCACATGACCGCGCTAGTGGATAACTACATACATGAATGTGACACATGCAACTCACACAATGTCAGGGCTCCATTTCGCTGTCCTATGGGACATTTTCCAGTACCAGATGCACCATTTAAGGACATCACCATTGATTTCACTGACATGGGAGCAGACAATAGAATTAAGGGTTTCAGGTACCTTTTGGTCATGGTTGACAGATTCACTAAGTGGGTGGAAGCAATCCCCTGCAAACAGGAGACGGCTTCCACAGTGATCAAATGGCTAAAAAATGAGCTAATACCAAGATATGGAGTCCCCAGACGGATCCAATCTGATAATGGTACCCATTTCAACAACAAAGAGCTGGCTAAAGTTGAAGCAGCTCTAGGCATCACACACAGGTTTGGTTCAGTGTACCACCCGGAGTCACAGGGGCTGGTGGAGCGAGCTAATCAGACTCTGAAACGAAAAATTGCTAAAGTGTGTCATGGCACCAAGCTCACATGGTTGGATGCCCTCCCATTGGCATTAATGTCTATGAGGAGTTCTCAAAGCAGCAGAACACACTTGAGTCCACATGAGCTGCTGACAGGTCGGCCTATGCCCGGTCCTCCCAGTGAGGCGGGGCATACGCCCCTGTTGGATGTGTGGCAAATTGACTGTGACGACTACATGAAATCTCTGACTGACCTTACTCGAGCTTTGTCTACACAGGTCCAACAGGTCGAGCAGAGACCAGAAGCAGCTGTTGTTCCGCCTCCTGCACAGGTACAAGTGGGTGACTGGGTACGGGTGAAGGTCCACAAGAGAAAGTGGTCGGAACCCAGGTGGACTGGACCGTGGGAGGTAACTGAGCGCACCTCACATGCGGTCCAGGTAAAAGGTAAAGCAGGAGCAAATTGGCACCACCTCACACATTGTGTACCAGCAGACCCGCCCTCTCGGACTTTACGAGAGGTTAAAAGTGATTTGGCTGATTTTTCCAAAACATAGACACATCTCATAACCAAGCATGTACTACAGCCCGCTTAGGGCAATAAGAGCCTCCATACAAGACAACCCACCACTATGGGGCGCGCTCGCAATCATTGTCATTATGGTGGGATTTCCCTTGATGTGGTGGGAAATACTAATGCCAAAGCACCACGTGGTTCTGAATGTGGCCACTTCAGACCCATGTCCCACCACACCAACGCAATCCACAGCTGTTGTAACACCCCTCCCACTGTCTCCACAGGTGATCCCTAAACGCAGAGTCACCAGGAGAGCCAGAGGATGGTCTCCCAGGGAGACCATCACCTGGTACCCCCCGGCAGTGAACATAACCTTCACTGAAGGAGTGACTGAAACGGTAATGGTAGATTTCTGTTCTGTGGTCCCTTGTAGAACTGTTACAGCCGCGAGAGCCCTCCTACGGTCAGTTAAGTATGTGTGCATGGTGTACAGCAACAGCAGAGCAAGCCGACTGTGTTCTGTCTGGTCCCAGGCAGTCTGGACAACCAGTAGAACAGACTGGGGATACAAAATTCCTAACAGGGACGATTGCTATGACCTAAAGGGAAGGATGACAGTGGTAAGAGGACAGGTGCCTAGCAACTGTGGTCTAACCTCATGTAACCCTCTCCTCTTCACACTGCGCAACCCACAAAAATGTGATTCTCGTTTATATACTCTGGCTGCCTATGTTTCAGGCAAAGATCCAAAAGGATGGGTTTACTTCAACATAAGACCCAGATCGGCGTCGACAAGGGACGACAGAACAGGTATTGCCAATCACACTCCCGGGCCCCAAATTCACCAACCAACCAACCTCGTTACCTATCTCAATGCTACCACTCTTAGGCAATTGGTTGCCGTGGAGACAGGCTTCACAGAGGCTAATGCATGGTTGGACTGGGTGATGTATTCGGCAGCAGAGTTGAAAGTCAAAAATTGTATTGCATGTGCTCCCGCCAGGCCTGTGTTGGGCACTGTACCGTTCAGACTCACTGTGTATAATGACCCTGTTGGTTTTGATTGCATGCTTCAGCTGTTCACCTCTCCCAGCCTGCCGAATGACATCAGATGTCGCACCCTGCATTACCTGCTGCCTGCCTCTCCAACAACAGTTATCCCGCCTCCCTTCACACCGTTCGCAGCCAACTACACGTGTTTCCGGCGGCAGGCAGACTCTGGCGTGGAGGTAGGAACCCTGACTTGGTGTAATGTTACGATTGATGTTAACACCGCCTCCACGTCCATCCCATTAGGCATGAATGGCATGACCACAGCTAGAGCTGACACTTGGTGGTTTTGTGGCGGGCGGACCTTGCTTCCTGTGTTGCCTAAGAACTGGGTGGGGACCTGTGCTCTGGTCCAGCTGGTTATGCCTTTCTATGCTCTGCCTCTAACTGAATCTGCCTTTCAGAACCTGCAGAAGGAGGGGGGCTCTTCCAGCCCCCGTTCTAAACGCTCCATTGTGCCAGGGAGTTTCAATCCATCCATCTATATTGACGCCATTGGGGTCCCTCGGGGAGTCCCAGATGAGTATAAGGCACGCAATCAGATAGCTGCAGGTTTTGAGTCAATGTTTTTCTGGTGGTCTACCGTCAATAAGAATGTTGATTGGATTAACTACATTTACTATAACCAGCAGAGGTTTGTGAACTACACCAGGGATGCAGTTGCAGGTCTACACGAGCAATTGGACAAGACCAGCCTGATGGCCTGGCAAAACAGGATGGCGCTGGACATGTTGCTAGCCGAACAAGGTGGAGTTTGTAAGATGTTTGGTTCTGCCTGTTGCACGTTCATCCTCAATAACACTGCTCCTGACGGTTCTATCACTCGAGCCCTGCAGGGGCTCACTTCTCTGTCTGAAGAGCTGGCTGACAATGCAGGGATTAATGACCCTTTCAGCTCCATGCTAGACACTTGGTTTGGTAAATGGAAGGATCTGTTCATGTCCATTCTTGTCTCCGTAGCTGTATTCGGTGCTATTCTCGTGTTGTGTGGCTGCTGCTGCATCCCCTGTGTTCGCACACTGGTAAATCGCCTGATAGTTACTGCACTCGCCAAGGAGACTCCTCAGCCCCCACCTTACCAAATGACTATGCTGACAGAGGAGGAGGACTGCCTCGATGATTATGTCATCGTGTCCCAGCCCTCGCACACCTCTACTCTGGGGCAAAAGGAGGGACCTGGGTTTTTTTGATTACTAGTCTGGTGGATTCACACCCAAAGGGTGTGAAAGGAGGGATTTGTGGGGAATTTTATTATTACTTTTGATCACTACTTTTAAAAGGCCAATTATACAATACTGAGCCTCAAATTTGTACTAACTGCGCTAAATATATATGTAACTGAGTAAGTACTAACAACATCATATATAACCAATTACAGAACACTGGATTTGAATTAACACTATTAATGTATTGATTAACGTTATCACAAACTGTATGACCTTTATTTGAACTAACTACATGACCTGTGAGTGAACTAATAACACTATATAACCAATCATTAGAATCATTTGTGTTGCTAACACTGGAAGCTCAGTTCTTACTGACAATGTATGTACTATGTTAATCAGCAGGGAGAGACTTATTAATGCAATGCACCGTCACAGGGAAGAGCCATACCCCATAGTTACTAAAGAGGGGAACAAGCACTGGCCCCAGGTTCTGAAGGGCCAGACACATGATGATTAAGTGGGCTGTATATGGCAAGAAAGTACAAGCACGCTTACATGCACTACAATACACACCTCATAAACTCCCTCTTACACCATATACTGGAAGCTCCAAGGGCAAGGCTAGTGGAAGGCTATCATTGTAACAGCAGGATGAGATAGCTGCAGGGGAGGATGCTCTCAGAAAGACTCCATTGTAAAGAAGCTCCCACATGATAGGGAAAGGTCTACGGCTGCTGGATCAAGGTCGTGATGCCAAGAGGCTGGGACCAGCCTGTGCACCAACGAAGGGAGGGCCAAGTCTAAACCGCGGTTACTCCCCAACTAGACAACCAATCAAAAATAATTGTATTCATGCTGGAATGTATATACTGTTACTGCATATGTGGTTCGGGGCTCACTCTTTGACCTGTTGGCTACAGACTAACAGCTTGCTGACTGTGGTTTTCAGAGCTCAGACTGAGTCCTTGGCCAAGATCAATACTTATTCACACAGAAAATAAAACACCTCAAATGAGAGAAGTTGCCTGTCCTTCATCGAAAAAACGAACACGCTGACAGAAGCCACCGATGAAAACATTGTCGTCGGGAATGTCCTGATGCAGCCATGTCTCCAAAAAGCACACCAGACTACACTCCCGGTGCTCCATCTGACTCCTGGCTAACGCTGTTAGCTCCTCCATCTTGTTTACCAGCGATCTCACGTTGCCCATAGTAACGATGGGGAGACAGGGTTTATGTTTCTTTTCCTCCATACGCCTCCGTTGTCTCCTTCTGGTTTCTCTCCTCCGCTGGTTCTTCTTTCCTCTGCAACCTCGGTGTGTTTTCCTCCACAATTCTTCTGGAATTTGTGAAGATCTCGTGGTCAAGATGCCAGCAGGTTTCAGAGCGATCAGCTGATCACTTGAGTAGCCAAAACGGCTACCAACGGCCAAATGTTTACTGCATCCGGCAGAGTTAAAGTAGTACTTTCACAGCAAAAAGATGACAAGAGCTCTCTCCACCAGCATGTATTGGAGAGGGACCGTCTTAAAAACATAATACCAGCAAAAAAGTAAAACAAATGAAGCAATAAGCCCCAAGAGGTTACAGTGAGGTTTACAGTGGGTTTGAACTAAAATCACTGTAAACCTCAGTAAGGTTTCATTAATTACAACACACAGCAACAAAAACTACAATCATTTACTGATAAATAATAATTCTTCCACCAGACAGTGTCCTTCTTCAGCGACATCAGACGTTAAGTTTTTTTGGTTGCTAGGCAACAGACAGCTTTCAAATCATAATCAAAGACCGGAAATATACGTTTTATGACGCCATCTTTGTCACGGCAACGTAACAGATGGACACGGTGAACTATGTGTAGTATTTTAACTGGATTATTTTTAGCAAGGGTTATTTGGGACATTTTTTTTAACGTTTTATGGGTGTTACGTTCATTTATACGTTATTGTACGTCGCGTTACTCTGGAGGAGATCGATCTATTACCATGTAGACAGCAACACTTAGACTGAGCAGGTCGTTGGGGGACACGGGACTCGAACCGCGATTGCTAACGGATATTTTGGCAGCTTGTTACTATTTATAGTTCATATTGGTTTCACGGAAACCGATGTTCGATGTTCTAATTGTTCTGATTTCCGCGATTTGACCAATGACGTCCACAGCTCTGGTCCCGTCACAGCCAATCAGATGGCTCCGTTGTTCCAATTCCGAGAATCCAACTTTTCACCGACCAATAGGAGAGCCGGGTTGTTCCAATTTATAGCGACGGCAGCCATTTTGGATTAACGTTATTTACCGTCTGACCGACAGCAGTGAGTGAGTGAAATGTTAGTATATTTTAATGAAATGTTCACGTAAAATAGTGTAAAAAGTCACATATCTGAGTGATTGTTTTTAGCAACATAACATGAACTTATAGCTTTTCAGCTCCTGATATGTTTTATAGTTTGGAATTGATTATATATTCGCTATTTATCATTGCTGTTACTTAACCAGCTAACGTCCGTGCTGTTTAAACCGTTTTATTCAGCTCTTGTGGGCTGCTAACATTAACACAGTGAGTAATGTGTGTGTGAGCGCTACATGATGCTGTCTGCACAGTTTACTCCTCGCTACTCCTCAGCGTACCCTGACTTTGTGGAGGCAGTCAGGTTCCACTGTGTGTTTGAGGAGGTGCAGCTTGGCTTAGTTGGCTTCAGGGACTGGAGACCCTGAAGAGACTCAATCAGTCTGGACCCTAAAAAACGTAAGTCCAACCAGACCAGACCAGTTCCTCCTCTCATGTCGCTCCTTCCTTAAACTCTCCCCCGTCTCTCACAGTGAGTCTCTACCAGCACTCTCTGAACTTTGACCAACCCCCACCGACTCCTGAGGGAGTCACAGTCCCTCCAGGAAGAGTGTCGGAGGAGGGGCGTTGAGTCAGCCTTTTGTTCTGGCGCCTTTAGTCATCCAATCGCCATCGTCTGACGTAATTTCAGCCATGCCTAAATCTCCCATGATGCCTTTGTAACCCTCATGAGGCCAAACTGAACCTGAACCACCTCAAACTGAACCAGACCGGGTCACACTGAGCCATCATGTCTGATTAAAGATAAATAACCAACAGCACAGCAGCCAAACATTTCTTTCTAGTGTTTTGTTGTATTGATTAGAAACTATCTCAGTCCTCACGTCCCTCCCTGTGACCTCCAACCCTGAGAGAGAGGAAGCTCCAATGGTGAAGCCTTTAAATAGAGGTCTGGGACAGGAGACGGTTGTGTTAGTTCACTAACACATATACTAAAATTGGAACGATACAGAGAAGATTAGCATGGCCCCTGCGCAAGGATGACACGCAAATTCGTGAAGCGTTCCTCATTTTTCACCATTAGCGTCTAAAATCATAAATATTTTATTTCTTTAAATCATATTATTTAGAATATTTGGGAGAAACAGCACTACAGCGGCCGGAGGCGGTGCAGCCAATCGTGTTGCTTATCGCTACCAAGATTTAACCAATCGGATTTTAATTCATTTCAGAGCAGTCACTCTCAATATTCTTATGTGATATTCATCTCTTTTATTTACAGTTTCTCCTGGCATTTTTCAAAAAAGAACAAAGTTATAACCAAGTATGCACTTAAATTCTTCCCAAAAAGGTTTTAGTCCTGGACAGCACCAAAGAATATGACTAACATGGGCAGATGTTCTGTCACAACACTGTCTTGAGAAATGGTTAATCTGCTAAACCAGTGTTAGCACATCTGAATTTTCCATGTGTGTTCTCTTCATGATTAAGAGGCTGTGGTTTTTATATGTATATACAGTTTATATATGTTCATTCATTCCTTCATTATCTCATTGTTTAATAGGGAGCAGAATTTGCCTGCCTGCTGTTGGATCCCTGCTCTGCTAGAGCCTGACCAGCGCTGGATTGCCAAGGCCCCGTTTGGTTTAATCACCAAGAGCTAAGCGTGTATGTTTTGTTGAGCAAGACTGATAATGCTGCATTCAATTACATCATTACTTGTAAACTCTGTATGCCAAACACCACTGTGGCAAATCCTCGTGTTCTGTCCCTTAACGCAGCAGAGATTGTCCTGCTGAAACAGAGACTGAAGCTGCCGGCTTTGGAGCCATTTCTCCAGGTGTCTAAACCACCTCCTCGACCTCTCCTGCCTGTGTCTGCACACGCCTCAACCTCCTCAGTCTGGGCCCCAACCTCTCCTGCCTGCCTCCCAGTCTGTGGCTCCTGTGGTTCTTCCCACACCTGCAGGAGCTTCGATGACAGATGTGCCATAAGCCCGGGGTTATGGCAAAAAAAAGAGAGATGCTCCCACCTATTATATTATTATATCAAATATTAGGTATTTGCTCACAAGCTAAAGTACTGGACAAACCATGGAACTGGGTGAAAAACGATGACCGAAGTTATTACAATTCATGCTGAGGGTGACATGAATGTCTCTGTACCAAATATTGTGCCAAACCATTCAGTAGATGGAGAAATATTTCACTAGTACACTGAAAATGAGGACCAGCTGGTGGCACTAGAGGAAAAATCAGGATCATATATATTCTATTTATCTGTCCTCTATTTTATTTTTATTCTATTCTGCTCCATTACATTATGTTCCTGTTAATTGGTTGGTTGTGTATATACTTATTGTTAACTTGTATTTCTTTGATTATAATGAACACCCACTTATTGATAGCACATTACACACTGTGTAACGGTGTTACTAACCTTAGCAGCCCAAAAGAGTCGAATAAAACGGTTTAAACAGCACGGACGTTGGCTGGTTAAGTAACAGCAATGATAAATAGCGAATATATAATCAATTCCAAACTATAAAAGTAAATTTGACATGTTTGGAGCCGAAAAACTTCGGCTAGAAGTCGACGTTACGTTGCTAAAAACGAGCGCTCGGAAAGTCAAACGCCGTAAAAAGCCCCCAGTTATCTCTTTCTGCCTGAACGTCACAGAAACACATGAGTTTTTACACTATTTCACGTGAATATTTCGTCAAAATCTCGTACTAATGTTTCACTTACCCTCTCGGCGCTGTCAGACTGACGGTCAAGGCGGCGGGTCTTGCGTCAGGAATTGGAACAACCCGGCTCTCCCATTGGTCGGCGCAACAGTTGGATTCTCGAAATTGGAACAAGGAAGCCACCTGATTGGACAGGAACCGGAACAACTGGAACAGAGAATCAAACGCAAATTCGTGGAGCGTTCCTCATTTTTCACCATTATCGTCTGAAACCCTAAATATTTTATTTCTTTAAATCATATTATTTATAATATTTGGGAGAAACAGCACTACGGCGGCCGGAGGCGGTGCAGCCAATCGCGTTGCTTATCGCTACCAAGATTTAACCAATCACATGCGGCCCCCTGCCAAGATTTGACCAATCAGATTTTAATGAATTCTCTCAATATTCTTATGTGATATTCATCTCTTTTGTTTACAGTTTCTCCTGGCATTTTCCAAAAAATAAATAAATAAATTATAACAAGTATGGACTTAAATTCTTCCCAAAAAGGTTTTAGTCCTGGACAGCACCAAAGAACAACTTTTCACCGACCAATAGGAGAACCGGGTTGTTCCAGCGACGGCAGCCATTTTGGATTAACGTTATTTACCGTCTGACCGACAGCAGTGAGTGAGTGAAATATTAGTAGGTTTTAATGAAATATTCACGTAAAATAGTGTAAAAAGTCACATGTCTGAGTGGTTGTAGTTTGGAATTGATTATATATTCGCTATTTATCATTGCTGTTACTTAACCAGCTAACGTCCGTGCTGTTTAAACCGTTTTATTCAGCTCTTGTGGGCTGCTAACATTAACACAGTGAGTAATGTGTGTGTGAGCGCTACATGATGCTGTCTGCACAGTTTAAGCTCCTCTGTCATGATGGTCCTGGTGATGTTACAGCCAGCAGGAAAGAGGCCTTTCTCTCTCTTATCAGAACAACCACTTTGTTTATCTTATGTTCATTTCAAACATACAAAGGTGTCAGAACATCTGTGATTCTGTTATTAAACTGCTCAAATGAATCAGACACTGTGTCTCTGTCATATTACAGATTGGACTGTAAAGACTGTAAGTACTGTGTATCATTCCTTCATCTTCATTAGTACTTCATATCTGTGTTTGTTATCTTAAAGCGCTCCTAATGGGACCCTCGTCCTAAAGGCCACTGATGCCGCCCGAGCACTTGGCACCTTACAAGGTCAAAACGCCTGGGGAGATGGAAGCGGAGGCCCGGGCCCACGTCACCTCTGAGGGTGGCGACCTCACCAACGCCACCCTCGTCCTGAGCCGGTGGAAGGTCCAGTTTGAACGGTACCAGGGAAAGACCTTCCACTGGCTCCTGGAGAACGACGTGGGCTACGCCGTCAACCTGGTGGCCTCCTACCAGAAGGAGCGAGGGAGGACAGGGTCTCAGTCCCCGCTGATGGCCAACAAGGTGGAGTCTCACACACACATAATAATAATGAATAATGAATCAAAGAGGGACGACAGCTTTAACCTCTGTGTGAACTAACTGGACGCCTTCACCCGCTACTCCTCAGCGCACCCTGACTTTGTGGAGGCAGTCAGGTTCCACTGTGTGTTTGAGGAGGTGCAGCTTGGCCTAGTTGGCTTCAGGGACTGGAGACCCTGGAGAGACTCTATCAGTCTGGACCCTAAAAAACGTAAGTCCAACCAGACCAGACCAGTTCCTCCTCTCATGTCGCTCCTTCCTTAAACTCTCCCCCGTCTCTCACAGTGAGTCTCTACCAGCACTCTCTGAACTTTGACCAACCCCCACCGACTCCTGAGGGAGTCACAGTCCCTCCAGGAGGAGTGTCGGAGGAGGGGCGTTGAGTCAGCCTTTTGTTCTGGCGCCTTTAGTCATCCAATCGCCATCGTCTGACGTAACTTCAGCCATGCCTAAATCTCCCATGATGCCTTTGTAACCCTCATGAGGCCAAACTGAACCTGAACCACCTCAAACTGAACCAGACCGGGTCACACTGAGCCGTCATGTCTGATTAAAGATAAATAACCAACAGCACAGCAGCCAAACATTTCTTTCTAGTGTTTTGTTGTATTGATTAGAAACTATCTCAGTCCTCACGTCCATCCCTGTGACCTCCAACCCTGAGAGAGAGGAAGCTCCAATAGTGAACCCTTTAAATAGAGGTCTGGGACAGAAGACTGTTATATACTAAAATTGGAATGATACAGAGAAGATTAGCATGGCCCCTGCGCAAGGATGACACGCACATTCGTGAAGCGTTCCTCATTTTTCACCATTAGCGTCTAAAATCATAAATATTTTATTTCTTTAAATCATATTATTTAGAATATTTGGGAGAAACAGCACTACGGCGGCCGGAGGCGGTGCAGCCAATCGCGTTGCTTATCGCTACCAAGATTTAACCAATCAGATTTTAATTCATTTCAGAGCAGTCACTCTCAATATTCTTATGTGATATTCATCTCTTTTATTTACAGTTTCTCCTGGCATTTTCCAAAAAAGAACAAAGTTATAACCAAGTATGGACTTAAATTCTTCCCAAAAAGGTTTTAGTCCTGGACAGCACCAAAGAATATGACTAACATGGGCAGATGTTCTGTCACAACACTTTCTTGAGAAATGGTTAATCTGCTAAACCAGTGTTAGCACATCTGAATTTTCCATGTGTGTTCTCTTCATGATTAAGAGGCTGTGGTTTTTATATGTATATACAGTTTATATATGTTCATTCATTCCTTCATTATCTCATTGTCTAATAGAGAGCAGCATTTGCCTGCCTGCTGTTGGATCCCTGCTCTGCTAGAGCCTGACCAGCGCTGGATTGCCAAGGCCCCGTTTGGTTTAATCACCAAGAGCTAAGCATGTATGTTTTGTTGAGCAAGACTGATAATGCTGCATTCAATTACATCATTACTTGTAGACTCTGTATGCCAAACGCCACTGTGGCAAATCCTCGTGTTCTGTCCCTTAACGCAGCAGAGATTGTCCTGCTGAAACAGAGACTGAACCTGCCGGCTTTGGAGCCATTTCTCCAGGTGTCTAAACCACCTCCTCGACCTCTCCTGCCTGTGTCTGCACACGCCTCAACCTCCTCAGTCTGGGCCCCAACCTCTCCTGCCTGCCTCCCAGTCTGTGGCTCCTGTGGTTCTTCCCACACCTGCAGGAGCTTCGATGACAGATGTGCCATAAGCCTGGGGTTATGGCAAAAAAGAGAGAGATGCTCCCACCTATTATATTATTATATCAAATATTAGGTATTTGCTCACAAGCTAAAGTGCTGGACAAACCATGGAACTGGGTGAAAAACGATGACCGAAGTTATTACAATTCATGCTGAGGGTGACATGAATGTCTCTGTACCAAATATTGTGCCAAACCATTCAGTAGATGGAGAGATATTTCACTAGTACAATGAAAATGAGAACCAGCTGGTGGCACTAGAGGAAAAATCAGGATCATATATATTCTATTTATCTGTCCTCTATTTTATTTTTATTCTATTCTGCTCCATTACATTATGTTCCTGTTAATTGGTTGGTTGTGTATATACTTATTGTTAACTTGTATTTCTTTGATTATAATGAACACCCACTTATTGCACTGTTTTTTATTTGTTTATAATAAATTTCTATTAAGATGACACAATATAGTTTTTTAAATTGAAATATAACAATCAGCATACCACTTGGGTGAGATACAAGTTATTGTAATTCTTTAAGCAATATTATTTCATATTCAATCAATCAAATGACATAACATTTACCATTTGATTGCTAAATGAATCATAAAGGTAAGCTCTTATCTATTTATTATTACATTACTGGCTTAAACACAACAGACAGTATTAACACATGGGTTGGAGAGTGCTGCTAATAAAGATGATTAATTGTGAAGTAAATCAGAATCAGAATCAGAATTACTTGAATAATCCCCAGGGGGAAATTGCTTTTTGTTACACACAGCTCCAAAAGAATAAGAATAAACTTCAAACACGAAAGTATTGATAATGATAATAATAATAATGATACAAATAATACCAATACTACTACTAATAATAATAATAACATATAACAACATGTACACTCCGAGTGAGGAGCTGTATTATATAACAATAATAATAATCAGGTGAGTCCAGAGTCCAGGGTCCTCTCCTCTGGTGGAACAGTTCACGCTGGTGACATGGTTGTAGACAGAGATAGCAGTGGGTGCACTCTGGTGTAGAGTCTGTACCCGGGCTATGACGGAGTGGATGACGTCACACGCCGAAGTCGGGTTGGCAGAAGGAGGAATGTAAACAGTCACCATGACAACATGTGAAAACTCCCGTGGCAGATAATATGGACGAAGACCAACAGCAAACAGTTCAATGTCCGGGCTGCAGACGCGCCCCTCGACAGCAACATGAGCAGGACTGCTCCACCTGTTGTTCACCAGAACGGACCCCCTCCTTTCCGCTTACCGCTCCTGGTGCAGTCCCTGTCGGCCCGAACAGTTTGGAAGCCACCAATGGAAACATTGTCGTCGGGAATGTCCTGATGCAGCCATGTCTCCAAAAAGCACACCAGACTACACTCCCGGTGCTCCATCTGACTCCTGGCTAACGCTGTTAGCTCCTCCATCTTGTTTACCAGCGATCTCACGTTGCCCATAGTAACGATGGGGAGACAGGGTTTATGTTTCTTTTCCTCCATACGCCTCTGTTGTCTCCTTCTGGTTTCTCTCCTCCGCTGGTTCTTCTCTCCTCTGCAACCTCGGTGTGTTTTCCTCCACAATTCTTCTGGAATTTGTGAAGACCTCGTGGTCAAGATGCCAGCAGGTTTCAGAGCGATCAGCTGATCACTTGAGTAGCCAAAACGGCTACCAACGGCCAAATGTTTCCTGCACCCGGCAGAGTTAAAGTAGTACTTTCACAGCAAAAAGATGACAAGAGCTCTCTCCACCAGCATGTATTGGAGAGGGACCGTCTTAAAAACATATTACCAGCAAAAAAGTAAAACAAGTAAAGCAATAAGCCCCAAGAGGTTACAGTGAGGTTTACAGTGGGTTTGAACTAAAATCACTGTAAACCTCAGTAAGGTTTCATTAATTACAACACTGTCAGCGTGTTCGTTTTTTCGATGAAGGACAGGCAACTTCTCTCATTTGAGGTGTTTTATTTTCTGTGTGAATAAGTGTTGGTCTTGATCAAGGACTCAGTCTGAGCTCTGAAAACCACAGTCAGCAAGCTGTTAGTCTGTAGCCAACAGGTCAAAGGGTGAGCCCCGAACCACATATGCAGTAACAGTATATACATTCCAGCATGAATACAATTATTTTTGATTGGTTGACTAGGTGGGGAGTAGCCGTGGATTTATGCTTGGCCCTCCCTTCGTTGGTGCACAGGCTGGTCCCAGCCTCTTGGCATCACGACCTTCATCCAGCAGCCGTACCTGTAACAAAGTATCCTCCCTAGTGACCTTTCCCTATCATGTAGGAGCTTCTTTACAATGGAGTCTTTCTGAGAACATCCCTCCCGTGTAGTTATCTCATCCTGCTGTTCCAGTAACGGCCTCCCACCAGCCTCGTCCTTGGAGCTCCCAGTACTGGGTGTGAAGTAGTTTATGAGATGTGTAGTGGTGCATGTAAGCGTGTACTTTCTTGCCATATACATCCCACTTAATCATCATGTGTCTGGCCCTTCAGAACCTGGGGCCAGTGCTTGTTCCCCTCTTTAGTAACTATGGGGTATGGCTCTTCCCTGTGGCGGTGTATTGCATTAATAAGTCTCTCCCTGCTGATTAACACAGTACATACATTGTCAGTAAGAACTGAGCTTCCAGTGTTAGCAACACAAATGATTCTAATGATTGGTTATATAGTGTTATTAGTTCACTCACAGGTCATGTAGTTAGTTCAAATAAAGGTCATACAGTTTGTGGTAACGTTAATCAATACATTAATAGTGTTAATTCAAATCCAGTGTTCTGTAATTGGTTAAATATGAGGTTGTTAGTACTTACTCAGTTACATATATATTTAGCGCAGTTAGTACAAATTTGAGGCTCAGTATTGTATAATTGGCCTTTTAAAAGTAGTGATCAAAAGTAATAATAAAATTCCCCACAACACACAGCAACAAAAATTACAAACATTGACTGATAAATAATAATTCTTCCACCAGACAGTGTCCTTCTTCAGCGACATCAGACGTTAAGTTTTTTTGGTTGCTAGGCAACAGACAGCTTTCAAATCATAATCAAAGACCGGAAATATACGTTTTATGACGCCATCTTTGTCACGGCAACGTAACAGATGGACACGGTGAACTATGTTTAGTATTTTAACTGGATTATTTTTAGCAAGGGTTATTTGGGACATTTTTTTAACGTTTTATGAGTGTTACATTCATTTATACGTTATTGTACGTCGCGTTACTCTGGAGGAGATCGATCTATTACCATGTAGACAGCAACACTTAGACTGAGCAGGTCGTTGGGGGACACGGGACTCGAACCGCGATTGCTAACGGATATTTTGGCAGCTTGTTACTATTTATAGTTCATATCGGTTTCACGGAAACCGATGTTCGATGTTCTAATTGTTCTGATTTCCGCGATTTGACCAATGACGTCCACAGTTCTGGTCCCGTCACAGCCAATCAGATGGCTCCGTTGTTCCAATTCCGAGAATCCAACTTTTCACCGACCAATAGGAGAGCCGGGTTGTTCCAATTTATAGCGACGGCAGCCATTTTGGATTAACGTTATTTACCGTCTGACCGACAGCAGTGAGTGAGTGAAATGTTAGTATATTTTAATGAAATGTTCACGTAAAATAGTGTAAAAAGTCACATATCTGAGTGATTGTTTTTAGCAACATAACATGAACTTATAGCTTTTCAGCTCCTGATATGTTTTATAGTTTGGAATTGATTATATATTCGCTATTTATCATTGCTGTTACTTAACCAGCTAACGTCCGTGCTGTTTAAACCGTTTTATTCAGCTCTTGTGGGCTGCTAACATTAACACAGTGAGTAATGTGTGTGTGAGCGCTACATGATGCTGTCTGCACAGTTTAAGCTCCTCTGTCATGATGGTCCTGGTGATGTTACAGCCAGCAGGAAAGAGGCCTTTCTCTCTCTTATCAGAACAACCACTTTGTTTATCTTATGTTCATTTCAAACATACAAAGATGTCAGAACATCTGTGATTCTGTTATTAAACTGCTCAAATGAATCAGACACTGTGTCTCTGTCATATTACAGATTGGACTGTAAAGACTGTAAGTACTGTGTATCATTCCTTCATCTTCATTAGTACTTCATATCTGTGTCTGTTATCTTAAAGCGCTCCTAATGGGACCCTCGTCCTAAAGGCCACTGATGCCGCCCGAGCACTTGGCACCTTACAAGGCCAAAACGCCTGGGGAGATGGAAGCGGAGGCCCGGGCCCACGTCACCTCTGAGGGTGGCGACCTCACCAACGCCACCCTCGTCCTGAGCCGGTGGAAGGTCCAGTTTGGACGGTACCAGGGAAAGACCTTCCACTGGCTCCTGGAGAACGACGTGGGCTACGCCGTCAACCTGGTGGCCTCCTACCAGAAGGAGCGAGGGAGGACAGGGTCTCAGTCCCCGCTGATGGCCAACAAGGTGGAGTCTCACACACACATAATAATAATGAATAATGAATCAAAGAGGGACGACAGCTTTAACCTCTGTGTGAACTAACTGGACGCCTTCACCCGCTACTCCTCAGCGTACCCTGACTTTGTGGAGGCAGTCAGGTTCCACTGTGTGTTTGAGGAGGTGCAGCTTGGCCTAGTTGGCTTCAGGGACTGGAGACCCTGGAGAGACTCTATCAGTCTGGACCCTAAAAAACGTAAGTCCAACCAGACCAGACCAGTTCCTTCTCTCATGTCACTCCTTCCTTAAACTCTCCCCCGTCTCACAGTGAGTCTCTACCAGCACTCTCTGAACTTTGACCAACCCCCACCGACCCCTGAGGGAGTCACAGTCCCTCCAGGAGGAGTGTCGGAGGAGGGGCGTTGAGTCAGCCTTTTGTTTTGGCGCCTTTAGTCATCCAATCGCCATCGTCTGACGTAACTTCAGCCATGCCTAAATCTCCCATCATGCCTTTGTAACCCTCATGAGGCCAAACTGAACCTGAACCATCTCAAACTGAACCAGACCGGGTCACACTGAGCCATCATGTCTGATTAAAGATAAATAACCAACAGCACAGCAGCCAAAAATTTCTTTCTAGTGTTTTGTTGTATTGATTAGAAACTATCTCAGTCCTCACGTCCCTCCCTGTGACCTCCAACCCTGAGAGAGAGGAAGCTCCAATGGTGAAGCCTTTAAATAGAGGTCTGGGACATGAGACTGTTGTGTTAGTTCACTAACACATATACTAAAATTGGAACGATACAGAGAAGATTAGCATGGCCCCTGCGCAAGGATGACACGCAAATTCGTGAAGCGTTTCTCATTTTTCATCAACTTCTGACTTTGTCTTCATTGTTTAAACTTAAATTTTTGCTTTATGTGAAACAGCAGCAGAGCACAGGCTCTGATGGTTAACTCTGTAAAACTCTTTATATCTGGAAAACTACGACAAAACCGTATCATATCTGGACTTAAAGGGCTTCACTGTACTCAAGTATTGATCTCAAAGGTTTTTATTCACTCTGGGCTGTAGAAAAGAGCTGAGAGGAGGACTGGGGCTCTGCTTTCTGGTTATATTTCTGGTCTGGTCTTAGTTTGCGTGACTTTCTCTTCTTTTGGTGCTCAGGCTGCCGACTCCTGTGCTCCTCTGCACATCTCTCCATGCTCCACTGGTTTGTCCTGGGTATTTGGAGGTCTGCAGGTAAACGTTCCGTGGAGGCTTTCTTGTGCTCCAGTCTGCACAGAAAGAATAAAACACAAAGTTAGTTTCCAGTTTCAAAGCAGTACAAAAGGCAGTTTAGTTCAGTACAGTAAGATCCTGAGATACCCAACTCCCCCCCAAAGAGTCGCCCTTAAAATGAAACCAAATAATTACAAACTAATATTAAAATGGTCTGGGAATTATATGCCGTTTGCACTACAACTGCAAGATATAATTCCATCTACGTCCATGTTAAACACACCATGTAGCCAATACTAAAGTGCCCGCTGAGTGATTGTGTCTCTGCATCTCGATCTTTATTTAAGTAGCTGCTGATTCATTAGAGAAAAAAAATAATAGTCAGATGTTTCCTCTTCATACTTGACGTTGTCTAATGAAGTCAGGAAATGGTGCCATACTTTTAAATTTATACTGATACTGCCTGTAATTATCTCCACAGACTCTCTTTATCGTGTCCATCTCCAAACAATAACAGTGGGATAAAATAATGCTGCTTTGCCATGAAGTGAAGCCAACTGTGAGCTGTTCGACTTCAGGCAGACTTTCCCTCGGCTGCAGTCGGCTGCTCTGGTCTCCTTTGAAGGCAGCTCATCCCAGACAAACCCTCTCACCGAGTGGCTCTTTGAGACCAGGTTCATGTGGCCAAACAGCAGAGTAACCCTGAGCAGTGTCTGCAGGCTCCACCAATCAGGCGGCGGTGTTCAGGCTGAGGACGGAGAGCGAGCGGTTGGTGTTCAGTCTGTCTCTCACCATGTCGTCCTCTCAGCTGCTCCTCTGCTGTCTCACTGCTCTGTCTCTCATCTGTCCGCAAGGTAAGACAGGTGCAATCAAACAAAGCTTCACTTTACCTGCTGTAAACACATTTATTTTAATATCTCTGTGTATTTGCTTATTCTGTGATGTCATCTAGAAAATGTCAGAAATATTAACAGATGTAATTTTTATAAGAATAATCTTTAATTAATTAACAAACTGATGAACTTATTGTTTCACGGCTCTTTAATATAGTCTTTTTTTCTTGTTTTAAAATGATGCAGGTGTTGATGTTTGACAGTTAAAGGATATGCGGTGCCTTTTTAAAGATGTACATCTAATGTTTAATATCAACTATCAAAAATAACTGATCACATCTCTCTGTACAGAAGGATTCGTTGTTCTCTCTGTACTTCTGTCTGACTGTAACTCTGCTGTTTCATGTTTATTTTTAATTTGTGACCTGCAGCTGTTCTCAGTCTAAATGTTAATGTGATTCAGTGTTAGCATGAGCAGCTAACAGAGCACTGACCTCTGACCTTTACAGACCCATCTGGCTCTAATATCGTTCTGCTTCACATGAACTTCTTTGTGTGTCACGTGGTTCAATCATGTTTATATTCATTCCAAATATACAATTCAAGTATGTCCCACCTTCAGTTTTATTACAGCAGACGAGGTCGCACCAAAAGACGGGAGAACAGATTGGTCTAAAGTGTGTGCGCGCGCGTGTGTGCGTGTGTGTGCGCGCGTGTGTGCGTGTGTGTGCGCGCGTGTGTGCGTGTGTGTGTGTGTGTGTGTTAGGAGGCTGTCTGCAGTGTTTTGGTTGTAATGTAGGTGGCGGTCGTGGGCAGGGGTATGTGGAGTTGGGCTGCAGCCATCCAGAAATGATCAACTGCAGTCGAACAGAGAGAGGATTCAAACTGCGGTTCTGCATCACAACATACAGCAGTCAGTCCATCTGTCCGTCTGTCTGTCTGTCTGTCTTATTATTATAGAGTCATGAAGTGTTGCTCCCCAGTCTGTATTTCAGTTACTGAAGACAGGAACTCCAAACTGTCCTGGATAATGTAAACAGACTACAGGTTTATGTTCTGACCATCAGTTTGAATCAGCCTATTTACACGTTTCTAATTACTACAATACCCATGAGTCTCTGCTGCTGTTACTGAAAACAAAAATTACATTACTTGACTAGCTGACCCAGAACCTGGATCTGAATCAATTGAAGCTGCAGATTATACAGTTTTTCTCAGCAGTGAGTGTGAGCTTTAGTTAATGTGAAGCTCTGTGATTGGCTAGCTGTTAGTGAAATGCACCCTGGGATATTGTTGACTTGCCTTCAGTTTTTGTTTCATTACTTTGTTTCTTGGGTTTTCAACATTAGCATTTGTAAATTATTTAATAGGATTATAAAGCACATCTAAAACAATACAACAAAACATGGTAGAAAACAGAATTGTAACTAAAAACAAATCATAAATGTATTTTGAGTCAGTTGTTTACTGGTCACCATCCCCCCTCCTCCTGTGTCTACAGAGTCTCTGGACCTGGTCTTGTCTCGGGGTTGTGCAACGTCTCGTCACTGTCAGCAGACGGAGCTTCCTGGAGTCTCGGTCGCTTGCTGTGATTGGCCGCTGTGTAACGCTGGGAGGAGGTGGGCTGGGTCAGTCTCTACTGTCATCATCAGCTTCATTGCCAGCTCCTGGTTTCCTCTGCAGGGACACTGAGAACTGATCTTGGGTCAGTACTGGACCACAGGAGGCAGAACACAAACTGCTCTCTGGGTTTTTATTCCCAGTTTGTTATTGTTGTGTTTTGAGTTGCCATCAAAACCAGTCTGATGCTGGCCTGATGAAGCAGATACTGTTATTGATCCGGGTCCCACCTGCAGGATATGGCATCACTTCTAGTTTGAAGCCTATCAGGGCCCAGTTTGGAAAGTTGAAACAGTGAAGTTGAAGTATTAGATGTGTTACACCCGGCCTAGGGGAAGCCTGAGCGCAACACAAAGGAAGTGACTCCTCTCTATTAACTGATCGCTTTCAGCTTCAGGGTGAGTTCAGCCAAAACAAAAAAAAAAGACATCTTATGAAAAACAACTAAATTTCCTAACTGAAGAAAAAGAAATGAAAGGAAACACTGGGCTCTTACTTGTCTCCCTGACAAAAATACAAGAGAAAATGGGATCAAAAGAAAAAGGCTTCTCACCCCTGCAGCTACCTGGTGCTGCTTTTAGTTTACATTTACAATCATCGCACTAGAGAGTAGTTCATTCTAAGTCAACTCGAAACACAACAAGAGGACACAACAGGGTCCAGTTGGGAGTCGAGAAGGAGTGGAGTTAGTCTCAACAGGTGCCATTTTAAAGTGGGTGCTATCAGGGCCTCAGCCAATCAGCAGCATCCACCTGCAACTCAGAACACTGGATAAACAGAACAGCACCACCTTCAGGAAGGGAGGAGACACAACAAACACACATGATGACCTGGGCCATAACAAGGGCGATACTTACAAATCTGAAACTTTACCAAGTGTCATAACTCTAATGTGACATGAACAGTTTAGGAAATTAAGACATCAAACACACCATCAACATAATGAATAATAATAATACATGTAATAATACATATATATTATATATTATATTATATATACTCATTCATTCATCCATATAACCATATATTATGTCTACTGTATATAGCATCTGTAAACATCCTACTCTGTATATTCTGTACATAATCTTTATATATTTTTGCACTTGCTGCTAATATGTCCTACGTTTCAGGCATAAACATGCTGTTGGATCATATTTTGAGACAGGTGCTTTGTGATGTAAACATTTTTTTCTTTCTGACTTGCCTCTGCATTACTTCATTTTCCTCTTTAGAGGAAGAGATCATGGGGAACTATGATAAAAGTATGTATTAATGTGTGTGTGTGTGTGTGTGTATATATATATATATATATATGTCTTTACATAACTAGATTTAAATGCGGTCTATATTTTACACATTAAAACGATATTTTCTCTATATACATTTTGTTTATTAATCATTTTTGACCTTCTTCACTCGCCGTATGACTGTTAACTTTCTGTTACGCATGCGTAGTAGGAGCTACGTACTCTCTCGTTTTCTTTTAATTGTAGCTAGCTGAAGCTAACAGGTTAAAGTCTCCGTCTGCAGTTGTGTCGGTTTTTCCTCGTCCAGGCCCGGTGCAGACCCGGTTCTAACCCGGTTTTACCACCATACCTGTTCTGGTTCTGACCTGGAACCTGTGCTGACAGCAGAGGCAACAGTTAGCGCTGTTAGCATCGTCAGCTAGCTTTAGCTCCGCTCCATTCACTGGCAATCAAAACTGAGCTAACAGAAGCTAGCTGCAGCTAACGGTGGCTAGCAGCCCGAGAGCTGAACAACATGGCGACAGAAGAGAAGAAACCAGAGACAGAAAACATCAAACAGTCTTCGTCCTCCTCAGGATCCGGCAGTAAGGTGAGTCCTCGGACTGAGGGTGGTCCAGACACCCAGACAGCTGATCAAGTTAGTCTGGTTAGCTGGTGACTGGTCAGTTAACCAACAAGTAACCTAGTTCACTTCGCTTTTTATGGCTGAAAAAAGACCTAAACCTGATCAGTATGTTTGTGTAGAACCATCTGCACAGTATACAGCAGATCTTCATGCATCTAAGACCGATTTGTAATATGTGTCAGCTCTGAAAATGGTGGTTTTATTTTACTCATTGATGAATCAAGAGTGAATTCAGTTTTAAATCTTTCCTTGCCTTCTGTTTTCTCAAAAAAATAACTTCATAAATCTAACAGTTGGTTTTAAACCGTCACTTTGGTTAAAGGTCAGGTTCACATTAGTTTCAGATCTGGTTTAAAACAACAGTCAGGTGTCCACATAAACATGAATGATTGAAACAGATATTTCTTGTTTCAATCATTCCTCCAGTTGACACAGACCTCTGTATAATGTGACTGTAGTGAATGTGAGGACTAAATCCACTGTCTTTAGTACAGGTAATGTTTTAGTACAATGTTTTCTCCATGTATTATTGTTCCTCCACCACATTTCTACATGGGAACAGTCTGATAACACAAAGTGTAAACAGTAACTTTGGAAGACATCCACCATTTCTCTTCTGATGTGGTCCGATCAAAGTAAGACAGTAATTTGGCCATTATAGTCGTCAAAACACCACAGATACACCTGCTCACCGATTATATTTGATCAGAATTTGAATTCTTTAATACTTGGATGGTTACTGAAATCCATGATGATAATGTGTGTCTGTGGTAACTGTATGTGTGTGTTTCTAGTCAAATCCAGCCAAACCAAACTACACGGTGAAGTTCACGCTGGCCGGTCACACCAAGGCTGTCTCTTCTGTCAAGTTCAGCCCTAATGGAGAGTGGCTCGCCAGCTCTTGTAAGGACAACAGACCACACACACACACACACACACACACACACACACACACACACACACATAAAGACACATTTATGCACACTTAACATCATAAGTATCTCCTGCTGTCAAAAAACACAACAAAATAAAAGAAAACAACAATATAATTAGAGATTAAAAAATCAGATCAGAATGGTTAGTTGTACTGGACAGATAATCTACTCGGATTAAAGGTAAAACAAACAAAAAATCAAGAAAAAAAATTCTAAATTCCTACTGACAAACTTTATTTATCAAGTATATATTTGAAAGAAATTAGTTTTGATCCAGGTGTCAAAACAGCAAAACTAAGAACTACGAGAACAGAATTAAATGTGACATGATGTAATTACGCTAAAAATATATGAAGAGTCTAAGTCTAAGTAATAGAAGCAAACATAGATGCACATTACTGTAGCTTACTGTATATGTTAATATACAAACACACACACAAATACAGTATGAACAACTTGGGTTTTACATCCTCCACCAATCTCTAATTAGTCTTTTCATGAAGTTTGTGTGCAGTTTCACCGCCTCTAAACTTTTGAGCTCTGCCTGAACACACAGTCGAAGATGTGTTGTCGGTGGTACGTTCAGGGACACTCGGACATTTGAAAACTGACAGTTGGTTGTGTTGCACTTAAAACAAGCTTGACTCATCTGACAGGTCAGAGGAGGTCGATGATGAGGTCTGATGTCTGTCAGTTTAACATGAGACGATGTGTTTAGGGTTTGTCCACGAACACGTTACACATTGAGTGTTGATGAGTTACTAGGTCCATGCTGTGTTGCAATGAGGTCGCAGTAACCATGGTAACATCTCTGTGCAGCTGCTGATAAGCTGATAAAGATTTGGGGAGCTTTTGACGGAAAGTTCGAGAAATCCATCGTTGGACACAAACTGGTGAGACGCCAAAGTCCTGATCCTGCTCTGAACCCAGTCTGGATGTAGACGGGTTCTGGTTCTGATCCTTGTTCTGTGTGTGTGTGTGTGTGTGTGTGTGTGTGTGTGTGTGTGTGTGTGTTTAGGGGATCTCTGATGTCTCCTGGTCTTCCGACTCCAATCTGCTGGTTTCTGCCTCTGATGACAAAACGCTCAAGATCTGGGACAACAATTCTGTAAGACACGCACACACACACTGAACTTAGTGTCATTGCTGTGTAAACGAGCTCTCTGATTGGTTACTCTGTGTGTTTACATGCACTTTAACTCCAGAGCGTCACTGACACACAGCGGTTTGGGTGTTTGGTTTGTTTTATTTTTAGCCTATAGGACAGAATTACACTCTGGGTGATCCTTAAAGGAAGTAAAATGTTTCCTTGGATTTTGTTAATTCGCTGTGGGCTATAACTTCAGTTTTTTTGTATTTGTGCATTAAAAGTATGTTGAATTGGCTATTAGCAGTTCCTGCTTGCAGTGTATCCAAGGATGTACAGACAGCTATCTATTGATTACTTTGATAGTGAAAAGAACTTTAAAACATGATTATTCTCAGGCAAGTTCTGAAGTCACAAGTTTTCTTTTTTCTGTGATTTCTAATTGGATTTATGGACATTTATGTTTATGTATCCTCAAGAAGTGCAACTCACACTGAATCTGAAAAGAAGTGTTTCATACCTGAGTTCAGATTTCTCTGAGTTATGACTCAGAAAAGTACTACACCAACCGTTTCAAAGTATCTTAATCAGCTCTGACTGCTCATCATGTTGGTGAATGTCCTGTTGCTGCATGCATCTGTCCCCTTCACCTCACACAGTATCTTCACCTTACCTCTCTCCCTCCACACACACACACACCATCAAACAGTGTCAGTTTAACAACCTCTCACCTGGATTAATGATAATAAAAAAACATTTGCTGTGCTTTTGGACTTGAACCTTTATGTGGCTGATTTTATTTGTAGAGTTTGGGACGGGCACCACAGCTGTTTGTTTGAAATTCGATGTAAGAAGTTTTGCTCTCACAGTATTTCATGTGTATTTTGATATCTATAAGTCCATGTTGGCTAAACACTTGCATACGCACACTTGATTTTCTCTGGGAGAAGACAAAGAACTGCTGTGACAATGAATCAGAGTAGAGCTGATAGTTCTGAAAGTGTGTGTAGTTTGAAGTGTCCATCACAGCTCAGCATGTTCATGTTAGCAGACATGCTGTGTCACTGTAAACATCTGTCTGTCTCTTCAGGGGAAGTGTCTGAAGACTCTGAAGGGTCACAGTAACTACGTCTTCTGCTGTAACTTCAACCCTCAGTCCAACCTGGTGGTGTCTGGATCGGTACGCCGCTTCTCCAGAATAAAACATAAACCCTGAGTTTCTTCTGAATCCTGCTCACACACTACATTAAACCTGCCTGTCCGTCTGCCTGTGTGTCCGTAGTTTGACGAGAGCGTTCGTATCTGGGATGTTAAGACGGGGAAATGTCTAAAGACTCTGCCGGCTCACTCCGATCCCGTCTCTGCAGTAAGTCCTGACCTCTGACCTCTGACCTTTGGCCGCCTCTTGCTCGCTTCACATTGTTTAGAAATGGGACGTTTAATTGAGCCGATTGTTGATTGAGTCTTTGTGTTTTTCAGGTTCATTTCAACAGAGACGGCTCGCTCATAGTCTCCAGCAGCTATGACGGCCTCTGGTACATCCACACACACATATACATCCACAACACACACACTTTTCTCATTCTGGAAAATTAAGAATGAGTACATTGTTTTATTTTATTCTTTTTGTCCTGTCTGTCGGCAGTCGTATCTGGGATACGGCATCAGGGCAGTGTCTGAAGACCCTGATTGGTGAGTAATATTACAGAATGTCCCTTTAATAGACATTTAGCTGATTACAGTATTTTAAAAATTCAACTGAAATTAAATAGCAGGATTTCTGTCTGCTACAGCATACACATCTCTCTGTAAATCACTTGTTCTGTTACTTTGGTTCATGATGGGGCCCCTTAGTTTTGCATTAACTTGACAGAATACCATTCCTTATTTTGATACAGCCAATCAAATCTTGCACGCAGGCACACTGAGCAACTTGCTACATGTCCTGCACCTCAAGCTTGTTGAATAAATGATAAAACGAACCTTCACCTGTGGACGAAAAATGCACTGCTAACGTCTGTTTGTAGGCTAAATAGCTGATTAGCAGGTGAATGTGCCAACATCACATTGGTTAGACGCTGATGTGCTTCCTTCTCTTCAGTAACATTATGCTGTCTGCCTGTGACATGTAGGCTCCAGTGTCGTTTTTGTTTACTTTGTTTCTTCTCTGGTTGTTTGTTTCCCCTCTAACCAGCTGAGACATAACAGAATAATAATTTCAGTAATGAAAAAACTATTATTACATTTTAAAAAACAGACGGACCACAAAATGGATGACTTAATATGAGTTCAGTTGGCTTTGACACATCTTTTCCATCTACATAAAGAATAATAACGACTTGTGTAGTTAACAGGCCTTTGATCTGTAGATTTGACAGTAATCTGTGTCTGTCTCTCCTCAGATGACGACAATCCTCCAGTGTCTTTTGTTAAGTTTTCTCCAAATGGAAAGTACATCCTCGCTGCTACACTGGACAAGTCAGTACCACAACCTGAACAGCAGGATAATGATGAGTCTGTTAGCAGCTGGACAGATTATAATTATTATGACTGAACTCTAACAACTACTAACAGTTAGCTGCTCTGTGTTTGTTTCAGTGTTTTTAATGAAGGTAACTCTGTATTCTGTCATTAACAGCACATTGAAGCTCTGGGACTACAGCAAAGGAAAGGTACGTCTGTCTGTTTATCAGTCTTTCTCACTGTTTTTCCGTCTGTCTGTCTGTCTGTCTTCAGCAGTATAACTTTGTCTCCTCTTCCGGTATTTTCAGTGTTTGAAGACGTACACCGGCCATAAGAATGAGAAGTACTGCATCTTTGCCAACTTCTCTGTCACAGGAGGGAAGGTAAGAGTGACTTTCCTGTGTCTGTGTCAGGTGGTTTGGCCTCTTTAGGAGACCAGCAGCAGGTCCTGAGTCTGTTCAGTCTGATGGGAGAGAAGTGAATGTGACCAGTTCTTTCATGTCACAATCACCGTAAATATTGGACCCATTTTTCACAAACCACACATCTTCTGAGCCTTCTGAACCTAAAAAAAACCACTTTTCAGACAGATAAATCACAAGTAAATTAACTTTGTGAAAAACCTGGCTCTGTCTCAGCAACACAGACATCTTTTCTGAACCGTCCACGGCGGGAGGCTGTTGAAGTACAGCATTATTGACTAACAGTATAAACCATGTGAGTTTGAACACTAGTCGAAGACAAATAAAATAGAAAATAAAATGTTCTCACTGTACTTTGAAGTCACTCTTCACCTGCTTATTTTCAGTTATTTTATCAGCCTGTGTAGTCCAAAGCTAGTTAGCATGTAAGCTAACTAGAGCTGACAGTATATCAACCTGTCGTTGAACAACTGCGTCATCTTTGTTATTAGTGTGTCTATATTTTGTGTTTCATGTGGTTTGACCTTTGACCCCTGTGTTTCAGTGGATCGTGTCAGGCTCTGAGGACAGCATGGTTTACATCTGGAACCTTCAGACCAAAGAGATCGTTCAGAAACTGCAAGGACACACAGGTATGACCTTTAACCTCTCAACATGACTCTGACCTCGTCGCCTCGGTCAACCACTTTGTCTCCTAGTCTCTGTCTCCATCTACTACTATTTATCTTTTTGTTTCTGACTTTGTCTCCTCGTCTTTATATTTGTCTTCTTATCTGACTTTGTTTCTTATGCTCCATCTTCTAGTTGCTTACTTCTTCTTCTACTTCTAATTTCTAGATTCATCTCTGACCATCTGTCTTCACCTTTCTTTTAGTTTTCAGTCTTTTAGTCCTTCTGTCCTGACTGTTAAAATGTAAAGTAAGTCATGTATGCATGGACGTTAGCTTCATATCTCAGAGGAGGTTCTGGTTTTCAAAGCTTGTGCCTGCTCTCAGGTCAGTGCAGGATACCTGCAACACCTTGTCACAACAGGAAGTAGAAGAAGAAGCTGACATTGTCTCTAACTGAAGTATCCGTGTGTCTCTGTGCAGACGTGGTGATCTCGACCGCCTGTCATCCAACAGAAAACATCATCGCCTCAGCTGCTCTGGAAAACGACAAAACAATCAAACTGTGGAAGAGTGACTGTTAGACTGAAGGAGTCTCTCCAGAGGCTGAACTTTCCTGAACTGTCCTGGTTTAACTTTGTGTGTCGCAGTCACATGAAGAGAAGACACACAGGTTATTACTGATAATCCACACGCACACACAACCACTTTGATCTCATTCGTCGGACGTGAACACACACGTACGCACGGCCATGAACACACAGTCAGACCAGGTCCCACTGTGTCCCAGTTTCACATCGAAAGCCACTTCAGTCTGTTCACACTGTTAAAAAAGACTCAATCCAGTTAAAAATGCAGACTGATGTGTTGTTGGAGTGTGTCTCCTTGATTTAAAAAAAAAAAATCATATGAAATATCTTATTTTACCATAATTCAAGGCTTATAGATCAGTGAATCAGCTCCTTCAAAATACATCATGTTTTATTGATGACAGAAAGTCCTTAAGGCTGAAACCCACTGGGCTGATCTGTAGTCAATACTTTACACCCACCAGGTGTCAGAGAAACCTCGGCGCCTTGCTAAAAGATACGCAGCAGATTAGGCAGGCAGGAAGTCAGACAGACGAACGGCAAAGAGAAGCTGGTCAGTTTTCAAAATAAAAGCCTTTAAAAGCCTTTAAACAGCCTTTCAACCATATATTCGAGCGGCACGTCAATATTGTTTAATAATCGCTAGCATCAGGCCAAATGTTAACCGGTCAGTCTGACATGCTCCTGAAACGCTTCCAGTGGGTTTTACAACCGCACTGAGGACGGAGCAAAACTGGACCACAGCCCAAATGTGACGCAGACGTCCCTGAGGAGAGCCTTTGGCTTTTATTTTTAGTATCCTCTGTTGTATTTGATCATATTTTAATAAGTCACAAAGTTTCTGATCTGTGTATGTTCATCATGTTAGTTTAATGTTTAAGGAAATAGATGGAAGACTTGTTTTAAAAAAATGGAGTTTCTCATTTAAGTTCATTTATTTATGTAGTTTGTGTTATTGGATGTAATTATCCAAATGGCATCAAGAATAAGAAGAAATGCTAATGTAATAGATATTTTAAAAAGTCAGAGGAGAATAATGTGTAAAATCCATTAATGAGTTCCTGATGGCACAACTTGTTCATACATTATTGTAATCATATACATATTATTGTCCTACAGTATGGGCTGAAAAACCGCAAACTTATCCTTTAAATAAGACTTTGAAATAATTCTAATTTAAAAGCGCTTCATAAAATTTTGATTCCCAAGAAAATATAACATCAAATTTGCTTTGCAACAGTTTGAGTGACAGTTTTTTTGTAGAAACTGTAAAAGGGCCGCCGACCTCTGACTCCTGTGTTTATGGCTGTGCTGCGTTCACTGACTCTCTGTCCTGGTGGAACATTTGATACAACAACAATCAGCAGCTCTTCATCTTCATCTTCACTTCTCTCAAATCCTGAAACAGTCAGCTGACGGAGAAATCAAATGATGAATATGGTTGGGAAGGATTTTTTCATTTATTTGTAAATAAAGATTTTTGACTATGAGCTGTGTGTGTGTGTGTGTGTGTGTGTGTGTGTGTGTGTGTGTGTGTGTGTGTGTGTGTGTGTGTGTGTGTGTGTGTGTGTGTGTGTGTGTGTGTGTGTGTGTGTGTGTGTGTGTGTGTGTGTGTGTAGACTGAGTTGGTTTACGGCAAGTGGAAAGTACCAAATATTGTTGCATTCATACTTTACAGAAACTTCGAACTCTCTTTATATGACATCAAAAGTTGGGTTTAACCATAGATTGTATACAAGCTTTTCTATATTTTATCAAGTCTATTGGTTTAATCTTATATTGTTAAAAAAAAAAACGGTGTCCTGACAGTTTGGAAGCTGCTTTTTACATCATTTTTTGTAAATATAGTTTGTAATGTGCAGGTTTTCTTGTCACCGTGGTTGTAATTTTAATGAATCAATTTATCAGCGCCTGTAAATGTTGCTGCAGTCAGAAGAACAACAACTTCTTCTGTCCACTCTATAGTAGAAAGTTTGGTGCAGGGTGTGTCGGTACTCTGTTACATCACTATTGGTGTGGTTATTTGGGACTTTATTTGGACTGCTGTCCAGTTGTTTTCTTTAAACAGTGAAGTTTCTTCAGCTTTAACTGGTGGGATATGCTGCATTAATGTACCTATACTATGGCACAGTGGCTTTTTGAGAACTGTTTGACTTTACACTTAACTAAAAATAGACTTGAAACATTTCAGTTCAAATAGATGGACATCGTTTTTTATTCAGTTAAACAAAACGGATGCAAAGTTTTTCATCAACTCCCATTTCTTCCTCTGCAGTCGTCATCACCTTCCTCATAGCTGAATGATGAGACCAGAGTTCACACAGAAAACTGCTGATTTCTGCAACCACTTGATTTTCAGTCTCTGATGTGTTTCCGCCGTAATGAACATCCGAACGTCCTTTAGTCACTTTACAATTATCAGTTTTCAGACTCTGAGCTGAAATCTGTTCAGTAGCTTTTCCAGACCGATGCGTTACCGATTCTCTCCACAAGAATCGGTAACACATCAGCTGCCCGCACTGAACTAAACATAGAAAACCTCCTGATGAAACCATCTGAGTGAATCTGAATTCTCCACAGTCGAAACAGGATTTTTCCTAAAACCTTCCAGCACTATTTTATCAACATGATACCTGAGTTTCAAACCTGAAGACAGAGTTTTAAAATGTGTAAACACAAGCAGCCGAACAAGAACTTTATCTGAATAAAATGCAGCTTGAAACAGATGTGATGATGAGGATTAAAATCAGTTTTAAGCTTTGATACTGAGCACAAACACTGGATATCAAACTGCAAAGAAACTAAAGATATGTTTCATTTAGCAGCAGCTTCCCGTCATCTCTCCCTCTCTTCATCAGCTGTGTGACAAAATAATCTGAACTATGTTACGTTTAATTTAGTTTCACTCTTGTTTTTATGGACAAAATTAACTGATGACTTAATTTGCTGATGAAGACTAAAAAGTAGTAAGCAGACCTTGAGTAAAGAGACTGTCAGTCTGTGATTTTGAATGTCAGCAATTAACTTTAACGTTCCTGTCCAGCTGATGTTCCTGGTTTGTCTCTGTGTTGAATCTCCGGGTCCAAACTGAAATTTTGATGCAAAAACTTTGAGCGTATAAAATTCGAACAGGAGAAATTTATACCAAGTCTGAGAAACACCAACACACTCTGTTCTGTTTTTGTGCAGCTGCTCAGTGAGAAACCTAAAAAACCCTGAGACACAAACATTCAGTTGCTCTCCAGTTCAAAAAACCAAACCTTCGTCTAAAACCACCTCAAAATGTCTCTGTAGTTTCAGCTGTAGATGTTAAACGGCAGCTTAAAGAGAACAAAGTCGAACACAATCTGTTAGCTAACTGTTAGTTTCCTTCTCAGGTTCTACGTCCGTCCACTCAGATGAAAGCAGCATGAAACTGAGCGGCGATCACTAACACTCTCACTGTAAGATGTAAAAGAGCAGGGAGTCAGTTTGTCTTTGTTTCCCCTCAGACTGGACCAGTCTGACGCCACCTAAACCAGTGACATCCAGTGTGGCACACCGATAAAGGTCTGGAAGAGTCCGGCAGGAGCAGTCCACATGTGACTAGCGTTGTATTAAATCTGTGTCTAAACCAGTTGAAACAAGGAGCGTCCAGCATGCGTCATCGGAGCGGAGAGTGGAGGCCCGACGGACCCGTCCGAACCAGACTGGAAATAGTCAAAATGGACTCGCAGTCCAAAAAACATGTCCAGTGTTTGCCATCATAGGTGAGCATCCAGGGGACAGGCAGACAGACCGGTCTGCGGCCCAGCTGAACCAGTCCAGATCAGTCCAGACCGGTCCGGCCTAAACCAGCGGAGTCCAGCGCAGCGTGCCGATGGAGATGAGGGTCTGGCAGGTAGCAGAGTCCAGCCAAACGGACTCCACCAGGCTGAAGTGCAGGAAGCCGAGAGCGAATCCACAGCAGACGTCTGACAGGTGATGTTTACCCAGCAGCACTCGGGACATGCCCATGAGGACGGCCCACAGGTAGAGCAGGATCCTCAGGGGCACCTGGAGAACAGGCAGACTTTATTACTACAATGACCAAGTTGAGTCTGGAGGGAACTGATGCAGACCTGGTTTAACCTGACTCAGGATAGCACAAGGTCATTTTTAATGATGGCTGGCTCATAATTCTCACTGGTTAATTGTAGAGTTGGTTAATTGGCTCTTGCATATATACACACACACACACACACTATATATAATTACATACATACAGTATATAGACAGAAACATGAATGATCACCATTGATTTATTGTTAAGCTGCTGTTTACCTCCTTTGATTCTAAATGACTGAACGTGATTCATTGTATTCCAGTTTGAATCAGTCAAGCTTAGTGTCACCTCATTTTGTAAAACTGTTTTTAAAGTTTTAACCTTTAATAGATATTGGAGCTGCAACAATTAGTTGAAATAATCAGTTAGTTAACCAGCAACAGTCCTAATAAATAATTAATAATGATGGTCATACTGAGTAGTTCACTGACCGCCAGCACCAGGTGGTGCAGCAGGAACTTGGAAACCATGACGGCTCGGCTGGCGTGAGCTGCTGGGAAAGAATACATATCCATGGCAATGTAGTCCAGAAACCCCGGAGGGAAATCCCATGGGCCTCGGCGTTTGACCAGCTTCTGCATCCCGGCGACCGTCATCATATCCAGGATCAGAGCTGCAGGAGACAGAGAGACAGGTAAGGTGTTGGACAGCAGAGAGAGAGACAGGTTTTTTGACTCAAATTCACAGTGAAGTTTCCCCACTGGATCTGTGTGATGTGGCCAAAATGGTATTAGGATGAATCAGTCAGAATCAATAGTTTTCATGATGAATAACAGATCATTAAAATAATAATAATAATTTTTAATACATACTTTTATATATCTCTATTTTTACTTTTGTGTTTGAAGTTTATTCTTATTCTTTTGGAGCTGTGTGTAACAAAAGCAATTTCCCCCTGGGGATTATTAAAGGAATTCTGATTCTGATTATTTCTATCAAGGGGTGATTTCTCCTCCTGAGTGGTTGTTTGCATAAAAACACATAATTCAAATGATTAGGAAGATAATGTTTTTTATTGGTGCTGTCAAAATTCATGCTGATCTGAAATATTTAACACAATAATAACTAACGCTCTAAAATTAGTTTTCTATTGCTGTGAAAACAACAAATTTCTCCTTCAAACAACCACGTTTATTCATGTTTCCTTACATTTGAACACCTCATCACAATATTAGAAATTTCCTTTGCCGAATATTCATTTTTACTGAATAGAGCTTGAACACATCATAATGTGACTCAAACGATAACGAGGACACTCTAGAAACTGTGACCCTGTTCCAGCTAAGATCCGGTTCTGATCCTGGTCTCTGTTCTGTCCTGACTTCTAAGTCGACTTGAGTAAGATTCACTTTTCAAAATGCATCTCTCCCAGGCTGAATGGGTGTTTTAATTATTTCAAACATGTATTAAACATTTGTTATATTTAGTTATGGTTATTACCTCCATATGATTAGTTATCGTTTTATCGCCCAGTCCAGTTTAATCTCTTACCCAGCAGCAGGTTGACGAGGACTTCCTGTCCGGCCAGCGTGTTGCTCCTCCAGAGGCAGATCAGAGTCCCAATGATCCAGGGGAGTGCGTGTCCGCTGAGGGCCAGCAGGGACACCATGGAGCGCAGCGGGGCCCCGGGGCCGTGGGCCCTCACGCACACGCCCAGACGCTTGGACAGGCTGATGTCGATGGCCAGCAGAGAGTTGATGGCGATGCCTCGGAACGACGGATTCAGCTGCATACAGTCCTGCTCCGGCCAGCGAGACCCATCCTTCAGCCCCCCGTCGGCTGCTGAGCCCCCCTCAGAGGAGTCCCTGGACCCCCTGAGGACAAATGACCAGACAGTGTTAGAGTGTTTTCTGTTGTCTCCACCTGTCTGTCCTCTTCTCCTTCTACATGGAGAAGAGGAGGTCTTCTTGTCTGTGACCAGACCTTTGAATCCGCCCACTCCGCCGAGCCGACTGCCTCTGCTCTCTCATCACGTCATGAAACCGCTGACTGTATATGAGAAGTTAGGCGAAAACCAAATCCCCCTCCTCAGTGGAAATCAGTGAGAGCGGAGGTAACATCAGACTGATGATGGACAAAGACGAGCTGACAGTCCTGTCTGATGTCAGGGGAGAGGTCTTGTGGTCTTTAATCATATTCTAGAAGTTAATTATATGTCTTGTTTGTAAAGATAAAAAGAAAAAGGCTCAATATTTCCCTCTGAATGTAGTGAAGAAAATACAGCTCTAACTGCAGACCATCAAACCAAAGTAAAATAACTAACGTCTTGTTGCTTTTACAACACCTGCGTGCACCTGCTCCTGAACATGACGTCACAGATGTTTCAGATTTTTGGGGTAACAGGACAGAGTCAGTGGCTTTACTTTTGCTGTATTGAATGCTGTAAAAAAGGAACCAGGATCAATAGTGAAGTGATAAAAAGTTACTGAACGTGTAATTTAATGACCCATAAGAAGGCTTTAGTGTGAAGTTACTCTTTAAGGACCTGCAGGTGTCCTGAAAACAAGCTCAGCTCTTCCTGCAGGATGTAACTGTGCCACAACCTTAAAGTGGATTCTGGATCAGGAACACGGTTTCTACCGAGTCCTTAAATTAACTGAGACCAACAGCTGCAGGAAGTCCAGACATTCATCTGTGAACCATTGACAGTCCTGAACCTTTAACGCTCTGGTTCCAGGATCAGGATCAGGATCAGGATTAGGGGTCTTTTTGGACTCTAAATGTCAGCTGTGATTTCAGGGGTGGAGTCTCTGAGTCTTACCTCACTCCGGCGTCCTCCTGCTGACTCTGCTGTCTGACGGAGGCTCTCCTCGGACCACCGCCTCCTCGCCCCTCCCCCGCCGCCTGCTCTCTGCGGGAAGGCTGGTTCAGGGACAGAAACTCAGGCCGGTTCAGGACGTCGTTCCGGTCTCTGGCCCGGCACCGGGCCTGGCTGCCGGGCATGACGGAGGACGGTCCGGAGGTGCTGGTGGTGCTGGTGGTGCTGGTGGTGCAAGACTGCGAGGCTGCAGGAGTGTGACAGATCAGGTCTGAGACTCTGAGGGACTCTGCTATAAATAGATCAGCTGGCCTTCTTCTTTTGCTGTCAGCTGTTCAGAGAGAGAGAGAGAGAGAGAGGCTGGAAAAACACTGAACACACACACACACACACACACACACACACACACACTATAATACAGGCCAACAGACTACAACTCCTCAAACTACCACTGCTTCGAACAGAATACCGTTCCTCGGTTAAAGATATCCAGGAGCTGTCACTACTCCAGGATCCTCCATAACTCCTTAGATAACCTCTTTACTTGCTCCACTACTAACTCCTCCCCAATCAGCTGTGAGCAGTTTAAACATTTCTTTACAAACAAAACTGATATTAGTCATTGGATCAAATCTTTCACACCATATCAAAGATTTCTCACTGGCGACCGATGAACCTCCTGCTTTTACTCATCTCCCTCCCAGTCTCTCCTCCCGCCATGACGCTCACTTGCTGTCAGATTGACATAAATTACAACAAAGCTCTTTAAACAGTCATTTGGAGAAGATGGTCGTAACATAATGGTGTTTTTTTTAACAGTGCTCCAGCCACAGGTTCAGTCCTGTCAGAGTTAAGAAGCCTGGTCTTGGTGCGATTATTCCAAATTATAATTTTAGGCTAATGTCTACGCGCTCTTTCTTATCTAAGGTTTTACTAAAAGGTTGTTTTTAAATCTGATTCTGTCCTTGTTAAACCAAAACAATATTATAGCTGTGATTCGTTGACTATTATCCGTCATACTGGCCCAAACAAGACTGACTTGTAAACACATAAAATAAAAAGCACTATAACATACACGTCCGAATTGATTTCAGTGAGGGTTAAAGGTTTATGATCTACGCTGAGTAGGAAAAAAACATTTGGGGAAAAAACTCTTGCCTGATCCAAAATGGCGCCCACATTGATTGACCCAAAGGCCAATGTGGCGTCTATGTATTGTATGTCTGTGTCTGTGAAAGATACGGCACAGACACGTCTCCTAAAGGCCATCACGCAGGCGAACATGTGGAATAATCCTAATAATCTTCCTAAGAACAGTTAGCAGCATTAGCATTGTAGCTGCTAAATACATAATAAATAAATCCTAAATACAATGCTAGTCTAGCGAGTCATGCGAATAAACGCCTTTAAAAGATGTGACTGCACTTAAAAACACAGCAGGAGCAACAAAAACGTGACAAATACACTTCTGCATCATCACACGTGACATGAACACAGCGACAGTCAGTGAGAACGCCTGTATGAGGTCACAGTGATGTCACAAACTGCAGGTGAGGGTGTTTGCCAAACAGGGAGGCTCTGATGGAGGACACTGTGCAGCTGCATTATGGGTAATGTAGGATCCAGTGTTTTTGGACTATGTTGTTTTTAATCTTTCTCTCACAACAACAACTACTGTGTGTGTTCATGACTCTCTGAGGCACCAGAGGACGATTTAACAGAAGCACGCTGCTTAATATCAAACTACCTTCATCACGTGAGGTCAGATCTATTTCAGGCTCCATTTTGTCTCTTAAACTCTGCAGAGCTTCACGGCAACAAACAGCCCAGAGAGTGTGTTGGTTCAGAAACACAGTGTTCATATAGAATATCATCTGCCTGCTAAACTGGACCAGACTGGACACAATCCAGGCTAAATACAGAACACACACACACAAGCACGCACACACACTCTGACTTGGCTGTCAGCAAGATTTTAGGACGAGTTCAGATTCCTTCTGCATACAAATCAGTAGATTTTAAGGTTTTATTTGTTTAAGTGTTCGATTATATTTCCCATACAGTCCATTAAAGGTTGAAACTGATGATTGTTTTATAATTCAGAGTGTAAATCTTGTCTTTGCTGACCTCCAGTGGTTTCGCCCGACATTTGTGATGACACAGCTGTGCAGATGACTTCTGATTGATTGGAACTACAACTACTACTTCTACTCCACTACATTTCAGAGGGAAATATTATACATTTGGGGGATTTATAATATAATACTTTTCCATAATTATAGTGCAGCAAACTGTCTCATTCTTCCTTGCCTCTGAGCTAGACATACATTTTTAGAACATGCTTTAATATTGTTTTAACAGAAGTTTTAAAAATATTAATATCTAATCTACTAAAAAAATATATCTTTACTCCAAAAACGTTTAGAAAAATTGGTTGCAGGACTCAATCACGCACTTGTAAATATATATTAACTAGCAATATAGTCTTTTTACGTATAATATAATAAAGTATTTGTAGTATACTTGTAATGAAGTATCTTTGTGGTGTGGTACCTCTTCTGGTTTCACTGAACTCGTTAAAAACATTTCGCTTTAAGACAGCAGCGCTCACCTCAGAGGAACCTTTGTTACTGTGTTGTTTGTTCCTACCCGGACTGGTCTGCAGATGCACCGTTGCTATTGGATGCAGGAGCGGCTTCACTTTTCCTCACAGCATGCTAACGATGCTAACAGCAGCTAACCTGTCAGAGAGAAGCCAAAGGGATAAGTCAGACGTCACGGTTTTAATAATGACGTTTTAACGGTTTGACGCAGTGACGCAATCGCGTCGGTAAACCGTAGGTGTTTATTTCGGGAGCTAACGGAGCTAACTGAGCTAGCAGCAGGATTAACGGTAAAGTGTGGTGGTCAGCAGTCTGAGCAGCTAGCTGGCAGGAGGCTAACAGCTGTTAGCTCCTCCGTTAGACTCTCCGGTAGTTTAACGGCAGGAAAAAAACAGCAGACGTGGTGACGGTGTTGTACGGGAGCCGACAGAGACACGAGGAGGAGGTCAACAGCCTGATGAACCAGCTGGTACTAAAGTTAAACTCGGGCTAAACTCAGAGTGAGTCTGAAACACTCACACAGCACGGAATTAAAGATAAACCGGGTTAACACTACAGTTTATATAGCAGATTTTATTTAATTTTTACTTCCGATCAAAGGTTAAAAGCCTAATGATGAATAGTAAATTAGCTGAGGACAGTTTAACTTGTTTAAATCAGTAGTGACACCTGAACGTCTCACCACTTTCACCTTTTTGTTACCTGTTAAATCTAAATCAGACCTGATTCATCCTACAAGAAACTTCAAGACAAAATGAGAAGGACAGACACATCATAGACAACACCTGTCCTCTGCATCCAACATTAACCCTGTATTTAAATCTAAAAACTCAACAAATGTCCTTAAAACATCAGTCTGACCTCCATCTCCTTTTCCGTCCTCAGGTTGGACTCCGATGGTCCTGGTGGTTCACACACAGACCAGGTTTCAGTGTGTAATCTGGATTAACAAATGCTTTAGAAATGGATCCAGTTCAAACTCGCAGCTCTCTGATCTGGTTTTGTTCAATCAGGTTTTACTGAAGAATCAGACGACCAGCTGGACTCTTCAGGTGTTTGAACATGTGTGAGATGGACCAGGACCTGAGCCGGTCCAGACCAGGACGGGCCGGTCTGCTTTTGGACGTTTCTCCTGTCACTGTTTATGAAGCGCTGACGCCTCCAACATGTCGGACTGTGATCCAGGTGCTGTAGAGGAGCAGACGGCTGCAGAGGGGCGTCATCGTCATGGTCCTGGTCCTGGTCCTGGTCCTGGTCGCCCCCCGCTGGCAGAGAAGGCCATGTCTGAGGCCTTTGCCCGGCTGCGGTATCGGGACACGTCCCTGCTGATCTGGCAGCAGCAGCAGCAGGACCTGGAGGCGGCCCCCCCCTCCACCTACCTGAGCCGCAGCCAGTCGGCCTGGTACAGCAGCAATGGGAACCAGGCGGTGCTGATCCGGGACAAGAAGGGCCTGGGGGACACAGAGGGACAGTCCAGGATCTGCAGCGTCATGTAGACAGGAACCAGAAACCTGTGCGGACCACAGGCAGACACAGAGTCTGTGATTCAGACTGAACTCCGTTTATTTTTGCCTGGATTTAAACATGAATATTTCCTACATGAGTCAAACACGAGTTATTTCTACAGGAGTTATGAAGAGATTTTTGAAAAGAACTCTTGTGGCTTTTAAAAATGAAGCCACGGCTACTAATGGAAACTCTCCAATAGTTCACAAGAAGAAGCACAGAGGAAAAAAAATTAGAAAACGTAATATTTATTTTACAGAACCACATCTTTTTTCCCTTATTTCCTCTCAAGCTAATTATCTCTGGACACTTTAGATTTATCTTGTGACCCCTTTGAGTGTCTGGAACCACCAATTTAATCCCAGGCGAATATATAATTATTATTCATCTATGAATGGAAACTTTACTCTCCATCTCCAAATATATGCTGAAATGTGACTAAACACATTTACTAACTTACTAATTTTAAGTATTTAAATTTGTGCCATTTTCTTTTCCACTCCACTAAATCTCAGAAGAAAATATCGTACCGTTTACTTCACGTTTATCTGACAGCTGCAGTTTTAGGTTATTTTACATCAGTAATAAACTGTTTTTTTTACTTTAAAGTACCTTTTGCTGTTGATACTTGTTTGTCCTTTTACTTGAATGCAGGATTCATAATATTTCTTACAGAGCAGTATTACTACATTTACTAATAAAATGAGTTCAGTAGAAGTTACACTAGAAATTAGCTGGAACAAAATAATTGTATAATTGTGAATATGTATATTAACTGAATCCACTAAATATTGAGACCAAATTGCAGCGTTCATTCTGAGAAACCTTTTCGGAAATTAACAGGAAATGATGTTCCTGTAAAATTAAGTTTTATTCGTAGTGTTTATTTGAGCTTCAGTGTCGGAGGAAACGTCAATAAAAGAGTTTGAAGTCTCAGTTTCTGTTTAAACTCCAGTGACCAGATTTTGGTGATGGATCCTAAATCTTGTGTTTTCATTCAGGAGTCTGGTGTGTTTATTCTCCCTTTTGGACTAAAAGAATAATAAAAATAATATTGATTTAATAAAAATATATTAGCAGTGAAGCTCAGGTTTCTATGGTTTTGGTGTCAGTGCCTCCAAAGAGAGGACAGATATTCATCACCCACACAGGGAGGAATCCACCAGTCAAGTCCATCATGTCCTCCGTCTGTTCTGAGATGTGACTGAAGTCTCCACCTCTGTATGAGCAGAGGTGGTTTTTCTTACTTTTTTCAGCAGGTCAGTGAACGTCTCAGCTGCAGTGTGGATGTTCTCCAGGAGGACGTGGGGTCATTGTTAAAACCAATTACAGCAGCTGCAAAGAAACCGACATTTGTTAGTAAAGAGCTGAAGACACTGAAATGATTTTACACCATAAGACCTTATTATTTAAACGGTTGGTGTCCCACCTGTGATGAAACACCACTTTAAAGCTGCTCCTCCACCCACAGTCCACCGCTGGTCTGAAACTCTGACTTCCTGCAGAGTTTGTAGTTTCTTCCTTCAGACATCAGCAGCTCTTCAGTTATAACAGATAATAATAATAATAATACCTGCAAACTAATGACATTCGCTTCAGGTCCGGTTGTTCTGTAAGTTTACCCCTAATTATCAAACAGCAAAGGAAACACTCAGGATCTTAGCCCAGAAATTACTAACTCAAAAATTTGCAACTTTAATCTCAGAGAATATACAAGTTTCTTAATAATTTACCACTTTAATCTTGGAAATAGTACCCCGCTTCATATTCATAACACTTCATATTCCTTTAAAATTCTTTTTTTGTTAATCAACAATGGCCCTAATCAGCTGTTGTAAAACTGACAGTGAACATGGTTAATATTACACCTGCTAAACATCAGCATGCTCACATTGTCATTGTAGGCGTGTTAGCATGCTGACTTACTGTCGTACAACAGCTCTGAGGACCTGGTTTAGTCTAAAAACAGAAACCTCAGCCGGTGTGAGGGGAATCTTGTACTTATGGCATCGTGGGGACTCCCACCTGTGGACCATCAGCTGGTCCCCACAAGGTTTAGCCAGAAATACTGGGGTCAAGACTTGTCTCACCCTTCTAGCAGTGAGAAAATTACTAACACATGCTAATAACACGGCAAGTTAAAGTGTTATTTTTGTGATTTTATTTTTAGCTGGAGCAGAAGAAACTTTTCTTTAACGCTGCCACACTCCCAGTAGCTGAAGACTACTACACTACCGGAGCCCCAGCGTGGAAATGTCACTATAGACAACAAATTTAAAAACTCTGTTATATTACAAAAAAAACACTGATTAACTTGGCGGTGAGAAGCTTCATCAGCAGTGGGAACTCAGACATTTTCTGAAATGAAAGTTGTACATTTCTGAGAAAAAAAAACACAAATTTGCAAGAAAAAATGTCAAATACTCTACAATATTATAAAGTCACAAATTATGAGAAAAAACTCTGAAAAAGTGTTTGTTTTTTTTTAAATGGAGGAACCACATCGCTTCCCTCGTTTGGTGAGTTTGGATTTAACAAACTTTCACTTCTAAGTCAACGTCCTGCACTCCAGCTTTAAGAAACGTCTCCAGAGAGAAGTACTCACATCCCGACACAAACGCCCTGAGCTGTGTGTGAATGAGAGTCGAGCCAGCGTGTCAGTTTATGTGTTTATTTATGAAAACAAAGGAACTCAGAAAATAAGGATCCCATATCAGTAATTACATCAAATAATTCACTTGTTGGTTTTTCGTCGGTTCGTCCTCTCTCTCTCTGTCTCTCTCTCTGTGTCTCTACTCTATTGAGCGGAGTTCAATCTAAACCTCAGACAGCTACTATACAGCTACTATACAGTGCTCAAACATACGGAAGAAAGAACGTACGGCCGGAGTGCATGCAAATACATAAAATCACTTTTTTCCTTTTTCTTATTAAAATACAAAAATTAACTATTAGCATCAAAGCTCGACCATCAACTAAAAACAAACAGAGGAGGGTTACTGTGGCAACGAGCTGTCCAACTGTCTGTCTGTCACACCGGGAGGAAATATGTGTGTGTGTGTGTGTGTGTGTGTGTGTGTGTTTTCATGATTCCTCATTGATTGTTTCAGGGTTGTCAGTTATTGATTCATCTGTAAAATGTCCAAAATAAAGGAAAAAAAAGTGTTTTCATGTGACTTAAATCACGTCCTAACATTTAAACCACCTCCGTGACGACTTAGTGACTCCATCTGCTGATGAAGAAAATGAAATTTGAGTTGAAAGTTTACAGGGAAAAAAAAAAAAAAAAAGTCATACAGATTCAGCTTGAAACGAGATGTTGGGTTTTGTTTTTTTTCCCCATTAGCACCTAAAGATCTCTGTCCTGCTGTGAAGCTGCTGAACTTGAACGCATCTTTAACCAATAACCAATCAGGATTCAAGACATTCAATATCTTTAACCCAAACAATCAACACGAATCAGAAGCTTCGACTGTACAGACAGGTGAGGTTTGACGGAGGGCAACAAAACATCCGCAAATATTCATCTCCTGTTCATTTCCATTCTGTGGCAGCGAAGGGGTGAAGAGTTCGCATCTTCGCTTTTGTGTCGAGTTCAACTTTGAACTTTGAACAAATCGCAGCAGCAAAGTGTGCAGTCGACTTTGCCATCAGTGATTTCTGTGCGTGGACCTCATCCTGCTCAAAAAGACTCCAATTTCAGATAAGAATCGGCAGGTGATGGTTATTGACCTGCTGTGCACAAGACCGCGACCTTAACCAGTCAGATCTGAACCAAGTCCGAGATGCAAAGCTCAGGGAACAGAAAAGGCTCCTTAACTTAATATGAATTGTACATAAAGATCTGAAGACATACAGACTTCCAAACAGGGTCCTGGCAGACGTGGACCCATCGAGTCCTGGTCTGGCTGTTTAAATCCACTATCTCTGGTTGTGATTGGATCCACTGACAACGAGTGAGGCTCGAGATTCTGCTCATTCATCCTTATTCATCCTCATACATATGAGGCGCTTGTTTTAAAGGGACATGTCTCGGTTTCAACAGCAGGAAACCAACAGACTACAGACAGACAGACAGGTGAGCTGTGTGTCTGAGATAAGTCATAAGATTTAATCTGATTGGCTCAATCTAATCGATTGATCAGATCTGATCAGCAGCAAAACCAGATCGACACAAAAAACACGACGAGGTTAGAAAAGAAAAAACCTTCCCACACACACCTCGTCAGACAATGTTGTGTTCAGAGCATGATGGAAAATGGGAAATTTCAACATTCTGCCAGAGGACACATCAAACGCTCCTGTCACATGAATACAACCGACCAATCAGAGCAGAGTTAGACCAGGAAGTTAGACCAGGAAGTTAGACCTGACCCCTGGAGACTGACCACAACACGAGACCGAAGATCCTCAGGTCTGATGGCCTGATGCCATCTGAAACCTAAACCAGATTTCAGGGGTCAAAGGTCAAAGCTCAGAACCACCAGGACACCCACCAGATCGCCGGCGGCATCCCAAAGGAAGCTCCGGCTCCATCGAACCAATCCGGTGAATACGGGGTCGTGATCTCACCACAAACACGATAACGTTCACACCGACAATCTCTTCACTTAATCGACTGATAACCAATCACAGCTGACGGGGATCTGCTGCAGCCAATCAGATCATATTTCATTTAAAAAAAAAAGGTTAAAATGAGTGTAAAGCACAGCTGATGCTCGAACGATGACTCCACACATTGATAATTTAAGAAATAAATTCCCCAATTTCATTGATAACATACAGATTGAAAAAAAAAAAAGTTTTTGCTTCATGTTGAGAAATAAAATCATTTTTATCGTCTCACCAGGGAACAAAACAAAAAGTGATATCTGCCTCCTCACAATGAGAGCTGCTCTTTATTTTGGACATTTTAAAGGGTAAATAATCATAAAAATAAATGATAAAAATAAAATAAAAACAGCCGTTTTCCTCTTACAGGGTTTGTAAATGACATCGATGTATTTATTTAACACAGTTGCACCATCTTTTTTTGGGAGGGAACCTTTTCTTGAAGCTTTATTTTTTTTTCAGCAGATGTTTTATTCTTTTCTGAGTTTTATATAAGTTTTGAGCTTCCAGGTGCTTCCTGAACAATCAGCTAAAATAATCAACTTTAAAACAACTGAGTGATTTTGATCCTCCATCAGGACTCCTCCTTCCTCACATTTCGTACGGTCTGAGTTTGAACTCTGACGGGAGGTTTTGGTGAGGCGGGGGCTGTTACAATATGAGTGGTTTTGTTTTGGCAGGGGGGGTTTGAACAGGACAGCGGTACAAAGACATTTTTATATAGAGAACCTTATAAGACACAAACAAGTTCAGCACACAACCTGAAAAATCAAAAAAACAGAAAAATAAAAGGAAATGTAGTGTTAAAAAAATAAAATAAAAGAAGTTTGTCTTGCTCTCTGCTGACAGAGCCGGCACTGGTTACCTGGTGACCCCCCACACACTGTTGACCCGGGGACAGACAGTAGGTTGTGGGTTTGGGTTGCAGGACCAGCTGAGGGCAGGTTTGCTCTCAGAGGGTTTTTACGTTTTTCACCAAAAGAAGAGTTTGGCTCCAAAAACAGAACTCTGGATCCCGTTTTAGTCGAACGTCTGATTTTAAGAACCAAACTGGTGTTTTTTTGTTTTTTAATATCAGAGCACAAATTAGCTTCACATCTGGTCATTTTAAAAATGATACATCAGATTCTGAATTGATTTCCTTCATTTCTTACTGACTGTCATTGAGAAAAAACACCTGCAGAGACTTGAAACTTGCTGCAGAGAGAAGATCCTTAGTAATCGTGATGTGTAGATGCAGCGTCTGAAAACGTTCCCTTTAATGGACTGAATCTCCTCTGTTGTGTCTGACCAGCAATGAAAACCAGACATTTTGTCAACCTGGACTCTAACATGGATGTTTTTTTAACAGGTTTTAGAGATTAAACTACATGACTGATCATGAAAATAACTAAAGAAGACGATACTTGTTATTCACACTAGTTCAAACCAGATTTACATCTCATTAAAGAGCAACTCAACATCCCACTTTGCCTCGAACGTGCCCCCTACACATATTCAAACACTGTTGACACCACCAGCTTCAACCAAGTTTTACGGTCATCCGTCTACGTTTTAAATCGGCACAGCTGTCTACACCAGAAACGTAACGGGCAACTACTGCTGGCCACGCTGTCTGCTCACAAAACTCACTTATATAACATCAGTTCTGAGGTCTGCGTGACCTCCAGAGACAGCCTGTGACCCCAGTATTGGTCAGGGAGAATAAACCAGAAACACCAACTGTTGACTTCTTCTGTTGTATGTGTTGATAAGAAGGCGTCGATCAGAGTTACCTTGTGCTCCACTACAAGGCATTTTTGGTTGAGGAAAGAATTTCTCTCAAAGAAAGTCAAAGAAAACTGCTGTTACAGTGAACACTATGTAGACTGAGACAAGAATAAACCAATCGTACGATAAACTGAACGTACATTAAGTATAATTTATGGACTTAAACAGGTGGAAAGAAAGTCATAACATTGTTAGCGGATCTTTAAAGCACTCGATGCTCTCAAGTGCAGCACTAAATAATGACATAATGTGACCAGGACATATAAACAAAGCTGACCGCTATAGATCTTCTCTCTGCAAAATGCTTCAAGTTTCCAAAAGCTGTTTTGTAAAGTTTTGGCGATTATCTTGATGGCAAAGCGCATGTGACGATTGTAATTCATCAGATGAGGATCATCTCCAGTCTGATGTTAAACTGATTACAGACTTACTGCAGATCTGAGGAGGACTATACTCTATTGAAAGAACTTGATTGGCTCCGGTGGGGAGTTTAAAAGTCTCTAGATGCTCTGAACTTCGTCCCACCGGCACTCCCATACTGTAGACAAAAATTTGAGTAAACTCCACTTGAAATCGGTCATTTTCCGAAACCTTGATCGAAGTAAAACCCACTGAGATCACCTCCTCCTCTTCTCACATGATGCTCTATATATGCTTCTGGAATGTTTTCAGAGGTCAGGGGTCACAGCCGGCCGTCCAGGAAGAGGAAGAAGAAGACGAAAGCCTTCACGGCAGCAACGCTCAAGTGTTCTGGAGAAGATCGATACAACTCTCAGACGGACAGACGAGCTGCCCGTCTCCAACACGCCTCCCTCCCTTCTTCTCTTCTCGCTGTGAGGTTGTTGCTTTCTTCTTCTTCTCTTCTGTATGCATTCCTCCAGGAAGAAAAAAAAAAAAAAGAAAACGACACTAGGAGCTAAAAAACAGGTCAGCCTATTTACATACAGTCTCCAAGTCTGGGCGCGTGTGTGTGTGGTTTATATATATATATATGTGTATGTGTGTGTGGGTGTGTGTGTGTGTATGCGTGTGTGTTCAGAGTGTGTATCTCTGTCTTTTGTTTGTGTGGGTGTTTGTTCAGGATGGAAGTTTACATGGGTGTGTGTTACTCTGCATCTGCATGTGTTACCTGTATAGATGAGTTCCTGTGTTTGAATGTGTGTGTGTTTGTGTGTGTGTGTGTGGAGTGGATAAACCTCTGTGTGTGTGATCAGTGTGTGTGTGTGTGTATATGTGTGTGTTCAGTAACATGGATGTGCATGTATGTATGTGTGAATGGTGTCTTTGTGTGTGTGTGTGTGTGTGTGTGTGTGATCAGTCTGTGTCGGAGGAAGAGGAGGTTCCTGTTGAGGAGCTGTCATCAGAGGAGGAAGAGGAGCTGCCACTCAAACGACTAGCCCCGCCTCCCGAGGCTCCACCTCCCGCTGCTTTCTCTGTAGAGAGAGAGAGAGAGAGAGAGAGAGAGAGAGAGATTGTTAACAGTTGCACTCAGATGAGGTCATTGATGTTGAACTTTCACAGAGGTCATACCCCGGGCAAACTTGCTACCTTGCTAGGAGTCTTTTGGCGACAATGTGTTTCCTGACTGACCACCTCCCCCCCGGTGGCTTTGCACAGGCCCAAATAAGACCAAGTGCAAGTGCGCCCAAAACCACGTTGTAGTGTTACAAGGGCCATAACCAGAGTAAGGATTTAGCCCAGTCAGAGTCTGAGTAGCACTGAGGATGCAGCCCAGTAGGACCAACCTGAGTAGTGCCAAGAATACGCCGGAGAAGTGCTGAGAATGAACCCCCACTGGGCCCAACCCAAGCAGTGCAGAGGATACGCCCCAGTAGGCCCTACTCCAGTTGTGCCAAGGACAGACCCAGTAGGCTCTACTAGTAGCAACATTTCCAGGAATTTCTTTACCTGGTTAAAAGAATTCCTGGTAGTCTGTGTGGTTTCAAAGGTCCGGAACATTTATTCAAATCAGGCTGATGACGTATGGGGGAGCGACTGTTGTGGTCCTTCAGCTTCTTATAATCTTGCTTAAGTTTCTTCAACTTTTCATGAGTTTGTTTCGGCGTGTGCCCAACATTTAGCTCCGCCAGCTTGTCGGCTATTCTTCCATAGACTCTGTCGTCCTGCTGAATTTCTTCCTCGGCAAATACGCTCAAAAGAGCCTGGACCTCGTCGTCCGTCCACTTCTCGTAGCGTCTCTTCTTTTGCTCCATTTTCCAAATGATCAACACACAAACCAAGTGAAGCTTGTAGAAATTAAATAAACAAGTGTGTTCCACCAATCAGCGTTCTTCGGCACACAGTCCCGCACCTCAAGAATTCCGGGGAATCTGAAAAGTCCTACCTTCCTACTAGGTACTTTTTTCAGGGAAAGTTTGGGGTTGAGGGAAAGTTTTTTCCTCGGGTAATTTCGGTGGAAACGCGCTGAGGTTTTTGAAAATCCCAGGTAAATGATAAAAGTTCCTGTGGTGGAAAAGGGATGCACCCCACTTACCCTACCCAGAAAGCACTGAGAATATACCCCAGTGGGCCCCTACTGAATAGTGCAGGGGAAGTAGTGCCAAGAATGTGACACACTAGGTCCAACCCAGGCGGTGCCAAGGATGCCCCGGGTACTGCTGGGAACGTTCCCCAGACAGTATACAGACAGTAGTGGAATATTAGTACTCAGTACTTACGCAGTAGCTTCCTCTGCTTCTTCTGCAGGCAGGATTTTACGTAGCGCTCCAGCTCTCGGAGTGTGGAGGGTTTGAGGGTCTCGAAGTCAATCTCGATCTCGTCGGGGTTGGAGTCCCTCAGCGATGGCTCTCTGGACTGGATGATGTGGACGACACGGCCCAGCTTCTCCCCCGGCAGCCGGTTTATATCCAGACTCAGCTGACGCTTCTCGTCATAAGACATCGGCAGGGATGACTCCTCGCCGTCATCCCCGTTGGCTGAGCCACCACCCGACGCCTTACTGCCTTTCTTAGGTTGCCTAGAAACACACAGGGTCACTCTGGTTGGTGAAACTCTGTATTTAGACTTCGTCCTGAGACATTTATATGAACATTCTGTTTTTATGTGTTAATTATTGAAAATCCTTTGACTCCAAGAAAAAGGAAACTGATGGACTGAATTGTACCTAGTAGCAGTCACCGTGCTGTTGGCTTTCCTGGCCGGTGCTTTCTTCTGATTGGCTGGTTTGGGCTGCTGAGCCGCTGCCTTGGGCTTTTTCTCTTCCTCCATCTTGCCCTTGTTCCCTTTGTCTTTCTCCTTCTCTTTCTTCTTCTCCTTGTCTTTCTTCTCTTTCTTCTTCTTTGGCTTGCTGACTGGAGCCTGGGACAGGACGGCTAGCTGCTCGTGCACCGCCTTCAACTGGTGGAATATACTAATTATCAGTACCTACAACCTCAGATCAACATTCGGACCACCTTTAGCTGGTTAATCATTTGATCTAAAATGTCATTATTATGTAGGATCAGTAGTTTATTATCAAAAATGACCCATCAACAGAAATCTAAAATCAACAGAATTTCTCAACTTTAATCAAATCTACAATAATATTAAAAAAGAAGAAAACCAGGATGTTCTTGACCTGTGATTGGTCGGCAGCACCAACCTGCTCCTGTAGCTCAGCCAATCGCGTGGCTCTCTCCTCCTCTGAGTCGGACGATTCGTCGGAGGAGGAGTTGTTGCTGCTGTCAGAGGAGGCAGTGCTTTTACTGACCAATGGCGTTGTAGATGGGACAGATGCCTCCAGGCCCTCATCTGGAATTTTAGCGAAACGCATCTCGAACACGTCCTGAGGAGGGAGATTAACGTCAACTTTCAACAGAGTTCATCGAGGTGCAGTTTCTGAAAACGTTGTGAAAGGTTCTGTAGGTTGCGTTTACCTGCAGCTTGCGGGCCATGGCTACCACTTCATGGTCGGGGGGGTTGTACTTGTAACAATTGGAGAACATTAACCTGACGTCAGTCGCAAAACTTTGAGGATCACTGTACTCTCCTTTGTCCATCTTTTTCTGTTGGGGAAAAGACAGGATAGGTATTAGAAATGAACACCAAGAATAAAGGTGTCGTACATCAATCTGTGCACCATCTCTCTTTACAGCCATGCGGACACTGTGAGCAAGTCTATAATAAGTCTATAACAAGCAGTAAGTCTGTGCGATGTGACCGAAATCCAGATAACATGTCACAATATAGCACCTTTTCTGTAAATTACATGAACGAGCTAAAAAGTTCATATAAAAACAATCACATAGAACAGTGATGGGTAAAAGAGGAGTAGCCCAAAAAGTTTTTCTGTAGTCACACAACATCTATTGCCGTATCGAGCAGCTTTATTATGCAGAAAGAAAAACTTGAAGCAAAACAAGTTATATCAAGGATTTCTTTGTATAATGCTGATTCTTTGGTATCAAAAAACAAGCAAAATGGAATCAACAACAGTTTTAATTTTAAACGTAGACTATGAATACTAAAAAGCTACACTGTGGAGTTGTATGTATGTCATAAACAAGGATGGAGTGATGCGATACACACTCGTGCTGTTGGCATCGCGCCATTTCCTTGATGAACATTAGTCCGTGGTAACACAGCAAACAGCGCACCAACAACTTGATGTTTGTTTTATGTATTTCCTACAGAGGACCTCCGAGGTGTCTCTGACAAATTGATGAAGAAATATCAAGCTAGCACTGCCTGGACAAAAGAGTATTGTTCTGTGTGACCACTGGCTGATTACAACCGTTTTTCACACTCGTCAGAATCATCAGCAAAGAGCTTTGAGAGGCACAGTTACAGAATTGTGGACTTTTATGGTGAAATACATGCAAAAAATGATGGTTATTGTGGCAGCATGGCCACAACGACATGGTGGTGGTGACATGGTGCTCAGATTATTACTCTACTGGTCTTGCTTGATCCAAATTCAGCTTCTGATACTGATCCTCTTGGTGATTTCAGCTCTACTATAGAGGGGTGTAAAAGGAGTCCTACGAGGATCACCTTTTGTTTTATTTTGTAAATTGACCCAAAGACACGCACAAGAATTCCTATGTACCGGTCTTACTCGTACAAATGACAATAAACTCTATTCTATTCTATTTTATCAATTCTTGGACCTTTTCCCCCTAAATCTGCATCCTCTCAGGTCATCTGAGTCATCAAATTCAAGATCAGATATTACAGCTACGCAGACGACTGAAATTCCACCAACCAGCTGTTTTTGTTCATACGTTTCAGAAGCAGAGTGTTTTGCCTGACTGATTATTCTTTTTTGACCAGATTTTGTCATTTTGATCTTTGTGCTTTGTGCAAGCAGGCTACATTTGCCTGTTTTACTTGTGCTTATTGAAGGACTTTCCTACTTTGCTATGGTGTAGCCTAAAGACAGCAGGCAACAGTGATAGCTAAAAGTATTTTCCCACTCTGAACGCGACGCAGGCACATCCAATGGGATTTAACCTCGACTCATTCTGATCTCAACATGATGGTTCATGGTGTGTTGTGATATGTTTGTTTGCATTTATGTCATGTATTACCCGGACGGTGCTGAGGTCCATGGGGTGTTTGATGATGTCATGGTAGTCGTGCAGCTCCAGTGCCTCAGCGTCCACCGGCTTGTAGAAGGGCCAGGCGTAGGCGGCGTGTTTCTTGGAGAGCATCTCCTTCAGGATGGCATCGCAGTGTTTCATCTGCTCGCCCAGCTTACCGCCCTTCCTCCCTCCAGCTCCCCCTCCACCGGCTCCAACCTCACCTGCTGCCACCTCCTCACCCGTCTCCCTGCGGGTCTTAGCGGGGCGGGCGGAGGCTTCGCGGCGGGATGAGCCTAGTTTGGGTGGTTTGGTGTCCTGAGCGGACGGAGAGTCAGCGCGACCGGCAGAGATGGCCGATGTGGTGGGGGTGGTGGTGTCGGCTTTCCTCTTTACACCTTTCTTCTGTTGGAGAGACAGACATGTATGAGGACAGACAGGGACACGGAGATACAGGTACAGGAAAAGGTAGATAGAGACAAGAAAAGAGTGACAACCGACAGGTGGAGAGGAGAGTGTTTTAAAGAGAGGTGTGTAAAGAAAGAAGAAGCAGAGGTAGAGAGACAGGTACAGAGATAATATTTTGGGTCGTGATGCTGTCTCACACCACACCTCTGTTACCTTGACGACGGGCTGTGCTGATGGCATCATGGTTGCCGGGGGCTGTGGGGCAGACACCGGGGGCGTGGTCTGTATGGGCGTGGGTGTGGTGGAGATGACAGGTGTCTGAGAGGGAGAGGGGGAAGGGTAGGAGGCTGGAGGGGAGGCTGAGGACTCCGCCTGCTGACTCACTGAGAGGGAAACAGAGAAAGGACCGTTACTACTGGAATCAAGTACTACACAGTAAATTCATCTAAGAAATACCTGCAATAATATCTTCAGTCTCAGCTGCACTGATATAAACTTAGAACACCATACACCAACTATGAGTAGAGGAATGTGGAGGAATGTACAGCATTGCAGTACTATGCAAAGTTACTACATAAGCAAGTGCCTGCACTTCTAAGTCTGGAAATATATACTACAGTGGTTGTACTGCAGTTCCTCAGCAGGTCCTGCAGCAGGACTACAGCAGAGGTGCATTGTGCTGCTGTTTGCACCCATGTTATTGCAATATGTGCATAATACACTGGGAAACAGTCCATAGTTACTACATAGTTGCTAATTGGCACTGTTCTTCACTCATATCATTCCATTCATTTCATATTCCTGTCCATACTTGTACATTATGTCCATAGTGTAAATATTTATTTATCATTACAACATATATTTATTTACTGTTGCTTATTTTCTAATGTTGTTTTCTTTATTCTTTCTTTCTATTACTTGCTGCTGCTGTAACATGTTGAATTTCCCCCTATGGGGGATCAATAAAGAAAAGTGGAAGTCTATTGTACATGTAGTATGTAGCAGTAGTGTTCCAGCTTTAGTACTATAGTAGTAGTAGTAGTAGTAGTAGTAGTAGTAGTAGTAGTAGTAGTGGTGGTGGTGGTATTAATACTAGTAGTAGTAGAGGTAGTAGTAGTAGTAGTAGTAGTAGTAGTAGTAGTGGTGGTGGTATTGATACTAGTAGTAGTAGAGGTAGTAGTAGTAGTGGTGGTGGTGGTGGTGGTATTAATACTAGTAGTAGTAGAGGTAGTAGTAGTAGTAGTAGTGGTGGTGGTATTAATACTACTAGTAGTAGTAGTAGTAGTAGTAGTAGAGGTGGTGGTGGTGATAGTAGTAGTAGTAGTAGTAGAGGTGGTGGTATTAATACTAGTAGTAGTAGTGGTAGTAGTAGTAGTAGTAGTAGTAGTAGTAGAGGTGGTGGTATTAATACTAGTAGTAGTAGTGGAGGTAGTAGTGGTAGTAGTAGTAGTAGTAGTGGTAGTGGTAGTAGTAGTAGTAGTAGTAGTACTAGTAGTAGTAGAGGTGGTGGTGTACCTGTAGTAGGAGCCGTGGGCTGTTTACTCTTGTTCTTTCCTTTGGGAGCTGGAGGCAGCAAAGCGACTTCTTCTTGTGGCATCTGAGCGACTTTCTGCAGGAAGATTTTCTCTAGAGCCTGAGCCATCAGGACGATGTCATCTGTCGGCTAAAAGACACAAACAGCTGTTTTAGATACCGCCATGAGACGTCTGGACTATCAGTAACTCCTCAGCAATATCAAGTGGGAGCCCTGACACGCTGACTTCTTTAATGAGATCATAGGGTAAGGGGACACAGCGTCGGTAAATATTGACAGACTGCACCTTTTAAATAAAACCTACACGCTGTAGAAACTTGTGTGTACCTTGTTGTAGATATAACAGTTGGTGAACATGGTGTTGAAGTCCTGCATGGCCTCACTGGCGCTCCAGTAATAATTGTTCTCCAGACGTTTCTTGATGGTTCCCATGTCCATCGGGTTCTTGATCACCTTGTGATAGTCCTGAAAATATGGACGTGGTTAGCTTAGCTTAGCATAAAGCCTGGAAATGGCAGGATACAGTTAGCATGGCTCTGTAAAAAGGCAATTACATCCACCAACCAGTTTCTATATGGCTCGCTGATTAACACGTTATATCTCAACTAAAAAACACAAACTGTGTGAAAGTATTTCTGGCAGTTCGATGCAGTGAGATGTGCGCAGCAACTTACCGCCAGGCAGAGTTTGATGGCGTCGACAGGTTGGTAGAAAGGCCAAGCGAACTGATGCTTCCACAGAGTTTTCACCACCACGTTCTGCATGTACTGCAGCTGGTTGGTCTTTCTAACGGACAAAAACACACAAACCACAACATCAGGACTGAGGAGAGCACAGGTGTTCACGCTGTCCTGCTCCCATCACCTCCTGCTTTTACCACCACGACAGCTGAGAGTGTGTCAGATCTACTGGTTTATTAATTTAGTACAGTTTTGGTTAATGTCTCGGTTCATTTTGAGCTAAGCATAATATCTATGTCGTTATATATGGCGTCTAAACTAAATTTGCTCAAGTTGATGAGGCCGCTAAATTATATTTGGCCACTTATTTAACCATTTAATGTTATTCTCTAAAGAGAGACGTTCTCTGGTGTTACGTCCCTCCTGTAAATGCACTGATCCTGGTGTTCCTGTTTAATGTAGACCCAATTATAAAGTAAAGGTTTGCAGCCCTTTGTGCAACTGGTTGGGTTGATGTCATCCAGTACCACTCTGGTTTCAATCGTTCCAAATTTTGCAACCCACCCTCCATGTTTGGTACCATGCTAATCTCTTCTGTAGTGTCCCATTTTTCTAACTGCTTTGATATTGGAACATATCGGTAGGCTACGTTATTCCTCCACTTGCAGCTCATCTGTTGTTATAAAAATGGAATAGCAGGTGAAAAAAACTCTGAAGGGAAAAGCGAGGTGAGCAGGTTAAAATAATTTGTGTGTAAACACTAAAATAAGGTGCAGAATTAAAATGACGAAATTAGAAATAACCTACTAGAAAAAAAAGAGGATGTATCCTCTAAAATATTTTACACACACAAACACACCACAGCGTCTTACCTGCCAGGTTTGGTCGGATTGGTGACCTCAGGTGGGGGCGGGTTGGTGAGGGTGGGGGGGCTGGGGGGCGCAGCCTCGGGGGCGTCCGACATGGTGGACGACGGTGACGCAGCGATGCACCGTGGGACGGCAGTGTCTGACCTGAAGGTGAAAAAACAACTCCCTCTGTGGTCTGAGGGTGTGTGTGTGTGTGTGTGTGTGTGTGTGTGTGTGTGTGTGTGTGTGTGTGTGTGGGCACACGGGTGTGTGTGTTAGTGTGTGTTCAGTTCAGGTGTTGTTGTCGTTGTTGATTCTTCAGCTTGATGTTTCCCCCAAGGAGGCAAACTCCCATCGCACAACCTGAGAGGGAAGAGGGAACATCGTTAGCACCTTTCCTTTACCGGTCATCAATTAATCGATTAATCGTTTGAGCCAAAGATGTTAAAGACACACAGTAAAATATTTAAATAGTATATCCTGAACACATTCTGTGTACTTGATTCAATTTTTAAAAAGAAAAAAAAATCTAAAGGTGAAATTAATCAATTAGTCGACTGACAGAAAACAAAGAAGTCACTAGTTGATAACAGATAAATGGTTTGGAGTCATTTTTAGCAAAGATGCCAAATTCACTTTTCATCCTCTAAAATGTGAATATTTTCCTGCATCCTCACTCTTTCACCATTGTGCACCTACAATCTTCCCCATCGTTAATTCTGGGAAACTGGAATGCACATTTTACACTATACAAATATGAGTAATCGGCACATTACTAAATAATCAATACAATCTTTATCTGCAGCCGTAGAGCTGCGGCATCTTTATGAAGCGCGTTAGCTCCTTTGTTATCTCCATATTTGCACAACATCCCACCACAAGAACAACCAGACCAGTGGCCCTCAGGTAATACGAGTGTGAGACCTCTGGTTTTTCCAGGGTTTCTATCACTTATTACACAATATTCCAGGGTGTATTGATGGATTATTACAAAATTCTTGCACTCGTGTGGAAGTTTCTTGGTATTTATTTTGCTAGGCGTTTAGTTGCTGGATTAACCACAAAAATTCTGGTCTGTGTGTCTTTTCTCTCTGTTGATTTTTACAGAAATGTCACTTTGCAGTGACATAAACTGATACTGCACTAAATTCCATCCATATTATCCACGACTTTTAGCAAAATCTCTATCTTTAATCCAAGCACTAGGAAACTGCCCCTTCAGTAAAATATAACAACAATAACAATATAACTTAACTTTCAAGTTTGCAAAATTACATGAAATTAATACAAACTCATTGCAGAGAGTCAGATTGAAGGACGTGTGTGTGTGTTCATGTCAAAAAGCCGGAGCGATTGCTTCAGCAGTTATCAGAATAAAAATATTGACAGACAGATAATCTCCTCCCATGGCGTTCACATGTTGTAACTAGCATGTTCAAACATAGCGGTTTGACCAGTTTCTCTACAAACATCACAGACTGGGGGGGTCTGAGGGTCGCCAGCCAATCGTCACCAAACTTTAAAGCAGCACTCCGCTATTTTTGAACACGGGTCCAATATGTACATATTTTGGTGTCTAAATGACCTGTTGTTACAAAATGTTTTTTAATTGGTCAAGTAGATCACCTCAGCCGACGGCCATGAAACAGGCTAAAATGGCTGCAGCGTGATCTTTTAAAGGAACTGCGTCTGATTAAAATATGACCACTAGAAGTGCTTGTTCTTGCCACAGGCTCAGGTAAAATTACTGTTTTTATCAATGGAGTCTGGTGATATAACAGCTGTTTCTGGTTTAACAAAAAGGATCTTACTGTTTAACAAAAAAGTTCCATGTCTGTAGGGACAGCTGAGCACCCCCCTCGCCCATTAGTCATTTAGGCACCAAAATATTTAGACTACAACTAGGGCCCAGGATTGAAAGGACCAGACTTCCCTTTATAGATCAAGTCATAAACACCATCAACTCACAGCTACTGTCACATCATATACAAACAATCAGACGTATAGGATCAGATTTATCTGAACATCAGAACTAAATTTTAGTGGCGTCTTTAGTTGGTTTGACTTTGTTGCGATAACACATCAAGACACATCGAACACACAAACACAGAACATCTACAAACTGCCACTCATCAAGTCACTGTTAACATATAATTTAGAAAAAAGACTGTCAGGTCAAAAAATTTTGATAACGTACAACAAATCAATTACAAAGTCTGCTACTGTCAACAGGAAGCTCAAAACCTCTTAATGAGCCATGAACTACAAAATCAGACAAACCAAGTGAACACTGAAGTCTCTCTACTCTGCTAATCCCTTTAAATGCACCCATTGTATCAACTAATTATTTAGTCTACAAGAGAACAAATACATTACAGAAAAACACAGATCATAACTGCTCATCGTCCACGTGACATCTCCACAACTGCATGTTTTTGTCAGTGTCGGTCCAAAACACTTGTCAAGTGACTATTTCTACCAATGACGAGCAGAAACTCCTCACGTTTAAGACACTGAAACTGTGAGTTTTGGGCATTTTTGCAGGACAAATTATATAATCAAACATCAAAATAGCTGATAATTTCTGCCAATCAACTGACAAATCAATACTCCCTTCAGATCTTCTCTCTCAAATGTCTTTCAACAACTGCAAGTCTATTCTACACATTACAGCCATTCCAGTTGTAGGTGCAGGACTTTAAAACAGAAAGCAAATCTCACATTCAGAGGTTAAACACAAGTTGACAAGTTAGTTTCATATTTGAAACCAGACAAGCTCAAAATCATTCTGACATTTATTTGAGCCGATAAATAAACTGTTCTCAGGTTCACTGTCAACTCTACTGTGCATCCAATGACCCAATTCGCCTTTTCTCTTCTCTAATTCACAAGGAAACAACTTCTTCCAGCTCGCCCACAGCATCCATGCATGTATACATGCTGTCTTACAGTGGCTGAGTCCTGCAGCAGTGTTTCACCACCGGAACCATAAATCACACTGAATGTTTACTTACAGTCCAGCTATAGCTGCAGATAACCGTGCACCCTGCCGGTCTGTCACACAGCAAACAAACCCTCTCTGAATAGTCCGGATCACAGTGAAGTCCTGCAGGGATCAACAGATGTTGGGAGTCCGGCGGCTGCTCGCTCTGCATGCATGCTGCTGCTGCGGTTCAGCGGCTAACGAGCTAGCTAACTGCTAACACACACCGCTGCGACCAACAAACTACACAAATCCAGTCATCGGCAACACCATCCACAGTCAGATCCAGGGAGCTGGTCATTTCCTGCTAAATCACAGCCAAAACTCCGCTCTAGCTGCCCAGCCTGCTCAGGTGTGAGTGTTTTGCAGGCTAACGAAACATCCCATTTATCTTGCTTTAAAAAGATGGCGGGCAAGCCAATGCAAAATATGAGCTAGGTCGTTAGCTAACCGAGCTAGGCTACTTACCGAAGACGTAAAATGTCATTAATATTGTTTATAGCGGCTGTGGAGATGTCTGGGCGTGTGTTAAAGGAGATATCTGGGCGTTTGATCGCTTGTGAGACGCACCAAGAGCAGATTAATGCGGTTAGAAATCCAATCTTTGCAGATGTTACCGCTCGGTGTTTGGCTAGCTAATAAGCTGTTAGCCTGTTAGCTGAGCTTTGTCTGAAGGCGCCGAGCGGCCAGCCAGGCTCCGACACACCGACACATTCTGCACACTCCCAGGAAAACCCTCCGCTCCGTTAACCCGCTAATCCCACCGCTACCGGACAGAGAGATGTGTTTACTTTGTGATTCGGTCCTCCGGTATGTCCAGCGGCGGGCTCCGGTCAGTTTTCGGGAAGATTTTTATTTAGCGAAGTAGCATAATAGATGAGTTATCAGCTGTCTACCGTGTGCGCAGGCGCAGTGGCGAGCAGCATCATGGATGTTGTTGTGATCGGATTGGCTGGGAGACTGGCTGAGGAGCTGTGATTGGCTGCGGGGTATTTCTGGGGCTATGATTTGTTGCTGGGGGATGTGAAACTCTGTGATTGGTCGGCGAGTTTTCCAGAGCGCGGTGACTGGCTGAGGAAATGATTGGGCTGCCATGATTGGCTGCTGAGGTTCAGAATGGCGTCGTGATTCGAACTACGTGTCCCAGAATGCAGAGCGGCGACAGAGAGCCTGAGGCCCGCTCTGCGCAGCAGGTGAGATTTCTGATTCTTTTTTTTTTATTTAAATCAATAACTGACCCTTGTATTGATCCACCAGACAGTGTAAAGCTCCGTCACATGTAACAACAGAATATTTTGAGACATATAAACAGATTTATTTAGACCTTCAAGAGGACAGCTATAATCGGCATTTATTTATTTTATTTATTGAATCTTTAGATATATAAAAAAAAAATTAAAGTTAGTTGATAAATAAATCTTGCAAATTTCAAACTGCATCATATTGGCTTTAACAGTTTAACATACAAAATACATTATTTTTCATTCAAGCCCTCCAGCTTCTAACAGCAATTTTTTTTATTTGTGTTATAAATTATCTTAATGTGACTAAATATGAAGGTAAACAAACTGCATGCTTTATGATGTATGTACTGAATATATGTGTATTTATATATGTATGCCCACATCAACAACATGTGTGCAAAACTAAAGTTTCTGTACATATCAGCACAGAGTGGCTCAAAATATTGTCCTGATCACGAGTTTTATGAAAAAGACAGTTCCCCTCCAGTCCAAATAAAACAGTTTTGATAGCACCGCCTGAAGTCTGAACAGTAGTGGAGCTAAAGATGCAGAGTTTGTCCTGAGGGTGGCGCTAGAGGAACGATCAGGTGGTCGGCACGGCTGGATGAACTCCTTAATGTTTTAGATCAAACAGAGAGGACAGAAACAGCAGCAGCCTGATTATCAAGAAGCTTTATTGTCATTATCAGAGTGAATATTATCATCATCATCATCATCATCATCATCATCATCATCAGTCCTGTTGCTATGGGCCTGTGTGCTGGACTGCAGGAGGCTGTTAACATGCAGCAGAGCCGAGCAGACAGACAGACAGGTAGGTGGACAGACAGGTAAAGGGGCAGAGAGACAGACAGACAGACGGACAGAGGTAGGTCAGACAGAAAGGTAGACCGACTGAGGGCAGAGAGGTAGACAGGTGGACAGGTATGAGGTAGGGGAACAGACAGACAGGTAGAGACAGACCGGTAGACAGAAGGACAGACAGGTGGGGGGACAGGTAGCTATTGTGTTATTTACGTACAGGTAGGCAGATGCGATACAAAGCTTATTGGCTGTCTTCCAGAGGCTCCGCCCCCCTCTCATCTGTGTCGGCCAATCCCCTGTGAGGAGGGGCGGGCTCTGCAGGCTGGGGGGAAGGATGTGAGGAGGAGGAGGAGGAAGAGGCGGAGGAGGACAGGGAGAGGGGGAGGTCTGCGGGTTGTTCAGTCTGTAGCCTCCCTCCCTCGTCTGCCTCGCCTCCCATCAGCCCCTCCTCCGCCTGCCCCCCGCCCGCCCCTGCTCCTCCTCCTCCGCCACCACGAGACCCGGCGAACTGCAGGTGAGGCAGGAGGGTGGCCGGGGCCTCCTTCTCCCTCTCTTTCTCCCTCTCCCCCGCCGCCTCCCTCTCCCGTCGCTCGGCGTACAGTGGAGCCTCCAAACCGAGGTAGGAGGCGCTGAGCTGCCGCAGGTCCAGCTCAAAGGGGCTGCCACTGGGCTGCACCGCTGCTTCTCCTCCCTGACCTCCTCCTGATCCTCCTCCTCCCCCTCCTCCTCCTCCTCCTCCCCTCCTAGCCTTGCGGGGGTGGGAGGAGGCAGGGAGGCTGTCGGGGAGGAGAGACTGGATCTTAGGGAGCCAACGTTTACGGACTCTGCGGGCGTTGGTGCACATGTCGGCCGCAATGACGTTCATCTCACTCTCCTTAAAGTTAGGAGCAAAGTTCTGACAGTAGACTGAGGAGACGGAGGAGGAAGAGAGGAAGAGGAGCAGTGGGAGGAGGGGAAGAGGAGGAGAGGGAGGGGGGCAGGAGGAGAGAGATGAAGAGGACAAAAGGAGGAGAGCAGGGTTAGGAAAAAATGAGGAAGAGGAGGAGAAGGAGGAGTAAGATGAAAAGGAGGAAGAGCAGTTGGAGGACGAAAAAGAGGATGGCAAAGGAGAGGAAGAGGAGTGGGAGGAGGAAAAGTGGGAGAAAAGGAAGAAGAAGAGTATCAGGACAAGGATGAGGAGGAAGAGAGGAAGAGGAGCAGCAAGAGGAAGTGAAGAGGAGGATAGGATGGGAGAAGGCAGGAGGAGAAAGATGAAAAGGACACAAAAGGCGGGCGAAGATGAGGAAGGCAGATGAGGCAAGGAGGAGTAAGAAGAAAAGGAGGAAGAGCAGTTAAAGGACAAAGAAGAGGACAGCGAAGGGGAGGAGTGGGAGGAGGAGGAAGAGAGAGCAAAGGAGGACAAGGAGGAGGAAGAGTAGGAGATGGAGGAGTAAGAGGAAAAGGAGGAAGAGCAGTAGGAGGACAAAGAAGAGGTGGGTGAAGGAGAGGAAGAGGAGTGGGAGGAGGAGGAAAGGAGGAAGAAGAGTAGCAGGACAAAGATGTGGAGGAAGAGGAGCCGCAGGAAGAAGTGAAGAGGGGGATATGATGGGAGAAGGCAGGAGGAGAGAGATGAAGAGGACACAAAAGGAGGAAGAGGAGAGGAGGAGAAGGAGGAGTAAGAAGAAAAGGAGGAAGAGCAGTAGGAGGACAAAGAAGAAGGCGGCAAAGGGGAGGAAGAGGAAGAGAGACCGCAATAGGAGGAGTAGAAGGAGAAGAAAGATGAAGAGGAGAAAAAAGGTAGAGATCAGGAAGAGGAGGAGGAGGAGAGAGAGGAGGAAGAAAAGTAGGAGAAAAGGAGGAAGTAGAGTAGGAGAGTAAAGATGAGGAGGAAGAGGAGCAGCAGGAGGAAGTGAAGAAGAGGATGAAGAGGACACAAAAGGAGGATGAGGAAGAGGAGAGGAGGAGGAGAAGGAGGAGTAAGACGAAAAGGAGGAAGAGCAGTAGGAGGACAAAGAAGAAGGCGGCAAAGGGAGTGGGAGGAGGAGGAAGAGGAAGAGGAGAAAAAAGGTAGAAGGTCAGGAAGAGGAAGGAGAAAAGGAGGAAGAAGAGTAGGAGAGCAAAGATGAGGAGGAAGAGGAGAGAAATATCTAAATATTTCCAAAATACAGTAAAAAGACATAAATCAATGAGTCAGTCAGACAGAGTGTTCAGTGTCTCTATACGTGTGTGTGTGTGTGTGTGTGTGTGTCTATACGTCTGTGTGTGTGTGTGTTCAGTGTGTGTCTCTATACGTGTGTGTGTGTTCAGTGTGTGTGTCTCTATACGTGTGTGTGTGTTCAGTGTGTGTGTGTGTGTGTGTTCAGTGTGTCTCTCTCTATATGTGTGTGTGTGTGTTCAGTGTGTGTCTCTATACGTGTGTGTGTGTATTCAGTGTGTCTCTCTCTATACGTGTGTGTGTGTATTCAGTGTGTCTCTCTCTATACGTGTGTGTGTGTGTGTTCAGTGTGTCTCTATACGTGTGTGTGTGTGTGTCTTACGTTTGACGGTGTTTAACACTCGGTTGTCCAGGGGCTTTCGGCTCGGATCATTGGTGGAGGAGCGGATTCCTGTCCCACAGCTATTGGCCAGGGTGTTTCTATGGATACCATAACAACCCAATGAGCACCTATACTGAGCTTTAGATTAGCGCCGTCTCTGCCTGTGAGACAATGTGACAGAGCGGTTATGTAAAGCAGCAGCTGGATGTGAAGGAGGCTGAGTGTCAGAACGCTCCTGAACATTTAAAGCAGCCTGAAGTCACGTGATGTCTGATGACGCCACGCCGTCTGTGGTCGATAACGGAGCAAAATGTTTGTCATGTTTGCAGGAACGCTAAATATTTGTAACTTAAAACCAGCTTGAGCTCATAGTTTATTGGCCTTAGCAGGTGCCCCTACTGTGAAGACCAACCTGCAGGACGTGTGGCGCTCTGACGTGACATAGTGGCCAAACTGTGTAGCTGCAACAATGGCGTCCGTCACGTGAAGCCAATAATACTTTTCTGTAGACTTTCATTGTAAAAGAGACGTCTGTATATTAGCAGATACAGTTTTTTTGAGGGTCTCTTTTCGATAGCAGAATTGGATCCATTCAGTCCGATAACATTCAAATTAGCAAAGGGTTAACGGGCTCTGCAGGGCAGAGGAAGCTAAGCTCTGTGGGCCCAACTATGCGGAAGATTCAGGTACTTTTACACCTGTGAAGACTCTTTTGGTGTCATTCACCACTGAGCAACTTTCATAAGAATGAACATCCAGGTCTCTTCAAACATCCGAGGTTCAGACAGCCAATCTGGGCCGGGCCGAGCCAACCACGATCGTTTATCTAACGTGACGGGTTTGATATGATACGCCGTTGAGGCATCAAGCAACAAGATGGCTGCTGCTGATGTGGAACATTAAATCTTATCTAAAACAAGAACAATCATCTGCACTTAAAGCTTTTGTTGATAAGAAAGACGTGTTTCTTATCAACAGGAAGTATCAAGTACAAAACTCTGTCTTGGAAGGAATTTAATCTGCTGATTAATCTAAATATGGGCATATTTGTTATAGATATTAAAGAATGGAGCTACGTTGGTTTAAACGTTCAAAAAATAGACGTATGTTTGTTTTGAAGATGTACAAAAATTGACATATGCCCATTTTTGGCGATTTATGTCCATTTTTGTTTACCAATGGACGCTCCGTTCCAGGCTGATATACATTACGGAGGTATATTAAAGCACACTTATCTGTTTTAAAGATATACAAAACAGATGTATCCCTTCTAATATGGGTTTTAACAGGTGCACAAAGACAGTATATATCCATTTTTGGGTAAACATTCAAAAATATATGTTTTTAAATACACAAAGATGGACATATCAGGAATGTTGGACAAAGGTAGACATACAGCATAAAGGTATACAAACGTTTCAGTGTATGCAAAAAGAAACAATGGATGTACAGAAAAACTAACTAGAGGTCTAAAATATATCCGTTTAGATAAAACAACAGATTGACGTATGGATGTATATTCATTTTGGAGGATTACTAACTAACAAACATCAATTTTAAAAGCGTAAAGAACACTGACTTATGTCCGTTTTGACATGTTGGGATGTCTGATCAACCCTTACGACCATAAACAAGATTTTATCAGGAATTTAAAGTCCCAGACTCACATGGATCAGGACACGTTAGCCAAGGTCAACAGTTTAATCACTGCTCTAAATGAGGAAAATCTCATCAGATTGCTAGAAGAAGGAAAAACAAAACACCTGAAGGCTTCGCAGCACGTTTTTCTGTTAGCGTTGCTAATGAGGCTGCATCACGTAAACTATAAGAAGGTAATCAGAGCCAATTTACAAGCATTAAGCTGCCCTGTAAACACTTCTTCTTCTAAGAAGGTCTTCTTCTAGGTCAACATCTCAGCGAGCTCTGAGTTCTGAGCATCTCAGCTGAGTTGAGCTTCAATAAGTCATCAATAAATCTTTGTGAAAGCCTCATTTGTGTTTTCTTGAGTTAATTAAATACGACTTCTTCTGTGTTTCTTTGCTAACTTCTTGGTCCACGTCAGAGAAGAGTCAAAAAAAACCTTTAAACCTAACTGAGCACATGAGTGAGCCTAGGAGGTGTATCTTCTAACTTTGAACACCTGCTTCCACTCTTTATGCTAAGCTAGGCTAACCGGGTCCGGTATCTATGTGGAGATGAAAAAAGGTGTTAAGCAGAGTTTGACAGCTCACCTGTCGAAGAACGTCGCCAGCAGCCTCCTGAGCAGCACCTTGTGTTTGACTCCGGCACACAGGTGACAGTTCATCAGCTGACCTCGTGTCATGAACACACCTGAACCTGAGCGCACAAACACACCGACGTCACGTTTACATAACTCACCCCCTCAGCCTGTCTGCATCTGTCTCAGCTCCTCCAGACAGTTTTGTGTTTAATGACCTTCCTAACCATCCTGTTACCATGACAACACACGGGCAACTTAAAGAACAAGGAAGACAAGCTGTGTCTGAACTCTCTGCTATTTCATAGTCACTTTTCACATTTTTATTTGAGAGTGAAGTTTCGTGCTCTACGCCGTGTCCAAAACTGTCCACAGCTGGACAGGTGTTCTGTTGTCCTACCTGCCACCAGCTCCACCTTCTCCCCCGGGTCTCCCTCAGTGTAGAGCGACGGGTGGCAGCGATACCCGATTTGACTGATCAGACTGGCAGGGAGGGCCATGTTGTCCCGACCAACCAGCACGCAGGGCCGACGCTCGTTAGCCAGCGGGAGGGACAGCATCTCCATCTTCTCTTGGACTGAGAAACGGAGAGAAAGGATGTTTACCTGAACCAGGAGGCTTGGTGACAGAAATATAAAGCAAAGTTGAGTGAACCTGTGCAGTGTTGAAGGTAATACTTGAATGCCTGGAGCTGCAGGTCCTCTAATGTCCACTAGATGCTCCTCCCAGAGAACTCTGACTGCATTGAAGTGAATGTGAAAACTGGACATTTTCTGACCTGTGGTTGCTCACTGAGGCTTTGTGTTTTTGGCATTATTCGCTCGTATCGGAGGGTGGAGAGAAGAATACAACATGCACAAAGGTTGGGGAGATGAAAACTAGAGTTAGCATCAGAAATTAGTTCCTTTATGTGTGAGTCAATGATCACATGGTTTTGAAATAACTGCTGGTTTATTAAGACATTAAATAAATCCTCTTCCGTGAACAAGACTGAACCCGGCCACACTGATGTCACCATGGATACACATACATGGTACGGTAGCTGATAATGACCAAAGAGGATGACCATTTAGCCAAAAGAGCTACAAAAATCAGATCAAAGTGTTTTGTGGATGAGAACGTAATGTCGCTTCAATATTAACAATATGTATGAATTAGAGGATTTGTGATCCTGTGGGTCCCACGAGACCCAGCACAAATCTTGCGGGAGCGTGCGGTTTAAACTTCGCTGTCGCCGGGTGCAGACAGTCTGGAACACACACATTTTGGGAGCAGGCTGGAGCAGAATTAAGAAAAAGAAAAACAGCTTCACACAGGGCTCTAGTATGGATCTTAACCATTTGGCCACCAGGATGTGTGTAGCACTTTCTAATGGCCCAGAAACAGTTTCAGCTGAGCTTAACTGATCAGTCAAACACCAACGTCAGGCTGCTACAGCTCATGTTCAGCTTCTTGGGTGGTGACTCTAGTGTCAACGTTAGGAGGAGGGACAAATATTCCATCCATCCATCGTCTATGCCGTTTATCCTTCAGGGTCACGGGGCGGCTGGAGCCAATCCCAGCCTGCATTGGACGAGAGGCGAGGTGCATCCTGGACTGGTCACAGGGCCAACACCATTCACACTCACATTCACGCATACGGGCAATTTAGAGTCACCAATTAACCTGCATGTCTTTGGACTGTGGGAGGAAGCCGGAGTACCTGCAGAGAACCCACACAAACACTATGTGCTTCTCTTCCTGATCAGACTAACACAGTTTTTTAATATGAAATCTAACTAGTCTTCTTGGTTCTTCACATGCAGCACAAATAAAGGTGGTAATGTGTGAAAGGGACTTTTAGTTTTGAGTTTTGTAATTCAGTTTAGTTCCTCTGGTTCCAGAGTTCCTGGAACTATTTGTTTAAAAAGAGCTACCTGATGTTTTGACATTCACTATCAGTGTGTGTGCCTGTAATCTGTCCTGATCTTATGAATCCCTCCCAAATTTAATCAGGATTTAAAGCAAGATCACCACTGAGGTTATTTTTGTGCTCAATCTGTAGTTTTGTTGATGAACTCCCATAGTGGGAGCATTGATAGATGGGATTGTACCACAATATCACTTACTGTAGGGGTTTGCAGGATGTCCATAGATGTGTTGGTAGAGTCCGGGGTGGACAGTGTTGCCGTAATAATCCTCCTCCAGCTCCTCCTCGGTGGCGGGATGAGAGGGAGGGGAGTCTGTGGGAAGGCTGGATCCCCCTGGACTGGAGCGCCCGCCGCCTGCCAGCAGGTAGGACTGCAGCCCCGGGACTAAACCCCCACTCGCGCCCAGGTAACACAGAGCACTGGTCCTGGAGGACTGGAGGTCCCCAGCGACGTCCACTCTAAGAACAGAAGAACAAGGAAAACGTAGACCAGAAGGAGACAGATGACTGAGGGAGATACTGGAAATAGGAATTCCCTGTTTAAACATTGTTGTAGCTTTATAATGAGTGATTTTTGTGTCAGAGGTCTTCACAGGTCCAAGTTGACCAAGTTTTGCATCACGCAAAAGCATCAAGTATAATTTGGGCTCAAGGGAAGTGTTTCTACCTGTTCTGACTGCCAAGTTAATTATCCTCAAGTCTGTCTGGATCAAGAATGACTTTCTGCGGGTCTCTTTGAAATCACGTCTTCCTTATTTACAAAATGAATTAATGCCTTTGGTCTTTTTGAGTGGCTTTTCCACAGGTCCGCCATGAATCTGATCTCTATTTGTTTACTTAGGTTCCCTGTTGAACAATGTTTTTACGAGCGAGTCTCTGTTTTGTTGACAATGAAGCCACGAGAACAATCATGCAGTGGCACGATTCACATTCCTAATGAACACTTTGCACAGTTGGGAGCCGTTAACACTCCAATAAATGCAGAAACGCTCCAGCTGCAACGCTCCACGTGTTTGCTTGCTGGCAAACACGTGTACAAACAACGCAGGTAATGCATTGGACATGTTTGTTAAACCTCAAGAATACACACAATGTGTTTTGGTGAGAAACATTGAACTCCACAGGGGACTGTTACTTACTTGTACTTGACTTCTATGGTATTGTTATCATTTTCAAATACACAGCAGTGTTGTTCTTTGTAGGTAAAGATTGTACTTAAATTCTTTTTTTTTTGACAGGCATAGTAACAGTAAAGTCTGATTGGTCACAATATAATGAAAGTAGAAAATAATTTACTTTATGGTGAAAGATTTCGCCAAAAAAAAATGAAAATATGTGTGAAATTCTTTTTATTATTACTGTTTTTCTTGTAAATGACTGGATCAAAAATTTGTGTTATATGCAGATAGTGAAGTGAACGGGTATTGTTTTTTTAAGGGGTCATAAGACAAAAAGTTGGGAAGGATGCACCACAATGATCACACAGATCTGAACATAACTCTCATCTGTCCCCACCTGGCCTCCTCTCCTCCACCTGCTCTTGCTCCCCTTCCTCCGTTCTCCTCAGCGGGAGGAGTGTCGGCTCTCTCCTGTTTGATCCTGCTGACAGCCAACAGCAGCTCCTCGGGGCTGAGGGACGGCTGGTCTGGACTGGCCTCCTGCAGCTGGGGGGCGCCGTGCTGCTGCTGTTGGACCATCGGGGCATCGAAGCCCCCGAGCTCGTCAGCGGAGGTCGTCTGTAATACATAAGCGTGTTCAAGTAAAGTTAAAAAGAGATGCTGGGACAGGAGTGGGGGAAAAACACCAGCTGTGACATCAATGGGTAGGGTGTGGTCAGAGAAACGGCCAACCAATCAGCAGCTCCAGATTTTAAGTGTGTTGAGGTGCACTTCCTCTAATGTCCAGTAGATGTGGCTGTAATCAAACTCAAAATTCAAGTTAAGTTCAGCTTTTTGCAGATTGGTGAGCTTCTTCCATTCAGTCTGAGGGGAGATTTTCAGAATTATTTGGTTCATTGTTCTTCCATAAAGTTTGTCTGAGTGCTCCAAATCAAATTCACCAAACTGTCTTAATTGCACCAATTTGTTGCAAAGTGGTTGTTTCAACGTGATAAATGATTCCTTTATTCATCCTAAAGAGGAAATACTTAATGCGAATATGAACAAATTCTCTAAAATCACTTCGCACGGCTTAAAGGTTCGCCCGCTCCCCCTGCTGTCGCTACCGCAGCTCCATGGCTGAGTTTTTTATTCGTTCTTATTCGTTCTGTACACAACCGCTGGCTGACAACCTCTCCTAGCCTTTATCCTACTGTGTTAGCTCAGTAGCTTTGCCGAGTCTGTCGCTGAGCAGCAGCTCTGAATTATTTTTCAGCGTGATTTCACTTTGCGATGGGTTTGCTCACTGGATGATTCGCTGACTCATATGCACCAACATGTACCCACAGCCGTCCCGACAACCAAAACTGGGACTTCATTCTCTGCTCAGGTCGTCAATTCTCTTCTGTATCTTTACATAGCAAAAACGCTGTTTAATGCTGTATTAATGTTCTGAGTGTCGTGTAGAGAACCTTTCAGAACAAATTTGTTCTTATGAGTGGTTTTTGCACGAAGCCCAGTGTTTCTTAAAACATAATTGGAGCTATGATGTCAGTATTTGGAGGTGTTTTAGCCTGACTTGCATTGCCATGGTTACTGAATTTAGCCCAGAACTTCAAAGTGAATTAATCTAAGCTGCAAAATGTAAAACCACTTCTCTGAACACACAGATTTTCAGCTTCAGTTCACTGATAATTTGAAGCCCTGTGATTGGATGTTTGTTGTTGAAATGAACCTTTGGAGTGATATTTTCCCTCTTTCCCTCAAAGAGCACATTTGTTCATCTTTTGTCGGGAAAGTTTCATCTCCATCACAAACTGTTACCAACTTGAGGAACATGAATGGGACCTGAGTCCTCACCCTTTACAACTCTACATGCCTGTATATCCTATGTCTGGTCTACCCAGATTAGCGCCATAGACGGCCACACCCACCTGTGAGTCACAGCACAGAGGTGAGGAGGAGGAGGAGGCCTTCATCATCATCAGCTCCATGCCTCGCTCCACGATGTTCTGGATCTGCAGGTACCCGGCGGTGTACATGAGCACCAGCTGCTCACTGGCGGCCATGCTGAGGCGCCCTGTGTAGCAGAAGGCCAGAATCTGCTGGAAACACGTCGGTGTCACGGAGGACGGCAGCTCAAATACCGCCTGGGAGGTGGAGGAGGAAGAGGATGAAGAAGAGGAGTCGGCTGCAGAGCTGAATAGGTCTCTGAAGTACAGCGAGGAGGCGGCGAGGACGGCCCGATGCGCCTTGAAGGCCTGACCCTGCACCAGGATGGAGACGTCGCAGTAGTGACCCAGCAGCCGCTGTTCATTCAGGCTACCAAGCACGCTGCTGCCAAAATCTGGGATCTCCACCTGCAGCAGCCCCTCCGACATGATGGACGCCGTCAGTCCAGAGGGGGACAGTACAGGAAGTGAGTGAGAGTTCGGACTAGCCGGTGGCTAGGAGGGGACGTTCGTGACCAGCCAGAGTTAGACTGACAGAGGAAGAAGGAATGTTTAAGTGTCAGGGATCCTGAAGATATCACCTCCAAAATGTTTCAGATACATGTTGTTGTGGAGGAAAGTGAGGTCAGAGGTCAGGGAGACAGAGAGGGGGTGGGTGGTGTTCAGGTCGGAGGTGTTGAGTCGGAGATTGAAGATCCTCAGGATGGAGGTCGCCCAGCACGGAGATACAACTACAACAGGAGGAGGGAGGAGAGGAGGGAAAGACAAAAGAGGAGAGAGGTTGGGTTCCACACCTTCTCATCTACCTGCAGAACCTGAGAAAATCACATCTGACACCTCACAGCTTCTGTGTCTGCTCATCATGTCCTCTCTTCCCTCTTCCTCTCTACCACGCTTATATGATATATAATTCATATTATATATCATAGTGATCTCACGTAGGAATCTTCTTGTCTTTGACTAAAGCCTGCAGAGGTAAAATATTCAGCCTAAACTTCTACCTCTAGAAGTGCAGAATCACCAATGGTGGAAGAAGCACCAGTAAAACAATGTAAAATCCTCCACTTTAGTAATTTAACTTAAGTTAAAATACAGAATCTGAATGTACTTTAGGTATCATTAGTAAAAGTAAAATGTCTCCTGACTGACATCTGATTCTATGTTAGATTTTTAAACTGATGCATCATCAGAGCAGCATGTTACTGTTGTCGCTGCTGAAGGTGGAGACAATTTGAACAACTTTATGTACAGTCAGCTAGTTTAGTCCAGTGGTTCCCAACCAATGGGTCAGGCCCCTCCAATGGGTCACCAGATCAATCAGAGGGGTCCTAAGATGATCAATGGGAGAGGAAAGAAGAAAAAACAAAGCTCTGATACATAAATATGTTTCCAGCTTTTGTATTTTGTTTGTAAAATATTGAATCATTTCAGCAGCTATAGAAATGACACCATGCGAGAAGTTTAGAAAGGAAACATCTGAAACATGACAAGTGAACTAGTTTTTATGTGAGGTGAAAACGTCACATTTAGAAAGCGCGCTGCAAATTCAGACAACACAACATGTTACAGACATTATATTGTGTTAGTTGCTGTGTTGTCAACCTGCTGTACGTGTGTTGTCAAATTAATGAAGATGTTATCCTAATTTGCTGTATGTTTTCTTAAGCTGCAGTGCGTTGAGCTCTCAGGGCCGCAGAGTTTTTCAGAAATTTTACTGATATTTTGTCAGGCTAGCATTTAGTGAGTGGATAACTTCCACATTCACACTGACGACCTTCATCTGTCCTCGGTGATCAACAGAAACATCCCTGCTTCAATGGAAATGTGTTCATCTGTCCTATTAACACCGCCTGCAGAAACAAGAGTTAAGTTGCACCTGTAGCCACACACCCCCAGCAGTGATGTCACAGGGTCCTATAGCACACCTGTACATCACTGCGGCAAAGAGAGCATTTAAACCGCTGGAGGTCAGCAAAAACAAGATTTACAAGGATGTTATGGGGTTTTGTGATTAAGATTTAGTTTTAGGGTGTTTAGCAGCATCAGAGCCTGACGAAGCAGAAATGTGTGTACAGAGCGACTGGCTGCCACTACAGAGAAAAGGTGTTAATAAGACTCATCTGATCAGGTGACAGCTTTCAGTCTATTTATTATTCACTTAAGTTATGTTTGTCTCCGAACTGAATAATACAGCTAACATGAATAAAGTCCAGCAGGAAACATATCAACACATATGACTCATCAGCCAGCCAGAGTCAGCATGACTGAAGGAGGATCATGACCACGTCACTTAATTTCATTATTCTCTGGTCTTTCCACTTTCTTTCATGTATTGATCTGCCCATTTGTTCGTTTGTTCCATTTCCACTATTATCTCATAGCTTCTGGTCTTTATCTCTGTCCTGATTTGCTCACACAGCCTATGACCAACACGTCGCCACATTTATGAGGTCATGTGACCTGACATCACCACATCCACCACAGATATCAGAATAAAACTATCATCTCTGGACCACAGATCTAACTTCAAGTCACAATCTGTGTAAAAGCTCAATGTTTCTATCATTTTTAAATTTGTAAAGAGCCCTGATGCTTAACGTTGACTCATCAGTGTGAAGTTATATTAGTTACATCATTTAAATTCCTAATAATCCCTCTGAAAATCAGTGATTCATGGTTTTATCGTTTCCCAAGTTATTTTACTGGCAGTGTGTAAAAGGCTTTGGATCTAAATCCAAATACTTAACACCTTTACAGTTTCAGACATTATAATTGAACAGTTACCTGTTTAAAAATTATGAAAACAATCAGATAACTAAAACATTTTACCGTTAGTTCTCGTGATTCCGTTTCTGGTTCAAATCAGATCATTCTGGTTCAAATCATATCGTTCTGGTAGTGTTCAGACTGCAGATTACTGATGGTTGATCCAACAGAAATCAGTATTAGATGCTCGGTTATTTACTCTACACATGAATAAGACAACTGCACATTGCAATATCTATTTCTATGCAGATGATGACATTTTGTATATCACCAGCTCTTCAGTAAAAACCAACCAGACTCTCTCCAGGTTACTTTAATTTAAGGTTAATTTAAAGAAAGCCTAAATTGTCTTCTTTTGCTGATGATGCTCTGTTTTATACTTAAATTTTCTAAATTTTTTGTATTATAGTGTTCTCAGTTATTTTTTTTTACTAAGGTAGCAACAGTTATTCTACTATCTATTTATTATTATGATTATTGTCTTGATTAATTGATCAGTTATTTGGTCTGTAAAATGTCAAAAAATGGTCAGTGATTCCCACAGCCCAAGATGACCTCCTCAAATGTATTAATTTGTCCACAAAGCAAAGATATTCATGATAGAGGAGTAAAGAAATGCAAATTATTCATATTTAAGAAGCTGAGATCAGAGAAATTTTACTTTTTTGTGTTACATTTTGCAAAGGTCTTTGTAATCTTGTTTTGATAAGTGCTTTACGCTAAGTTTTTTTAAATTAATTATTTTAATCATTATTATTGAATTATCATCATTGAACCAGAGGTAGTACAGTACTGTCCAATCTAGAACAGTCTAGTACAGTCCAGTACAGTCAGGTTCAGTCGAGAACAGTCTGGAAGAATCCAGTTAGTCCAGTAGAAACCAGAGGATTTGAGTTTTGATTTAGATTTCTTATTAGGATCTTTTTTAGTCCAACATTAAACAACAGAGTACAAGGCTCGATGAACCATAACATCAAGAAAACTACCATATATACAATTAACTACATCATCATTTACTCCATGTTTCTATTGTCTCACATACATTAGCATCAATAATGGCAGGTAGTGTATTCCATCTTTGACAAAAACTTGGCAGGACATAATTTATGCCTATGGCTGTTCTGGTATTGACACCATGTCACATCTCTCACCAAACAGAGTCGGGTGCAATATTCCAATCATCTTCTAATAGTTGACAGTTACTATCAAATAGTATTTTTACGTGAAAGGTTGATCCCAAGTTATAACATAAACTCATGAGGCTTTTGTCAATGGTGTCATTCACAGTCAACCATCCTATATTACTATGTAATTCAATTACTGGGTAATTGTTTGCATGCCTCAAGACAGTTCTAGGTTGCCTCATTCTGTGTCTTGGAGTTTTCCTATCTTACCACTAGCTGCATTACCCCACATGGCTGAGCAATATGACCTGACCTGACTGCCAATTAAAGCAAGGGTTGACTGCTTCAATACCTCCCGTGGCAAATAACCAGCTATCTGTCGAATCAGACAGGGTATGCTCGTGATCTTTATTTGATAAGTGACTGATATGGGGAGTCCATGATAAATGACTACCCAAATGAATAAAAGTTTAATAACAGAAACCTGCTCAAAACAGTCCCAGCAGAAAAAAGCATCTAACAGCATCTGGTCTTTTTTCCTAGCTCCAAGCACTATAACTTTGGTCTTCCTGGCATTCAGGACAAGTTTGTTGCTACAGACTCAGAGATGAATATTTAATAACCCCATTTGGAGGGTTTCCTATATTTGTGCTAGAGAAAGCCCCGCTGTATACATCATCAGCAAATACTGTAGTGCTGCACCAAGATAGTATGGCTGGAAATTGATTTGTATAAATTAAGAAGAGAAGAGGACCGAGGCAGCTGCCCTGCGGTACACCACACTTTGCAAGACGTGAGAATTAAAAATGAATGCAGACTATATTCTATTGTACTATATTGTCCCTGCCTCTGTCATACGATCCACTTCTACATACATGTTGATGAATAATGAGTATGTCGTGATTCTTACAATGCCAGATTTGTTTACTGACTATTGTTTCCAACAGTTTAAGGATTTCAAAGAGATTGCAGGGCGGCCAATGTCCATGGTCAAAGGTTGCTTATTATCTTAAGAAATAGGACAAAGTTTGATGTGTCCCTGCTCAAGTAACCAAATAAACAGAGTTAATGGAGCTGCTATTCACTGAGCAGCTGAGCAGCCAATCAATGTAATTTGTTGTCTACAAAATCATTGCCAACTAATTTTCCATCAGTGAGTTTCTCCAACTATTGAACCTCCTCCACCTTACACACAAGTAAAAAAGCCATAGAGCAGGTTGTGCCCTCCATGTTATTAGCCTCAATAGACTGCACAAGGGTTTGAGTTTTTTTTCCTCTCAACATATTCAGTTCAAAGTAAGCTGCAAAATGATTTGCCACATCCTTTGGTTTTCTTGTTTGTGTGTGCCTGTCAACCTCAACAGTAAATGGAGGAGCTGAGACAGAGCAGTCCTCATGTAATACTTCAATAATTTTTTGCAATTACTGAATACATTTTTGTAAAATGAAGCTATCTTATTGCAGTTTGATTTAAGTGCATAATTGTGGAGCTGTTTAGAGTTCTGCCTGAGTCCAATTTTGAATTTGATGCACCAACTTTGCCAAATCCAGTTGCATGGTTAAAGTTGTTCTCAAGATACACCTATTACCAAAGAACTGCAGCTAGATCCTCCTTTGGTCTGTAAACACTTCCAATAAGCACTGGTAATTGGTATGGCACCAACATTTGTAGAGTCTCGTCCCGTCGAGGAAAATCTAGTTCAGTCCAGTGCAATACAATAGAGTCAAGTAGAGCCCAGTACAGTCTAGTAAAGACCAGTCCAGTTCAGCCTTTTTGTTAAGTTCAAACAAACGTTATCATTCTTCTTATTATTCTTATTCTTATTATTTTTAGCATAATTAGCATTATTAGCTACACTGGATTATGGATACTTTTCATTACCTTCAAACCACTGAATACTTTTTGGATACCTTTTATTGTAATTAATAATTTATTATTCAGAAGGACTATTATGAAAATAAGTTACTGGCATATTTAACATCCTTTGTTTAAAATGGCGTAGTGATGCAGACTGTTTATTAAGTGGTATCAATCAGAAGTGACTGATCCAAAATATAAACAGTTTGGTTCCCAATAAGGGTCGGTGTCCACATAGTGTGTTATTCTGAGCATCAGCGCCTTTTTTCAATTGTTCCCGATGAGGAGAGAGAGCGCGTGCGACTCGGGGAAAAAGCGCTTCACTCTGCGTCTTTTTTTCACAGTGCTCCGCCTTTTTAGTCGGTGGGACATTAGGCTCATCTGTACAGAGTGTGAAGGACAAGCATCCTCTGGTTGGTCCTCACAGTAAAAAAAATACAAAAACAATGTTAAATAAATAGATACAAAGAGTTAATAAAAAAGCAAAGGGGGCGCTGCTAGCCTATCGTACAACTGTGGTGGTCAAATGGTGATGTTGTCATGGAAACAAAACCCACGTGCAGTGTTTTGTTTTTTTCTCTCGTCGCAAAAGTGCTTCATCCCAGTGTCCTGCCAGGAAAAAACACTTATGTGGACACAGGCCTTAAGCTGTGAGGAAGTCTTTGTGCAGGTTTTTAAATATGATCAAACAGCATCAGGAGATTAGGAACAGAACCAGTTTCTGGACTACAACTACAACAGGCTTCCACATACCAAGTATCAACTGGGATAATCTGATTCCCAGTTACACATCAGTACTGGGATGAGCTGAAAACTCTATTTGTGGATGTTTTAATCAGTGAGTGTGTGTGTGTGTGTGTGTGTGTGTGTGTGTGTGTGTGTGTGGGCTGTGACTGTCTCTGGTGTTCTTTATTGAAGATGATGATAAGAAGTCTTTTACTGACAGCACTGTGTTATTACTGTACGTGAGATGACATCACAGTGACGGCAGCTTGTTTACTTCAACCTACGAACAGATCTGGTCTGTAGTGGACCTGCTGCAACACACACACACACACACACACACACACACACACACACACACACACACACTCAATAGTATAACACAGTAGAATCCAGTCCATAGAGTCTAGTACACTTCAGTACAGTTAGGACAGTCCAGTAAAGTGCAGTAGAGTCCAGTTCAGTTCAGTCTAGAAGAGTCCAGTACAGTCTAGTAAAATACAGTCTAGTAGAGTCTAGTATAACACAGTAGAGTCCAGGCCAATAGAGTCCAGTACAGTCCAGTATAATAAAGTACAGTCCAGTAGAGTGTAGTACAATACAGTAGAATCCAGTCCATAGAGTCCAGTACAGTTTCGTAGAGTCTAGTACACTTCAGAACAGTTAGCACAGTTCAGTAAAGTGCAGTAGAGTCCAGTTCGGTTCAGTCTAGCAGAGTCCAGTAGAGTCTAGTATAACACAATATTGTCCAGCACAGTCCAGTACAGTCTAGTACAGTAAAATACAGTCCAGTAGAGTCTAGTACAATACAGTAGAGTCCAGGCCAATGGAGTCCAGTACAGTCTAGTACAGTAAAATACAGTCCAGTAGAGTCTAGTACAATACAGTAGAGTCCAGGCCAATGGAGTCCAGTACAGTCTAGTACAATACAGTAGAGTCCAGGACAATGGAGTCCAGTACAGTCTAGTACAGTAAAATACAGTCCAGTAGAGTCTAGTACAATACAGTAGAGTCCAGGCCAATGGAGTCCAGTACAGTCTAGTACAGTAAAATACAGTCCAGTAGAGTCTAGTACAATACAGTAGAGTCCAGGCCAATGGAGTCCAGTACAGTCTAGTACAATACAGTAGAGTCCAGGCCAATGGAGTCCAGTACAGTCTAGTACAGTAAAATACGGTCCAGTAGAGTCTAGTACAATACAGTAGAGTCCAGGCTAATGGAGTCCAGTACAGTCTAGTACAGTAAAATATGGTCCAGTAGGGTCTTGTATCACACAGTAGAATCTGGTCCAATACAGTCCAGTACAGTCTATTACAGTAAAATACAGTCCAGTAAAGTCCAGCAGAGTCCAGTATAGCAGAGTTCAGTGAAGTTTAGTGCAGTTAAGTACATGCCAGTCCAATAGAGTGAAGGGCTAGTCCAGTATAGACCTGTACAGTGCAGTCCAGTAAAGTCCATTAGGGTCCATTACAGTCCAGTACAGCCCAGTAGAGTACAGTATAGACCTGTACAGTGCAGACCAGTAAAGTCCATTAGGGTCCATTACAGTCCAGTACAGCCGAGTAGAGTACAGTATAGACCTGTACAGTGCAGACCAGTAAAGTCCATTAGAGTCCATTACAGTCCAGTACAGTCCAGTAGAGTACAGTATAGACCTGTACAGTGCACTCCAGTAGAGTACAGTATAGACATGTACAGTGCAGACCAATAAAGTCCAATAGAGTCCATTATAGTCCAGTACAGTACAGTATAGTACTGTACAGTAGAATCTAGTACAGCCCAGTAAAGTCCAGTAGAGTCCAGTACAGTACAGTATAGACCTGTACAGTGCAGACCAGTAAAGTCCACTAGAGTCCATTACAGTCCAGTACAGTACAGTAGAGACCCTTACAGTCCAGTACAGTATAGTACTGTACAGTACAGTCTAGTACAACCCAGTAAAGTCCAGTAGAGTCCAGTACAGTACAGTATAGACCAGTACAGTGCAGACCAGTAAAGTCCTGTAGAGTCCATTAAAGCCCAATAGAGCCCAGTAAAGTCCAGTAGAGTCCTTTATAGTCCAGTAGAGTCTAGCACTGTACAGTCTGGTAAAGTCCAGTAAAGTCCAGTAGAGTCCAGGTGAGTTCATTCTGTTTCAGAGTTCAGTTCAGTTCAGCGTTATTGTTGTTTACAGTGCAACTGCAGCAGAGAGACAGACAGTCTGAGCAGACAGACAGACAGCTCAGAGAGACAGGACAGACAGACAGACAGGACAGACAAACAGGACAGACAGGCAGACAGACAGACGGCAGGGAGATAACTGTTAACAGACAGACAGAAAGCAGAGACAGACAGACAGGTAGATAAAGAGACAGACAGATGGTTTAAAAAGAAACAGAAACAGTTTCAGAGTGCAAAGACAGGCAGACAGACAGGCAGGCAGGCAGACAGTTCACAGTTAGAGGAGGATGGTTGTGAATAGAGAGACAGACAGCTCCTCACCTCCTCTCTGCTCCTCTTCCTCCTGTGTGCTTCTCCTCCATGCAGCAGGCAGGACGGCTGGCTGGGAGAGGTTTTCTTCTTCTCCTCCGCTCAGTCAACGCATCGTCTGGTGTGTCACAGGAGGGGAGGGGGGGGGGATGGGGGAGGGAGGGGTGAGGAGAGGGGAGGACGGGGGAGGAGGGGGAGGTAGAGACACAGCAGACAGCCGAGGAGGAGGAGGAGGAGGAGGAGGAGGGAGGAAGAGGAGGAGTCATCTGAGGACAGCAAGGGAGCTAATGCGGCTAACTGCCCTGCAGAGGACGAGAGAGAGAGAGAGAGGGAGAGAGACATAGAGGGAGAGTGTGGAGAGAGAGGGGCGGGCGAGCATGCATTACACTACTCATCTGCTATAGGGAAGAACACACTGCAAGGTTGAATATTAAAGGGACAAAATATACTTATACATGTACAACACACGCTAGAAACACATGTGTACTCTGCCACACACACACACACACACACACAAGGATGTGAGTGTGTGTGTGTGTGTGCGTGTGTGTGTGTGTGTGTGGCATGACTTGGCCAAATGCACAGCGCTGCATTGCAGTGCCGAGGCTGAGTTGGCATGCCGAGTACATAGCGTGCATACTGCGACTGTGTGCCAGGCTGACACACACACACACACACACACACACACACACACACACACACACACACAGAGAGAGAGAGAAACAGCAGCAGCTTTTTGCAGCCTCAGCTTCCATCGTCACATATAGTTCAGAATAGTTTCTAACATGAGAGACAGACAGACAGAGAAAGAGAGAGAGACAGAGAGACACACATGGGTAGTTAGTTAGAGAGACAAGCAGACAGTGAGACAGTTATTGTATAGAGACAGACGGAGAAACACAGGCAGACTCTCTCTGCCTGCATTCCTGTCTCTCTCTCTATCTAAATGTCTGTCTGTCTGTCTGTCGTTTTGTTTCTCTGTCTCTAAACAGACAGTTAGAGACAGACTAACAGAGAGACAGACAGGTTCGGTGTCTGTATTTAAAGTTATCCATCCAATATTAAACAGAAAGAGAGAGAGAGAGAGAGAGAGAGAGAGAGAGAGACGGGTGGGTGGATGTTGGATGGGTGAGGGAGGGAGAAGGAGGGGTGTTGAGGCTAAATAAGGACTCATACAGTAGCTGCTGTGTGAGTGTGTGTACAGTGTGTGTGTGTGTGTGTGTGTGTGTGTGTGATGATTCTGTATGTGAGGTCAGGACGTCCTGATTCTGATCTCTTTATACAGTTTATTGACTGAATGGTTGGTGCTCCACCTGCCGTCAGTCTGTGGACCTCCATCAGCTCCTCCTGCCGTCAGTCCGCAGACCTCCATCAGCTCTATCTGCCGTCAGTCAGCAGACCTCCATCAGCTCTATCTGCCGTCAGTCAGCAGACCTCCATCAGCTCTATCTGCCGTCAGTCCGCAGACCTCCATCAGCTCCACCTGCTGTCAGTCTGCAGACCTCCATCAGCTCTATCTGCCGTCAGTCTGCAGACCTCCATCAGCTCTATCTGCCGTCAGTCCGCAGACCTCCAACAGCTCCTCCTGCCGTCAGTCCGCAGACCTCCATCAGCTCTATCTGCCGTCAGTCCGCAGACCTCCATCAGCTCCTCCTGCCGTCAGTCCGCAGACCTCCATCAGCTCTATCTGCCGTCAGTCCGCAGACCTCCAACAGCTCCTCCTGCCGTCAGTCCGCAGACCACCATCAGCTCCTCCTGCCGTCAGTCCGCAGACCTCCATCAGCTCTTCCTGCAGACCTCCATCAGCTCCACCTGCTGTCAGTCTGCAGACCTCCATCAGCTCCTCCTGCAGTCAGTCTGCAGACCTCCATCAGCTCCTCCTGCTGTCAGTCCGCAGACCTCCATCAGCTCCTCCTGCAGTCAGTCTGCAGACCTCCATCAGCTCCACCTGCTGTCAGTCTGCAGACCTCCATCAGCTCCCCCTGCAGTCAGTCTGCAGACCTCCATCAGTTCCACCTGCAGTCAGTCTGCAGACCTCCATCAGCTCCTCCTGCCATCTCATGTTCTTGGTATCTCCACTCCGCCGCCCTGATCAGACCTGAGTATAAATATTTGGGGAAGCCGAACGAAGGCAGAACACAGTAGCTACATATGTGGTCCAAGTTTAGATGAGAGAGTTAAAGCTAATTAGCTTAGCAGATCTTAGTAAACATTGACTCCACTGGATTCATGCAGTTTGGTGTCGTTTATGTTCAGCAGCCATTAAATTATTTTTCTTAAAGGTATTAGGTTGTAAACTAAATCATCGTGATTTTAATATATTATCAATATATATATATTATTAATATTATTAATATATTATCATTTAGCAAACATGCCTATGAGCCACGACATGAAAATTATTAACTAGTCCAACTGGAAAGCTTAATGAACCTATTTTACTTGTAAATGCTAGATGTGGGTTCTGTGGTAATGATTTTTTTGGGGTTAAAATAATTTGCCTAAAAACATAAAATGAGAGCGTTACAGCCTTTCTATCTGTTTCCCAGCCAGCCAGAACTCTTTCTGTTGTAGTTAGCAACAACGCCACAGATGGGTGTCATGTCAATGTGACGTTTTCAACGATGACCATGTGAGATACCCCGAAGGAAATAATAAAATAAATATATATAAAATAATAGAAGCAAACAGAAAAGAATATATTATGCATTTGGGAGCTACATTTAAAATATGAAGTTAATCCGTTAGCTAGCTTAGCACACAATAACAACTGTGTGCTAAGAAGTTAGACTTAACTTTGACGCTATTAAATTAATTGAAAGCGATTCACGGTCATTTATATTAGCACTTAAAAGAACATTTTAACAGGATATTAGCAAAACAGGTAACGTTAGTGTGACTTTGGTATGTTTCAGCTTTAAGGTCGGTTATCTAAGTTGTTAGCTAACGTCAGTGTCTCAAAGGTGTTACCCTCTCTAATCTAAACACTGAGGACATCTGCTTCCTATAAATTCCTACTACGCTTCCAGTGCTAAAACAAACTGTGGCCTCAGAAAGAGCATCTTATTGTAAATCCAAATCATCCGTGTGATGTGATTTTATGACACTGTACATGTAAAAGCCCAACTAGGGACAAAAGTTGGAAATTAGCTATAAACTGTGCATCACATTAGTTTCATGTATTAAAACTTTGGTCCAACAAATAAAATAAATAGTAGAAGTGCTGAAAAGAGAAAACTAAAAGTTTGCTTACTGCTAATCAGCACATTTTAATAAACTAAGATGGTGAACAGGGTAAACATTGTCATTGTGGCTGACCAGTGCAGAGCTAGCTAACCTGCTAGCATGGCTAAAGATCAAAAGACAGGGACGCAGGAGTCTGATTTCCAGAACTTTCTACCCTTTGAACTTCTTCCTTTTATCACATTAAGTTTGAACCCACCTGAAGTCACCTGCACCTTTGCGAAGAAGCTTTCTTCAGCTTCAGTCTGACGCCCAGCTGCTGCCTTGCTCAGTGGTTCAGGGCAGAGTTACTCACCCTGAAGTAAACATGAGAGTCAGTGCAGCAACATGATTTATTCAGATGAATTATTTACATCTCATTAGAATGATTAATTAGAAAAACACAAACTAAAAGAACCATTTAACAGGAGCTGGTGAGTCGACTGACAATTTTTTTTTGGGGGGGGCGGTGTGTTCAGGCACCAACAGATAAAACCGTCCATCAGGTTTCAGGTGTTTTTTTATGAGCAGAGACTGAATGGTTTTTTTAACTGGAGGATTGTCGAGGGGAACCCACAGCAGCAGCTCCTGACTCGTCACTCACATCACAAATGTCTCCACCACAAAAATGCACAAACGAGATTAAACACTCCAGGGCCTGACAACGATCAGTTTACCACTACACACACCAGTTGTCACAGATACAAGCTGTTCACCAAACACAACATTCATGAGAGGAATACGGAGGATCATTTTAGCCAGGAAAAAAAAAATCTAATGTTAAAATAATAAAATAAAATAAAAAATAAGGCATTTTAAAATAATAATTTGACCATAATTAGATATGGAAAAGGAAAAGAAAACAAAAAAAATAAATTAAATATTTAAATAAATGGTTGCTGTAAAAAAAAAAAGGAAGTGAAATTTAAGAAAAAAAATTTAGATTTTTTAATTTGAGCATTTTCAAGCGTTTGTGTTTTACTTTCTTTCCTTTTAAAATTTTAACATTGTGCCAGATGGTAAATTTATATTTTATTGTATACAATTATCATTCACAAACTAGAAAAAATAATTCACTGTTTTTTTTTTTTTTTTAAATTCTCCAGTAACCATTTAACCATTTCATCATGTAATCATGCTCTGATTTAACTCAGCAGTGCAAAAAAAAAAAAAATTGTTTTGGATTATTTACTTCTGGTTAAAATTGTCCTCCAAACAAAAACAGACACGTGATGAAAAATCAGATTTGAACACGTGAACCTGTCACCCGTCAGTCACATGACCACCATCACATTCAGGCGTGTTTGAGAAGTTTACTAAAAGTCAAATAACATTTTCAGTTTTTCGTCCCGTTTGATCGAGGCTATTTTAACGAACTGTGCTTGTTGTTGTTTTGAGTGTGACGTCACGGTGACATCACATCGTCAGCTGGTACATGATGACATCACTGAGTCGCTCCACCGTGTTCATCATGATGATTCATGTTTTTAAAAAATATCCCTTCAATACTTACTTCAATACTAAGCAACCACACAAACGTCAACTGAGTCTGAAAGTCCTGGAAAAAAAAACCTTGAAAGGTTTGAAACAATGTTGTTTAATGTTTCAATTCAAGGCCTGAAATGGTTTGGAATCAGCTTACGGTTTAGTTTGGAGCTCATATTAAAATCCACAGTTGGAGATGCTGAATAAATGAAGACAGAGCATCATGTTATCGCAACAAACAAGCGTCCTACAGTCGCATCACACCGCCTAACATCAGACGCCCTCTGTCAAATATGCACTTCTGTTTATGTCACCATGTAAACAAAGCACACAGCATCCGGCGGTGCACTCGAGATCACTCCAGTAAAAAAACGGGTGAGTACTTCCTCTCTTCCCACATTTGTACTTTTTAAAACACACTTTTTATATTGTCACATTTAGACCTTTCTTTACCAACAGCAGTAGGCTGTTATGATGGATGTCGGCTCTCTGTCACCTCCCTCCAGCCAGCTGCCTCCTAATGCAGGCTTTAGTGGTGAAAGGAGGAGCCATCGTTCAGATAACTCCTCATTTCAACGTCACGCGTCAGCTCCTCCTCGTCCATAACGGCACTTTTCAAAGCAACAGAAGTAAAAATTCAGCTCAAAACTGCGCACTGCGTGACAGTCGAGTAGAAAACAAGGCAGACAAGCTGATGTTGTCGCTGTTAGGACACGGTGTGATGCTTAAATTCAAGGCCTGAAATGGTTTTGAATCAGTGTGTCTAACTTTGGAGCTCACATTAAAATCCACAGTTGATGAATAAGTAGATACATAAGGAATAATCAGTCATACTGACTCGCCCATCAAACCCTACTTTCATTATAGGAATTGAAGATATTTAAGTATTTTTCCTCCCTTCACTTAACTTTAGTAACATTTAGTTGTATTTGTGTTCCTAGTCTCCACTGACACTCATTTAAAGGACCAGTGTTTTAGGATTTAGAGGCACCTTTCCCAACTGTGTAGGACAATGAGTCACACTTTCTTGCGCTACATAATAATTTGTCACAACACAAAATGGTTTCCCTCCCCTCTCTCTCTTTCATTGTCTTCCAACTTTGTGCCATTTGTGTCACCAAATTCAAGCTGCCAGCACAGAAAGCCCTTGTTTGTCTGTTCTGTGCTCCTGTAGAAACATGGCAGACTCCATGAAAGAGGACCTGCTCCCCATGAGGGTTTAAAGGGCTCGTAAAAACAAAGTCTTGGTTTCAGGTGATTATAAACTACTTAAAATATAATTAGTTGTATTCCATTTCTCCTAATAATAGATCCCCTTAAATCCGACACACTGCACCTTTAATGTCCAGTGGAGTTTACTCATTTAAACATACAATTAATGGCTTTGACAACTTTATTTTTACACTGTAAAATGTTCCACTCTGTACATCCCGCTCACATATTTGATCAACAACCAAATTTAAGGGCTTGTTATCGAACAAGTTAATTTGTTCATGTTAAAAGACAAATATCCAGAATTGGATTTAGTTTCTGATGCTCATTTTAGAAAATGACAGAGCTCACACAGATGTATTACACTTTCAAACCAAATGTTTTTTCAGTGTTCTGGTAAGTTTCTCGTATCGAATTCTCCAAATCATGAACATATGTGTACAAATCTAAAGTTTTATATGTTCTAGCAGCTTTTCTACTCATCAGACTCAGTTACAGCTTGTGTCTGCAGTCACCCCAGGGGGGCGCCAAACCCACCAAAAACACAAACCTTTCCAACCATTTAAAACAAACCTGGACGGGTCCATGTTTCACAATCAAGAGAAATGCACACACACACGCACACACACACACACACACACAGTGTTTGTGTAGACGGAGGCGGGGCCTGAGAGGACAGGTGTGCCGTCTGTCGTCAGGTGATACATTTGGCACAAAGTGAACCCAGCAGAAGCAGCCCGGTCCAGTTCAGTCCCAGTGTCTCTCATCGTGTCCACGTCCCTCCTGTGGAGTTCTGGGAGGTTTAAATCCAGGCCGGCAGGTTCGGTCCAGTCTGAATTTTAAAGGAAGAAATAAATAAAACCAGACCTGAGAGTCTGGCACAGGTTTGGAACGGGTTCTTTGAATAAAAGAAATCCAGACCAGGTTCCACATCTAAACCACTAAAATTCAAAATGCGGCTCGTCAAACTCTGGATGGTACACAAAATAAAGGTTCTGGTCCTGTGCAAACTGGTCTGGTCTGGTCCTGGTCAGACGTGGAGGCGAGAGTATCGGAGTTTCCACCTCCTGGATCGGACTTTGAAGAAGAAGAAGAGGAGCATGAGGAAGAGGCAGGAGCAGACGTACAGGACCACACACAGACTCATGTCCACGCTGTTAAAGCCCAGACCCAGAATCCAGACACCTCCTCCTGCTGTTCCTCCTTCTTGTCCTCCTCTTCTTCCACCACCTTCTGCCCCCAGGCCTCGAGTCTCCACCCTGTCCTCCCCCCTCAGAGTCTGATGTCCGGGTCGAGACTTCGGCTGCTCCTCAGCCTTCTTCTCCGGCTCCTTCCTCTCTCCTCCTCCTCCTCCTCCTCCTCCTCTGTGCTCCTCTTGAGGGCGGCTGGTCTGTACAGGTTCAGGGTCAGAAGGGGGAGCAGGGAGTCGTGGGGGAGTCAGGGAGTATTTGGGGGACAGGTTGGAGGCTCCGTAGTGTTGTCGGAGGAAGAGGAGGACATTTTGGTGATTCCAGACGTGGACGCCATTTTTCTCCTCGTGGCAGGAGGAGCAGAGGGAGGGGCTCGGCCATGGAGCTTTAGGGAAGAGGGGGTCATCACTCAGAGAGCCTGGAGGAGGAGGAGGAGGAGGAGGAGGAGAGGGATAAATATAAGAATCAAGCTGATGATACATTCTATTATTCAGTCTTACTTCTGTTTGGGGATAATCATGCTTGTAACTACAGTTCCCATAACGCTTTGGGGCATGTAAACAGGAAGTATAATGTCACTGTGCAGTCAGTGTGTTGCTCCCAATTTGCTCCCTGTTATTTTTTAGCCTATATTTGTTTGCATGTTGTTAAATTGGCTCCATTAAAAGTATTATTATAAGTTAGCTATTAGTAGTTCCTGTTTATGTGGACAGACAAAATCAAATCAGACCCTTACGATAAAACACAATTAGAGAATAAAATATACTATAATAGAGATAAGAACAGTATCAGTAGCAATAAAACCCGAAACACATGTTTGGGGGGCAGCATTAATAAAAGGCTTTTTAAAAAGATGAGTTTGAGAAGAGATTTAAAAGATGTCACAGATTCTGCAAGCCTCAGATCCTCGGGCAGGTGAGGAGAGCAGCCTGAGGATCTTAGTAATTCAACAATGTAGCTGGGGGCTGAGCCATGCAGTGCCTTAAAATGATCAGTAAAATCTGACAATCAATTCTAACACTGAACACCAGTGAAGAGAGGAAAACAGGATTAATGTGATCTTGTCTATACAGATATGGAGAGATCTCTCATTTATGATGCCTGATTCCTCTCAGAGATTTATTTTGGTGAAATTGTGTGATACCATTAAAAGATGCTTCCTGTTTTTGCATTCATGTTTTGTGATAATTATGTTCTACTCTGTTGTTCTGTAACTTAGTGTTAATATGTCCCCCATATGTATCCCCCAAGAGGTGGAGCCTCTGTCATCAGGGTGCACACAGGGGTTCTTCATGCTGCCAATGATGTGTGTGATGGCATTGGTTATTTCTACCTGCCTGTCTGTTGCTGTTTGGTTTGCTGAGTCTGGCTAATCCCCACAGGAAGCGTTTATGTCACTCGTCAGTCACGTGTCTCATAGAAACACTTCTATTTTATGAAATGAATCAATCCACACGGATTTTTTTTATTACAATCAAACAAATTTCACGCTGTTTATGTGCTTTGAACGTATTAACTGTGTCTGTGAGCTCGTATGTTTCGTCAACTATACCAGCAGATCCTTCCTAAAAGACCGCAACGCACTTTGAAGTATTTCTATCATAATAGACAAATGTTTATGTGTGTGTGTGTGTGTGTGTTTGTACCAGCCAGTCTGTAGTTGACCCTGTTGTGTTGGTTCCACAGCCAGAGGATCTGTTCCTCTCTGTTCTGGACTTTCTCCATGCTGGCGGCTGCTGCCTGTTCAAAGTGTCGACCACACTGCTCGCAGCCGAAGAACGTCCTGATGTACCGACGCATCACCTGCAGCACCGGAGCCGCCTCGCCCTCCAGACCTGCATGAGACACACAACACAGGATAGATGGTTTCAGTGGGCGTTCAGACAGAAAACAGCCGTGCTCGTAGGCGTTTCGTTTCAGGTGCAGTTTGAGAAAATGAAGTCTTATCTGTGAAGTCCAGTGAGAGTTACAGCAACATTTTCACATCCAGACTGAGGAGCTCGACGTTCGTGCTCATTTAAACAACGTTTTGCATGCTGAGATGTTGTTGATGTTGTGTGGGTGTACCTGTGTTCTCTAGTGCGTTGGGCATGGCGTCGTGTTGGACGGTCAGGACGTGGAACAGAGTCCAGAGGGCACATGGGTAACCTCGAAGCCCCGCTCTGCTGCCCTGGCAACCAACCCAGCGAAGCTCCGCCCCCAGGAACACACCTGAGATCTGAACAGGAAACAGGAAGTCAGCTGCTGCTCTGTGTATGTGTGTGTTCAGTGTGTGTGTGTGTATGTGTGTGCGTGTCTCACCCTCATCTTGTTGTCCACCAGGTCCAGGACAGCCTGGTAGGGAATTCGCTGCAGCGGCAAACTGAGCAGCCAATCAGAGAGAGTCTCCATCAGCTTCACCACCGAACCTCCATCTGGATACAACTGCACAGGTAGACGGACAGACAGAAACAAGGAGGGACAGAAGGGGTAACTTGTAGTGAGCTGCCTCCTCGCTTCTCTCTTATCTTAGCTCGGCACTCTCTGATGTTTCCACGGTTACAGCATCATGTGTTTCAGATTTGTTTTAAGCGAAATTTTTCTTCTGATGAGTTTGATGATTGAACAACAGCTCCTGCTTTGATTTTTTTGACAAAATAAGTGTTGTCATTCATGTCAATCATACATTTTGGATATTTAACATATTTAACTTTTTAGGGATATTTTACAAACATGTTTATGTAGATTTTTTAGACCTCTTTGGGTCGTTTGGACTGAACTTGTCTGCAGTTTGACTGAAAACGCTTCATAAGAACAGAGAAAGATCCCATTATGTGTAAAACTGGTGGAGCTGCCCTTTAAATCTCCCTTCTAACCTTAGCGACCAAAGTGACAAAGTCCTTAAAGATCTTCAGCTCCTCCCCCTCCAGGGTATTATGGGTAGCCAGCTCGACTCTCAGCAGGTAGTGGAGGGCTGACTCCAGATCAGCTGTGTACACCTTCGACCTGCAGACACACAGAAACAGATTAACTGACGATCCACTGACGCCACACACTGAGCCGAGCCGAGCCGAGCCGAGCCAAGCCAAGCCAAGCCGGTCTGACCGAGTGTCTGACCTGTCAAAGTCTCTCCAGGGCTCGGTGCTCTGCTTGTCTGGCAGCGCCACCATCTGACCTCCACTGGAAGTGCTGCTGCTGATCGGCTTGAACCTGCGCTGAACTCCTGGTAACGTCCTCAACAAGGAGGAGAAGAAGAAACGCAGCCGCTTCTGACTGAAGAAGAAGAAGAAGAAGAAGAAGAAGAAGAGGGGGAGGAGAAGAGGGGGAGGAGAAGAGGGGGAGGAGAGATGAACCTAGTTGGTGCAGACTGTTCAAAACTTAATTCTTTATTTACACAATTAAAATGCTTCTTTATGTGACTCATGTTAACTGACCTATGCTGCTGTTGGTCTATTGATCTATTTTGGTGAAATCTGTTTGAAATTTGTGAGATTTGCTGGTTAAATAAAGGCTGAATATAAAAAACTCACCCTAATAAAATTAAACCATGTTTGCGTGTGTGTGTGTGTGTGTGTGTGTGTGTGTGTGTGTGCTCTTCTTGTACATCTATCTTTGTGAGGACCAAGAGTTTTAAACCTGGAAACTGAGGACATTTTGTCTGGTTTTTGGATCAAAACATTAAGGTTTCAGATTTGGTTTAATGTTTCAGGTGGACATCACATTTGAGGGTTTAATTCTATATTATATATAGTGATTTAATTTAAAATTTAAGATATAGCTTGCAAACTACACTGATCTAACTTAAAACTTAGTTGGGGTTCTCAAAATTGAGCTAAAATTTCTTGAAGTTGTAAACAAATATTCTACTTTTTCTTAACTACAGCTACAAACAGTAAAAACTGCTTTGAACTAGAACCTAGTTATGATTCTGGGTTAGGGGGTAAATTGTTATATTGGGACGCCCTCATACAGAATCTATCTTTGTATGTCTTTATTCTTTATCTTACTTTTCTTTGGGGGATAATCTATGCTCTAAGGTTTGGAACAGCAGCTCCCATGATGCTTTGGAGGATGCAAACTCTATGTATATTATAACGTAGCCATGGAATCAGTTAGTAAATAAATACAGTTGGTCTGTATTTGGTTACATAATCCAATAAAGTGTGCCGAATTAGCTATTAGCAGTTGCTATTAGCAGTGTACCCACAGATGTACAGACAGCTATCACTGGATTACTTTGACACTGAAGAGAACTTCAAAACATGATAATTCTCAGGCAGGTTCAGCAGATATAAACTTGTTCTTTTTTCTATTAATTTCTAAATGTTTGTTCTTGACAGACAGTGAATGGATAATAGGTAATGATATCCTCGGATAGTGTGAGTCACACTGAATCCAAAACTGTGTGTATCGTGTCTATGTGTTAAGATCTGAGGTGTTTTTTCAACTGGACTCATGTACAATATCATATCCTCATTCAAGTCTGTGCAACACTGTTTTTCTGACTGGTGCAATAATTCATCACTTCATCCATTCTACTACAGTGCAATCTCTTTGTTATATTTGTATATACTGCACAGCTTTTTTATTCTAATTATATTATATTCTACTTATATAGGCACCTGTTGTTTAACTTATCTTTGCACTGTTGTTCTTTCCCCAATGTGGGATGAATAAAAGTTTATCTAATCTTATCTTAATGTACCTCAATCGGCTCCACCTGCTGACAAACTGCACTACAAGCTGCCTGCACCTGTTCCTTTCACCTCATACAGTATCTTCTCTCTAAAACACCTGGGTTACATCAAAAAAAGGTCCTCACAAGTATAGAACTACTTTAACACCTGTGTGTGTGTGTGTGTGTGTGTGTGTGTGTGTGTGTGTGTGTGTGTGTGTGTGTGTGTGTGTGTGTGTGTGTTCACTCACACATGCAGGTGTGCATGTGTTGCATTTGGGTGCAGCAGGTAGATGGAGGGGAAGGTAGAGATCTTCAGAGCGTCCAGCAGGGGGAGATCAGAGCTCAGAGCTCTCTTTACCTCCACACCTGAGTACTGCAGCAGGTCCAGGATCACCTGACAGACAGACAGACAGACAGACAGACAGACAGACAGACAGACAGACGGTCAGTTAGAGAGTCTGCTCTCAGGTTCATGTTGGACTGAATCATCCTTTATTATCGTCCTACCTCTCGTCCCACGTAGGAGTCTGGTTCCTCTACGATGATGGCAGTGTAGTGGTCTGACCTTTGACCTAACAGAGGGAGCAGCTCCACTGAGCTACAGACAGACAGACAGACAGACAGACAGACAGTTACTCAGAGCTGATGATTCTCTGTCAGTACATGTTATATATAACTGATCTGACAATATACTAATATTTTCTCAGTTACTGTTTGCTCTAAAAATGAGTCATTACCAATTATCAAAATAGTTGTTAATGTTTTAATAATTTTGTGTTTCTGTTAAAAAATCATCTGTCAGGACGTTTGAAGTGTCTTTTTCTGACGCTGGAGTGTGTGTGATGATTCTCCCCGTTCATACTGGAGCTCTTCCTGAAAAGACGACACTCTCAAGTTTATGTCAGTCTGGTTTAGTCTGGTTTAGTCTGGTTTAGTCTGGTTTAGTCTGTTTAGTCGGTTTAGTCTGGTTTAGTCTGGTTTAGTCTGGTTTAGTCGGTTTAGTCTGGTTTAGTCGGTTTAGTCGGTTTAGTCGGTTTAGTCTGGTTTAGTCGGTTTAGTCTGGTTTAGTCTGGTTTAGTCTGTTTAGTCTGGTTTAGTCTGGTTTAGTCTGGTTTAGTCTGGTTTAGTCGGTTTAGTCTGGTTTAGTCTGGTTTAGTCTGTTTAGTCGGTTTAGTCTGGTTTAGTCTGGTTTAGTCGGTTTAGTCTGGTTTAGTCTGGTTTAGTCGGTTTAGTCTGGTTTAGTCGGTTTAGTCTGGTTTAGTCTGGTTTAGTCGGTTTAGTCGGTTTAGTCTGGTTTAGTCTGGTTTAGTCGGTTTAGTCTGGTTTAGTCGGTTTAGTCGGTTTAGTCTGGTTTAGTCTGGTTTAGTCGGTTTAGTCTGGTTTAGTCGGTTTAGTCTGGTTTAGTCGGTTTAGTCGGTTTAGTCTGGTTTAGTCGGTTTAGTCTGGTTTAGTCGGTTTAGTCTGGTTTAGTCTGGTTTAGTCGGTTTAGTCTGGTTTAGTCTGGTTTAGTCTGGTTTAGTCGGTTTAGTCTGGTTTAGTCTGGTTTAGTCTGGTTTAGTCTGGTTTAGTCTGGTTCTGTACCTGTATGGTTCCAGTGGAGGACAGTGATCAGGCCAGTCCAGCTTAGTGTGGTTCTGCAGGATGTTCACCATCAACTGTCTCACTGACTGGATTTCTCTGTCTGCACCTGGAGACAGACAGACAGACAGTTACAGAGAGACAGTTACAGACAGACGGACAATTACAGACAAACAGTTGCAGACAGTTACAGACAGAAGGAAGACAGACAGGAACTGTGAAACAGGACGTGTGAGACAGGAAGACAGGTAGTGTGAGACAGGAGGTGGGTCTCACCTCTGTAGGTCGTCCCTCTCTCTGTCGCTGGACTGTGGGCCCGAAAATACTGCAGACAAAGAGATGATTGATGGTATTACACATGTTATGGAGTATTAGTACACACAGTCAGACTCAGTAAACAGTACTAGTACTGCTGTGGTCCTAGTACTTGGTGCTGTCACATACTTTGAATGTTGGGTAGAACTTGATGCTGTACTCCTTACAGACGTCAAAGTTCTCCTCCTGAGCGCAGTCCAACACCGCCACACTGATGGCCTGCTGCCAGTCTGAGAGACAGACAGGCAGGGAGAGAGAGACAGGCAGGGAGAGAGAGAGAAAGTTTATTTAATATTTATTTAAATTCGTTCTTCTTTATTAGTGTGAAAGAATTCGAGGAAAAACTTTTCCGGGTTCTTAAAAATAAAAATGTTAAAACGTTCTTTATTTTACTGAATGTTTTTCACTGCAACAGGAAGTAAATCTGTCTCCGTCTACTCAGTGGTCACTTTATTAGGGACACCTGTGCACCTGCTCATTAACACAAAAGATTAATCAGCCAATCATGTGACGGCAGCTCACTTCATTAACCCTGGAGAACCCACGGGGTCAAATTTGGCTGCTGTTAATTGCTGCTACCCAAAATGAACAAACATAAAAAAAATTGTCAAATTTAACTTCAAAAACCCAGAGTGCCACTTCTGACCCCTGCATAGAGACACTTAGTGGATGAATATTGAACTGACATGAGCCAGAGTGGTAGTGACAAGATGACTGACCACATGCTGTTTCGTTGAGCTGGAAACCTACCCAAACAAAATCGTCTTCTCAGCAAACCAGTGGTTGGTAAAATTGTGTATTTTTTGTTAATCTATTTAGTATTAGCTTGCAGAATGCCTAGAAGTATGTTTTATATTCTTTTTGGATAAATTAGCAACTCTGAGCTAGTTCAAAAAACGATGGGCCAAAAATGACCCTCTGGTTCTTTGAGTGACTTTGTAGATGGAGAATGGTGACAGTCCTGTATTTGGCTAAAGCCTTGAAATAAATTCATTTGCATAATATATTTTACTAAGTTACCTCGGTAGTACAGGGCCAGAGACTAATACTTATAATAACTATAATAATATAATAACTTATTACTGATTTTATATATAAATATATATAATAAGTAAATTGCCGTCGATGTGCTGTGTGCAAGGACCTCAAAACTGAAATACACTGTGAAAAATGTGCAGTTCCTCTCTGCATCAACAAAAAAAGAAATTGTTTCAAAGACTACCACAATGTCTAGTGTGAGTTCCTCTCTCTAGCAGAACAGATTTTTTGATAAGCAAAGACCCATGCTGTTAGTTTTTTGGCCTTGTGTTCTTGTTTCCATTGGCCAAAGTGTGTTTGTACATTTGAAATCCAGTTCTAACATGCAACAAATAAAGCAAAAAAACATTGTTAAATGTAGCTGTGTGGTTAACTGATTATTTTCCTAAGTTTAAAATAGTTTGCATTGACAGTGTTTGTTATTGTGATTCTTTGAAATGATACGCCTAAAGCCCAATGGGTCAAATTTGGCCCTAATCCTAAATTAGGGAATAAAGGGTTAAAATTGAAAAAGTGGATATGTTGGTGTTCAGTGAACTTATTAATGCATAGTTCATAATTTTCCAAAGAAGAAAAGGGTTCTTGGGTTCTCCAGGGTTAAGTCACGACGAGGAGGTTCAGCTGCGGCTCAGATCGAACTACTGAGTGTGAAATGAGCTGAAATAAACAGGTGTTACGACAGAGGAGCGTCTCTGTTGTATTACAGCAGAAGAAGAAGAGGAACGCTAACAGGAAACTAATCACCTGGTCTGAATCTGTTCCTGTTATTTAGTCCACCCTCTCTGGTCTAAATCTGTATAACACGACCTGCATCCAAACAGTCTCAGCACAAACCAACAGTGATGGAAGACAAACTCAGATGTGTAAAACTACTCTGTTACTAGTAAACGTTCAAAAAACATTTTTACATCAAAATATACTTAAACACCAAAAGTACTCTTTAAGCAGTAAGGACCGTTACAGATGAACGTATATTAAAGTATTAGATTCTGATTATTTGAGCATTAATAACTGTGGAGCTCATTTTAATGACACACTGCTGCCTAGTTTAAGTAATACGGGATAATTTACAGCGAGCTGGTCGCTACTGCAAAATAAACCCCCAGAAGATGATGACGGACCCGTCATGAAGCAGGATAATGTACTGATAAAGAAATTAACACGTCATAATTAGCCAATCAGAGCCTAGTCATGTGTGTGTGTGTGTGTGTGTGTGTGTGTGTGTGTGTGTTTTGTCTCCCAGCTTGCCGTCTCTCAGGGTTCGGGGGTGCAACAGTCTTTGCCTCTCAGTTGACCTTTCACCCCGACAGCAGGTCCACATAAAGAGAGAGTGTGTGTGAGTGTGTGTGTGTGTGTGAGTGTGAGTGTGTGTGTGTGTGTGAGTGTTAAAGTGGCAGCTGGTCCCCAGTTGAATTATTCCCCAGAGAGATGTAGGCAGATGGAGTCTGAGGACATCAGACTGATTCCCACAGGTTGTTCTATGAGTGAGTGTGTGTGTGTGTGTGTGTTGGAAATACAAACAAATGGTGTAAAGTTTTCAAGGAACAAAACTCAAGGTTTTTAAAAACTACGTCAGCTGTATTCAGCGTAGTCCCAACTTTATCTTGTTTCAGATTAAATTTTGATGACTTTGTCAGAGAAAAGTTACCTTGAAGTGAATCATTCAGTTAAACAGAGAAAAACAGAAAACCCTCATGTCTGACAAACTAAAACCATCTAATGATTCACATTGTTGCTTTAAAAAATGATATTAGCTATTAACTGATGATCAAAACACTTGTTGATCAGCTAATAGTAGAGAAAATCTTAGTCATTAACGTGTTTCTCTTTTGTATGAGCGCTGACATGAATAAAGTTTTTATTATTTCTTCAGAGCTTCTTGGTTGTTTCTGACAGTTTTCTCACATTTTATGCAGATGAATGAAGATGAATGAAGAAAACAAACACGATTCATAATAATTGTATTTTTCTTGAAGTGCAGAATCATTATGGGCTCATATGAATGTGTACATGTATAAATATATATAAGTAAACTTTGTTGTTTATTTAAGACATGGGTCACAACCTTATTATTTATTAGTGTGCATTTTGTGTTCAGTTAGTGCGGATGTATCACTTTTGCTTATGTGTGTATTAATCAATCAATCAATCATCAGTTGCATTAATCTAAGTGTCTTTTTCACATTTTGCTGTGCTGAAAGATCTGATAACTGTGTGACCTCTTGCACAAAGTGGTTAAACTTCCTGTTATAGTCATTTCCTTTCTTCTAAAACTTCTTCTAAATCATCTCAATAACTGACATCTCACCTGGCAACAGGACTTCAAAGTGAAGTTAATACTACACAAGCTTCCAGTGATCACACGTCTGACCTTTTCACTTCAAATCTTTCAAAATCAGCTGACACTTAAACTGCTTTTATGTCTTTAACCTGCCAAATAAACCCCAACAAACCTTAACCAGCATTAGTTTTTGTTGATATCGTTCCCAAATTGTTTCAAATAAGTTGAGGCTCATCATTATTGGAGCAGCACAGCAGATCTGGTTCAAACTGTGACTGAAATCAATACAAACTGAGATGAAAAATCGATTTTGATTCAAGCTCTTTGCCTGATTCTCCTGTTAGCTAACTAACCTAACAGCTGATACACGTCCACAGTGTCCCCATCAAACCTTTTATCTGACGATGAGCTATTGTGGCCACTCGTGGTTCAGGTTTTACTTCCTGGAACAGCTCTTTGTTGCTCGGAGACCCGAAGTGTCATCTGTCTGTTGCCTGGAAACATGAGCTCATCTCTGAGCTAGCACAACTACCTGTTAGCTTAACAAAGCTAATTAGCGCTAATCTGAGCTGCTCGGAGTGATGATGTTGGATCATATCAACCTAAAATGTTTCTTTAGTTCCAACAGTTTGAGTCGTGAGTTGTGAGTTGTTTGTTAATAACTTTGAGCATATAGCTATTTTTAGCCAAAAAGGTGATTAATTAGTAATACTGCAATATCAAGTGTTTATTCAAATGGATTTTAGGTGAGCCATCTCTACAATAAGGCACTGTTACGTAGTTTAAATCACAGTGCCCACGGAATGGCTCCATCGTTCAGAACCTCATTCAAAAATCTGCTACTTTTCAGATGCTTTACACAACTCATTAATGGCAGCAACCGTGTGAGCCACGCGACGTGCGGTTGAGACTTCTCTGTAATAAATTGTTGTTTTTTTGTTATATTAATGCCGAGTTAAAGAGGAGATGTGATATAATCAGAAAACAAATCGAGTGATATGTTAAGACGGTCGTCTTTTTACCGATAAGGCTGGAATAAACTAGATGGCTGTATTTTGAATGGAGTCTGGTGCTGCTTTCTACAAAGGAGAGTGACACGGACTGTGGTGGACGGATGTGTTTACTGTGGTACCTTTGACGTCCTGGGCCAGGGCCTTCCATGTGCTGGAGTACTGGATGCAGTGTCCACACCAGGAGGAGAAGAACTGGACCAGCCAGGCCGAGGACGAGTTACTCACGGTGGGCTTAAGGCTGCTGCTGCTCAGGATCACCAGCGGATCCTCCTCGGTGTACAAGCGGGCTGCGGTTCCCACGCACCCGGGGACCAGCCACAGGGCGACCGCCGCTGTGAACCAGAACTGGAGCATCCCTGCCGTCCGGGGAGAGACGCGCCGAGAGCAGCTGGTCATAGAGCTGGAGAGTTTGTGCCGAAAACAAGAAGAGGGACCCGGGGAGACATGAGAGCAGCTGCTCCGCTAAGAGCTACGTGTGTTTACAGCAGAGAGCAAGAGGCAGACAGACATCTCACTCTGAGCGAGAACCAGAAGAGGCTGAACACATCAGTTTAAAAAGAGAGTAAATACATTTTTAAAATCAAAAACTTTATCCTTAACACTTTGTAAGACATAAACAGCCAATTGAAACATTATTGATTAGGATCATAGCTGTATCTGATTGGGAGGAGTTGCTAAGGTGTGTGTCACTGCTAAGGGAAGGTTTGTGTTTTTTCTGTGCAGTGTGTGAATCATAATAAATAGACGATCTCATCTCAACCCGAGACTGACGCATGGACATGACGAAATAACGCGCTGCATTCAAAGTAACTCGAATGTTTTATTTCCTGGTAAAACTGGCTTTACTGTTAACTTAGTGAAGGAAGTTGATGTGTCATTTGAAGTTTAAGAGCTGAGAGCAGGTGAAATGTTTATATCCTGGGGACATGGAAAGTAGCTGCTGAAATGAAAGAGGCTACAAGAAAGAGGTCAAAGCAACTGAACAACTCAGTTGAAGTTGTAGTTTGATATGAAAGCAGGTAAAGCAGTTAAAATGTCAGGTCATGTTGATTAAAGAGTAAAATGATAAAAGAGTCAGCTCTTGTGTTCTTGTAAAATTGATTAATTAGAAACAAACAATTTCACATATATAAAGGACAAAGTTTCCAATACTATGTATTATATATGCATATACGTTAATGTTTTGTTTATTGTGTTTTTTTTATTACAACATATTGAACCTTTTTGTCCCACAAGTACTGGAGAGTGTTTTTGGGTTTTTTCTAACAACTTCTTCTTTTCACTCAGTCATCATTTCTATTTTTTTCCAAGCGTCCCTGAATGCCGCATCACTCTCTGCTGCCTCCTGCAGGTCGATGGTTCAGGTGACCACGAGGCTTTTCCTGTAAAAACTGATAACTTTATTATAACAATAAGAACAAGATCTTCGATCACACGGAGGAAAATGGAGGTTTCACCCTGTTGGACTTTAAATCTGAAACTTCCTGCCGTTTGTTTTTTTTCTGCTGCATTTTAAGTTTTAGGTTTAGCGTCCTGTTTCCATAGCAACGGAGCAGCCCGACACCTGAGGACACAGAAAACGCAGGTGATTATCTTTAAATAATAAAAAAAAAGACTAGATAACGTGTTTATGAGCAGTAATCTAACTAAACACTGGAAGTATCAGATGTAGTTTATATAGAGTTTTTGTTTATATAGATAGAAACAGTGTAGAAATGTCGTGTTAATGTGTTGCTAGAAACCAGAGGAACATTTCAATGGTTCAAGTCAATTTTTAACTGCATTTGATACAAACATGCACTTAGTTTGAAGCCGTTTTTACAGCCAGAAATACCAGAAATTGCTCAAAATCAGCCTTAAAACATGAACATAACTAAACAATTTGTATAATATGTATTTAATTCCACAACTTTACAGATTCATGACAACAAAACTCACCACACAACTAAACACATCTTTGACAAAACAATCCCAACTCAAGCTCCATTTACCAGCGTTATTCCCTGAGTATTCAACTGTATTGCCTGGTCTTCATCAGAGGATGAGCTGGATCTGATAACGGACTTTCACTCACGGTGGCTTAAATCTCCATGACTTAGACTTAGACTTTTCTTTATTTGATCCCCCATAGGGGGAAATTCTCATGTTACAGCAGCAACAATTTAACAGGGAGAGTGAAAAGAAGCAATAGTAAAAGAAAAACTAGCAATAGCAAAATAAATATAAATATAAATATATGGCTGTGATGAAATAAATATTTACACTATGGGATATTTGAAATAAATATTTACACTATGGGATATTTGAAATAAATATTTACACTATGGGATATTTACAGAGCAAATTAAGACGATACGACTGAAAGCCCCAGAAATTTTTAATGAACTTCTCTGGTCAGAAAATTATTTTATTTCCCATGATCCTCCATGTTTAACCACCATTTTCACCATAGCGCACAGTGATGGAGTTGAAATGTGAATACTTGTTCCACCTCAGTAATAATCTTTGCTGTCACTGTCTGATACAGAAAACCTTGTCAGGAGTCTTCGGTCTGTTCTTCATCGTCCGTCCGTCTTCATCATCAGTCACAGAGGAAACATGTCTTCACCTAGGGTGGGCGTGGTCAGAGACTCCATGCTGACCAATCCGCTGCTCATCAAGGTAAACTAGATCACTGCATGAAGATTCAGTATCACTTTATAGTCGCTGTCATATATAAAAAAAAACATGTTAAATGGTGAAACAAGTGAATTAATGTAAAAATATAGTGTAGACATGGAACAATTACTGTTGAGGGTTTGCTGGAGGGCTTTTATTGTGAAGGATCTGGAGGGCTTTTACTGTGAAGGAGGAGGAGAAGTATATTTAATTAAAAGAAAAGCATTATTCCATTATAATGATGTTAAACTACAAATAGCTTTCATTTTGTCATTTCACTTCCTGTGTCGGCTGTGAATGATGACATCATAAAGTTTTTGTGACATCACAATGAGCCTCTTGATCGGTTTGAGTGTTGATGAATTAACTGTTGGTGTCCTGCTGGGTGTAAAACCTCCTGATGAACACCGGATGGCAGCACAGACTCTGATTAAGTCATCAGAGGAGGCTTACATTCACTTGCTAGAAGGCCCCGGGGCAAGTAATGAGCTGCTGGGGCCCCTGGGACCCCTGGGACCCCCCATCACACCCCCCACCCTCAGTCTCTATGGTACAAGTAAATACAAGTGAATAGACATGTGAGCTCGTTATGATGGAAAGCTGAAAGGGTCACAATTTGTCACAGTTTCCATGAATTCATAGTACATCAACTGAAATAATAAGATTTTATTTATACGTTTTTATATAAAGGCACCGCGTAAAACTGTGAAAACAGTCTCATGTGATTCTGAAAGTGTCTGAAAGTTTACTGTTATAGAAATGAAGTGAAACCAGGACAGTGAGACGCTGTCTACATGTGATGATGATGATGATGATGATGATGATGTCCTCCTTCCTCTGTGACCAGGCACCGCTGGGTCAAACCAGGTCTAGAGGGCTGCTGGGTCCTGGTCCAGATTTCACTTTTGGAACCAGCAGCTCGGTCAGAGACGGAGGCGTGGCCGAAGGTAAGCAAAGCCTGCCACCATACTGTATTAGCATGTAGCATTAGCATGTAGCATTAGCATGTAACATCAGTATGTAACATCAGTATGTAACATCAGTATGTTCCACTAGCTTGTGACATTAGGATTTAAATGCTATCATATAATATTACCATGTAAAGCTAGCATTTAACATTAGCATGTAGCCTTACATAACACTAGCATCTATCACTATTAATGTACCATTAGCATGTGATGCCATCAGCAGCTTGGCATGGCCGAGGGTAAGCACTGTAACATTAGCATGTTACATTAGCTTGTTACACTAGCATGTAACATTAGCATGTTACATTAGCATGTTACATTAGCATGTTACACTAGCATGTTACACTAGCATGTTACATTAGCATGTTACATTAGCGTGGTGATGTTTGTTTGTTTGATGCTTTTATTACCTCACTGTGCTAGTGTTTGTTAGCATTAGCTGCAGACTGACAACATTAGCATATTGTTTAATTGCATTGTGTTTAAGTGAAGTTTCCAAAACGTCACCCTCAGGATGATGTTTGAATCCAACAAGCTGATTATTGATACCGATTAATAGGTTCAGTTCAATCTGTGTGTGTGTGTGTGTGTGTGAATTTTTCTCTTTATTGGGGACCAGTAGTTCTCATGGGGACCAAAGTCTGGTCTGAGGTCCTGGTTTGGGTCAAAGTGAAGGTGTGCGTGTCCACAATGGATGGCAATCAGTGTGTGTGTGTGTGTGTGTGTGTGTGTGTGAGTGAGTATGAGTGAGTATGAGTGAGGTTTAACAGCGGTCAGCTGTCACAGTGTGTTTGCATGTAGGAAACATGCCTTCAGGCAACAATCACTGCTGTCACTCAGTCACACACTCACTCACACACACACACTCTCACACACACACACACACACACACACACACACACACACACACACACACACACACACACAGTTTATTTATATCTCTCCCTGCATTATAAAATGTATTTAAATTCTCTGATATTTGCTAAACAGTTTTAAGACAGAAATACTCATTTATTAATGTATTTATTAGCAATTTCACATTTAGTTTTAAAGTGAACAACCTTTATGTTTTCAGTTTCTCTTCTCTTAACTGTGTTTATTCACATTATCTATATTCATTTATCTAAAATGGCTCTTACAGAGATACAGTCAGTTGATTTTGAGCTTAAGTAAAAATAGAAAATCCATATAATGTGTTTGTTATCTCAGTTTATTTCTTAGTTTAACTGATCGTAACCCCACTGGCCAGGAAAAACATTTACAGAAAATCCCTCATCCTCTCTGCAATAGCTGCCCTCAATAGCACAGGATAGACTGCACTGTGTTTTTAGTCTATTTTACGTGTTTTACTTGTTTTACCTGTTGTGCTGTTTTTTTTTTGTTTTGTTTTTTATGTGTGGGGGTTTTTAAACCTCGTTTTTATAGCCCTGACAGAAGAAAAATGTCTGTTTTTACCTGAATAGACAATAAAGTTGAATTGAATTGAATTGAATTGCACCATAAATGCAAAAAATGTTTATAGAGTAGTGCAGTGAGGCCTGCTGGGATTTGTAGTTTTTGAACGCTGTGCCGTGTCGTGTCAGCCGTGTCCAGCTGGAGGGTTCAGCCCAGACGTGGAGACTCTGCTCCTCATTGGCCGCTCGCTCCGGACTTCGTGTCTCTGAACCGGGACGCGGTGAAGTCCGGCCTGGTGACCTCCAAAGAGCTGAGCCAGTACCGGGCTCAGGTGGCCGGGGCCCGGAGCCGGAACCCCGGCCCCAAACAGCAGGAGGGCAGGGCCTCACGGCGCCCGGTGGTGCCTGACATCACATTTGGAGTCACAACAAGGTGAGAGCCCCTCCCACGGAGCTGATTATTGATCACTGACTGATCCACTACTGATCGGCTTCTCCATCAGGGCGCCGTCTCCTCTGTCAGACCTCCTCTCTCATCAGTACGCTCGTGACTGGCTGACCGAACAGCTGAGCAGGAATCAAACCAGCAACCTGAAACAGCTGCACAGGGTGAGTGTGTGTGTGTGTGTTAATACACTGAATCTTAAAGGTCCCGTATTCTGCTCTTTCAGGTTTACATGGTTTAATGTTCCTCGTAGCTGCTGCCATGATCTTCCTGAACGCTCTGTTGTGACATCACAAAGGGAGCCAAATCTAAACGCAGTGTTTTTGACACAAAATTTACTGAAAGATGGAGCGGCAGGAAAAGAGAGAGGACGGTCTGTTCTCATGGTTTGAGGGTTTGTAGACAAACCAGGACACGTATTTATGTTGGAAAGACATTTAAAAGTTTACGTAATATGGGATCTTTAAGACTTCGATTAATCAGTTAGTCAATTAGTTGATTTACAGAAAATGTATTGGTTTTGATCATATATGAGTGTCTGCTTTTCCTTTTAATTATTTTAACAATTTTAATGTATTTCTAATAATGTTGAGGTTTGGTTGGATCGATCAAGCTTTGTGAAGGAAACAATCAACCAACCAAACAATCAATAAATAGAGAAAATAATCAGCAGATTGATCCAGAATGAAAATAACCATCAGCTGCAGTCTGATAATAAATAGTTTGAAATGAGCTCCACCTCAACCAGCTCCAACAGTAAAATCCTGCTTTTACATGAATGATGAGGATCAATAATCTAATGATAGAATATATATAATAGTACAACAGTCACAGTTTACTGTTAATGCTTTAAGTACTCACACTTTTACTAGTATTTTTACACCGTGGTATTAGCACTTCTACCTCAATAGAGGATCTGAATACTTTCCTCCACCATTAAACTAATGTAAGTGAATGAAATGTCCTTATGTAAGTGGCATAAACACATTTCTGTGTGTGTGTGTGTGTAGATAAAACCAGGCTGTATTCCCGACACCAGGACCAGCCTGTTGAGGAGGAGCAGACCTCTGCCCGTCACACAGACCCCATTCAAACTGCCCCGCTTCACGCAGGTACCGACAACGTCTTGACTTTGTGTGACGCCTCCAGCTCGCTGAGAAACGTCTCCGTCGCTGCAGCTCTGCTGAGCTTTTTAGCTTCTTTTAGTTGTTTAGTTCTGCTTTGCGACACATCTCCTGTTTCAGAGAAGAAGCTTCAAAAGCCGCAGTGGAAAAGCAGGTTAGAAAGCAGCTGGTGAACAGAGCGGAGCGTTTAGCAGCTAAAGAGCAGCTAAAGATTTCCCTCAGGAGGTGGTGGAGACCAAAACCAGAGCTAAAAGAGAGAGAAAACCGAGCTTAGATTAATCAGTTGGACACAAACATGACTCCAAATAAATGATGAATGAAGTATAAACTGACAGCAGAACAAATGTTGCGTTTACAGACTGAAAACAAGTGCAGCTTGAGTGACGCTCAGAGCCGACAGCTGCTCCCTTCTTCCCCCTGCTGGTGATAATGATGCAGATCAGCTCTCTCCTCTTCATCACCTCCTCTCGCTCCCATGTGACAGCTGATACTGACGCTGAGCGTTACCTCATGAAACATTTAACGGCTCGTTATCATCTGTCAGGGAGACGTTCACCACCTCCTCCAGATCCTCCTCCTTTATCTCCATCCTCCACATTATCTCCCCTTCTTCTTCTTCCTCCTCCTCCTCCTCAGGTTCCTGCTGCTCTGGACACCTTCAGGGACCAGGAGGCTCGTCTCCGGGCGTTCAGGGCTCGTCAGTCAGACTCTGTGTCCAGGAGAGGAGTTCAGGGTCTGGGAACGTACGGCCTGGACTGAGGAAACGGACTCTCAGAACATCTCAACGTTAATACAAATAAATATGAAAAATTATCTCTTCTCCAAATGCTTTTCTTCCATCAACATCTGAAAACTGTGCTTGGATGGATTCTTCGGAGGGAGGAGTCCCCCAGGGCTCTGTACTAGGACCTCTACTCTTACTAAAATATGTAAATAACAACCTTTGTGACAACTTATCAAATATATTGTACCATTTCATACTGTTATTGGTTGTTCTTCCTCATCTACAGCACAATTTTGATGTTTTTTTTTCTCAAATTCTTCTTATTATTCATTAGAATTTATTGTTTAATTCACACATCGTGTCAAAGCTCGCGTTAAAACTATCTAAACACATCCTGCTCCTGAGAAACTGTGAACTAATCTGCCTAATGAACTAATCTACTGGACAGAACGGTTGTGATGCCTTTAATGCCTCTCTCTATACCTGCCATTCACCATGTAGGGTATAATTACTAAACAATGTAAATGCTGCACTCAAATATTGAACAAACGTCACAAAATACAAAGAGAAAATGCAACATCTACAATCATAATGTGTCCTTTCATTAATTTTGCTGTCTGTCTGTCATGTATTGGTATTTTAAAATGAACAAATTGATAAATCATTGTATATATTCAAATGTGTTTTGATTTAAAAGGCAAATGTAAACCAGTGGTTTAAAGTGGCTGTTAGTTATTCTGCAGAGTCAGAGAAAGATTTTAATCTGAGCATAACTTTTATAACATTTACCTGGAAAATATAAAGAAAAGAGAGGAGGAGGAGACCGAGGAGTGATTCACTCACACACACACACACACACACACACACACACACACACACACACACACACACACACACAGAGTTGGAGGAGGAGCTGTTTAATACATCTTTACATCCTTTTTTCTTCATGTCAACAGACAACACCTCTCTCTCTCTCTCTCTCTCTCTCTCTCAGTGGTGCTGAAATCAGCCGCTGATCGATTGATTCAGTTATTGATCCACATACACCTGGATAACAATACTCACTCAGCAGTTTCCGCATTTATTTTGCACTTAAAACTAAACTGATCTTAAAACGAGGGAAATGACTTAAAATCAAACCACCACCTTTAGTTTTTTTTGTCATATTTTCTTCTACTGGATCTCTAATGTTTCTACTGTGATGTTTCTACTCATCACCTGGCCGAAGAAACTCACCTGAGTCCGGACGGAGATGGAGGTTTCCGCCTCCGGCTGCTCCAGGTTCCGCATCGACTCCCTGCTCTCCCTCAGGCCGCCCGGCGCGCATCTCTCTCGGGCAGACCCTCCGGAGCTCAGCCCGGGCAGCAGCAGCGGCTATTCGGAACCTCCTTCACCGCGGAGGGAGCCTGTTCCCCGGCTGGAGTCAGCTCTGCTGCCCGGTCACCTGCAGCAGCTCCAGCCCCGCACCGTCAGCTCCTCGTTTCTGATCCGGGATATCTTAGCGGACTGTCGGCCCTACTCTGACCCGGGACAGGTTTACTCTGACCCGGGACAGGTCTACTCTGATCCGGCCGAGGCCGAACCGTCCCAGTCTGGACCGGAAGAAGAATATCAGGATAAAAACCACAGCAGCTCCTCATCGGACAGCGAGTTCAGAGGTAAGAGCAGAAAACAGAGATAATAATAATAATAATAATAATAATAATAATAATAATAATAACAATTTAGAAAACTGCAATTACAACAAACTACAATCTCATTTTCTCAGAAGCGATTTCATCATTTTTATGAGTAAAGTAACTTTTTAAAAAAAGTTTCTGATTAAAAAAAGAAACTGAAGCCTCATTTAATCGTTTTCTGTGGTTTAATTCGAAATTAACTCAGTTTTTACAGCATTTACTTTTTAAGCAGAACAAAATAAAGATAAAGAGTTTTAATCAGTATCTGTGCAGAATTAAACAAAAACAATTTAAATTCATATGATAACAGCACATTTATATAAAAACATATTTATATATTAACAGGCTTAAACAGCACACACTTAATACGAGGCTGTTATAATTAATATTAATGTTGTTTGGCAGGTTGAAAGAATAAAACAGACACGTGACGAATATTTCCAGGTTTTTATTTGAAAATAAAAATACAAGATTTATGAAAAAACTCTGAAGATTCAATTAATTCTATTTTATTTCATTAGTTTATTTCGTCTTCATGTAGGCTGTTAACAATAATAATAATCAGTAATATATTTAGTTATTTACAGTCATGTCTATATCCTTTAGGCCAGAATTATACATTTCTTATTATTCACACATTCAGAGTTAAGATGGAAAAAAGTTTTATTTTTAATTTCACGTTCGCCTTTTTTGTTTTTTCTACATAAATCTCTGCTCTGCATCGGATTAACTGGATTCATTTTATACATAAATAAAAATAAATCTTGCCTATTTTTATCTATTCCGCCGCTGCCTTTGATGGTCTTAATAAGGAGGCCAGCGAGGACAAAAATGTCGGAGCTGCTCATTAATTATTAATCAGAAAACGTCATTATGGAAAGAAGCTGTTTTCTCTGCATTAGATTTAAATTCACTTTATTGTCAGATTCCTCTAAAATCACTCACACCAGGCAAAACACAAAAACATTGAGCCTGAAAGTAAATAAAGATTTAGAATCATTAAAACACTCAGCACACCAGTATCCTCAATTGTTTTTTAACATATAAATAAATAGATAAATAAAAACAGTAACACAAATGTAATTATTTGGTTTATCGTGTGATAACTGAAGCATTAACTGATCTGATGATGATGATGAATCTGAATCCGTCAGTGTGACCTCTGACCTCAGGGTCAAATTTTCCTGTTTTTAACATCGAACTGAAACGACCTCTTATGTCTTTAAGGTCTTCAGAGCCAAAACTGCATTCAGTACAATACAAACAATAATACATATTAAACTAGTGGACAGTGATCTATGTAATATGTGGTTTAGACCTGAGACCAGGACTTGGTTGAGGTCTGACATTTACGTCTTTTGACTGTGAGTCTCATTTATTTGACATTTTCACGTTTAAGGATCCTGCAGACGCTCAGAGATCAGTAATATTAAACCCTCTGAAGACTCACTTGATTGATCACCTGACGGGTCTGATGTCATGTCGTTTCTACCTGTCGTACCTCTCAGTGCAGGACGGGGCCTCTGACCCTGCCGCGGGCCGCCTGAAGAAGCCTCGGAAAGCCCGGACGGCGTTCAGCGACCAGCAGCTGTCCAGGCTGGAGAGGAGCTTCCAGAAGCAGAAGTACCTGAGTGTCCAGGACCGCATGGAGCTGGCCGCCTCTCTGCAGCTCAGCGACACCCAGGTGAAGACGTGGTACCAGAACAGGAGGTAGGACGTCACACAGGGATGGACGGTCAGCATGTCTGTTTGAGTCTGACTGTGGTAGCTGTGGGCCTCTTTGCTGCTCTGTGTCTCTTTGTGGTGGTTTTTTATCTCTTTGTGTTTGTTTTGTGTCTCTTTGTGGTCACTGTGTGTCTCTGTGGTTGTTTTCTTGTTTCCTTACAGTTTTTTGTGTCTCTTTGTGGTGGTGTTGAGTCTCTTGCATTTCCTTATAGTTTTTAGTGTCTTGCGATTGTTTTTTTTTCTTTGGGGTCATCGTGTGTCTCTTTGTAGTTGTTTTTTTTGTCTCTTTGTAGTTGTATTGTGACTCTTTGTAGTTGTATTGTGACTCTTTGTAGTTGTTTTTTGTGTCTTTGCAGCTGTATTGCATCTTCTCATTGTTGTTTTCTATCTCTGGTCACTGTGCGGCTCTGTGGGTTTTGTTGGGGTAGTGGTGAGTTTGTCGTCATATTGAGTCTCTTTGTGGTTGTTTTTTGTGTCTTTGCAGTTGTATTGTGTCTCTTAATAGTTGCTAAGTGTCTCTGTGGTTGTTTTGTGTTTCCTCATAGTGTTTTGTGTCTTTTTGTGGTAATTGTGCATCTCTTGTTGTTGTTTTGTTTCTTTGTGGTTGTTTTTTTTATCTCTTTGTGGTCATACAAATATCACAGAAACACAATTAATAAAACAATCTCACTTCAAAGTCCATTGAATAGCTGTTTTGAAGCAGGCAAAATAACTGTATAGCATCTGTTATAATATGTTTTTAAAGCATCAATTTAGCAACAGAACAAAATAAAACAAACATGCTGTTTTCCTGCTTTAACAACTATTTTAGTTGTCTGTCTGTCTCTGTTCAGTATCACTGTGGACAGACATGTGAGACATTTCCCGATTAATAATGAACACTGCGATCAATAATTCAGCAGAGTGTACTGTAATTAATGATTAATAATTAATGCAGAAACAAATCTGGAGCTTTTAGTGCTGAATCACAGAGAGCACAGATAGCAGGAGTGGCGTACGGCGCTGATTTTTTATTTATTGATATTATTTTTATTGTTCCACGCCCATCAGAGAACGCCGTGCTGTGATTGGCTAAACTAAAACTAAACTAAACTAGTCACCAATAAACTTTATTTTATTTGGACCTTTTTGGTTCTTTAAAGAAAGAAAAGTTTTTATTTGGTATTTTTGATTACAAGAAAGATGAAAGCAAACATTATTTTCTTATTTATATTATTTATAAAATTTCTTTATTTATTTGGATCCTCATTAGCTGCCACTAAGGTAGCCGCTACACTGCTAAAAGAAGACATATAATGTATTAACACAAATAATGTAAATGTAAATAAACTGTTAATAATCTTATATTAGTCTGCACATGTTATTACTATTTAAGTGTGAACTAAATCTAAAGACTGGTCTGTGTTTCCTCCGTCAGAACGAAGTGGAAGCGTCAGTCGGCTGTCGGTTTGGAGCTGCTGGCTGAAGCCGGCAGGATGTTCCTGCCCACGCACTACCTGTACCCTCCGGCCCCGCCCACTCTGGACCTCTACCTGTACCGAAGCCACGCCCCCCCCCACCACCCAGCCCCGCCCCTGCTGCCCCGCATCCTGACCCATGTTGAACCGCACCCCCGCTGACGCTCAGCACGCTGGGAGGACTGGTTCCTGCAGGACTCATTAATGTTTGGAGATAAAAAAACTAATTCTTTACTTTTGTTTAAGTTATGAAGACTTTTATTGGCTAATTTCCACTGCAGGAACTTCATGAAACATGTTTCCTTTGTTTGTTCTACGCCCACTTTGGGAACAAGTTCCTGGAACCACATCTGGGCTTTCGGGGGTCGGAGGCAATGATGTCGGTCGTGACGTTGCATCACAACAAAGCCGACAATAGCAAACGCAACGACAATACGGAGCAGGACGTCCGCTCCTTTAAAAAAAGACGACATGTTCGGGGCTTCATTTGCGGTGGAGCTGCAGTCTGAGTTTAGCAGTGACGACTCAGATTAAACAAACTGACCACTGAGAATTTTCCTCATACTGAAACGGACTCCGTAAACCACGTACATGAGTGGGATCAGCGCCCCCTGTTGGACAGGTGGGGACCACACTGAAGCAAGCAGATAACTTCAGTTACCTTATGTACGTGAGCAAGTGAATGTTGTGAAATGGTTGCAGTTTGGTTACGTTTAGGTTTAGCAAAACTACTTAGTTAGGCTAAGGAAAAGATTGTTTGGGTTAAAATAAGCACGTAAATAAGTTACATTATGTTATTTACATGCCGTAAGTTACGTTAAAAGTTCTGTTACGTACGTGATGTAAGTTACCAAAGTTTAAATGACTCAACATTGACTTTTGCTTTGTGGAACTCATCCTGAGTTTGGTTCAGTTTAGGCACCAAAACTTCGTGGTTGAGTTCAAGAAAAGACGGTTCAGGTTGAAATAAGTACGTCAGCTATGGAAATGAAGTGACAAACAGAGTTAACGGAAGTTAAAAACTGGTTTCACACAGGACACCATGATCTTCTCCCTACGTGGACTTTGTTGCTCTTAATTCTCCGTCACCAGACTTCCTCCTTTGCTCATAATTATTACGTTCTAGAGGTCGCCGACGTAAACACTGATTGTTTTAACCCCCTTGATAAAAACAACCTGAAGATGGGCTGGAATTTTGGGTGTTTTATGTCTGTAGGTGTTTAATTTCAGTTTTTAAAAATTTCCAATAAATATGCAAATAATTCTTAATGTTTTGGCTCCTTCGTTATTTGTTGTGTATTTTAAAAGGTAAACGATCACTTAAAGTAAGTTTATGATAAAACAAAGCGTGAAAATACTGGTGGGTGTCTAGAGATGGTTTTATGGACTCATGTTGACCATGTGGGAGTTTGAATTAACTTATCCTGTACCTGTTTCTGTTTGACGAGGGTTTTGACTCTGACGTGGACTCATTGATGTTTTGACCTGGACTTATATCAAGTTTTGAGTTTTGAGTATTGAGCCAAACTGCATCATGTTTTTTTTTTTTTTACTTATTCTTTATGTGGCGTTTGACTCATTTTGTCCACTTATGTGCAGATACTTTTCATTACAGATGTTTTTTTTGTGTTTGTTTGTTCTAAAAATATGTCGACAAAACCTTCCAAAATACCACCATTCAAATGAAACATAAATAACTCAACGACACATCAAATACAAGAAAAGAACATCCTCAGTGTCGTGAGCTTGACGTAAACAAACCGATAGTTTGCCGTCATGGACAAAAAAAACAAGGGGAATGAATCGAATTGAAAACTCTCCGTTTTACATGTTCACAAGGATCCACAGAACCAGAGTTTTAAAAAATCTTCATTTTAGTGGCTGTTTTTAAAAGATCTCTTACAGTAAAATGCTGTTTGTGAATTGACAAGAAAAAAGCAGAGGAAAATGCTTGTAATGCAAAATATCTGTACACGTGTGGACAAGCCTCGATCTTATGGGGGTTCAGACTTCTCTCATACAGTTTCTTTTCTACTTCGACGTCGTCTCTTTGACTCGTATTTGTCTCAAACTAGTCTCTTTCTCTTTCAGAGATTTTTTGTGTGTATTTTATGCTTTGATAGTCGACAGTAGAGAGAGACAGGACAGAGGAAGACATGAAGAAAAGTGCCTGGATGGATTCAAACCCCCACAGTCCTGTTTTGTCTCTATTGACTTGTTTGGACTTGTGGGATTTTAACACAGACTCGTCACCGTCTCTGGTCTTGACTCACATTAAAAAGTATTTTTGTTTTATACGTCTGAGGGAACAGAAACTGAACCGAACAGTCGATATCAGTTCAGTGATACAGATATTCAGGTTACAATAATTAAAACTGACAAACAATTCATTGATTATCAGAATTGCTGGCGCTTAATTTTCTGTAGAAGCGACTGATTGTTTCAGCCGTCTGACTGTCCATCCGTCCAATCAGACGGCTGAACATTTAATTTCAGAATCAGACATTTAAAGAGCGATTAGCCGATGAAATATTAAGCAGAGGGTTAAATATTAATGCTGTTAAAAGGCAGCGATTACACATCAGAGTGACCACAACACTCTGAATATTTCCGTAAGTGCTGCAGAGTGTTTGCAGACAGCAGCTGGTTTAATAGAGACACAGAAAACAGGCTTTTATTTCTCAACTAACTGAACGAAACCTCAACTTTTAAAAGTTCCCCATCAGTTTTATATTTTTATACTCACGTTTATTTATTTATTTGTCTGACCAGCGTTTATTTTTATATTTTAGACTTTTTTTGGCTGCATCAGTCTTTGAAAGGGAAACGTGAGAGTAAAGTCCAGTAAAACCAAAAAAGGTTATTTTGAAGTCACATTAAAGTGGAAGGAGGCAACTTTTCAACTTTTCAACTCGACACACGTCGATGCTGCAGAAGTACCCTGATAAGTCGAGTGAAGACGGCGTCAGTTTGTGAGAATAAAAATAACATTTTATTTTCCCACAAAGAAAAATAAATCTTTTCACTGCTTCAAAAACATCCAGCTGTAGAAATACACGTTACTCATATTCAAATATCATTCAAACAAACATCCTGAACACATTATTCTGAATTTGTGAGAAATTAAACAATAAAAATGTTTTTTACAAACATCAGAGAAACACATTCGCTCCTCTGTTTGAACCGCAGACCGTTTAAACGAAGTAACCGTAGCTGTTTGTGGACCGCCATCATGAAGCCTCGAGTTTGGCATTTTGGCCGTCGCCATCTTAGTTTTGGAGCCAGAAGTGGCATGAAAACTCTGCCTCTGATTGGTTAGTCTCAACATAGCCCTGCTCTAAAGCCTCCCCTGATTTATTTTCCTCTAAATGGGACCAAAATTTACTAAATGAACGTCCTGCTGTGTTGAAGAAGACTGTAAACTAATAACTGAGACCATAAACTCACCAGGAAAATGTTCACTGAGCTGATAAATCAAGTGAGAATTTGACTCATTCTTTCATAGACTTCCATCCAATCAGACCTCTGTTTGCAGCCAGTAGAGTCGCCCCCTGTAGGACATTAAAAAGAATGTTTGTTGACTTTCTGTCTTAATGTAAATGTAAATTTCATGTGTTTGTCGTCTGAACACCTGAACGCCTCACTGCTGCCACCTGCAAACACCTGAGAACGATGATGTCATCATGTACGAGTGATGTGATTGGCTGATCTCTGGTTCAGATTTACTGTCTAATGGTCTCCGAATGGGAACAAAAATATCTGTCGTGTCTCTCTTACAGTGAGGCGGCATCAGTCGGCTGTTTGCTCATGGGCACGACAGGTGCTGCACCTCCTCATCACTCCTCCTCCTCCTCTCCTGACTGATCAAACTTCTTCTTCTTCTTCTTCTTCTTCTTGGCGTCTCCTCCCTCCAACCCGCTGGCGAACTCCGAGCGAAACAGGCTGAGCTCCCTCTGACCAGCACCAAACCTGAGGGGAGAAAACAATCAGAAAATAGAAGAGTAGAAAATATCTGGTTCTTTGATAAAAACTCAGAGCGACAAGAAGCTTGTGGACAGAAAAACTGAAAGAGAGAAGTTAACTACGACTCCCAGGGTGCATTTCACCAACAAACGGCCAATCATAGAGCGTGTGTGTGTGTGTGTGTGTGAGACCGCAGCAGGAGGCCTTGTACTACCAGCCAGACTGATCAATAACACACACACACACACAGTTTTGTCTCTTTCTCCCTTGTGAATGCTCTCTCTGCCTCACAGTTCCTCCTGCTGGACACTGGACACCTGCACACTGACACAATCTGAAAATAAGACTTAAAAAGTTTCCTGGAAATATTTAATGTTAGTGTTAGTGTTCAACTGGTAAAACTTCTAATTCATCAGTCACAGCGGGTCGGTACCACACGTCCTGCCCAAATACTCACTAGAGCATCACATGTGGATCAGTCCGCCGCTGAAAATAGTCCCTAACAAATTCAGTTTTCTCCTGTTTGTTGGATAAACACTGAAACTGCAGCGGTTTTAGAATTACTGATACCGCACATGACATTTGTTAAAAAGAAAACACCAGATTTAAACTTTAAAATACACTCTCCAAAAACCCTTTACATATAGAAATATAGATATGTACCTGCTTGCTAGTACTTACAGATTTATTTATATATAGTAGGAATTAAACTGTATATTTGTGAGGTGTTTTTAAAGATTTAAGTCTTCAGTAGGAACCAATCAGAGCTACAGACAGGAAGTCGGACAGTATTGAGAGACGGACCAACAAGAATGAGAATAAAGAATTACAGCAGACTGACGTCCTAAAGGAAGAATTATCTCTGAATAAATGGTCAAGTCGTCTGACAGTGTATACCATCAGATTAACGGAGTGTGTGAGGATCACCTGAATGCACCTGACCAGCACCCAAAGGATTGTGGGATACTGAGGAGGGACACAGACACACACCTATAATTATGTCTCTACTGACCTCTGACAGTGTACGTGTGTTTGTTTATGTGTGTGTCGTCAGACCGTGTTCAGACAAGCCTGCTGTGAAGAGCAGCTGCTAACAACAAGTCACACACACACACACACACACACACACACACACACACACACACACACACACACACACACACACACACACACACACACACACACACACACACACACACACACACACACACACACGATCTGTGACTGAGGGGAGCAGCAGCTTTAATTATGTATAGGAGTGTGTGTTTAATGTGTGTGTGTGGGTGTGTTACTGTCAGTCATCTCAGCAGGGGTGTGTGTTAATGAGCGGAGACAGCCAGACGTATTGCACGCACACACACACACGCACACACACACACACACACACACACACACACACACACACACACACACACACACACACACACACACACACACACACACACACACACTTTGTGTGTGTGCTGAACGTAAAACAAATGAACACAAATGTTTTATTTAACACATTTTCCCATTTTCAGGAAATGTCTGTAGGAAGTAAACTGTAGGTTATTTTTTTGTGTTGTTCCCCTTTAAGGAGCTGAACTCTTCTTAGTTCTTACTGCAGCAGGAAAACACTGTTTTTAAACCGCGGATCAGTTTTAAATATCAACGGCACAAACAGAAGCAGCCACAGTGAGCTGGTTAACAGAAAAAACGTCTTACCTTTTTTCTCCACGTTTGCCCTGTGCTGCAGTCTGGCTGCTGGGCGCCTTGTTCTGGTTCTTGACTGGACTCCTGACCTGGTTCTGGTTCTTCTTCTGGTTCTTCTTCTGTGTCTTGGCCCCGGCGGTGTTCAGGCCCTGCGGAGCGTCTCTGAGGCCGAAGCTCTTGGCGGTGTGTCCCAGGTGGAGGGAGCGGATGTGGAAGATGTGTTTGAGGTGAGCGGGGTAGGTGGTGTACGCCCGCAGGAAGGACTGCAGCGCTGATGACATCACAGTGACATCACAAGGAACCCAAGTCAGCCAACAAAAGAAATAATAAACAAACAAACGAATACACATTAAATGTAACGTACCTTTCTTGGCGGTCTGCACCGACTGAGCGTCCACGTGAACAAAGTTCTCGAACTCTGTCTGCAGGACCGTCGCTCTCTCTCTGGTCTCCTGCTCCAGAGCTTTGGACGAACTCTGACAGACAGACAGACAGACAGACAGACAGACAGACAGACAGACAGACAGATAGACGACTCATTTAGATCAATGGTTAAATCCTAAAACAGTAAATAGAGAACACTCATCATTCAGTAACCTAGAATCAGTAACACCTGCAGAGCTGAATCTGACCAAACCTCCATTATCAAAAGCACAATTTCTCCTAAAAACCAGCGACAGCCTCAAAGTCCCGCCCATCAGGAGCCCGACGGCTTGGTGATTATTGTGAGCCAGTAAATAAACGTAGAATTAATAAAATATAATTTATCACAAACACACCTCGACCTTCTCTGCATGATTTTAGGGTAAACTAATAAATCTATATTTAAATAAAGTTTGGTTTACAGTACAACATTAGCCATCACTAACCATCATGTCTCTGTCAAAAACACTGAATTATATATTTTGAAAAGAAAAGGGTGCATGTCGTGTTTATCCTTCCTGACTGAATTTCTCCCTAAATCACAACAGAAAATGTGCAAATATCATTCCATGTTTTTGAGAGGTTGTAAAACCTCCCAGTTTCACTGTGGCACCCGCCCTACTTCTGAAATCGACTTAACTAATTTACTGGAGTTCAGTATAAAGAAAAGGAAATGTATAAAGCTTGTTCACTCAAATCCATTTTCAGTATTTAACTATATTCAAAATGTATTGATGTATTGTATTTGGCGCATTTGATTTTGTGTTATTTCGAGGACTCATAGAATCGTAGAATAAAATGCAGCTTTCAGATCTAAATGTGAGATTAAATCTGCTTTTCATGAAAGTATCTGATCAGTGTGTGAAGAAGTTGGATACTGTCACCGCTGCAATCTGTGTGCTGTCGCTGAGAGGCCGTCTGCAGACTTTAGCACTGGTTGGCTTTCATATAAAAACCTCTCGTTGGGCTTGTTCCTCCTTATCTGTCACATACATGTGGAAAATGTTGGTCCCCAGAGTGACATGCTGCCTCTTTTCCCAGATTTAAAGCACAGAAAGGACTGAAACTGTCAGAGCTGATCGCTGTGGGGGAATTCAAGTCACTTTTAAAAGATCAGGTAAATAATTCTCATGATAAAATACTCCTGTTCTATGTGACTGTGACCAAACATCATTGGTTTCGTACCTGATGTTTTGCATATTAACAGAATATCGTGTTCACTCATTTGTAGTGTTTGACAGTTGTATTTGTCCGTTTATATTGTTTGTGTTGTAATGTTTAATGCTGCCTTCTTAGCCGGCTCTACATTATGTCGCAAAATTGATCCACAGTCCTACGATAAGAAGAGATGATTGGAGAAAATACTCAAACATCCACAGTGTCTGGTGGATCAGACGGAGGTTGCTGAGTTTGAAACTGTGAGTATGTTAATGGAGACAGCCTTGATATGTTCAACAGATGGACTGTAAATTTTAAACAAAGGTTAATATAAATCAGTGTGACGGTGTCAGAGTGTCGGCAGCTTAAATCTCTTCTGACAGTCTGAGAGTCTGAGTGCGAAGAGGCACAAGCGTCAGATCGTCACTGAGGTCGAATGCGTTTGAAGCAGAAACATCAGAAACTAAGACGTGAACCTGGAGATGTTTCCGGTTTCAACCTGCTGCAGGACTCACATCAGGTTTCTGTAAGAGCTGCTTCAATGAAACTGTCTGAACTGATCCCTCACAGACGCGTCCCCCTGCTGGTTTCACTGTCACTACAAGTCTTTTTATTCAGAATCTTTGTTGGAGCGCCTCCGTCTGACACCGTCATGTTTGGGTCTTTAAAAAGAAAAAAGGAAACAAGTGTTTAAAAAATTATTCTTATCACCGTCAGAGAAACAGCAGGTGGTTTCACCGTCTGAGGCTCCTCTCAGCTGCCTGTTGGTTCACACTAGATTGGTGATGACTCTCCAGACTGAGCAGAACTCACTGGAGTCCTCTAAAAACCATGGACCCCTAAGAGCCCCCAAGAACCCCAACTCCACTCCACAACCACTGGGAACCCCTAACAGAGCCCTGACATCTCCTACCAACCAGTAACACCCTGAAAACAGCAGCACAGCTCTCTTAAAAGACCCCTGGAAGCCTTTCAAAGAGCTCTGATACTAGAGGTGCGTATAGAACTACGATACATCCACTCAATAACCCCTCACTTCAGTATCAGCCAGCCAACAAGCATGCAGCATGCTTGTACTGAGACCTGATAATGCCGGTGACTCGCTGCCACCACGTTACACCTCGAAGAAACATTTAGGAGAAACACACGTTTTTCATTTTGTCGCTGCTCCCCCCACCCCCCAGGTTAGCTCTTTTAGCACCGTTAGCATGGGTGAACAGTTATAGTTGAAAGTGGGGTTGCATGATTAGTGATGGGCAAGGGGAGGTATGGCAGGAAATTTTTCCATTTAATCAACACCTAAAAATGCCATTTGCTACAATAGAGTCTTTAATAATGACTAATAAAGCTGCTCTTTCAGTATAAAGCTCAATTTATACTGTACACTTAAATATTAGTTTTTCCATTGTCTTCTGTTCTAGTTTCAGCTGTGAGTGTCTCTGACTGACGTAATGCCGATATGTCAAATTGCAAAGCTACTGTTGTGCTTTAACAAGTGGTAATGTTCAATTTGGCTATCAGAAATAATTAATAATTATCAAAGATAATTAATAATTATTAAAATAAATGAACTTTGATTAAAGTCCACCTCGATTGGGGCACCACCTCGAAAAACGAGGAAAAGACAGCCGTTTTAATTGATTTAGTCTCATAAAAATACTAAACTATCAATTTGGAATTATGTTTTATAATTAATTTAATAATTTCTACCAAAATTACCACATTGATAGCTAGCTGAAGGATTTTGGAGTTCTTGACAGTGTAGAGGTTGGCAGTGTCCACAGTTGTACAACATTAACGGAGACAGCAGGTATTAAAACATTTATTAAAACAGAGCAAAATTCAGGGACATCATTTGTTATGCATTAAGGACTTGTACTTTGGTTGTAAGTACAGCTGAAGCAGAGTAGGTATTAAAGACATCTGCTGTTGCAGAAACAAAATCAATCAAACAATCTAACTAAATCTCTATGACTAAACTAACAATAATATGAGTGTAAGAGTGTGTGTGTGTGTGTGTGTGTGTGTGTGTGTATGTGTGTGTGTGATAAGGCTGAGGAATGTGAGATGGGTCCCACAAAGGTGGGGGAGAGAGACCAAATGGTGATGGCCAGACCCCCTGGGGTGTGGGTCAGAGGCAGACAAAGGAAAGCTAAGTGCTGTTAGCTTAGCTTTGTCCCTCAGTGGCCTGTTGCAGAACTGTGTGTGTGAGAGAGATAAAGGTGCAGGTTAAGACAGGATGGTTAGTTTGTAGGCTAACATCAACTAAACTTAATGGATGCACAGTAATCTACAACACATCACAATAATCAAACTCAATGAACATTAAAGCAAGTCAATACATTAACAAGGGTAAACCATGTATGCAGTACTGCTATGCTAATTATGCCCAGTTAGAGTTTGTTACCAGTCCTTAAAAGGGGAGACGAAGTGTCCTTGAGGGTGCTGCTTTCTCAGCTTGTTGCTGGAGGAAAGGTGTGGTTCGTGTCCGTGCTGTGGTTGCAGGCTGGAGGAATCCGGTCGCTCCTTTGTTCCTGTTAGTTAGCAGCTCTGTGCTAACTTGCTGGTGTGCTCCTGTTGTTGGTTCTGGTTATCAGCTGGCAGACTCTGGGTCGTGCCTGCTGGCGCTGATCTGCTTACTTCAGGCAGGACCTTGTGTCGCTACCATGAAGGAGGTGGTTGCTCTGGACAGACCACACTGAGGCAGAGCTTAGCTGAGTTGAGCTGGTCTCTCCTCTTCAGGAAAGATCAGGAGAGCTGGTCTCTCCTCTGCAGGAGGAGAGGGAGCAGGAAAGACCTGGTCTCTCCACTTCAGGAGAGACGATGAGAAAAAAAGAGCTGGTCTCTCCACTTCAGGAGAGACGATGAGAAAGAGCTGGTCTCTCCACTTCAGGAGAGACGATGAGAAAGAGAGAGTTCAGTGGGGGTGAACTGGTTTTGTGGGCCTGCGGTCGTAAAATCATGTGTCCCCTCCGGCCAATGGTGACAGTGGAGCTGGGCGCGGGGGTGATTTCACACCTATCTGTGAAACTGGGGGCATTGGGGAAAGGAGCCCAATAGTTTTACAGACAAAGAAACATGCGGTTTCACTATGTGTCATTCACTGTATAGTGAAGCCCAACATCCCCCCTGCCATCAGGATGTCACCTGATGTGGGATGCTGATGGGATAATTGTGCATGTTTCGGCCATTGTTCATTTTTGTCAGTCCAGGTGAAACAAGTTGGTAACTACTGGGCAGTTTGTTATCCAACTGGGCATATGCTGAATCTATCTTGGCTAAGCTAGAACAGACATACATTACAAAACAGTTCTTCATACACAACAATGACATACTGCATCCTAATAACCTGTGTTTCTCAGTTGTTAGTGAGGGTTAGTGGGAACAGGAAATGTCAGTGTTATGTAGCAGAGATAGAGGCACCTAAAATGACAAAGTCATAACAGTGTGTCCTACGTGTGTTTTGTATGATTTTACTGACAAAATATGAAGTTGGTCCAAGTGTACTTGGAAGTTGAGCAGTGGTGTTGAATCCAATCAGAATTTAGGCTTTCAGTAATGTTTGTTTATTACTGAGTGCTCAAATGAGTTTGCTGCTGTTGCTAACAAATTCAAATTTGCCTAAATAACTGTAGTGAAGGTGAGGTAGATTGGGTGTCTGTCATCTGGTCAGTGCTGCCATGACCAAAAGGAGTGAGCTCTAGAGCTCTTATTCTTTCTTGGCCCAGGGCTGTAACGCTCCTGGTAGCCAGAGGGAGAGAGACATTCAGAGTCACTGTCAGTGTCTGGAAGATTATTACCATGTTCTGAGCTGCGGTCAGAGATGCTGTAGTCATCATCTGACCCGTACACTACCTGGTCACTGTTCCTTGCCTGGATTTCTGCGTATGGCAGTCTCCTGCTCCTGTGCTCGGAGTGTCTATCCCTGGGCAGTGGATGGACCTGGCGGTTACGCTCAGTGTCCCTATGTGGTCTTTTGTCACCCCCCTTTCGTTGGTTGTGAGGGTGAACTTTTGGGGCAGCTGACCTATGTGACACCTTGGTGTGTGAGCTGGGTGGCTCACTTGTCCCCCCCCTTGCTTTGGAAGAGACAATAGTTTCCCAGACTACCTGTGTCATCTTCCGGATCTCCTGCAATGAGGGGTCACCTTCCTGTGTCCTGAGTACAACGTGAGTACGCACACATGGGTGGAGGTTTCTCAAGAATAAAGCCTTGAAGGTGGAGCTTTCTTCTAAGCCTGGTGCATTCTTTCCCTGGAAATATGCGTGTCTCAAACGTTTGTAGTACTCCTTTGGATGCTCACGACGGGCATGCTTAATTTGTAGGGCTGCAACTATTGCTGTGGTGTCGTCAGTAGCACAGGAAAATTCCTCTGTCAGTGCTTGACGTAGCAATTTATACTCATTTCTGACACTGGGAGGTCGTGACTGTATAAACTTGTGGACCGCTTTAGAGCTGGTTTTCCACACAAGTCTAACTTTCTCCCTTTCAGTTGCATGGGGTAAGTCAATTAAGTTGTAGTCTAGCTCCCTGAAATAGTCCTCAACTTGGTGATCACAGTTATCTGGATCAAACCTGTCAATGCTTCTAGCTAGAAGCTCAAGCTCTTCAAGGCGGGGACTCTGTGAAGGCGAGACTAAGCTAGTGTCATTGATATGTAAATCATGCCCTACACTTCTCTGTGGTGGAAGAACAGGGGCTGAACAGCGGCCACTCTGACGGTGATGCAGAGAGGAGGCTGAGCAGTCCTGGACTGTTCTAGTCCCATCTTTGGAGGGACAAGCATGGAGAAATGTGTCGTGCAATGATGTGAATGAGGGACTTGGGACGGAATATCTTCTAGAAGATATGCTAGACAACTCCTCTATGTCTGCTTCAGAGGAATGGGAAGTCAGGTGGCTTTGAGCTCGGTCTCTCAGCGGAGGCTGAGGAGCTGACTTCATTCCCAAGAACTTGTGTTCAGGTGGGAATAGTTCATGTCCTCTGTTTGGAGAAAAACTGAACCTGTCACTGGTAGAAGAGTGTGAATCGGAGTAACCGGAATCACACTGGCTGATCGACTCTGGTCGGGCCAAATGTTCTGACTTCAGTCTATACATTTCTTCTTTTTGCGAACAGAGATCTAACTCTGCTGTGTGCAGGTCTTCTAAGTAGCGCAGGGCTTTCTTATTAGCCATCTGAACCTCATGGAAGAGGCTAGCATTTTGCGCTCTCAGGACTTCTACCTCCTTCTCCATGGCTGCTCTACTCTGAAGGGCGAGGCTGGTTTGCCTGTGAAAAGTCAAGAGCAAGCATTTTAACAAGGAGCCCTTGGATGCAGTCTGTGCATCACACCTGTCGTTGAGTAGGGAGTCTATCTCTTCTGTACACTCACTGAAATTCAATTTGTTAATGAATTCGGGGTAGCCAGGCTTTAGGCTCTGTGCTAGGGAAGAAATAAACTGCTCTACACAGGGGTTCTCCATTGTTGCCTAAAAGGGGTGAGGTAAAACAAGTTAAAATATAAATTTTTAAGTGGTTGGCTGTGGTGTTGCGGTGGCAGACACCTTGAAGTGTAGCTTGGGGAATACACTAGCCTAACACTGTGGTGGCCTACACTAGAAGGTAGCTGTACACTATCTAGTGGAACTGGTGGGGATAGCAAACTACGGCCAATTAAGGTAAATGCAGATTTACACAAAATAAGTTTACTCACCAAAATTTTGACTCTCTAACTGAAATGCACGGCAGTAACAGTCAGGAATGTCTCTTTAAGTTACTCAAGCTGGAACACGTGGCAGTTGCAGCTAGGTATTAACTTCACAGGGCTGATAGCACACTGTGGCTCTCTCTCAGGCTCTATTTCTTAATCAGGCTGAAATGCATGGCAGTAACAGCCAGGTTCAAGCTCTAAGTTCACAGGGCCGGTGGCACGCTGTGTCTTAACAAACAGGAAGCACTTTAGTTAACAGCGAATGGACAGATTGCATTGAATGTGTGACATTCAGATGCCGAACCAAATTCTTCCTACAGGGTTGGTTTACCTGAAAGGTTAGCAGCAGTAGCAAGCTCTAAATGTAACACTATGGGGCTTTCAATGTTTGCTTTCAAACATAGGCACCAGTATTAGCATTAGCTTTAGCCTTAATTCACAGTAACACTAACTCTTCAAATTGTTTTTAGCTTAATTTAGTTAGATTGATTTTCACCACAATGCACTTGAAAGTACAGCTGGAAGTACTTCTGTGACTGACTGGTGGTTAAAAATGATAATTTTGCTCGTTTTAAAGTTTTTTCAAAAATTTTGGTTTTGACCAAAATTATTCTGAAAATTAATATTGTACAAATATGAACAATTGCCAACAGTACTCTGCCTCACACGGGGCACCATTTGTTGTGCTTTAACAAGTGGTAATGTTCAATTTGGCTATCAGAAATAATTAATAATTATCAAAGATAATTAATAATTATTAAAATAAATGAACTTTGATTAAAGTCCACCTCGATTGGGGCACCACCTCGAAAAACGAGGAAAAGACAGCCGTTTTAATTGATTTAGTCTCATAAAAATACTAAACTATCAATTTGGAATTATGTTTTATAATTAATTTAATAATTTCTACCAAAATTACCACATTGATAGCTAGCTGAAGGATTTTGGAGTTCTTGACAGTGTAGAGGTTGGCAGTGTCCACAGTTGTACAACATTAACGGAGACAGCAGGTATTAAAACATTTATTAAAACAGAGCAAAATTCAGGGACATCATTTGTTATGCATTAAGGACTTGTACTTTGGTTGTAAGTACAGCTGAAGCAGAGTAGGTATTAAAGACATCTGCTGTTGCAGAAACAAAATCAATCAAACAATCTAACTAAATCTCTATGACTAAACTAACAATAATATGAGTGTAAGAGTGTGTGTGTGTGTGTGTGTGTGTGTGTGTGTATGTGTGTGTGTGATAAGGCTGAGGAATGTGAGATGGGTCCCACAAAGGTGGGGGAGAGAGACCAAATGGTGATGGCCAGACCCCCTGGGGTGTGGGTCAGAGGCAGACAAAGGAAAGCTAAGTGCTGTTAGCTTAGCTTTGTCCCTCAGTGGCCTGTTGCAGAACTGTGTGTGTGAGAGAGATAAAGGTGCAGGTTAAGACAGGATGGTTAGTTTGTAGGCTAACATCAACTAAACTTAATGGATGCACAGTAATCTACAACACATCACAATAATCAAACTCAATGAACATTAAAGCAAGTCAATACATTAACAAGGGTAAACCATGTATGCAGTACTGCTATGCTAATTATGCCCAGTTAGAGTTTGTTACCAGTCCTTAAAAGGGGAGACGAAGTGTCCTTGAGGGTGCTGCTTTCTCAGCTTGTTGCTGGAGGAAAGGTGTGGTTCGTGTCCGTGCTGTGGTTGCAGGCTGGAGGAATCCGGTCGCTCCTTTGTTCCTGTTAGTTAGCAGCTCTGTGCTAACTTGCTGGTGTGCTCCTGTTGTTGGTTCTGGTTATCAGCTGGCAGACTCTGGGTCGTGCCTGCTGGCGCTGATCTGCTTACTTCAGGCAGGACCTTGTGTCGCTACCATGAAGGAGGTGGTTGCTCTGGACAGACCACACTGAGGCAGAGCTTAGCTGAGTTGAGCTGGTCTCTCCTCTTCAGGAAAGATCAGGAGAGCTGGTCTCTCCTCTGCAGGAGGAGAGGGAGCAGGAAAGACCTGGTCTCTCCACTTCAGGAGAGACGATGAGAAAAAAAGAGCTGGTCTCTCCACTTCAGGAGAGACGATGAGAAAGAGCTGGTCTCTCCACTTCAGGAGAGACGATGAGAAAGAGAGAGTTCAGTGGGGGTGAACTGGTTTTGTGGGCCTGCGGTCGTAAAATCATGTGTCCCCTCCGGCCAATGGTGACAGTGGAGCTGGGCGCGGGGGTGATTTCACACCTATCTGTGAAACTGGGGGCATTGGGGAAAGGAGCCCAATAGTTTTACAGACAAAGAAACATGCGGTTTCACTATGTGTCATTCACTGTATAGTGAAGCCCAACACTACTTAACTCATCTGGACGTATTTTGATTGAAAAAAACCTCATACACATGGTGTGTGTGTGTGTGTGTGTGTGTGTGTGTGTGTGTGTGTGTGTGCGTGCAAAACTAAAAACTAATCTGCTTTTGACCCGTTTACACACTTTGCTTGGACCGTGCAGGAAATCGTTCAGGAACCAGTATCAAAGTCACGGTATCGTTAACAGTAAAAGTGTCTAATATTTTTGAATGATTCCCAGTTCTACCTGATACCCTCTAAAAAAAGATCCCTGTGATTCAAACAGAAATCCTAGAAAAGCCTTAAAGTTTCCTCTGCATCCTTGAGGAGCTCAGTCTGAGAGGCCCAGGTGTGAGGATGGAGGTGTCTTACCTTGCTGTGGTATTTGCCCCGCCCCTTGTAGGTGTCATCCATCATCAGACTGGACAGGATGTCCAGCAGCTTCATCTCTGATAGGCTGAAACACAACAGGACACGCCTCCACAGTCACAACCAGGAAGTGGCCCAACAGAAAAACTGTACTACGTTCTATATGTATTGTCATGTTGCCAGTGACGTGATTGGCTGAGATGGCTGTCAGTCAAGAGACCTGATGTTGTGATTGGCCAGCTCGGTGATGAAGGCAGTCTCAGCGGGAGTGAGGAAGAGGAGACTGCTTCCTTTACCTCCAATACGGGCCGTGCGTCCGACGCGGTGAACATACTCTGCTGCTGCTGTCGGAGGAGTGTACTGCAGACAGACACACTGATGTTATTAAGCAGTAACTGTGGTGGTGTTGTGTGGTGCTTTCAAACCCGGAGGGTGTTCATTCAGGCATAGACGGATGACTCAATGGTCCTATTGGGCCACTTTTTGTTTGAACAGCACGTCTACTCTGCTGTGAATTTAGACATTGATCCATATTAAGGGCTCACAGGCCAAGAAATTTGGGATCACAGCTCTAGTTAATAATTACCTGAATGATCCAGGTGACCTGAGGAAGGTCCAGACCTCTGGCTGCTACATCCTGAAACATTAATATAACACAAATACTGTAACATACGTTGCACTTTCCACAGAGGTCAGTACATCCCTAGTTGGGAGAAGTTGGATAGTTTCCAGGTACAGATGTTAAGGAATGTACTGATGGGGATGGGGGCAGAGGAAAAACCTATTTTAGCCATCTAAAAGCCATCAGACAGCCTTTTCGGTCGGGGAACTGAAGCCTCTTTCTGTTCACTCACTTCAAAGCCACCAGAACTGATTGACAAAAACAGTAATTTTACCTTGAACACAGGAACACAGGAGTTGCTAGCATAGTTGCTGAGATCTTCATACTTCAACAAGTAAGTATGGATCCCAACTAACTCTTGACACAATAACACAAACTAGCTGATTGAGACAGCTGTAGAGCAACAACTCCCGTGTTCTGTGAGGTAAAATTACTGTTTTTGTCAATGGAGTCTGGCAAAGATGCAGAGAGATCAAAGATGGATGTAATGGCTTCAGTTCCCCGTCCAAAAGGGCTGTTTTTCTGCTTCTCCCGTCCACAGCGGTTCATTGCTTACTGTAGGTACTACACAGTCTATGGATAAGTACTTTAAAAGAAAACATAGACAGCAGTGTGAAATACTGACCGTACAGAGCAGGACTCCAGACTGAGACACTGAAAACTGCTGGAAGACCTCCGAGCGCTCCTGGTGGAGAAAACAAACACACCCACACTGACTGCCAGCTCAGCACACAAACACTCAAGACGCTGAGCGCTGAAGAGCTGAGAAACATCCGGCCTTTCTCAGACAGCAGATGACGGTGGTCTTACCTCCTGCTTCATGTTGCCATGGAGACGCAGGAAGCTGATCCGTGGCTTGTGATTGGTCGAGGGCCCAGAGAGGACGGAGGCGAAGAGAGAGTGGAGGAACTCGACGGCCTCGCAGCTCGAGACGAAGACGATGAGTTTGTTGTTCTGAGAGAACTGAATAACAACTGATAATTGATCATCAATTATCAATTAAGTCATTTTCAAACAAGAACATCCAAACATTTCCTTGTTCCGGCTTTTTAACTGTAAGAATTTGAAGCTTTTCTGAGTTTCAGGCGATAATAAAATGAATCTGAATCAAATGAACCATGTTTGACCTTTGAGGATGGCGCTAGAAGAAAGACAGAGTCATTTAAGTCTAATGGGTTCATCCTCTGGAGAGCAGGAAGGAGATTTACTGGAAATGTGGTCAGTATTTGTCCAGTTAAATACTGTATGCTCATGACACGAATATAACTTTATGGTTTACCTTGCATTTGTCCAGTATGAAAGCAGCTAGGCAGACCAGTCTGATCTTACTGGGAACCACCACCACAAACTGCTTCAGAGCCTCTGGTACAGCAAAGCTCTCTGATTGGCTGGCTGCGCCGGGGTCAGAGGTCACGGTAGAGCTGGTGGCGGTGAGGTCAGAGGAGGCGTGGCCAGACACGTGGATGCTGACTGGGTCGTTGAGACAAACATCTGCTAACCGAGTCACACCTGAAACATGGGAGGAGTGAATACTGTGTGAGGTGAAAGGGACAGGTGCACTTTCATCAAAATCACACTCATAACATCATATGTTTTTAGATTCAGAGTGACTTCCAGGGGATACATTATACCTGAGGGTGGGTGTAGTTGTCTTAACTTTGTCTGGGGAGGTGCCAACAGTGTCAGTCATAAAGTATACATGTATATTAAATATTATTTATATTCATATAGTTTTTGTAATTACAGTTGCATAGCATATTTATATCATAGTTTAATTTTATCCAAACCTCTAAAATCCCCTGATGATCTAAATACTTATCAACTGTCTTCATATCTATTTAAATGCTTCATTGTCTATTTTATTCTGTTAATTCTACTCTGTTCACCATGATTACATATGATTGTGCACGTTTAATGCCGGCAGTCACACCATGCCATAATGCAGCCTTTTTTTTTCTGTTCTTTTGTTTTGCATTTGTACTTTTTTTCCTGTTTGCTTTTATGTTTGTTACTGTGTTGTATTTTTTTCGTGTTAGCACCTGGGTCTGTGAGGAAGGACAGTTCCTTGACGTTAAAATAAAGTGACCCCCAAGGAGAGTCTTAATAAAGTAAAATGAAATAAAACCCTAGATTAAAGATGCACCACTCTGTGTACGGCAGGAAGGAGAGGAGAAATAAAAACACATTTAAACACAGAGTGTTGTTACCATTTGTCAGTGTAGCAGACAGCAGAACGTTCTGTCTGCTCGGTCCTGTCGAGTTCAGAGAGTTTAATATGACGGTCAGATCCTTCTCAAAGCCCAGGTCCAACGTCCTGAACACACACACACACACACACACACACACACACACACACACACACACACACACACACACACACACACACACACACACACACACACACACTAATGTATCATATCATGTCATATTGAGTCGACATAATGGCCACAATGAAGGTCTAAAGATTGCAAACAAAACATTGTAAATAAAATGAGTATAAATCCTCAACAATGTTTCAGAAATCTTTGTCAAAATTGTGACCAGAAGTTCAAAACTAAAGCTTTGAATGTTCTGTTTCATCATATCATGTCAAGCACTGGATCGGATACCAACTGCTCCTAAAACCACAATGTCCCCTTTAACATTTCTATTTTCACATCTGTTTAATAAACAAATAAATAAATGTATTTTGAGTTGCTGGACAGTGGATTCTTTCTCCCTTTTTCTGACAGAGAAGCAAAGGATCTGACAGAGATGAACTGACATGGAGTTTCTCAAGGCTCGATGTTTGGTCTTCTTCTGTTTAGTCAAAACATGCTTCCACCACATCAAATCATGAAAAACAACAAAATCTCTCTCCACTATGACACAGAACACTTACACTGACATATCTGTATGACTGAAGCTGTAATTGGGCATATTAAAGTCCTGTGTCGTCCTTTTTAAAACTGTTTGTATAGTGACACTGAAATATTGAAAACATTCTTAACAGGGCCATGAAGATAGTTTGAAATATGTGAAGTACCGGTCAGCCTCGTCCAGGATCAGCCAGCGAACTGCACTGAAGGCGATGCTCAGCGTGTTTTTGATATGATCCACCAGGCGTCCAGGGGTTGAAACCAGGATGTTGATACCTTTACGTAGCCTGAAGAGAGAGGTCAGTCAGTTAGTCCATCAGTTACAGCACCAACTCATCTTAAAACGTTCAGGATCTACTTCCTGCTCTCCAGAGGAACAACCCTTTAGCTTTTAATGACTCTAATAATCTTCCCTCTAGAACCACCAAACAGAGACGGAGAAGGAGCAGGACTGGAGGAAAAGGAGGAGGTGACGATGATGGGCAGACAAACACAGGGCTTAGATGTACCTGGCCTTCTCTGCTTTCCTCTTCTCTCCTCCCATTAGCACACCTGGGACGATCCAGGTAAACGGCTACAGAGAAACAAAACACCAGAGTCAGCTGTTGTTAGTGACACTTCCTGCAGCTGCGTCACAGTAAACTCACTTCCTGAGTTGTTACAGGTTTTTCCTTATCTTTAAGTAAAATATCGTGTAAATATCAGATAAATACGACAGATTGAGCTCTAATATTATATTTGTGTTACCTTCACAAGCTTCTGGAAGGTCTGAAACGTCTGCTGGGCGAGCTGATGGACGGACAGACAGACAGGAGGAAGAGGCGGAGGAGGAGGAGAGTTAATGAATCATGTTTAAACAGGTGAACAGTAAAGTGCTTTACACCTTCAGTCTTATTCCACTTTAAAGGAAGAATTCAAAGAAATTCTGAAGATGTCCAGGTGGATCTCCATCGGTGGTCTCACGGCTGTGTGATCAGTTCAGAGGTGGGGTCAGGACGTGCTTAGCTTAGCTTAGCATAAAGACTGGAAACGGAGGGAAACAGCTAGCGTGGTTCTACAGATCACTGACAAACATGTTAGATCTAGTTTGTTTAACCTGAACACAACCTACAATGTTAATTTAAATGGTTTTAAGGGGAGTTATGTGATATCAGGTTAATTTAGTAAACACTAGAGCTGATCAACAATCAGTAGATCAACAATAAATTGAAAATAAATCACCAACAAAGTGGTAGAGATATTGGTATAGAAAAGGTGCTCGCTCTTCAAGAATGACATGAAAATACCAAAAATATGAAACTACGATTGTCCAACACATCAGCATCAGGGTATGAGAGTCATCAACATTTAAATAATAAAGGATTTTTAATATTCTTTGATTACCGTTCTACATCACAGACTTTCTCCTTTACAATGTTGGACAGTCGTAGTTTGTTTTGTTTTTTTAATCTTTTGGGTTTTTGGACTGTTGGTTGGACGCAGCAAATCATTGACAAGACATTTTATAAAGGAAAAAATTAATTCAAAATCAAATCAAACCAGAAAGGATGCTTTGCAGTAGCTCTCTTCTTTAACATGAAGGCGACAGAAAACACAGTGCAGTGATCCTTTAACAGAAGATATAACAGGTATTAAAGTCAGACTGAACCTCTCTGGTGGGGACGATGACGACAGCCAGCGGACCGTCGGACCTGCTGATCTTCGGCTGAACCGCCTGAAGACTCTGAACCACGGGGACGGCGTAGGACAGAGTCTTACCTGCAGAGACACAGTAGACCTTCACTGACTGGTTTTCTTTCCGACATATTAATCATTGTACACACAAATTAAACCATTTATTTAGAGCGTCATGTTTTGGTCTCAACGCTGCAGCTCAAGACCATGTTACCATCCGATGTCATTAAGTTGATGTTTATTATTACAACCTCTGTACATCTGTGAATCCTATGTAGTTTAATAAAGTATCTAAAATGTGTGCGCATGTCTCACCTGAGCCCGTCTGAGATCGAACAACAGCGTCTCGTCCTGACAGAAGAGCTGGAATCGTCTGTTTCTGAACACTGAACACACACACACACACACACACACACACACACACACACACACACACACGAGAAGGCTGTTGGTTTGCATCCCAAACAAGTGTGTGTGAACGCATCTTACTCATGCTGTGGGGGCTGATCTACACTTTTGGCATCTCCACTATGTAAAGTAAACATCAAAAACACTGGAGCCCACAGTCCCACTGCATAACTACTTGAAACGGATTTCAAATCAGATCCAATTGTGACTGCTTTCCTCTAGTTTACTAATGTGTGTGTGTGTGTGTGTGTGTGTGTGTGTGTGAACTAACCTGGTCACGGTGGAAACATTCAGGACTTTGTTCAGTGTCGCGACCTGTGGTGGACAGAAACCAGCCAATCAGAGGACAGAACACGAAGCCTGCACTGAAGATTTACTATAATTTTATTTTCCAGTTCAGGAGGAAAATATAAATAATAATAACAAATGAATCCAATGATCAAACAAATAAACAAAAACAACAAACAAACAAAACAAACTCAAGTTGAATACATAAATCTAACCTGTCTGGTGATGAAGGTGAGTCTATAATGTGTTTTATGGGTCTGACATGACTAAATATGAGTGTGTGTGCTCGTATACTTCCATAATGTGAGGACCAATTTGAGTTTTAGACACTAAGTGAGGACGAATATAAGTGAGTGTGTGTGTGTGTGTGTGTGTGTGTGTGTGTGTGTGTGTGTGTGTGTGTGTGTGTGTGTGTGTGTGTGTGTTACCAAGTGTGGGTGCAGGTCCAGGTCTGAAAATGAGTCACTGGTGAAAATCTCCTCCTTTAACTGAGAGATGACGGGTCTGAAAGACGAAAGGAAGGAAGAAAAGAAAGAAGGGGTGAAGGAAAAGCAAGGAGGAGACAAGGGAAGGGAAGGAGGGAATATGGATCAAGTAAAAGAAAAGCAAAAATAGTGGAAGGGTGAGAAAGAAAAGAATAGATCAAGTGAGGAGAGATGGAAATGAAGAAAAAGAATTAAGGAAATAAAGGAAGGAAAGAAGGGAGGGTGGGCAAAGGGGGATAAAAGAATTAAGGAAGGAAAGGAGGGGAAGAGGTAAGAAAAGGGGATGGAAGGGGTGACGGAAGGATGGAGGAGAGAAAGGGAGGAAGAAAAGAAAAAGGGGAAGAAGTTTGTTATCAACTAATCAAATGTCCGATTGATAAACGTCAAACTAAAATCAGATCTGCTCAGCCAATCAGAGGCGGAGGAGCGTACCTGTGGATCTCTGGGATCTCTGGGTTGTGTTTGAACAAAGAAGAAGTCTTGATGCTGCTCTTTCCTGTTTCCTTCACTCCTTCCTTCTCTTTCTTCTTCTTCTTCTGTGGTGTGTTCCTGTCTGTTTGCTCAGTGGGAAAACTCTGAGGACGATACAGAGGTAAATATTATTGTTATAGATCACTTGAATACTCGAATACTTGAGTCTGATTGGTCAATTGGGGCATCAATCTATGATCAGTTATTTCTGTATAGCTGAATGTTAGTATGGACGCCGTTCTGATAGTCGAAGCCATAAAATCATTTTTTAAATAAATAAAATTGTTTTTAAGTCATTATTTTATGTCAAATTGTTGAAGCTGTGTAATAAGTGTAATAATGTCATTAATGTCTGGTCATAATTACAAAACGAACCTTTTCAGGTCGATTCAAGTCCTGCATCACAAAAACAACAGCAAAATAAACAATACTAATAATAATAATGATAATAATAACACACCATCATTTATCTTCATCAGGGACATTCTACCCTCCATCCTCACCTGAGGAATTGAGAAGAAACCTGACTGGTGCAACAGGTGTGAGTTTACCTGAGTGTCTGCAGGAGGAGGAGGAGCTTCAGCCTGCAACTCCTCTTCCTCCTCCTCCTTCTCCTCCTCCTCCCTCCCTGCTGTGTCACTGAGCTGAAGTCTCCTCTGTTTGTAGGAGCCTCTCTTCTTCTTCTCCTCCTCCGAAGAGCTGAACCTCCTCTTCTCTGCTTTCTGCTTCTTCTGGATGTCGAACAGAGAAACAAAATGAATTCTTGGAAACGGCTGAAAATAACTTCTGAAAAGTTCTGTTGCCAGTAAACAGGAGGAAATCAAACTTAAACAATGTGGTTAGCAGGATACAAAAGTCAAATCCTGTACTGGACAAACATGATTCATATTTATGGTTTGATCTGCAAGATGTTCATTACATGTCAAGTTCATCTTAGACTCGAGGACCTGCACGATTAGTACGAAGCAAAGGGACGACAGTCTACAGGAAGGAAAGGAGGGAAGAAAGGGAAGGAGAGAGGAATGAAGGAAGGAAGAATGGGTGAATGTGGGAGGAGAAGGATGTAGGGAATGAGGAAAGCAGGTAGGAAGTAAGGAAACAAATTAAGGGAGGAAGAAAGGAAAGTGGGGAAAAGAAAAAGAGTGAATAAAGGAACAAAAAACAAAAATAAAGAAACAGAGGACTGATTAAAACTGACTGATTAAATATTTGATTTCCATGTGGATTTAAAGAGGACGAAAGAGTTAAAGAGTCTTAGAAAACAATGAGTTTGTGTGTTTAGACGGGCGTCATGTGGTCTGCAATCTGCAAAAAGTTGCAGTCTAGTAAAGCTCTTTCTGTTTATTTATAATATGATGAGAAAATCATCATAATGAGATAAAATCAAACTATTGCAACCACAGCTGTTGTTGTCAGATCTGTAGTGTTGTATTAGTCTTTTTTTTTGTTTTTTGTAACTGCATCCCTAAACATTCTTCAGGGATCAGAGTGAACAAAGTCAGAGCGATAAATTACACAGCTCTGATTACAGTAATACTGTAACTAACTTCCCTGCAGTTGTGTCCAGAACGCCTTTTATAATAGAATAATAATAACACATCTCTCTGACAGATGATACTCACTAAGGCCCATCTCTGCTGAGCAGTCAGATGTTTCCTCCTGGACGATGAAGACGAGGAGGACGTGGTGATGTTCAGACACAGCTGGTCGTCTGCTGATGACATCATCAACACACCTGATCCGCAGACAAACAGGTTAGAGTTTGTGTCTGTACACAAACACAGTCAGAGCGGCCCTTTAAATCTGATTAAGAGGATTTAATGATTGACTGAATGATGAATGAATTCAGACTCATGCCAAACTTCATTTACAAACCATGCAAAGTCTGCTATGACCATTAATTTGACAGAATTAACAGAACAAATGTATATTTAACACATATGACATACATATGATCCACCAAACAGCTCTTCATTTTCAATACTTTTACTGTCACAGTACAGATTATTTAGATATTTCAATGCAAAGGAAAGTAGCAAAGTAATGTATCTGTAACTTTACTTTAACAACATGAGATAAGTAATTAAAGTAAGTAGATACCATTACAGTGTGCAGCAGTCTGAATCAGCACTACCTGGACCATGTGGATTAACTGTATTAAGCATCAAGATGCATTTTAAGGGGCTATCATTTCAATATCTTAGTGGACCATAACGATAATTGGAAACCTACAACTTTATAAAAACCACAGGCCTTTAATTAATTTGACTTGAGCCGAACTAAAAAGGAACTCTTGCAGATGTGTAATAGGTTTAATAACATGTTTCATTACCTGTCAGTCAGTGTCTGACAGCTAATGAAACGTTAAAACGACACATTTCTTAATGGAGCCCGGTGTGACGTACAGAAGGATCACTATCTGCAACATCTAGCCAGTTTAGCAGCTTTAGCTCTGAATTTAAACACAGTGCCAACCACAGACGAGTAAACTGTGCCGTCGGAAAATGGATGAATTTGAAGACAAACATTATAGCAACATCAACTACACATACACAGACAGAAACACGTGTGTGTGTGTGTGTGTGTGTGTAGCTCAGGCTCAGTTGTAGCGCAGCAGCTAAACCAGCTAGCCTCATGCTAACAGCGCAGCTTCAGTTTGAACACGTGAAGAAAAACAGAAAAAACACAGAAAATTAGAAAAACAAAAACTGCACAATCTCACCATGAAACTCACAGAGACCTCCAACACGCGTGGAAACTCTTCCTGTTGCGTCACCGAAGCCCCGCCTCCTCCACAGCTGATTTTGTGGACATGCGCAGTAGCTTCACTTCTTTGAATTATTTTGTTCACAAAGTGACAGGAGATACTTTTGTCTTTACTATGCAAATATAAATTCAATATTAATACAAACATTTTAGTTATTACTTAAATAATAATTTATTTTCAATCATTATTCTTGAACAGAAAAAAAGCCAATGGAGTAGAAGTAAACAAATAAAAAGGAAACTATGATTCAGTCTGTATGATTTTAACAGATTCAGTTCATTCCTCCATTTGTTCAGCTGGAGTTTTTAATCAGTCCGTGTTTGCATGAACCAGTGAAATTAAATTATCATTAATTAAATGAAAAGATGTGACATTATGAGTGCTGTTCAGTATACTGACTGAGGTGGATTTATTTATTGATCTGTGTTATTAATCCTGAAGGTTTAATAGACTTCAGTCCAGCATCAGGACCTCTACTAACAGAATAAGACCCAGCAGCCTTTCATCAAAGGCCAAATCAGGTTAATGCACAGAGAGGACCCATGAAGCCTCGACCTGACCCGAGGACAGTCAGACCTGGTCCAAAGTTAGACTGAGGATAATTAGGCTTTATCCACTGGGGTATTAGACATACTGACACACATGGCTGAGACCTGCAGCAATATAACAGGACTCTACCAGACCTGATTAGACTGGATAGACAGACTTCTTGGAACCACAGGCTGTATAAAAGAAGTGGACGTGGCTTCTAGGTCTGAAAAGTGAAGCAGAGCCATTAACCTGCATTCTCTCTAATGTCCAGCAGGGGGGAACTCCACTGACTCCAAACAGAAGTCAGATTGGATGGAAGTCAATGAGAAAATGAGCCGATTTCTCACTTGATTTATTAGCTCAGTGAACATTTTCCGGATGAGTTTATGGTCTCAGCCGCTAGTTTACAGTCTTCTTCAACACAGCAGAACGTTCATTTAGTAAACTATGGTCCCATTTAAAGGAAAATAGACCAAGAAGCAGGGGAGGCTTTAGGGAGGTACTATGTTGAGCCTGACCAATCAGAGGTGGTGTTAATGTTAATGGAAAGAACGTCACATCTGGCTCCAAAAAAAGCAAGATGGCGACGCTCATAAAGCCAAACTCGAGGCTTCAAAACAAGTGGGTGATGTAATGGTGGATACATCCACTTCTTACATACAGTCTACGATTGGAACCACGTGGACCTGTGAAGACAAAAACCTAAGACAAGTCAAATCAGTGGCAATGAGACCCGGACCAGAACAGAACCAATGATAACAATATAACTCCATCTACAACCACGCAGTCTGAAACCAAAACTGAGGATAACTATACCTGATCCAACAATGGACCCAGAAATCAAACTTGATCTGAACAGACCCAAGAATAATTAGACCCAGGCTGAATAGTCCTGGAGATAATTAGACCTGATCCAGAAGGGACCCGAGTGTAGTCAGAGTCAGAGCTGGTCCAAAAATAGACCTGAGAATCAAAAGGCCCATCTCAAAAGGAACCCGCACCAGATCCTAATGGACCTGAGGGCAGCCAGGGAGAGACAGTCACCTCGGACATGCAGTCCTGCTCAGCAAGGGTTTGGGGTTTGGTGCCTTGCTCAGAGGCTTCCTGGCAGCATGGATAGTCTTTTCCTCTGATACAAGAGAAGAGGACAAAACGTCCATCATCACATCAGCAGCCGTCACGTCCCATTTCCCTCCTGCTCCACTTCCTGTTGTCGACAGGAAGACTTAAAAATAGAGCTGTCAATCAAACACTGAGCCCGGCGCCGCTGGGACTCAGGAGGACGCTCAGGAGGATTAATTATAGTCATTTACCAAAATCATCACTTTGAAACGTCGGCCGAGCGTCTGTGTGATTGAGCGAGTTGTGAAAATGAGTTTTCAATCATCTGCGGCTCGTCTGCGCCGCAGGACGAAGAGTTTTGAAGTAAACGGAGATATTTTAACATGAAGGTCTGAAGTAAACGTCCTAAACTGTGATAACTGCTTTTAGATCAGAGGAGCCACTGAGCTGAAACATCAGCTGCTGTCACTCACACACCACTCATTAATAATAATATCTATAAAATACTAGAAAGACTGTCTGACTGTCTGACTGTCTGACTGTCTGTCTGACTGACTGACTGACTGACTTTCTGTCTGACTGCCAGATCCTCAGCTTCGGCCTCTCAGTTAAAGGATAAATCCAGTTTTTAACAGCTTGAATTTAATTTTGCTAATTTGTCAATCAATTCTATCAGTGCCAATAACCTGTGGAGGAAGTATTTAGACAGTTACCTTAGATACAAGTACTAATACCACTATAAAAATACTCAAATGAAAGTCCTATATTTCACTGTTACTGTGGTAAAACTATGTCGGTATGATCAGCAAAATGTACCAAACGTATTAAAAGTAAAAGTACATGGAGCAGTAAAATGTCCCCTTTGACTGTTGTACTATTATATATTCTATCAATTCAATTCAATTAGTATTCGTCATCATTCATATAAAACAGGATTTTTCTGCTGGAGTTGATTGAGGTGGAGCTCATTTTGAACTATTTAGTATCATACTGCAACTGATGATTATATTCATTATTGATTAATCTGAAAACAAGTTATATTAGTTATAATAGTTTATTTTTCATGCCTGTATGTCAAACAGGACAGGACATACCACAGTATCTTATCTTTGTCTGAAAATACTGCACATTTAAAAATAATAAATGTGACATCGTGTTTATATCACTTATGAAACTGACGTCTGTCAGAAATGTTTCTGAATTCATTTTAAAAATGATTTTCTGTGTTTCTTTCCACACGTGTGAAAAGGCTGAAAACAGCTGAACTCTGAGACGTGAACAGTTTCTAAAGATGCTGTTTGCCTGAGGCGATGTTCCTCCTGTCTTATTATACACACTCCTCACAGTCACTACACACACACAGACACAGTCATCCCCTAGGTGTGTGTGTGTGTGTGTTAGTGTGTGAGGGTCAGCAGTTCACTACCAGACTGTTGCTGCAGGTTTCTATCTTCCTTGGATCTGAAACACTGGATATAAGAGAGTTGAGATCTTTTGTAAAAAAAAAAAAAAAAACAGGTGAACTTATCTGAAAAGTTAAAGTATTCAGAAAACATTTTATTTGTTAAAAACAAACCAAGAACATTTTGGAAAAAATTGGAGAAAAGATTTCGAGGTTACTCCACTTCCTGTCTCCCCAACCTGTGTCCAGGTGTGTCCTCCTGTCAGTCAGCTGTCAGTCTGCTCTCCAGAGCCTCAAACACAGTGTGAGGATCCTGATCAGCATCGAGGTGAACTGCATCTGGATACAGAGTCTGTAAACACACACACAGATGTAGAATAGTACAAATACATAAATATAGAATAGATTTACACTTTAAAACTTCACTCGTCTCCTGAGCCACAGTCTGTACAGGAGTACAAATGTGTGTGTGTGTTTGTGTGTGTGTACCTGCAGGACTGCACTGTGTGTCCTGTACTGACTCAGACTGTGTGTCACAGTGTGTGTGCTGTCCTCAGGTCGGGTCTTCAGTCTGTTCTGGACCTCAGAGCTCGGAGCCGGTCGAGTCACAGCGTGGTAGCTGCAGGAGGAAGTGACGTCACCAGAGGACATATATGTTGTACATTTTTTCACATTAATTCCTTCACAGCATATTTAGAGGAGTGTGTGTTCATGTAAACTACCATACATCCTAGTTTGTTAGTTGTACCAGTTTTGAGGGACGTGCGGAGTAGAAGTAGAAAGCAAAATTAAAACATTTAATTAGATTTTTTTTAAAAGTGCAAGTACATCACAGAGGGAAATATTGTACTACTGTTTGTATTGCTGAAATCTGTTTTTTTTTTAATTTATTTATTTAAACACATGTGACAAAATGATGACATGAGAAGAAAATAGATATGTACATTAAAAAAAACTGAATAAATTAGTGTAAATGAGTATTGATAGGATCCCTTCAGTTATTAGAGTGACAGAACCAATATAATTAGACAGTGAAATATGCATATGACAGGTAGAGCGTATTTATCTAAAGCTCTATCAAATCCAACTCTTCACAAGAACAATGTCTTTATATTGTGTTGTGCTACTTTGAGATGGTGTTGTTTAAATGATTTAAGTTATAAAGCAAACAACTGTCAAAAAAAATTTCCAACGTTATACAATAATGTCAGAGACCGTATCGTGTAAATTGTGTATCATTGTGTAGTCGCAGCTTTTCACTGATGCTTTGTGATATTTGTATTCAAACCACAGTCTGTGTTTTTATGTCTACTGCATCATTTTGGACACAGACTTCAGACTTCAGATCCTCATTTAAAAACCATGCGTGTGTAAAGATGTGGTCAGTTTACTGGTTAAACTGGTTGTACTGACCTCTCTCCACTGACTGGGTCTGTAGCTCTGAGAGTGATTCTCTCCAGAGAAACATCATCGGTCAACTCCAGGAAGAAAACTCTGAGAGGAGACAGCACAGGTCGTTCAGAGGTCATCAGTCAGTCAGTAAATAACGTCATAATTAACACGTTCGTGGTCTTGGTTTTTGTGTTCGGACACCCGAATGCTCTTGGCTTGCTGCAGCAGATGTTGTGGTAGTAGTAGAAGTAGTAGAGGCAGTAGTGGTAGTAGCAGTAGTAGTAGTAGTAGTGTGTAGAGTGTGTAGTACCTGTTGGGCTGGTGTAGGGACTCCTGCAGGCTCTTGGCTTGCTGCAGGTCACGGGGGAATCCGTGAAGGATCCATCCTCTGCAGCTGCAGTCCACTCGGCTCAGACGTTCCTCCAGAACCTGCATCACCAGGGAGTCTGGAACTACACCAACAGGTTCATCAATAGTCGGTCATAAGCTGCTCCTGTCAGATCAGTTAATATCTGCAAGTGCAAACAAGCAGGAACTATTCCTCTGTGAACACACATGTAAACATCTGTTTGAACCATGGATTGGATAGTAGTTGATATGCACACCTCCCAAATGTACTGAACATGTCATGTCAACCTGCACATCGAGCAGTCTGACTGGTTGATCCAATCAGTTTGATAGACTGAACCCACTTCTCAAATTCCTGTTGGGAGGTGGGTTTGAAAAAAAACATGTAAATGATATTATCTGTATGATATAATATGTCTGACACAAGACTCAGTGACACGGCCGGCCATCCAACCATCTCTCCACATAAAGGACACACTAGTTCTTGCATTGGCATAGATTTTCTGGCGCTGGTCATTAAATTGTGACCTGACAAACTGTCCAGAAGGAACATTGGAAGTGCAGCTTTGAACGTGTCTGCGGTGTGAACACAGACGCCGTCTGCTCTGTTCTGTCAGCTGCTGATTATTAAACACAGCTGCTGTGATCCAGCTGTGATCAAACCTGAAAGCTCTCATCTTCGAACACACACTCTCACACACAGAAAGAGATGGGGGAGGAGCGTGTGTGTTTGTGTGAGCGTGTAATGTACGAGGAGTTAAAAACCCCAGGGGCTGCTGGGATACAGATAGTAATCAAACACTTTTATTTCCACTTAAGATAACCAATCAATCTGTCTGCTGCTGCTGTGGATCTATACATAATAGTAGTGTGTGTGTGTGTGTGTGTGTGTGTGTGTGTGTGTGTGTGTGTGTGTGTGGTTACCTGGCCTCCCATTATCCAGATATGGTTGGATCTCTTCTCCCACAGCTGAACCATCAGCTGCAACAGACCTTAACATCTGACCACAACACACTGCAAGACAGACAGACAGACAGACAGACAGACATATGAGGAAAAAAATCATTTAACCCTTTGAGGTTTACAAGTCAGGTGCCACTGTAATGATGGCGACTTGTTTACTTTCACTTTCAACTTGTATTTTTCTATAAAAATGGGCAGAAGAGAGTAAGCCAGAGTTTGTGTGTGTGTGTGTGTAAATACCATCCACCATCTTGTATTTCTGTGACAGCATTCTGGCCTGATAACTCTTCCCTGATCCCGGTGGACCAATCAGGAGGATTCTGGGAGTTCTGGAGCGATGACGAGTCCGAACAAAAGCCAGCACTGAGAGACACACACAGCACATAGTATAGTGCACCTATCCGACTAGATGACTATCAGCATAATACAAAAAACAAAAATCTTGTTTGAAACAATTCGACAGACTTTGAAACCTTTGTTTGACTAAGCGAGAGACTCTTCAACAGAATGAATCCTTCTGATTTTACATTATTATTAGAGGGAAGTAAAGATGTGAATATAAATTAGTGAATCGTCTGCATATTGGAAGACATCTCCAAAAATCTGACTACAATCAGGAAGCCTAAATAAATAACCACACAAGACCTGAAGCTGAACCCAGAAGGACACCAAAATATCAAAGCAGTAGTAATGCAGAATCGCATGACTAAAATAATTTTATAATAGTGTCATAGTATTGGATATGGCTAGGCATACTAAATAATTATATAACAACCAGTGCTCTAACAATGGCCAGGTCTGTTTAAACAAATAAAAGCTTGTTCTTCAGTGTGTCTATACCTTGTTGGTAGACATCAGTGTGTGGTTGGTCACCATTGACGATCTTCAGGACATGTTGATAGGCTGAGCTCAGACCTGTGACCTCACAGCGGTAACGTTGCAGCTTAGCCAGTCGCTGCTTCTCTGACTGACTTTTTCCCTCCTCTAGACGCTGAGCGACAGTGTCGTCAGCTGGCCAGATGAAGGTCTGATGGTACACATCTACAGACAGAAAGTGATGTCATGAATAATAATAGTAGAGTCAAAGCTTCTCACAAACTTGTCGGGGCTGGCCCGTAAAGTCCACGGAGACATAATGTGTGAAATCAGGTGGCACAAACAAACATAACATGGTTCTGTTTAAGGTGTAACAGTCATCTGAAGAACGCAGAACACAAAACTCAGCTTCCCATGTTGCACCTGTAAGTCCATTAGAAGACAGTATAAGTGTTAAGTGCTTTTATGTTTGCTGCTCTGGGCTGGACTCACCTCCTGTCAGCGGGTCAATCAGTTTCCCCTGGCTCCTCTCCAACAGCACATCATCAGGAGCCTCCAACATCACTACACACACACACACACCACAGCACAGTTTTTTTGGGTGATAGGATGCATGTGTGCATTATTCATATACACATATGTATATATATATATATATTTAGATGACCTCTGAGATTATATTTTGTTCTCACCGACATGTTCAGGGATGATTCCGGCCTGCTGGAGACTCAGAGCCTGCAGACGAGTCTGAGGGATTCCCTCCAACACCCAGCCCTGCAACACACACACACACATGCACACACAGACACGCACACGCACACACTCATATTTACTTAAGTAACTTTTATATATTTATGTAGACTTACATTCATTTCCTAGAGGCTGACCTTTACCATAATCACAACTACAAGCCTAATCCTGATTATTAGAATGATGATTAAATTATTACTCTTATTTTAACCTTAACATAGCCCTAATATTATAATAATAATAAATAACCCTAAATGTGGCAATCTGAAAAGATTTTCAGTTAAATAAATGTCTGTTAAGTCACTATCTTGGAACTTGCACTTGTATGTTTGCATTTTATCCTATATGTGAAGCTATTAATAATGCTATACAAATACAGTATTATTACTAAATGACCATCTGAACTTCATAATGGACACCCACAACACCCTAAAGGCCCGGTGTAACTTCTCGAGGCCCAAAGTGAGTCTAATTTAAGAATGGGAGAGTAGATGTACTGTGACTGCTCTGGTCAGATAAAATATTTGTGTCCTGGTAGTAAACGTTACATGGACTAGTACCAGGTCACCACCTCCACCTAAAACCTCTTCAAGGCCTCATTAAAGCCCCTCAGGACCCAGGACCCCCTCCTCGAAGACTGCCAGTGGATCAAACTGCAAGTGTTTAAAAACTGCTATGGTGTGAGACATCAGATTAGTGTGACCTGAACTTAAAGCAGCTAATTAAAATCCATCATCTGTGTAAACTCATTATAACGTCTGTCTCTGTGTTGAAGTGATGTGGGTGACACAGTGAGGCTGACAGCAGCTGAATCCTCTGCTCACCGCTGTCTGACAGTCACATGATATCTAAATTAAACCAGTCTTTTTAATGCAGAGAGTGGCGTCAGTCTCACTCAGAATATTCTTGAGTGTTAATCCCTCAGTGCTGCCTGCCAGGCTGAATAAAGACGACTGACAGCAGCACTGACACACACACACACACACTCATACACACATATATGTATGACAGGCTGTGTGTGTGCTGGTTGAACTGCTGTCTGACTTAGTTTTCACTGGCTGATAACAGCCTATCAGTCTGGATGATCGACTATTGTTTTACAGATATTGATAATCCTGTCAGCAGTTTAACAGACATCCCTTTTATGATTGAGGTCTATCAGGAAAATGATTTTTGGGGCTACCGCAAGTGATCACTGGGACAAACTAATAGCAAGTATCAGTATCAGAGACTGAATGAGACTCAGCTGTAAGTCAAATACAAGTACAAGACAGACAAACAAAGGGGGCTGATCACTCAGTGGTCAGCTGCGTGGAGGTGAGATCTGAACTTCCAGTGTGGACATTAGGACCGCTTTTGATTTAAGACTTGGTTGGACAACATGTCGCACTAGTTCACACGACCCGATCCTCAGCTCATGTGATTACAACTCAGTCATCTGAAGAAAACCCTGGGATGTGGCTGAAAGCTTCACAGACACAAGGTAAGTGGACCTTGTGTTGAGAAATGTTTTGTGTGGTGCCTATAAACACAATGACAGACAGACAGACAGACAGACAGACAGACAGACAGACAGACAGACAGACAGACAGACAGGTAGACAGGCAGGCAGGCAGACAGGCAGGCAGGTAAGGTGTTTAATGTGACAGAAGGAGGCGGAGTCCTGATGGGAGCTATCAATCATCCTCTACTCTTCCATTCACACTGACAGACAGAAGATAAAGACATTACTTACACACACACACACACACACACACGCACACATACACAGAGTCCCTAGTGTGTGTGTGATGAGCTTAGCCTGCGGCCAAAAACAACCATTAGCAGATGAAAGTAGCTGCTGATCACACACACACACACATATATACTAAACACTGATGCTAAATGCTAAACGCTGCAGGCTGGAGGCTGAAAGAAGCAGCTGTTTGTAGAGTTTAGAGGAAAAGACGAAAGCTGAACGCTGGTTTACTGCAGATCACTGAGAGCCTGCTTCACACACACTGAACACAATGAACACACAATAATACACTGAACACATACTGTAACACACCTCACACACAATAACACACTGCACACACACTATAACACAATGAACACACACTAAAAAAACTCTGACTGAAGATAAGGAAACGTAGCAGACAAAGAGACAACATCTTCTTGTTGTAACCGACTAAACTTTCAGTACAAACCTCACAGGAGTATAATACCTAATAGAATACCTAAACTGGTCAATCACAGTGCAGAGGAGGCAACACACTGAACCGAACAGAGACTCTGGCTCGATGTGAGCATGGTGGTCTGATGATAACACGTTGAACTGATGTGCAGTCTCCTTCATAAGTAGCTCTTCACCACCACATGCTCCTGGAGGGCCACTAGAACCACCCTAATTACAACTAGAACGTCAACACAAGAAGCACCCATAAGGACCACTTAGACTTCCTACAGGACCACTAGAACCATCTGAAAACTCCAGAAACTCCTCAGTGAGCATTAAAACATCCCACAGGACCTCCAGACCCTCTTTAATGACCGCTAAAGGAACATTAAATCCACCTAAATTAACTCTAGACAAGGACTACTAAATGAATTAGATGGATGTTATTAGACTCCCCATTACAAAGGAAACGTGCATATTAAAGGCTTAACAGAATAAATTTGAGAATATATTCGGAAATTGCAGTTTCTGAGCTTGCAGAATTTTTATTTTTCCTCTAAATCAGAATCAGGTGTTTTCACATTACAAGGAATTTGCCTTGGTGTAATGGTGCGTAATCAAGGACATAAATATAAAGATATAAAATAGAATAGAGATATTTACAATACAGACTTGTTATATTTTACATTTATTGCTTGTTTTTTTTAGGTTGTGTTATATATTATATGAATGCAAAAGGCTGTATTTCATGGTAGATCCTCCCCACTGACCACTAAGTTGTCCTAAAGGACCACTAAAGGACGTTCTTTAGATTTTCATGTTGCAACACTCATTTTTTATGGTTTTCCCTTTAATTGTCACCCGTCTGTATGCGTTTTTACTGTCTAACAGCAGAGCAGTTAGTGTGAAGATATTTGAACAGAGGGCAGACGTTCAATCAGACAGATAAGTGCAGTTGTGAGCTTCGGTTTGTGTTGTTGTTGTTGTTGTTGTGTGAGTGTTGGTGACAGCAGCTTCACTTTCTTTAATTCTCTTAAACTGATCAGAAAGCAGCTCTCAGTGTCCTGATGAACGCTGACAGGAAACAGGACGTGATGCTAATGAGGAGCAGCAGAGAGGACGAGCCCGAGTGAAAATAACACGCGTGATGTGACAGCGCCACGTCTGTTTGATCAGCCGATCCCTGGGGAGACACGCCAACACGCTGCTCGGCCTGCTGGGAATTGTAGTACGACACAGCAGCAACCAGAGCGCTAATTATTATCATCACAGCATCACATCAGAGAGGGAGACAGTCAGGGAGGGAGACAAAGAGAGGCAGAGAGACAGACAGTCAGCTGATCAGCTAATTTTACTGGGTGTTTAAACTGTGAGCAGCCCAGTCGGAGACTCATGAGTTTCACATAGGTTTATAATTCTGTGGGACAGGATTGAAAAGTTATCACAGAGACGTCATCACATCCTAGTTAACAACAGGAATGTGCGCTTTCACATATTTGATTGGCTATTGCTTTTGCTTACCACCTTGGATGACGTTAGAATCGTGTTGCAGAAAAAATTTGGTTAAAAAAATCAGTTTTTACTTGTTTTGGGTGGTCGGAGAGATTTTGAGGCTTTATTAGATTGTGATAGTAAGGAGGTGGAGGGGTCGCCATCCGAGTCAGACTGACAGAGCCAACACAGCGGTCTGATAGAAGGATGGGGTGTGTGATACGGGGCTGAAGGTGGTCTGAACACAGCCTTACCCTGTTGAAGCAGTCGACCTCGTTCAGTCTCTTTTTCATCAGTCTGACCAGCAGCTCAACGGGAAGCTCCTGAACATACACACAAACACACGCACACACAAGATCAGAGGTCACCTGATGTCCCTGGGCCAAAATAGCTGTAGAGCAGGAATGTGTTCCTGAGCATCATTTCATGAAGACCAACATCAGTTCAGTTTGGTTTATTGTTGTGAGGCTCTGTAGGCCCACCCACAGTTTCATTGGAAGGAATTAGGCTCCTTCTTGGCTAGCCTCCAAAACAAATCCCTCTTGAGTTGCTTTATTAGCTGCATCACCAGAAACTAACTGGCTGCATTAATGATGAGCTAGTTATCAAATCGACTAAAAACAAAGCATATTATAAAAACATAATGTGCATAATGGGGGAGTGTGTGTGTGTGTGTGTGTGTGTACCTGTTCTGTGGTTATATACTGTTGTGCCTGTATGCTGAGCTCTGATTGGTCCTGCAGTAAAATGTCTGTAGTCACATGAACAGCTCTCAGATCAGCACTCAGCTTTTGGGCCTGAAGGATGACAACAACACAACAGTGCAGTGCAGATATGAGGTATTTGTGAGGTACTTTTTAAAACTACTTTACTCTCTACACTAGCAGGAAAAATTACATTGTCACAAAACTGGACAGTGACGCTCCAAACATATGATGATATTAAAGACCTTGATGCATTGCTGTAGACTGAACCACCCAACATTGAATAAAGTAGTTAAAATAAGTATATGATAGCAAAAGGCTGACAGGGACCATTTTACACCAGAATTAATACTTTTACTTTTGATACTTCAAGTAAGTTTAGCCTTTGATACTTTTATACTTTGAATGCAAGATTTAAATGCAGGTCTGTTACTTGTATGGAGTTATGTTCCTCCTCCACCAGTGAGCAGCAAACTTTAACCAAACTATTACTCATGCAAAGATTTGGGTGGACAATGAGGAGAGGTGATGAAGCTCTGTTAAACTCTCTCATGCCTGATTCTCACTGGGTGATTTTGTTGTCCCAAACCAAACAAACAAGCAAACATCATTTGCTCTCAACTTGGTTTGGATTTTTCCTTATTGGTGCCATTCACACTCAGGAAATCAATGTTAAATACACACATCGTCCCAGCATCCCAGCAGAGAAAACTGACAAGAGCTAAGCTGTAAGTGAAGCGGAATACTCCTTTAACTGATAACACTCACCACTGTGTGTTTCCCAACAGAAGGAGGACCGAGCAGCATGACCCTGGGAACTGACAGACAGCATGGTTCAAATTTAAGACAAATTTAAAATCAAATATTATTTAACTTAAATCTCATAAGTGGGAATAATCCTACATATATAAATATATAAAAAGTATATGTACTTTTGTACTTTAATGGGCCCATAGAGAAGAAGAATATGTTGGGTTTTGTTTTTTTAGACTTTTGAAACTGTAATTTTGGTGCTGAAGAGAATCAGAAATTCCTGATAGAAAAAATAATAACACAACATCTAAAATATAAGTGTGTAAGAGTGTTGATTTTAAGCCCTCTTATCTTTATTAAGTTGACTTCAGGAGCAGACAGGCTGCAGAGTCACAGCTCCATCTAGTGGCTGCACACGTGTCACTGCTCCGTGCTGCGTTCAGGTGTGGTGACTTACTGTTCACGCTGCTCCTCTGCAGTAGACTGATCAGGTAACAGATTGGATCTTCAGGCTGATCAATCACCAGACTGGACAACATGCTCTGAAACACACACACACAGCCTCAGTGTAGTCCACCTGATCTGCAGCTGTGGGTTTAAACAGCCAAAACCTGCAGAGTGGTCCTTTATTACCTGCACCAGGTGGAAGATGTTGTGTTTGTCAGCGTAGACGGACATGTGAGGAGGAATCCTCAGAGGTTTCATTGTCTCATCCATCGGCAAGAGTAGGAGGACCAGGAGAGAGAAGGCGGTCTGAGGGGTCTGACGGCAGAGAGAACATGAACATATCACATTTAGAAACAACGGCACTTTAACAAAAGAACACCAGACTGAAGCTGTTTGAGGGTTGAACTTTGCCCACATTAAGATCCTGATCTGGGTTTTCGATGTTGGCTGAGCCCAGCAGGTTTTAATGTAGACCTGGATTTATATGGTCTGCGAAGAACCACATTTATCCATATTTTGTGCTAGCAGCCTGAGATCATGCAAAATTTACAGTGAGATGCTGGACTTTTACTTGTAACAGAATATTTCTTCACTGTTGCATCATTACTTTTACTTAAGGAACGTCACAGGATCTGAGCACAGTACTTCTGTTACTGCTGAGAAACATGCTGAAACTCAAAAACAGGGAAATACAACTTAAACTTTAGCTCTTTCTATACAAACTGAAACCACCAGTTGTTCAACAAGTGTAAGACAGACAGAATGATACATAGAGCTAGAGATAAATAGACAGACAGGACTGGCTAGCGTCATTAACGTTAGCTTCTTACCTAACAACTCTTATAACTAATGTAACCTGTGATCATGGAAACGAGGAAACGGAAACAAACAAATATCTAAACAAATATGTAAATATTAAAAATATGACTTAATAAAAACGACCTGTGGGTAAAGATTAAGCTGGTGTAAAACAAAAAACCTCCTTATCTGCTGTTTAACGAGCCGGTTGCCAAGAAGCGTTTGCTCGTTGTTAGGCAAAAACGTCATCAGCACGCATGCGCAGTGGGACAGCGTGCGTCTCCTAGCAACGCGGCGGAGAGGGTCAGTGATAAAGTGTTAAAATGATAACGGTGGGAAGCAGAAACATCTGTTGTTGTATCGGCAGCACCACGATTCACATCCAGAAATATTATCTCTGAAAATATGAAAAAGTTTGCTTTGTGATAGCAGTTAAAATGTATGCGAATACATGTTAAAATGCCATGAAAGTAAGACTTCCGGTCCTTCGCAATCTTCAAAATAAAAGTCATCTGACTGCAGATGCGGATTTGCAGACTTACTATTATCAATACATGATGCTGATAATACTTTTTTTTTTTTTTAAATACTTATAATAGAGTATTTATACATGGTTGTGTCCGTACTTCCACCAACACAGCAACGTTTAAGATCTGAGAACTTCCTCCACAAATGTCAGACGGACATCCACAGATTTTAGAAGTCTTTATTTCTAGTGTTCACAGTTTAACATTCGTCTCTTCAGGCTTGTGATACATGAGGCAACACAACTGCTGGCTGCCACAGCTTGACATGTTTCCTGACAGCAGATCCCTGAAGCAAACAGAGCAACATTGCTGAAGGGAAGTTGCCATGTTGAGTTGCTGCCCAAATATGAGAAAGAAAAATAAAACACCCAGATGAGAACTCATTAGAAAATAAGTCACTGAGGTTTAATCAGCTGGGTTCAGTCCTACAGAGCACAAGAGGAAGTCTTTGGTGTATCGGTTATCACTGTAAACTGTAGTTTACACCCTGAACTGAAATTGATCCTCCTCAGTTTTTGGCTTAAAAGGTACAGTTTGATGTTTTTGGAAAGAGTCTTATTCTCTTTACCTCCGAGAGTGAGGTGTTCAGATAAATATCACTTTCATATCTCTGCAGGTACAGAGTTTGAGTCAGAAAGTAGTTAGCCTAGCTTAGCATAATGACTAGAAGCAGCAGTTTAACAGTATTTCCCAAAGTGTTGAACTATTCTGCTAAGCTAGGCTAAACTTGTCCTGTAGGTGACAGAAATAAAACTGGTTTCTATTTTTCTGATCTAACTCTGGGATCCTGAGTTGTGAACCTGAGGAGAAATTTTCCCCAAAATCAAGGAACATTTAGGTCAGTTTACATCATTCAATCATACCAAAATTAAGGCTAATTACTGCAGCTGTCACCCTGATGTGCCACCACAGACTGATTCTGGTTCACAGGCTGGTAGTTTAGCCACTGAATGAGTCTGTTAGCTTCCTGATCTGTTTGAAAATACACCAAAACTGTTGTAGCATGTTTTACTGACTGATTTTCCCACCATTAAGGCTTTTATATGATAACAACAAGCTTGACCAATCAAAGTGTATAAGGAAAGAGGAAGGAGCTGCACGTAGGATTTAAGCTCCAAGAATTTCTGAGCAGAGGAGGCCTGGTGGTTGATGAAGAAATTAGTTAGCATATTAGCAAGTAAACTGCAAATACAAAGGACCGAGACCAGACCCCTGAGGAACCCCACAACCACTCAGTGACAGTTATTGGGATGATCATCTTGCTCTTTGTTGACTGGACACATTTACTTTATCAGATAGTGTTGTTTTACAGCCTGTTCTGCTGCTCCTAGTGGACAAAAAGCTTAACTGGGAATAATCAAAACAGTGGGGTTCACTCTCACGAGTTGCTTAAGTTCCCTAAAGAAGGTGTATTACATAAGTCAGATATCATTTAGTGTTTGATGGTCCTGTGGCACCGTGTGATGTGTGTGACAGATGAGTGACAGACTAACTGCAGAGGAAAAAAACACACTTTAGGCAGCAATAAGGCAGTTTCATGTTGCAATTAACATTGAATGATTAGCATAGATGCTATTTGCTTCTTTGTCAATTAATCCACGCTAAAAAAAACTGAATTCCCTCTATTTTTCTTCCCTTATTTTTGGCTTTAAGAAATTGCTTCCTTTCGGCAACTTAGGTCCCTTCAGACATACACAATCAAGCTCATTGTGCAATTTCAGGACCTTCAGTCGCAGTTCATAATTCATTTTCTTTACAGCACGGCAGAGCTAATACATCATGAGAAAGAATAAAAAGTTATTATGTTAATTCATAAGACATTTATTCATCTGCAAACTGTGGTAATCTGTTGAAGTCCCTCAAATGCCTCTTGCTAAGATAATGTTAGCAATGCTAATGTTATAGCTTTAATGTAGCCATTAAATATCAACAGAGACATTTAAGGGCAAATTGCGGCTTATTTATGAAGTAAATTTAATGTATCAATGAAGTTTTATATGAATGGATTTGTCATATTTAAAAGCGCCGATGTGGATTTTTTTTCTGGTTTAGTGAGGTCATTTAGTTTTCGAAGGACTTATTGTTTAATATGCTGTAAATTTGAATTTCTTTCTTGAATTTGATTGAATGTATTTTGCATTTTCATTATCATATCATATCAAACCAGATAAAATCAAATGTTAGCTAACACAGAGCAATAAAGTTAATTCTTGACCTTTTAACTCAAAGCCACTAAGTAGCTTTTTTCTGTCACTAGTAATATTATCCAAGAAATGTCTGGTATTCGTTTTGTTAACATTAATTGATTTCTTTTTTTTTTTTTTTGGTAAGGTGCAGCTGTATATTAATATAGTTTATTATTTTTCTCATTAAGGGCGACTGAAGGTCCTGATGTGATCAGATTGTGATTGTGGACTGTCAGTGCAGCTAGCAAATTAGCGGTAGCTTGCTAACACCTGGGCTGCAGCAGCTCTTATCTCCACCTCCATCTCTCTCTGTCCCTCCCTCCATCTCTCCAGCCCTCCCTCAGTACTCTGGCAGTGTCTCGTCGTAGTCCATGATGCTCAGTTCGTGCCTCCTCTGTCGGACAGCGAGGGTCAGGTCCGCAGTGGAGCCTGGAGGTCCATAGGCAGGAGGGCTGTGAGCTGAAAACTGGCTCGGGGGCTCCATCTGAGGACTCCCTGCGAGGAGGGTGGCCTCCTCTGCCTCCTGACCCAGAGGAGGGCTTTCCGGCTGGGCCTCCTCATCTTCCTCCTCCTCCTCCTCTTCGTCCTCCTCCTCCTTCGCCTCGCCCTCCTGCTGCTCCTCCTCCTGGCTTTGATTGGTCGGTCTGAAGAGCTGCCGTGCATGCTGCTCCAGGAAGGAGCCGACGGCCAAGGGGGATTCGATGGGGGAGAGGGAGAGGGGGGAGGAGGAGCAGGAGGGGAGGTGCAGAGGGGAGGTAGAGAAGGACTCCACACCTCCATTTATTATACCAACAGAGGAAGAAGAGGAAGGGTAGAGCTTGTGGCTGCCCTGAGGGGCTGGTAAGGCGACGCTGCTGCCATTTGACCTGAGGGTGAAAGAGATGACATTACAAGATCACCATCAACTGTGTCTTCTGTTCTGATTGGTTAAGACACCTGTGACGTCACTGAAAGTGCTTTACCTGCTGCAGACGTCCTGAGGCTGGCTGTATGTGTGTGTGTCGGCGTGTGTGTCCAGGTGGATCTGGCTGTACAGGTGAAGCATCTCAGTCTGTAGATTCTGGGTGACTCTCCTCAGGGCGACACAGCGACTCTCACAGGCCGACAGCTCCGCTCTGACGCACAAACAACACGACCAGCAGTCAGTGACTGTGTTTACACACACATCCTGGTTTCAATCCTATTTGGGATCTGATGTTTACATGGAACATTAGAAACCAGATTATCTCCCTGTTTACATGATCATAACAGCATCATCTGATCGGCTGCAGATCTTTATTCTGAACATTTCAGTCACTTGTTTCTCTACGAACAGTGTTCAGAAATATAGATCAGATGTTTACATGTAAAAGTTTCACCTCTAAGGCTCAAAGAAACAGCCAAAGATTTGTGGTGATGACGCCTCACAAAGCACATCAGAGAGAATAAACTGACTCTGACCTGCTTTGGGCCTTTGTGTCCTCCAGAAGTTTCTTCTGATCCAGGATCAGCTGATCTTTCTTGGCCAGCTGGTTCTCCAGCTCTGCTATCCTGTGATTGGCTGCTTCCAGCTTCTGTCTCTGCTGGACATCACTGTCCTTCAGCCGCTGGTACTCCTTACCCACACTGCACTGCAGCATGGACGCCTCCTGACAAACACACATGGAGACAAAGAGCATGAAGCATGTCCTAAAATTCACTCAAATAAGGTCAACCATCAAACTGCCCTTTATAACACTGCACAACAAACGGCTTCAAATTCTCTACCTGCACGATTTTCTTTTAGTTTAGCTGTTTCATCAAGCAACTATAGCAAATATCTCACCATCACCATCATCATTCATATTCTAAGAAGCTAGTAATTATGTCCAGCTACAAAAAAAGGCTGAAAACCCTTCAGTTATAGCAAATAGACAACATAGAGTTGTTTCTATGGAGACAACACAGCGTTTCGTCTCATGTTATTGGTGTAAACTGACAAAAAGTTTGTAGCATTGTGAGTAAATCCAAGTTTTTAACTAATCTCGCCAAGAATCTTTCAACTTGAATGATCCATGTGACCCCAAAGGTTGCTTAAATGACACCTGTCCTCAAACTGTATAAGTTTCAGTTAATGGACGTTCTTTCTATTCTGTTGATGGTGGCATTTTCCTTCTAAACCATTTAGAAACACTGGTGTCCTCACAAAAGGGTAGTTTTTACTGAACATCCCCAAAGTATGCCTCAGCGAGTGTGTGTGTGTGTGTGTGTGTGTGTGTGTGTGTGTGTGTGTGTCCTCACAGTGCAGCCTTGTGTCTCTCCTCCCTCCAGCTGTTCTGTCAGACCTCTGTTAGTTTCTCTCAGCAGGACGAGTTGCTGGTTCAACAGGAAGATCTGCTGCTGCAGCTGCTCACTGCTGCACAGCTGGAGACACACACAGTAAAGTCCTAAACACCGATTTAATACATTAAAACACTAAAATATTACAACACAGATGTTTCTGTAATTACGGGGTTAGATTGTGGACCAAAACCATTTTTAATATCAATCTGATCTCATTGAAATAATCACATTAAATACATAACAATAATAAATAACTTTTTAATAAAACATGTTTTATAATCACAACAACTTTCTTTTCAAAGACAAATTTCCACCCTGGTAGACAATAAAGATATTCTATTCTAAGTCATATGCATTAGAAACGAATTGAATAATGTCATCAGCCAATAGGAGTTCTCCTCACCTTGAGTGACAGCTGGGTCAGCTGGTGCTCTGCATTGTAAGCCTTGTTATTGGCTTTCTGAAGCTCCGCCTCCAGATCCCTCAACCTGCTCTGGCACTCCTGAAGCTCGCTCTGAAACAGCCAATCACGACACAGGTTGTTTTTTTTTTTTACACGACTCTTTATACTGATGATGTGCTGTTGTGTGCTGTGTTGAAGCAGCTCATTAGAAGTCCATTGTCCAATCCATTAGCTAACTTGTGTGTATGTTTATCATCTTGGTTACACAAATACACATTGTTGGATACGTGTGTGTGCATACTGTGTGTCTTAGTGTGTACATCTATCTGCATTATCTCTGCTGTGTGCGAATGAATGTGTGCTTCAGTGTGTACTATCTATTCCTTCAGTCTCTGGTTGTCTCTCTGCTGTGTGTGTGTGTGTGTGTGTGTGTGTGTGTGTGTGTGTGTGTGTAACTGTACCTTTAGTCTCTGGTTGTCTCTCTGCTCTTCTTGTTGTTGCAGCAGCAGTTGTTGGATGTGTGTGTGCAGCTGCTTGGTTTGTGTGTGTGTGTCCTGTTGCAGTTGTGTGTACCGTCGCTGCTCTTCCTCTAAACTCATCTTCAGAGATCGAATCTCTTCGTCCTGAACGCTCAGCTGGCCCTTCTGCAGAAGATTTGAAGGAAACAAAAAAATTAAATCAACACTTGGGTTGTGGGACGTTAACATGCATGTGTTTACTTGTGTGTGTTACCATGGCGACGCTGTGCTCCTCCAGCGCCGTGGCACTGATGACTCTCCGCAGCAGACGGCGGTTTCTGATGGCGTGTTGCTGACGTTTGAAACGCTCGTACTGCAGCTGACTGTGGACCAGCAACAACTGACTCCTCAGAGACTGAAGCTCCTCCCCCTGGGCGGGACCTGACACACACATCAACACGCACACACAGAGCGGGTATAAGTTCATTTACGCTGTGCGTTCAAATCCCCGCAGGAAGTCTGGAGTGTTGCAGATTTATTATTGCTGCTGAGATCAGATATAAAACTGATTTTAAACCGTTTTTACCCCATTTCTGCTTATTTCCTTTAATCTGTATAAGAGGAAACCATAGACTGTATAAAAGAGATGAACGTAGCTTCCATGTCTTATAGACAGTCTATGGAGGAAACTAGGAGGTGAAAGCTCCTGTTCTGTCCTCTAAGAAAGACCTCTGGGTGGCGCTAAAATAAATGACAGTGTATCCACGGGGCACCAAATTTCATAACAGCCTATTTACTAGTTGTCGAGGTGTTTTAGTCTGGCAGAGCTACTTTTTAGCGGCTAGCTGAGACACCAACAACAACAACAACACAGTGGAAGAATGAGCAAGTCAGATTAGTCTAGTTAGTCTGGTTAGTAGTGGTCTACCAGTTAGGTCAGTCTCACTACCGTTCATGTACATACTGATTCAACAGCTTTACAGCTCAATCAAATCAATCAATATTTTAGAAAATCTAATTAGAGTGTGTGTCAGTGTCCAAACTCTAAAAAGGGTTCATCTGTGTGGTGGCCATTTTAGGACCTCCTAACATCTTCTGTTACATTTTAACAACGATCCACAAACTCTGAGCAGTTTGACTCCACTGAAACTGTAAAATGTGTTTGACAGTTTTGATACAACAAACCATAACCTTCCAATTCATGCTCATGCTGATTTAATGCATAAATCAGGCAGTTCAGTCAAATCAAGCCATGGTTCAAAAACACAAGAGATAATTCAGTCACAGATTAAAGTCGTGTAGCTGCAAAGAGTGGAATAATAAAAAAGGGAAACTAAATTTTAACAATCAATTTAAAACCAATTGAAGAAAAACACAAACAGAATCCACAAAATTGATCCAACAAATCCAATTTTTTTTATGTTTTTCTTATTTTCTCTATGTTTATTATTATGCATCGAAATACCAAGACTACTTCCTTCCATGTGTAAAATCTTACGTGGTAATTATTCAAAATCCATAAATATAAATTAATTATGTTAATCAGGTGAGTCTATGTGTTTTATCAGTGTTAGTTTCTGGTACCTTTGGTTTTCATGCTCTGCTGTTTACCTCCAAAATGACTCCGATCCACCGACTTACTCACTGCTGACAACCTGCCACACACACACATACACACACACACACACACACACACACACACACACACACACACACACAATTAAGTGGATGAGAGGAAAGGAAACATCAGAGACAAATGACCGAGTCGGGGCACCACAGGGATCCATTTTGGGTCCACGGTCGTTTAGTGTCTGTGTTAATGATCTCCATGGTAACAGTCTCACCTCCTGCTGAGGTATTCGTGGGCGTCGTGTCCGTGGACGATCAGCTGATCCAAAACCTCCAGAGGAGAAAAGGAGGTTTGATCCTCCTCCCTCTCCTCCCCCTCTCCTTTTCCTCCTCCCTCCTCCTGCTCCACCACTGCTCTCTCCTGCACCTCCTACAGGACACAACATCTTAAAGCTTAAACTAACAGTTATTTTTACTTTACAGTAATCTATCAACTATTTTATTGATTACATGGTCAGTTAAAAGGATAGTTTTTGTAGTGGGGTGGTATGAGGTGCTTATCCATAGTCAGTGTATGACATACAGGAGGTGGTGGTTGGCAGCAGAAATAAAAACAGTTTAGCCACCAAAAAAATTCAACATCAATTTAAGTGCACACTATATTTAAAATATATTCACTGCTTTACATTAATTGTGAAAATGTTCTAAATATAACGTATACACTTAAGCTGATGTTAACATTCTTAGGTGAGCCTTTTTTTAGGTAACTGAAATACATTTTTCTGCTGCCCCCGTCCACAGTAGTACATTGCATAGGGTCTCCTGCCTGCTCCTCCAAACTGTGGGCATGCTGACCACCATCTACTGTAGGTAATACACTGACTATGTATACGTACATCATACAACCCCACTTCTAAATATCCAAACTATCACTTTAAGTCCCTATGAGACTCTATAAGTTGTCAAAAATACTGACAAAGATCCCTCACAAGTTAGAGAAAAGTAATTGCTTCAGTTCAGTTTAGTCTGCTTTAGTTTACCTGCGTCTTCTTCCTGATGAAGAGCGTGGCGACTCGGGGGAGAGCGAGCTCAAACAGGGGCTCATACGGAGGGGTGGGGCTGTGCTCGCCGTGGGCGTGGCCAAAGAGGGTGGACACTCCCACCTCTGCTGAGGGGTGAGGAGGGGTGAAGCAGAGTGAGATTGAGCAGGGAGAGGGTGGGAGCGTTGAGCCTGATGAGAGCTCGTTACAGCCTGGGGTGGAGGTGAGGAGGACGGGCTGAGAGGGGGAGGAGGAGGAGGAGGAGGACGAAGAGGAGGAAGAGGGAGGCTGCTGCGATCTGACGTCTGGAGAGAGACAGACAGACAGACAGACAGACAGACAGGAACATGAAGAACTCATCATCAGTCTGGACCTTCAACAACAGTCAGACAGTCGAGGATCGAAGGATAAAAAATTTACATTCACACACACCTGTACAGGTGATAAATCAGATCAACTAACCTTCACTGTTGTTGTTGATGACGTCACTCTGGCCTCTTCCTTCCTTCTCTGTGATTGGCTGAATGGACGAGCCCTCCCGCTCTGTGACCAGTTTCACCTGTGAGGGAGAGAGAGAGAGCGAGACTCTTTCACAATAAAAGCTCTCCAGTGACGAGAACAGAGCTAAACGTCTACCTGCAGTGATCTCACCTGGTTGTTGTTGTCTGGAGTCAGACCGCCGTATTGGTTCTCCTCAGTCAGCGGTGTCATGGGGATGGTGGCTGATGAGGGACATTTCACACCTGCTAACACAAGAGAGAGGTGATTTATCGATTAATCAATCCGGATGATCATGTGTCACCTGAGTCTCACCTGAGAGGGAGGTGGTCCTGCTGAGTGGGTGGGCGGAGCCTGTAGCAGCAGTTTCAGGAGGGGGCGTCGACAAACCACACTGTGAGGAGGGGCTCCATGTGACATCATCAGCCTGAAAACACATATATGTGAGGAGGTAAGGAAGTGAGGAAGGGAGGAAGGGAGGGAGGGAAGACAGCATTGAGTATCACCTGTACTGAGTGTTACCTGCACTGAGTGTTACCTGTATGTAGGAGTTGTTGAGTGTCAGCTGAGGCAGAGTCCGACATCCAGGCAGCGAAGGACAAACTGAATTTCCTGTCAGCCGAACAGAATGAGAGTCAAACATTAAGACCTTAAACAGGAACTACAGCTGGTAGGACAGATTTTTACCACTGACAGGCTCAAATTGTGATTCTAAGTGTGTGACAGTATTATGTAAAGGATCCCTACAGAGACAGACCTGGAAGATCCTTTTGGTTTAATCAGAAAAGGCTGTTAAAACGCTCTCTTCAAAGCCACAAGACTCCATTGACAAAAACAGTAATTTTACCTTGCAGAACACAGGGGTTGCTGGTGCACTGCTGCCTCGATTGGTTAGTTTGTTTATGTTATTGTGTGGGTTTGGGTCCAACACAATATTTGTGTGACACACAGTAACACTTAGAAACTAATCAGTCAATGCAGCGGCACACTAGCCATCCTCAAGCTCTGCAAATAAAAAGACTGCTTTTTTCAATGGAGTCTGGTGCCATCGGAAGAGAGCGATATAAAGGCAGTTTTTGGTGAAACAAAACACGACAACTTTTAGAGGACGCATTTTGATGATTTTAATTGCCCCACAGGATCACATTACAGCCACTGTAGCCAGTTTGCAGCCTGTTCAAGCTGCCAACTAAGGGACCCGTCCATCTACTGGACCAATTCCAAAACCTTTAGTACCTGACCCACTATTTTAAACCCATTATATGTAAAAAAATATATATATATATATGTGTATATATATATGTGTGTGTGTGTGTGTGTGTGTGTGTGTGACACTGACCTGAGCTGCTCACAGTCTCTGGGGTGAGGTTCAGGGCAGGGAGGGGGGAGGAGAGTGACTGGGGTCTGGGTGAGGAGGGGGGAGGGTCTCTCATGGAGGAGTAAATTTCCTCCTCACAGGAAGACTCCAGAGGATCCAGGGACACTCTGGAGCACTCGATCACAATGTCATGGACTTCATAACACCTCCACCTGAGACGGACAGGAAGTCACAGAAGACTCACATCGTTTTTGTTTTGTTTTCAGGGCAGAAAATGTGATGTCACGTATTTCTGCACCAATCAGGATTCAACTGTATATGAATCACAGTCTGGTGTCAGTTATTAGTTATTGTTAGTGTGTATGTGTATATGTATTTTATTTTGAAAATTCAGGCTGCAGATTTCAGTAGGATCAAGATCAGGATCAGGATCAGGATCAGGTTCTGGGTCAGTGTTCAAACTGGACTGTGTGTGTTAACTGTTCACTCACCTGGACGGGTCCAGTTCATAGTCCTGAGTCCCTGTGACCAACTCTGGGTGAACCCGGACATGTTCCAACATCGGCTGAGAGAGGGAGGGAGGGAGGGAGAGAGAGGGAGAGGGAGATAGAGAGAGAGAGGGAGAGGGAGAGAGAGAGGGAGTGAGAGATAGAGAGAGGGAAGGAGAAAGAGAGAGAGGGAGTGAGAGATTGAAAGAGAGAGAGAAAGAGAAAGAGAGAGAGAGGGAGATAGAGAGAGAGAGGGAGTGAGAGATAGAGAGAGGGAGTGGGAGGGAGAGAAATTGGACCATTTTCATCACGTTTATTTATTTGGATCCCATTCGCTGTCTCTGTGGTCGCAGCTTCTCTTCCGTCTCAAATTCTTTAGTTTAAAACAAACTGAAGAACTGGAAGGAACGAGGTCAACTACATCTCCCAGGGTGCATTTCACTAAAAGGCAGCCAATAACGGAGCTTCACATTATCAGTGAGTTGAAGTTAAACATTAAACTGCTGAGAAGACTGAAATAAAACAGCAGTTAAAACAGCAGTTTACTGTCACACTTTTCCATCGCAGCAGCAGCTGAGGATCATGGGTGTTGTAGTATTTAGAGACAGAACATAAACCTGTATAATGGTTATATCATCTAGGAGACATACATTTCTACGTTTGGTGACATTCAAAGATCCGTTAAAGTCTGATCGTCTCTCCAGCAGCTCCTGAATCTCTCTGCTGGTGTTTATTTCAGCTTCAGCTCATGTTATCTGAGAAATGGAGCAGCTGGTATTTACAGCAGCTATTTCTGTGTAACTGTGTGTCACACTGACTGTCTGGCAGCAGCACTGGAAACCAGTAGGGCAGCTGTTATCGGACTGACACGTGAACTGGTCTGATATGGCTGACTGCTCATTTAATTTGTGATCAATTAGTCTTCATTTACATTAATGAAATTAAATCTAGATATTAAAAACAAGACATCTTATAGAAAAATACCCCAAACCCTCTGATTATTATCACTTTGGAAATACAGTTCCCATAATGCTTTGGGGGATGTAAACAGGAAGTCTAATGCTATGATGGATTCAGTGAATTTTCAGCCAATATATGTTTACATTTGCAAATATGATGATTCTCGGACTGGTCCCTGCTGGTCTGTACTGGTCTCTCCTAGTCTGTACTGGTCCCTGCTGGTCTGTACTGGTCTCTCCTAGTCTGTACTGGTCTCTCCTAGTCTGTACTGGTCTCTCCTGGTCTGTACTGGTCTCTCCTGGTCTCTGTTGGCCTCTCATGGTCTCTGTTGGCCTCTCCTGGTCTGTACTGGTCTCCCCTGGTCTGTACTGGTCTATTCTGTTCTGTACTGGTCTGTACTGGTCACTTCTGGTCTGTTCTGTTCTGTACTGGTCTGTACAGGTCTCTCCTGGTCTGTTCTGTTCTGTACTGGTCTGTTCTGTTCTGTACTGTTCTGTACTGGTCTCTTCTGGTCTCCTCTGGTCTCTCCTGGTATGTTCTGTTCTGTACTGGTCTGTTCTGTTCTATACTGGTCTGTACTGGTCTCTTCTGGTCTCCTCTGGTCTGTACTGGTCTCTTCTGGTCTCCTCTGGTCTGTACTAGTCTGTACAGGTCTGTACAGGTCTCTCCTGTTCTGTACTGGTCTGTACAGGTCTCTCCTGTTCTGTTCTGGTCTGTACTGGTCTGTACAGGTCTCTCCTGTTCTGTTCTGGTCTGTACTGGTCTGTTCTGGTCTGTACTGGTCTGTACTGGTCTCTTCTGGTCTCCTCTGGTCTGTACTGGTCTCCTCTGGTCTGTACTGGTCTGTTCTGTTCTATACTGGTCTGTACTGGTCTCTTCTGGTCTCCTCTGGTCTGTACTGGTCTCTTCTGGTCTCCTCTGGTCTGTACTAGTCTGTACAGGTCTGTACAGGTCTCTCCTGTTCTGTACTGGTCTGTACAGGTCTCTCCTGTTCTGTTCTGGTCTGTACTGTTCTGTACAGGTCTCTCCTGTTCTGTACTGGTCTGTACTGGTCTGTACTGTTCTGTACTGGTCTGTACTGACCTTGACGACCTCCTGGAAGGTGTCCAGGTTCTCCTTCATGCTGTAGTGCAGTCTCAGGTAGGAGATGAAGTTACAGGGGAACATCCCATACAGCCGGTGGAACAGAGAGTACACACCTGCATGGAGGTGGACCAGGTGGACCCCGGGCACATGACCTGCAGGAGGCAACAAACAGCCAATCAGAACAGCCCAATGATTTAATTACTGTGTTCTAGTTATTAAAGGCAACCTAACGTAATGACTGGTAGGCACCAAAGGTTCAGGGGCTGCAACATAATCCTCCGAGGCAACAATGGCAGTCAAAGTACATCCTCTAAAAGTTCTTGTTTTTACCACCAACAGGCTCAGATTATTATTCTGACAATATTCAGAATGATAAGTGTCTGACAACGTTACGGAAACAGAGATAGACCATCTTTCTCTTTAAAACCACCAGACTCCATTGACGAAAACAGTGATTTTACCTTGCAGAACACAGAAGTTGTTGGTCTTCAGCTGCCTCAATTGATTAGTTTGCTTGTGTTGTTCTGTGACTTTGGTGCTTTAATTCCGGTGCTGTTAATTCGGATCCCATATAATATTTATTATATATATTAATAACCCAAACAAAATAACTGATTCAGGCAGCGGTAGACCAGCAACTCCAGTGTTTTGCAAGATAAAATGTCAGTTTGTCAATGGAGTCTGGTATCTTTCTAAAGCATGAACATGAACTACTGGATCAAATCAAACCTGCTTATACCTACCAGTCATTTCAACAACAAAATATGTAAAAATGGGGCCTAGAAATACTAAAAGTTATCTTTTGAAGGTTTTACCTATTGTTGCATGTAGTATCCTAAGTCGTTTTAGTATACATTATACTGCATATATGTATATATCTGACATTCTTTAAGTATTTATTCAGGTATTTATGCTTTTATTTGATAGAGACAGTGTCCGGGTCAGAAGTTGTTGATGCTCTTACAACTTTTAAAGAAATAAGAAAGTACACAACGTTGAATTTTAATTACTTTTAAGTAATATAGAAGAAAACGTGAAGATTTATAAAGAAATCTGTCAATTATTAGTGAAATTTATTCATTCATTATTTGGTCTACAGAAGGTCAGAAAATGTATCTCACGTCTCAGGTGGACAACATGTTTGTTTACTGTCATAAAAGCAGCTGTTCATACTTGTGACAACATGTTGTGTGTGTGTGTTACCAGGGTTTTTGTAACTCCAGGAGGCGAGGCGTCCAAACACGTCGAAGAAGTCGTAGATGTGTTGTTTCCCCGCCTGAGGGATCATGGGTAACAGAGTGATGAGGACCAGGACTCCGGTGATCAGGACCACCACGTCAGTGTCCGTCTGAGGAAACATAAAACAACTGTGACTGTGAGCGACAACAAACAGCTTGTTTACTGCAAGAAAATGAAGAGGGGTCACATTACACACACAAAAGTCAAAGAAATAAATCATTGTATATTGCATTGCACATAAATGCACAATTTCGATATTATCTTCATGATTGAAACCCTGATTTTTTTTTCGTTTGTAGCTAATGGACCCAGGTAAGACGGCTGCCATATGGTTGCATCAGAGGTGGCAAGTCATTATGACATCACAGCTTACGTTTTATATCTATGATTTAAATTATAACCACATTCAGTCGCAGCTGTTCAAACAGATATTAAAGGTCCCATATTAAGCAAAATTCACTTTTTAATGTATCTTCACCATAAATATGTGTCCTTGATGTGTCAAGAGACCACCAAACTATGAGAGCAGCAAACTATGATCCATCTGTCAGTAAATGTGTAAATATGTGAAAATGTTTAGATTTGGCTCTCCTTATGACATCATAAGGGGGATGTGTTGGTCATGTGACCTCCTCCAGCCCTTCGGCAACCCACTGAAAACCTCCTGACACATTAGCTCCCGCTAATCTCCTCGTGTCTGCTGTGACATTGTAAAGGAATATTTTATCTTATTCTAAACCAAATACAAGTAGGAACTTAAAAAGAGCAGAATATGGGACCTTTAACTTGGGTCAGTGTTATTGCACCTGATAGAAATGATGGACACAGCGACCACATAAATGAGTATGTGAAGGATGACGAACACCTGATGTGAGGAGGCTGAATCATCCTGAAGGGGTTAGTTTTGTAATTACACAGCATCATATTGAAGAAATTTGACACAAAATACTAACTTTAAAAGAATTGTATTGATTTAAATAAGTTAAACTGATTTATTTGCCTCTGCTATCAGATCTGTGTCCATAGCAACGGTCTGTTACACAGAAATAACAGACTGCAGATAATTGATTAGAATCTAGTATTCAACAAAGAGAGAGCAGTGACTCCCTGCTGAGTATTGATATCAGTATTAGTATGAGTACTGGGTACCTTGAGGCAGCGCAGCAGGGAGGGCAGCAGAGGCGAGCGGCTGATGTGATGAACCCAGGGAGGCTGTTTCCTGATCAGGTGACCCAGCAAGGTGAGACCAGCCAGTCTGGTTCCAGGTCGGCTCAGAGACTCATTCAGCCTCTCCAGCAGCAGCTGACGGGTGGGGTACAACAGGTTTATAATGATAAACACACTGTCTCATGTATTGGTGTGATCCAACAGGGTCCGAGGGTCAGCTGACCTTGTGATGAGGCTCTCTGATGGAGGACAGGAGAAGCACCACCTGAGAGGAGGACGAGTCCAGGTAATACTCCACCAGAGAGGAGAGAACAGCACCTCCTCTGTCTGACAGGAGAAACCACATGGTCACACTGAGCGTCTGGACTGAGGTCTGTCTCTGCAGACTACCCACAATTCAGTGCAGCACAGACAGTTGAAGACAGATGTAGAGATATGTGGAGACAGGTGGAGAGACAGGTGGACTCACCTGTGCTCAGTTGCTGGTTCACTGCTGCTCTCACTTGCTCCGCCTCCTGCAGCTCTGAACTGTCCAATGAGAGCAGGAGCTCAGCGATACTCACCTGCTCCTTGGACATCATGAACACCTGAGGTGAAGTATTAAAGTAGAATATTAGAGTAAACGTACTTTATTAGATTAGTTTCTGTCCACCACTGCTGACAGGTCACAACATTCAAACGCTGTTGACATGTTAACACACTAACATTGATCTGATGGCGAATCAGCTATGATGTCACCGATCCACCTTAAAGGACCAGTATGTAGAGTTCACACCAACTTTTCCCAGTGTGTAAGAGAGCCTACGGTGGCCCACAAGGATTCACCCTCCCTTTGCTTTTTCTTGGGCTAAATAAAAAGTCTGATCCTCGTTTGTCACAACACTAAATGGCATCCCTCCTCTTTTTTGTTCTTTTTCTTCCAACCAGTGCATTTATGCCCCCAAATTCAAGCTGCCACCATGTAAAAATCCCTAGTTTGTCCGTTCTGGGCTACTGTAGACACATCTGACATAAAGGTCTCATTCTAAGGTAACGATAACGTAATTCTGAATATTATATTGCATTTCTGCCAATAGATTTGTCAGTGTTTTTTTTAAATTTAGTACTTGTGCTAGCCTGACATCGCCAGACTGGAACCTTAAAGGGCGTTATCAACGGGCGGAGGCTAAAATACCTCTGGACACAACTGGATGGACCAACAAACACATCTTTCTTATCAACAAAAGCTTTTAGTGCAGCCGTTTGTTCGTCCTTCAGAGGAAATACACCACCCATATGTGGCAGCACATTTAACATGTGGTCACATTTCAAAGTGGCAGCCATCTTGGTCGTTATGAAAACCCCTTACCGGCGCTCTTCTGTCAGCCATCAATCAAACCTGCACCATATTATCAGATAATCGGTTGTGATTGGCTCGGCCAAACAGGGGGATCGGACCTGCCAGAGCAAATAAACTGTGAGCTAGCAGGTTTGTCTGGTTTGTCCGCACTTTGGTCTCCTCATCATCCCTGACCTGAGAGGTTCACAGTGAGCAGCACCTGTACTGTGCAGGTGAGGCATCGGAGTCACCTGGAGAGGAAGAGTTGGCACCTCTTTTTATAATCCAAACACAGTATGATACACACACTGATATAACAAACAGGGTCAGTACTTCAGGACACTTCAGGTTACGTATAATACTTCAGTACTTTCACTCAGGTTTGACTGCAGTACTTGTACTTGTACTGGAGTATTTTTATGCAGTGGTATCACTTAATGTACTCCAGTAGTGACAAGTACTGCTGACTGCTGCAGTACTTTGTGTGTGTTTTGTGTTTGTACTGTCTGTTGCATAACCCCCCCACCTCTGATGTCACTGCGTTATGTAATAGGATTATGTGACGTCACAAATACAGATAATTTATCAGCCATGAAGTGATATCGCCGTTTGAAGATAACAGTCAGCATAATCGCCCCAGACTTGCTTAACAGCAGCTCACAACTAGCTGCAGGATGCTAGGCTAGCATGCTAAGTGCAGGATGCTAGGCTAATGCTAACAGCTGAGCTGTCAGTCGGCTGTGTGTTTTGGAGTTTAGCAGGTTAGCTAACAGAGCAGCTGACAGCGTCATCTCCCCGCCTGCAGCTGCTCAGTAACTTCCGGTGCTCGGAAACAAACAGACTCGGTTTAAAGCACGTAACAACAAAGTTTTTAAATAAAGTTTAACTTCAGAGAAACTCGGTTACCTTCAGACCTGTTGGACCGAGCAGGGCGCAGCCATATTGAGCAACACGAAGCCCCGCCCACCGCTGTAACCGGACACCCTGCAGCTGTCAATCAGCGTCAGGAGGCGTTCAGGGCCAGAGGAAAGGATGGGGAAAATGACAACTTCAACTGAGAAAGTGTTTTTTATTTTATTTTATTAGTTTACTGGTAAAGTGAACGTGAGGTGTTATCATTTGTGTGTGTGTATTTTTACGCTGTACTTTTTACACTGTATATATTACATATCTTTGTATACTGTGTCACACTATTCTACTAATGTATTCTGTCATCTTTGTTATCTATAGAAACACCTGTTATCAAACACCTACAAGCAATTTAGAGTCACCAATTAATCTCACCTGCATGTCTTTGGACTGTGGGGGCAGGCTGGACTACCCTGCCAAAACACTATGACTGCAAAGTGCTTTTTGCCAGCCAGTGGATTCAAACCTGGGACCTTCTTGCTGTGAGGCAACAGTGCACCACCATGTTGCCCCCTGCTAATCTTGTTTTACCAACAACAGTGTCCAGTCGAGTCAACAAATTACCAACAAACTCCAAAAAAATAAAGATAATTAAAATGTCCACTTAAACCAGTTGTTCTACATTAATAACAGATGTTCCTGAATGCAACAGTACTGCCACAGGCCCCGCCCCTCTAGAAAACACTACAGTTTATTTACTTGTAAACCTTATTTCCTTATTTTCTCTGATTATAATCTTGGCCTGTGGTGTTTTATGTGTTAAGTCTTGTTGTTCTGACGCAATGTGTTATGTTTAGTGTGTGTGTGTGTGTGTGTGTGAGAGAGAGCAGCAGCTGTGCCCGTTCTCACTCTGATGACTAAAACTCTACTTCTAACACTACTTCACTGATCTGGATTTATGTTGTGCTAATATTTGCACAATTTACTTACATACAGTGGGGCAAAAAAGTATTTAGTCAGCCACCAATTGTGCAAGTTCTCCCACTTAAAAAGATGAGAGAGGCCTGTAATTTTCATCATAGGTACACTTCAACTATGAGAGACAGAATGGGGGGAAAGAATCCAGGAAATCACATTGTAGGATTTTTAAAATTAATTGGTAAATTCCTCAGTAAAATAAGTATTTGGTCACCTACAAACAAGCAAGATTTCTGGCTCTCACAGATCTGTAACTTCTTCTTTAAGAGGCTCCTCTGTCCTCCAGTCGTTACCTGTATTAATGGCACTTGTTTGAACTGGTTATCAGTATAAAAGACACCTGTCCACAACCTCAAACAGTTACACTCCAAACTCCACTATGGCCAAGACCAAAGAGCTGTCAAAGGACACCAGAAACAAAATTGTAGACCTGCACCAGGCTGGAAGACTGAATCTGCAATAGGTAAGCAGCTTGGTGTGAAGAAATCAACTGTGGGAGCAATTATTAGAAAATGGAAGACATACAAGATCACTGATAATCTCCCTCGATCTGGGGCTCCACGCAAGATCTCACCCCGTGGGGTCAAAATGATCACAAGAACGGTGAGCAAAAATCCCAGAACCACACGGGGGGACCTAGTGAATGACCTGCAGAGAGCTGGGACCAAAGTAACAAAGGCTACCATCAGTAACACACTACGCCGCCAGGGACTCAAATCCTGCAGTGCCAGACGTGTCCCCCTGCTTAAGCCAGTACATGTCCAGGCCCGTCTGAAGTTTGCTAGAGAGCATTTGGATGATCCAGAAAAGGATTGGGAGAATGTCATATGGTCAGATGAAACCAAAATAGAACTTTTTGGTAAAAACTCAACTTGTCGTGTTTGGAGGAGAAAGAATGCTGAGTTGCATCCAAAGAACACCATACCTACTGTGAAGCATGGGGGTGGAAACATCATGCTTTGGGGCTGTTTTTCTGCAAAGGGACCAGGACGACTGATCCGTGTAAAGGAAAGAATGAATGGGGCCATGTATCGTGAGATTTTGAGTGAAAACCTCCTTCCATCAGCAAGGGCATTGAAGATGAAACGTGGCTGGGTCTTTCAGCATGACAATGATCCCAAACACACCGCCCGGGCAACGAAGGAGTGGCTTCGTAAGAAGCATTTCAAGGTCCTGGAGTGGCCGAGCCAGTCTCCAGATCTCAACCCCGTAGAAAATCTTTGGAGGGAGTAGAAAGTCTGTGTTGCCCAGCGACAGCCCCAAAACAACTGCTCTAGAGGAGATCTGCATGGAGGAATGGGCCAAAATACCAGCAACAGTGTGTGAAAACCTTGTGAAGACTTACAGAAAACGTTTGACCTCTGTCATTGCCAACAAAGGGTATATAACAAAGTATTGAGATGAACTTTTGTTATTGACCAAATACTTATTTTCCACCATAATTTGCAAATAAATTCTTTAAAAATTAGACAAAGTGATTTCCTGGATTCTTTCCCCCCATTCTGTCTCTCATAGTTGAAGTGTACCTATGATGAAAATTACAGGCCTCTCATCTTTTTAAGTGGGAGAACTTGCACAATTGGTGGCTGACTAAATACTTTTTTGCCCCACTGTACTTTAAGGTATTTTAATCTATATAATTCATTCTAATTCAGACTGAAAATGTTGGACTGTTCCTTTCAAGCTGCAGACCTGCTGGAGATAAGAGGTTCGCGTCAGTCAACAGAGTATAAGTAGCCGCAGGAATCAGTGAGGTGGAGTGACTGCAGCCGGACAGGTGAACAGACAAGTGAACAGACAGACAGGTAGACAGACAGGTGAACAGACAGACAGGTGAGGATGATGCTGTTGGTGGTTCTGTTCGGCGTCTGGCTGAACTCAGCCTCAGCGGCAAAGGTAAGTGTGACTTCATTACAGCTTTATCCTTAAATTATCCAACTATAAACGTGTGTTATGCTACATTTTTCTTACAGTCCATGAATCTCAAATCAACAATGTGTTTGTCCGTCTTTAAAAAATTCCTGACTGTAGCCTGTTGGTTCCTACAGAAGAAAAAGAAAAGTTTATAAACACCTCACAAATAAAACAGCTGCTCACAGAAGATTTTATCTAGACAGGAAGATATAGTGTATTTGTTGGGGACTATTTTCAGCTGCGGATTAATCCACGTTGGGTGCTGTACATAATAGTTGGGGCAGCGGTACAGTGTGTAACACATAAAACAACATAAAACATCTAGAAAGAGACAAAATAACTACAAACCGACATAAAACTAATACAAAAAGGCATAAAACAACTACGAAGAGACTGAAAATATATAGAAAGAGTCATAAAAGAACTACAAAGTGACAAAAAACAACTAAAGAGAGACACAAAACATCTACAAAAAGACATTAAAGAACTACACAGACTCCAAAAAACCATCTACAGAGCAACATAAAACTACAAAACACCATAAGCATCTACAAAGAGACGTACGACAACTACAAAGAGACAAAACATCTGCATAAAGACATAAAACAAAATACAAATGGACACAAAAGAACCTAAAACAAAATACAAATGGACACAAAAGAACCTAAAACAAAATACAAATGGATTGCGAGTTGTTTTTGTGTCTCTGAGTCTGCGAGCTCTGGTTAACGTGGTCTTTTTACACGTCTGTGTGGAGGATCATTGTCTCATTATCTCTATATTAGAGGAAGTATGCCGATCTTTTACTTCAGTCAAAATAGTAAAACCACACTAAATAAAACCAGCAGAGGAGGAAGTGATGTTCTTCTGGAGCCAGTAAAAACCCCTTCAGTCACACAAAGTGATCATCACACAAGGATCAATAATCAGAGGCCTGTGTGTTTCTGTGTGTGTGTGTGTGTGTGTAGCTTGGTGTGGTGCAGACGGAGGGGGGGCAGGTGGAGGGGAAGAGTCACAAGATGGGGCTGTTCAGGTCCGTAGATGTCTTTAAAGGAATCCCCTTCGCTGACGTCCCCGGAATGTGGGAGAAACCAAAACCTCACCCTGGATGGAGCGGTAACTCATGTCACACTTTTCCTGCACTGAAGTCAGTCAGTCCCACTAATAGAAATCAATAATAAAGATCAATGTGCCCTTCTGTGAGTCTTATCTTTGCTGTGGAAAATAAGGGTGAAGTTAGTAAAACTAGCTGGATAAATTCAGATTTGAATTTTGAATCTGTAGATTAAGAAAGCTTGTGGTTTGTGATTTCAGAGTGACCCAAAAAGACATGGTTAGCCTAGCTTAGCATAAAGACTGGAAGCGGGGGAAACTGTTAGCCTGGCTCATAAATCCACCTACAAACGTCTCTGAGGCTCGATATGATGCTCAGACACAATCTGAAGGCCTCACTCAGATCGAAAACAGTCTTTGTTTGCAGGACAACATGAGAAGAGATGAAAAACTTTAAGTTTAGGAAAATATCATAGTTTGGGCTGAAATAATGAGTCAAAAACAAACTTAAAAGGCAGGATAGGCTAAACACAAAATATAACCTTTCCAACACACACCTGTGTGTCAAAAGCCACATGGTCTATTTACACCTTGGGTATAAATAGCATCTTTTTGTCTCCAGGAATCCTGAAGGCGACTAAATATCGGGAACGCTGCCTGCAGGTGACGCTGCTGCAGACGACAACCCAGGGCAGCGAAGACTGTCTCTACCTGAACATCTTCGTTCCACAGGGACGAAAATGTAGGCACCACACACACACACACACACACACACACACACATGCACTACACATTAATTGTAATAGAAGTTTAAGCAACAGACAAAAAGTAAAATTTAACACTTTCTCTTTCACCTTCAGTTTATTTTAATGTTTTACACCTTCTTCTACTTCCTGTGTGCATTGCATTGTGGGAGAATAGTGTCCATCAACAGCACACTCAAATATTCACCATATTTATTCTGAATGGAAAAACATATATAAGATATAGTGGGGATATTACATTAGTGATAAACTAGACAATATTTAAAACACATTTGAATAAAATCATGACTCGACAGCAGAAGTTTTAAGTATTTATTTTACATTGTTAGCTGACAACTGGCATAAAAGGTACATGTTCACTCACAGCTATTGTGAAATGAAATTTTAACACTTTGCTCACTGTGAAATTATCATAGAATAAATAAATGTGTGTATATATATATATGTACTGAAAGGTCATTATGTTGCAGCTCATCTTCAGATAATTCTTTTGCTTGATATCACACGTTAATCTATATGACGTAATGACTCTTAACTGTGGTTTAAATACTGATGCTCTCCACCTCCGTCTTTCTTTGTATTTATGGAGAGAAGTTGGAGTTTTTCTCATTCACTTCAATGCAGTTTGATCACAGCAGCACCTGGAGGACTTCAGAGGACTTTAGAGAGCAGCTCTGCTTCAGTCAGCTGATCAAACTAACAACTAAAACCCTGTCAGTGATGTTGAGCTCCTCGTCTCTCTGTCAGTGTCGACCAGCCTCCCGGTGATGGTGTATCTGTTCGGAGGAGCCTTCCTGTTGGGGGCCTCCAACGATGTGGCGATCCTCGGAGACTCTCTGTACGACGGGAAGGAGATGGCCGACAGGGGTGGCGTCATCGTCGTCACAGTGAACTACAGAGTCGGTACGATGGGTTTCCTCAGCAGTGGAGACGCCCGCCTGCCAGGTGTGACCAAAGCACCAACACTGTTACTACAATTATTCATCCTCCATTGATTATCTATCAGTTAACTGATTAGAGTAGGACTGACAAATACCACAACAAGAAGACTCACTGATCACTGAAACAGTTAGTTTACTCAAGAACTGTGTTCAAGTACAAATTTGAGGTGGTTGTACTCTGAGTATTTTCTTTCTACATCTACATCTTTTCCTGATTATACTTTTACATGAATTACATTTTCAATGCAGGACCTTTACTAGTAAATACTATTAGTATATTTTCAGTGTGATATTCTTTACTTACTTTTACTTAAGTAACACATCTGAATAATTCCTCCACCTCTGCTTAATTATCTAAATTAGTGACACATTTCCCCACCGATTCTCTGAGTTTGAGTCTAAAAGTTTTACCGGTCTCAGTATTTTGGGTTCAAACTGGGACTGACCGTGTCAGGGCGCCTGCTGCTGATTTCCCAGCATGCCTGTGATCAGAGCCGCGGTGTGTTTGTTGTCCTCTCTGCGTGTCAGCAGATAAACTGTGGCTGTTAGCTCAGCTGCTCCTCGCGTGACACAAGCTGAATTATTTCACAGTTTGAACTTGAGGATTTCACACGTTTGTTTTTGCACTGTAGTGTACTTTATACGCTTTGTAATCTTAGTGGTATCTTGCTACCACATTTGCTGTTTACTTTTATCCTCCAGTGAGGATCACATTGAGTCTGGAGGTTTATTAAACATCACTGTGCTGAAGACCTTTCAGATCAGCAGAGTCTCTGATGTGTTTAATGAAAAGAGGACTGATTTATTCACTAAGATGTCTTCAATCCACCAAACAAACTACCTGAAAAGACTCAATAAAAGATTTGGATACGTTAAACAGATTTGGATCTGAATTCAGATTTGATGAAAAATGTATTCCTGCCCCTAAATGATTCCCTAAACGTGTACATATAGAAAAAATAACAATAATAAAAGGAGAGGGGAGTAAGACTCAGAGAAATTCAGAGATTAAAGTGGTAAATTCATGTGAAAAAACATAAATATTCTCTGAGAATATAAAGTCATATATTTGTGAGAAAAAAACTCAGAAAGTCTTTGATATTAAAATCATAAATTTGCAATCTGGAAAATTAGTGTGTCTGGGCTAAAATCTAAATTTCTGCATTATTGCTGAACCTGATTATAAAGTATAATTTGATTATGTCATCCACAGTTTAACGATGCTGTGGCTGATTAACTCTGATCGAACATCAACACTTTTATGTAAAACTCCTCTCCAGCTGTCCAGCTGAGTCACAGACAGGAAACAGTCAACAGATGATTTACCTCTTTTCCTCCTACCTGTCAGGAAACTACGGTCTGTGGGATCAGCACGCCGCCATCTCCTGGGTCCGCAGGAACATCGAGGCGTTCGGAGGACACCCCGACAACATCACCATCTTTGGCCAATCAGCCGGAGCCGCCAGCGTCAGCTTCCAGGTCAGAGGTTAAACAGAGAGCTGGAAGACTTTAGATCCTGTTTCTGTCTCAACCTGATCCGGAGCTTTAGATGTGATGACATGTAACCTCGTAATACTGCGTAATGATTTTGATTTAATATCTGCATTTCTTATTAATCTTAACTTTTCATCAGTTGTTTTCTTTTCTTCTAGTGGAGCCGGACTTCAGGTATTAAATGAGGAACAATAGGGTAATGATAAATGCCATCATGTTGATGTTTGTCCACCTGTCTGTCTGTTTGTCTGTCTGTCCGTCCCCTCAGATGCTGTCTCCCTACAGTAAAGGGTTATTCCGCAGAGCGATCACACAGTGTGGCGTGGCCCTCAGTCCCTGGGCTCTGCAGACGAACCCCATGGCTCTCACCAAAAAGGTCTGTAAAACACTCTGGTCTCCCCTCTAATATAGACGATAAACACTTTTAATTTTTTTCAGCTACTTTTTACTATTAAAGGTAAAGATTGTTTTTTATTACCACAGATCGCTAGGAAAGTTGGCTGTTGGAGAAGCAATGAAGATGAGATGTTATTGTGTCTGAAGATGAGCGATCCAGTCGGTCTCACCATGGCCGGAAAAATTGACGTGATGCTTATTTTGGGAAAAGGTCAGAACATCTGGGATGGACAAAAACACATCAATACCAGCTGAGACGTGACTCTTAGCTGCTTTTTGCTCTTATTGTGACAGAGGCTGCAGTAAACAGTTTTTGACCAGTCTAAGGGCCATGGCTCAAATGCTGTATGAGGAATGAGCATCAGAACATCAATGAAATCACATATTACCTGGACATATTTACCTTGTTTGATCATTAACAATAAAAATAACATGATCATGCATTTATTCAATAACTAGACTAGAATATGTACATGCTGCCTTGTAGATAGCAGCTCTTTTTTGTATGTTTGTATGTTTATAACAGGATAAACCCTTTGAATATAATGAACTGTGGCTTTATCCTCAAGAAAGTTTGCAAAATTGAAAAGATAAGGAAAAGTGTAAGGACCCTAAAAAGAGCTAGAGACCTGAACCCTTGTGAACTTATAAGAAATAAGCTGGTGGACAACTCTATCTCTGTCTTCCTCTCCCCCCTGCAGGTGTGGTCATGGATCTCCTTGAACTCGCTCCAGTGATTGATGGTGATTTTATCCCAGATGAGCCAAGTCAGCTGTTTCACAATGCAGCTCAGTTTGATTACCTGGCCGGGATCAACAGCATGGACGGTCACTTTTTTGCTGGAGTCGATGTTCCTTCTATCAACATAAAAAATGCCACCAGTGTGTGAGTACTGAAATGCCACATACCTTTGAGTAATTTATTCATTAATCATTAACACATATTTAACATCAAGCAATGCAGAAAAATAGAGAAGGTGACATTTTTAGTCTGTAATTCTACTACCAGCCTATACATCTTATTTGGAGTTCCACAAGGCTCAATTCTGGGCCCACTGCTTGTCATTCTTCACGTTATCACATAACAAAGTTATCATACAAAAACACAATATAACGTTTCATCATTATGCAGACAACATCAAACTCTATATAATGCTGTCGATCCTGATGTTTTCAGACCCTTTACTGCTAAAAAACGACAGAGAGATGCTCTGGTTGTGTAAACTTGTCTTGTCTTGTCATGTTTCTCCCTGTGTGTGATCCTCAGGGAGCAGGTTAGGGGTTTGCTTGCTGGTCTGACTAAAGAGAAGGGGGCCGCCGCCATTAGCTCAGCCTACAGCATTTACTCTTCTAATTGGGGTTCAGCTCCGGACCCGGCAGTGGTGAAGAAGACGGTCGCGGACATCGAGACTGACTTCCTGTTCTTGGTTCCCACTCAGATTGCCCTCCAGCTCCACGCCAACAACACCAGGTCAGCTCTGATTGGTCCAAACAACCATATTTATAGTTTCTGTTGCAGTTGGTGGAAGTTTGGTGAAAATATCACCTTTATCACCAAAAGACATTTTTTGTCTGTATGTACTGTACGTAAAACTTGTAAATCATTTTTTGACATGTTTTCAATGGATACTGAGAGATAACAACACTTGGACATGGGATTTAAACTTGAAAATGAAAAAGTTTTTCTCTGTGTCTTAAAATCATGTAGCTGAATATGGCATCAGGATTATTACACTAATTTATGGCTGTTGAACTGAACTACACATGACACCAGTAAGGAGGCTAAAGATGGACTGGTGGCTGTTTTTACCTTATTACAGACTCTGAGGCTGCAGTAGTTGAGTTTATCTTATGTCCTGTTGTTTGTCCCTCAGTGGAGCCCGTACTTATTCCTACCTGTTCAACATGAAGACTCGTATCCCAGGATTCCCTCGCTGGGTGGAGGCTGAGCACGCTGAGGACCTGCAGTACCTGTTTGGTAAACCCTTCTCCACTCCACTGGTCTACTTCCCCCGACATCGAACCCTGTCCGAGTACATGATTGCATACTGGACCAACTTCGCCAGGACCGGGTAAACTCCCAGCATGCACTGCAAATGCACAGGTTAACATTCACAGGTCAACACAAATGAGCACAACAGGTCTGCCTCTGACTGGTTTCTCACAGACCAGACCAGTAAATACTGGTATTTACTAGTTTCTACTGATCAGTTGATCTAAACTGGTCTACTGGTCGGTTTGGTCATAAAAGTATGGTTTGAAGTAGTCTGAACTGGTTTGAAGTAGTCTGAACTGGTTTGAAGTAGTCTGAAGTAATCTGGCCTGAACTCCTCAAACTGGTGTAAACTCTTCTTCGTCTCCTGTCCAGTGATCCCAGTAAAGGCAACAGTAAAGTCCCAGTTCCCTGGCCCGCCTTCACCAAAAACCACCAACCCTACCTGAACATCAACAACAAGATCACCAAGTCCTCCATCAGGTACTACACTCTACCCTACAGTATTACACTATCTACTGTCTTCTACTGAGTTTTTACTGTGATGCATTCACTCTCTTCTGCATCACACTCTACTTGACTATTCTACTGTCCTCGTCTGTACTCTATTGTGCTCTGCCCTGTCATTGAATTACATTGTAATTTACTGTACGCTGTAATGCTGATCTCTGATCTGTTCCCCCACCATCACCTGACAAAGATCCTGACAGTAGAGTTTTATGGCTCCAAGCTAGTGTGGTATCAAATATTGAGATATCACATAATGTAAATATAATGCATTGCTGATCAAGATGTAGTATGAATTGATCAAGATATGTAACACAAGATATGTAACAATGGTTTAGTATAACAGGAGGGTTGATCAAACAACAAATCAAATCATCAAAAAAATATAAAATGTTTTAAAAAATGTAGCAAGAGGAAACCAGAATGGTGTCAACAGGAAGTGCTGTAGGATACATAAGAATAAGAACTGCTCAGTGGAAATTCCCCGGGTATGTCAAAGTGATCAGGTCAAATTAAGGCCAGAGGGTGTGATTTAATCTAATTGGCTGGGTGCCGACGCTGGGGGGCAGGCAGATGAGATCATTCTGCTGATTTTGGGCTATAAAAGAAGGGACCCTTGCATCGTGTGTTCAGGATTTGCTCTCGTTCAGGTCTCGGTCTTTGTTGTCTGTTGTCGACTCTGAACTCCCCCTGCTGCCTATTTGGAAGATAGACTCTTTGGTTTTTGACACTTAGTTGGGAGTTTCCCTCCCACAACACTACATGCTAACGCTATATGCTATATTGCCTCTGTGTGAAACTCGTCACCCTTGTTTCTTGACCCTTCTTTGCTTCTCATAGGGACACACCCCATAGCATCTGTAATAGTAACACCTGTAGCCTGATGTTAACAGGGTATATTGTGAGGGCAGGACGGTAGCAGCGAGCCTGTGTGCTCCCATTGACTGTGTAGCATGAAGGTAGCTAATAATTGTATAGAAATCCATAACCTCCTACATTAAAGGATTGGCTGTAGTGGGTTCTTTGTAGGCTAATAACAGTTAGCGGTTAGATTTCAGGCTACACTGTAATGTTGCATTAGCTGGATTGGTTGTCAGAGCACAGTGCTGTTGCTAACCAGCAAATGATATGTGCAAAATATTTCACTGGTAATTTGCTAACCTGGCTCAATAAAGTAAAAAGAGATCTCCAGAGTCTGTTGTCACAGATCGGGGTTTTATTTACACACTTTTTAACACCAGCTTGACTCTGGAGAACGAAGGGACGTGACTGAAGGTGGATCAAATTCATACATCATTTTGATGTTCCCTGCATGTTGTAGTTCAGGCAGAGTGGATGTATTTTTACACACAAAGACTTTGGATGAAAATCTAGAATGAATAAAGAAACAAGAGACGAGAGAAAATTAGTCTCTGAGTGTTTTAATGCAGCTCAGGCTTCGTACAAAGGGTCGAAACCATATAGTCAACCGCTGCAGAGGGAATCGGCGAAGAGTTCATGTCCACCAGAACTTTATACACTTGAGGAGGAAATCTTAAAAATCAGTTGGATACACAGCATTGGATTATTACAATGAAGCTAAACAATATGTGTATAAAGTTAATCACGAGGTCGTAGAACACGAGGTGCTTTATGGAGTTTTATGGTTCAGTTATTAATACATGTCCACTTAAACAATACCTGTAGTTGACAAATCAGACGAGGCTCTGCATGGTAAAATCAAGTCAAATATGATAGTGTAGGAGAGTCTTTATATTTAATATAGATTTTTCCCCTACACTTCCTCTCTTTTGATCATACATGATCACTTTAGATGATAGAAATAGGTGTCACAACGTCGGATTACGTTAATTAGTAACTTATTATATGTTGTAACTAGTATTAGTAAGTTAGTGAGTCAGCTGTAATGACAATCAGAGTAACATACACTACTCACTAAAAGTTAGGGATATTCAGCTTTCAGGTGAAATTTCAGGATGAACCTAAAATGCATTCTAACCTTTCCAGGTGAACTTAATGTGACCTTCTCTAAACCTTTGAATGCACATGTCCAACTGTTCAGTGTTTCAGTACTTTCTGCACCAGCTGCTGTTCTCTAACAAGAAGCTTAACAGCAACATTCACAACAGGTTTGATCCATGAATCCACCAATACATTTCCTGCTTCAGTTAGAATTGGTATTTAAACAGTCCTCCTCATCCTGCTGTTCACATTCTGACATCATGAGACCAAGACGACACCTAACAGTTGATCAGCAGCACCTCAACACTGGAGGCTTCAAACAGGAAGTCCTCAGACGGAGGTGTTCACTGAGCTTAGAGGGTCACAGAGTGTCATCAGGAGGTTGGAACAGTGATACAGAGACTGGAAGAGTCACAGAAAGGAGAGGAGTGGACGTCCTTTGGCCACATCCCAATTTATTGAGGCACTGAAAATGTTTTGTTGTGGTATACCTACCACTGTTGTTAGATTTTCTTCAAATACATTATTTAAAATGAAGAAACTACCATTTCATGCTGATACTTAAATGCCCTACTTTCATGATATAATATCACTGTCACATTCACTTTTTACATTTTCCATATATTTCACCTGAAAGTCAAATATCCCTAACTTTTTGTGAGTAGTGTGTGTTGTAAAAGGGAATACTTATATGTTTCACAGGCAATCTATCATCAGTGATATCAAGTCGTTCAGATTAGATAGATAGACAAAACAGACGAGGCTTTGCTGACAGCACTTCTTGTTCTCCTGAGTTCAAGCAGAGTTTCACATATATCAGTGATGCATACTTCAGTACACATTATTTAATTAGATAATTAGGTCGAGCAGATGTTGGAGGTCATGTACAGTTTAACTTGTGTCTTACATGTGTTCAACATAAGTGGCTCATTCATTCATTCATGGAACAGGTTATTGACAGTAGCGTGGTAAAATCCAGTCAAATATGATAGTGTAGGAGAGTCATTATGTTTAAACAAGACATAATGTGTCTTTGGGTAATTTCCAAACTAATTTAATTGGTGATTCTCTACTGGCTTTGTTTTGTACAGTTATTTTAAAGTCTCCTGCTTTACTTCACTGTTACATCCTGTCTTTGACTTTGCTATACTCTCTTTTACTCTGTTCTATATTTTATTCTCTTCTTAGTTTTGCTCTATTCTTTGCTCTAATTTTATATTATTATCGTACTACACTTTATTCTACCCCACGAGCTGACTAGATTCCCCTGTGGTCCGTTTTCTATTCTATTCTACTGTATTTTAACAAAACCTTTGAGAGGTGAAGACAGATGATGCTTCACTGGACAAAAAGATTAGATTTATATTGTAATTCGTCCGTGTCGTCTCTTCAGCTACAACCTGAGATCTTACTACGTCAACTACTGGACCACAACCTACAGCAGCCTGCCGTCGGTCAGGAGGGAAGAAGACGAAGATGATGGCGGGATGAAGGGAGAAGAGAAGGAAAACTGAATGCTGGAGTGTTTTTTATTATTACTTTTCCCCTCTCAGTGGTAATTTTGAACACTGATACTGATTACTAACATCTTATAAATGTTTGATGGATTATTGACAATAGAAAGAGAATGATGAGTGCAGTAAAGAAAGATTATCATGGACAGAATAATTAACACACTACGATTCATCTGAGGAAAAACAAACCCTACAGTTTGACCTACATGAGGCAAACTCTTCTTCTCTTCTCTAATAAATGAGCTGAATTCTGCTCTCTGGACCTTTTTTATGAGCCATGTCATCATCTTCAGGCCAGAATCAATCACTAAGTAACTCAGTATATTCACCCCCAGTGCTGTACTTCAGCATAATCTTTAGTTACTTATACTTCCATTTTCTTTCACTTCTATTCCACAACAGTTAAGAGGGAAATATTGTACATTTCACCCCACTACATTAAAATAAAATGCCATAATTGGCCAGTCAGAATCAAGTATTTAACAAAGCCGTGTAATAAATCGTGTAACAATCAACCTGTCAGTGCTCTCTGGTCGATTCTATGTTTAAATGACCTTGAACACATCTTTGAGATCTACCTAGAGATGTCAGTGAGGGCAAATATGTGGGTATGAATGTACAGTATATGTACATGCCAAAGAAATACATTGATAGTATATGATGAGATGGTATTTTTTGTCTTACTTTTATTTAGGAATAATCACGCGATACATATTGGGCCTACAGTTCCCATGATACTTTGGGGGTTATAAACCGGAAATTCACATATTAAGTCATATATTTAATTACACATATTTGAATGGAGGACTTTTATGTGCAATTAAGTATTTTCACAAAGTGGTGTTACTACTTTTACTGAAGTAAAGCAATAAATGGTGGTTCTTTGGGGTAGCTGAGGTGCTATATAACACATGTTAAACCCCTACATAGTTCTTTAAAGGTTCTCTACTGGTTCTTCAGCTTAGATCAGTTTAGTTGGGGAAAGATTTTCATTTGACAAAGGTGCTATGAAGCACATTTAAAGTGATTCTCTCTAACTACAAGCCAAAGAACCACTTTTTGTTCAGTGTGCACCCACAATACAGCTTAATGTGGTATATACTTAAGAGTCAGATTTTCATCAGAAACCGATTGATGAACACAAAATCAGCCAAGAACCTCCAACATCACCACCGGAGGGGGCATGACACCAAAATAAAAACACAAGGAAAAGTAACTACGGAGCAGAAAAGGCAAATTAATTTGCATAAGACTCATAGGACGTAAGATGTGGAGGAAGGAAGGAACTATACTGAAACCTCTTTCAGGTTCACATTCACACGGCCGGTTAGTTCTGCATTACACATTGCAACAGAGTGGCGAAGGCAGGAAACTGAGATGACACTATGTTTCTCTGCATCACACTCACACCACAGAAAGAGAAGGAGGGAGAGGAGGTGAACTACTGCAGAGAAGAAAGCGTGAAACGGTCCGAGCTGAAGAGAGTCCGTTGAGTAAACGAGGATAAAATAAGGGAAAGAAGTAGATAAAAACGAAAGGAAGTGAAAGGAGAACAGAGGAGGAGCAAACAGAGAAGCTCTTTAGGGAAAGAAGAGCAAAAGAAAGAGCCAAAAACTACGTAAAGGAAAAAGAAAGGAGGTAAAGAGGAGTGAAAGCCAAAGCCAGCAGCGAGGAGAGGAGTGAGAACAAAGAAGAGGAGCTAAAAGAGGAGGCGAGAGGAGCCAGAAGAAGCAGAAAGCCAGAAAAGGAGGGCGAGTGGGGAGAAGTGAGGGAGGCAAGGAGGAGTAAACCTACAAGGAGACAAGACAAGGGAGGAAAGGAGGAGACACCAAAGGAGCAGGAAGAGGAAGAAGAGGAGCAAGATATCAAGAAAATTGGAGCACAAGGAGCAGAGGAGAGGAGAGAGCAGAGGTGAGATCGGAGGAGGGGTGAGGAGAACCCGCGGTGTCGTCATGGAGGAGGACATCAGGAAACAGGGGATGCTCTACCTGCAGCAGCAGAGGTTTGGAAAGGTACAAACACCGACGGCAACACTAACATTCACCATAACAGCAGTAATGGTGGCGCCAACAGCGGCCTCACCAGGGGTTAGTGAGCGGGGGGCTACAGCCAGTGTGACCCCCGAGCCGTAACAGCAGTAACATGAACAATAACATCAGCAGTAACAGTTCAGTTTCTCTGTATCTGTGTGTGTGTGTGTGTGTATCTGTGTGTGTGTGTGTGTGTGTGTGTGTGTGTGTGTGTGTGTGTGTGTAGAAGTGGAAGCGTGTGTGGTGCGTCCTGTACAGAGAAAGTCCCTGTTCGATTTCCAGACTGGAGTTTTTTGAGTGTAAAGATGGAGGGAGTGTGGAGAAGAACGACAAACATCTACGCAAACATCAAGAACAGAAGAAGGTAGAATTCACTCTGCTGGACTCTACTGTGTTCTACTTTGTCCAGTCCAACTTTACTGGACTCTATTTGCTGTACTGTATTCTACTGTATGCTGGCCTGTCCACTGAACTGAACTTTACTGTGTTCTGTATTCCAGTATTCTAGTTTGCCTTGCTCTACTGTACTCAATCTATTGTATTCTACTATCCATTCTACTACTTGACTTTACTGTGATCCACTCTCCTGTATTCTACTCTACTATATTACACTCTATTCTGTTCTACTCTGTTGTAATTCACTGTAGTATCGTACACTATTGTACTCTCATCTGCTCTACTATACTCTACGTAACCCTTTCTGGTTCTAGTCTACTCAACCCTGTTCTCTTGTACTTGACTGTGCTCTACTCTACTCTATTCTATTCTACTCTACTCTGCTGTACTTTAGTCTCATACAATATTCTAAGTTTGGTTTTCTGTGACGATGCAGTGATTCCTTGTGTTCAGCTCTGCTCTGTTGTCGCCGCGGTAACACACCCTGCTGCCCAGGTGATGAGAGCCTGTGTGTGTCTCCTAGGTGATCCGTCTGGCGGACTGTATCCGGGTGTCGGAGGTGGAGATGGACGGCTGTCCCAGAGACACGGGACCCTTCCTGATCGAGACCACAGAGAAGATCTACGTGTTCGCTGCAGACAGACAACAGCTGGACGACTGGACACACAGACTGTGTGAGATCGCCTTCCCTGTAGGTACACACACACACACACACACACACACACACACACACACACACACACACACACACACACACACACACACACACACACACACACACACACACACATTATTTTCAGAGGGCACCGTGAACACAGCACAGATGGACAATACTGAAGGACTCAGACAGTAACCAATGAGAGAGCAGGGACATAATTAGTATCAGACTGATGTCACGTTTTTTACTTTTATTCTAAGAATGATTATGATGATGATGTTTATTTTTTATTAGCTGAGTTATTTTAGTGGACTCTTTCTCTCTAGATAAAAACTGTGGTGTTCTCACTTAACATCTGATTTTAATGATATTAGTATATTGCTGAACAACTTATAAAAAACAAAACAACGATGTTGTTGTAAGCGTTGTAAGAGTAAATGTTGTGTTATAATATATATATATTGATGCTTCATCATTTCAAATTAACTTTTCTTTTTGTTGCCAACAAAAACAAAAGCACAACCTTTTAGAGGAACCATATACTTCTGGCATCACGTCCCACAATGCACCATTTTACTGACCAGACGGTGACATCACAGGTTATTCACTGTCCGCTGACTGAAGAGGAAACTGAGCGGGCTGTGTTGTAATTTTTACTTCTTTTTGTGTCGTCTCCCCTGTGCTGTGGTTAAATAAAGTTGGTTGTTGTGGAAACACTGATCCTGCTGTTGGTGTCCACGGTTACAGATAAGAGTCAGGTAACTTTGGTTAATTATCACGTTGGAGCTTTAAAAAGTGCTTTAGACAGAATCTGCACAAAATATTTGCACATTTAAGTTGTTGCATGTAAACTGAAACTGATAAACTACGATAAAAACATAAAGCAAATATAAAAAAGGAAAAATTCTGAGACAAACAGATTCTGTTTCTGGCTGCTTTTTATGTTAAATGTTGCTTGTATGGTTAAAAACAGCAGGATGATGACAGACAACTGACAGTCATGAATCATAACTTCCTCCTTCTCTGTGTGTCTGACAGGAAATACATTCTTTACACTCAAAATGCCAATCAGATGGCAGCTTCTGTCTGCCACATCAGATAGATAAAGTCTGACTGATCCACAATGTCTGCAAACATCAAATACAAAAGTTTACATAAAGGAAACAGATTGGAGATGGACCTTTATTTTGAAAACCAGAGAACCATGTAAACTCTCTAACTGTACGAGCTCCTGTTAATGTTCTCTATCAGACTAGGTTTAAAGGTTTAGTTTGGATCGTCACAATATTTGTGTAGCACGCAATAATACAAACAAATTAACCGATTGAGGTAGCAGGAGATGAGCAACTTCTATGAGGTAAAATTACTGTTTTTGTCAATGGAGTCTGGTGGGTTTGAAACGGGCGATATAACAGCTGTTTCTGGGTAAACAAAAATGATCTTCCAGGTCTCTCTCTGCAGGGATCCTTTCCATAATGTTGTCAGACACTTAGAATAACAATCTGAGGCCGTCAGTGGCAAAAACAAGAACTTTTAGTGGGCCTGCTGTGACGGTCATAGTTGTATCAAAGGATTATGCTACAGCCACTGTAGCCTGTTTGTGGCTACCAGCACAACAACTCCAAAATGCTTTGCACCTACCAGTCATTTTAAAACCAAAATATGTAAAGTTATGGCCCAGATTTAAAAACAGTTATTGTCGTTTAAGGAGGAATTTAAGGTGGAACCAGAGAGATTATGAAGTTAAAATGAACGTGAACGACATCAGACCTTTTTCTTCAGTGTCAAACTGTAGAAGAATGTGATTAAACTGATGTTATTGTTAAATAATCTGTGTTTGAATACAGATGAGTTGGATGGAGCCCAGTGTGAAGAGAGGGAGCCTGCAGAGGGGAAACAGGGTGGATGAAGATGAAGGAATGGAGGACAACTCACTGTACAGCGGCAGAGAGACAGGTACACCTGTGTGTTCACCTGTCTGCCTTCCTTCCTTCTTTCTTTCTTTCTTTACAAAGCAGTTTGATACTTTTCCAAACAGAAATGTCACACTGACAGAATAAAGAGACATGAAAGAAGCTGTGAGGGCATCTCCCTCTTACCTTAACCAAGTCAATGATGTGCCTGAATCAAACAGCAGACAGTCACACAGTATTTATTATATTTTTTTTATGCTTATGATCAGAGATGATGATGATTTTCTAGATCAGAGTTCTAATTAATTACAAATAGAAAATGAAAAATACGTGTTTGCATCCAACTTTAACAGGTTACACAGAAACCATAACTGCTGCAACAAGTGGTTAGTTAGCACAGTTAGTCAGAGGGCTTTTAGTTGACTGTAGAACTAATACTCCTGTATCTGTAGTATAAGTACAGTTGTACCTGTTGTTGTGATTAGTAAAGTCTTATTCAAACCTTTAATAATACTTATTATTGTTGATTATACTTTCTATTATTAGTGTCAATCTGTAAAGTAACTAAAGTTATAAAACAAATGCAGTGAGACTAAAGTAGCAGGAAAATACTCGTGTGAAGTACCTCGGCAAGCACGGCACTGCCACTGCTGCTGTTTTAGAGGGAAATACAGACATACAGAGAGTTCGATCATGTGGTCTGAAGGATTTGTTGACTATTTTACTCCAGTTCTTAGAAATGTGTCATCTTTAACTGATCAGCTGCAGAACATCTGGAAACAGTCCTTGAAGAAACAGTTCAGTGACATTAAAAACTCTCTCGACAAGCAGCCAGAGATGCTTCGGTAATATTGTTCACCTGACATTGGTGCCAATAAAGCAAATTAAACTGAACTGAGCGCTTGTGACAGAAACTGTTGTTGTGAAAATGTCTTAAGTTCTCTTCAACCATGACTTCCTGACACACCTTCAGTCAAACCTCACTTCCTCTCTCTGTTGCTCTTTTCCAATCGCTGCTAAATTTAGCAGCCTGCGGCTAAAATGATGCATCTGTCTGCTGCAGCACACACACACACACACACACACACACACACACTCAGAGTTTAGATCTTTCTGACTAAAAGCTACAGCACTTGGCCAAAAGTCAGTGGTCAGCTGAACATATGTGACAGTGTAACCTGTGACTGCGACCACGAGACACAGCTGAGGTCGTTGTGATGGAGTTTTTTCACTGTTTTCTAGACCAAACGTTTAATGGATTAATCGATAAAAATGACTGATCATTAACAAAAGTAATGGTTAGATGCAGCCTCAGATATAAGTGGCTGCACATTGAGACACAAGAGAGAAGTTAATCTGCCTCAGATGAACTAGTTCATACATCATGTGACTGAGCCTCTGGCTGAAAACCCTGCTTTTCACCACCAACTTTTTGGCTTCAGTTTCACATCAGACACATGATTTTATTTCCCCGTGTTCACGATCATTTCATCTGATCTTTTATGGTGAAACAGAGTCACTGATTTTAATAACGATGACTGTGGTGAAATAAAGATACGGCCAGCTGATGCTACAGATTCCTTCGTCTTGGTCCTTTACTTTAAAACAGAACCAGGAGAACTCGCAGCTTTATAAATGATAAACCCACACTACCCACTTTATTCATCTGACTCTAACATCACTGCCTTAGTCCACGGTTTAAATGAATGTTAGGTTTTTCCTCTGACGTTTGTCTGAATACCAGCTGAGCTTTCAGGAGCAGGAACACGTGGTGTCGCTTACAGAGAGGGAGGAAACCCGTTTGATGTCGCTGCCGTGGGTTTCATTAGGTTTCAGGTGTTTGATGGTCGGTAGAATCATGAAGCTGCAAAAATCAAAATGTCCCACTGCGTCAAATATGTCAGTCCTGGATCCTGGATTTTCCAAGAGACTTTGAGTGCTTTTACGGTCTGTTGTGCGTCTCTGAAGAGTTTTAAAGTCAGAGTGAAAGCCTTTTTTAACACACACACACACACACAACGCAACAGAAAGTTCCACTACATACAGACTGACAACTGGACCAGGAAGTGTGTGTGTGTGTGTGTGTGTGTGTGTGTGTGTGGTGCAGGGTGCTGCAGCACTGCAGTGACCGTCTCAGCTTTTATCTTCACAGGACAAACTTCCTGTTTCTCAACAGGAAGCTGCTCTAAATAGCAGCATACGACGACGTTCTCAGATCTTCAACTTCAGTAAAAATTGTCGTACGTTTGAGGCATTTGATGCTTTCAGACGTCAGTTGAGTCTCTCGCTCTGTGTTTCTGTTCGTCCTCTACTGGTTTCTACCTGAGCTGCAGCTCTGATTGGGAGTTTATATTTAGTCGGTGGTTTGGTGACTGTGAGGTAATCATGTCAACCATTATATGTTCTTTAAAAAACTCAACACGAACTGACAGAAATATGGATCAGTGGTTAGCCAAAATACCATCAGCACCTGCAGAATGACCTATATAACACAGACTGACTGTTTATTACAGTGTGATGATACAGTGTCCCAAACACAACAAATATTAGTTACTATTGTTTGAATTTGAGGATATTTGTCAAAATGTTTGTTTCTGCTCTGTGTTTATGTGACACCAGTAACATAATATCTTTGTCTGACTCAACAACACAAACACAGAGACGGAACAAACACAATAATTCCTGTCTGGTGCAATAGATTGTTCTACATAATTATATCGCCTGTGAAGTAATCAATAAAGAACCACACATTCTGTGATTACAACACTCTGCAACAAGATCACTCAGATTGTCTGAACAATTGCTTTTATCAGCCCCTCGGTCTGATTAACCATCTTCCGTGTTAAATTGCTGTTTTTCTCAATGGAGTCTGGTGAGTTTGAAGAGAGCAACATTAACAGCTGTTAACAAAAAGGATCTTACAGGTCTGTTTCTGCAGGGATCCTTCCCATAAAGGGGATTTGACACTTAGAATAACAATCTGAGGCCGTCATTGGCAAAATCAAACACTTTTAGTGGACGTGGTTTTGATAATTTAAAAACCTTTTAACCTAAATTCACAGTCTGATTTTAAAATCTTTCATTTTATTTCATCCAGGTAAAAACAGATGAAGGGAAAACAATTAATTTGGAAAACGTCATTATTTGTGGTGTTATTTTTCCTTTATTATTATTATTTTCCTCTAAAACACTGATGACATTCAAATTGCTTTACATTAGTAAAGACATGTAGAAAAGGTTAAGAAGAATTAAGAGATAAAAACCAGGCAAAAGGACAAAAATAAAATGAAGTAACCAAGTGGTAGCACACTGTCATGAATAAATAAAGACAGATATAAGTAGTACTACAGTGTTGTAACATTTTATGTATAATTCAGGTTATTATGTGCAGCTCCTGAAGCTGCTACTGTTTCCCCACATCCTCAAACACCTGCAGCACTCACACCTGTCTGTGTGTGTGTGTGTGTGTGTGTGTGTGTGGTTTCCTCTATGCAGCTCAGTGTCACACATTTGAAAGCATGTTAAGTGTCATAGATAAAGAAGACGGAGTGCGGGAGGCGTCATGGCGGAAAAAGGCCCTGATTTGTGCTCTCCGAACAGTCTGACATTCACATAAGATCTGATCTCAGACAATCTGTTATCTCAACGACAAAACAGCAATGTGTAAAACGGCAACCAAAAAAAACGGAAGTACATTCATTTATCTCGGCGTGAGCAGAATGTGAACGGTGCAAGAAAGGACAAATGGCCATGAAGTCAAATTAAGAGCACAAATCGAGGAAGTGCTTTTTCATTACGGATGTATAAAGAGACGTGGATGCAGCGTTGGAGGCTGTCTGTTCCTACCAAAGTTGCTCAGTGGTGCATGTAGTAGTTAGAAAAGTAGTTTGACTTTTTCACCAGATGTAAAAGTACCCATGTCTTCCATATTGTTGAGCCCATGAAACACGGTGCACTAGCGTCTCGGGCCTGTCGAGCTTCCTCTTAGCCTTGTGCTGACCTGAATGGGGATAAGATTATTTAATTGTATTGTAATTATCTATAGACTTTCCAAATGTTGTAGGACTGAATGGATCAAATTCTGATGGAGAAATGAGTCATGCTTGCAGGTTGTGACTAAAAAAAATCTTTCTCTTTCTTTCTCTCAATGTGAGTCAATGGAAAGAAGTATTTTTGGGCCCACACATGACAGTCGCCATTGTTGTAACCATTGGTGTGACCACTTCCTGGGGGTTTGTTTTTTATTTTGTTGCACTGAGACTCTTTCGCTGACTGTGTGTAAAGACAGATGTGTTTCTGCTTCCTCCAACTCTACAAAAATGAAGTATCGCACAAAACGCTGCCGCAGTCTTGAGTTAAATTCAGTTTATTACTTAGCAGAGAAAAGCAGTAAATTCTTATATTGAAGAAGTTGAAAAAAATAAATGTTTGCTGTTTTAATTGTTAATTGTTTTAATATCTAATCAATTAATTATCATTTTTCAGCTCTAGATGACATCATTTTAACATGGTGATCGATGTGTTATAGACAAACAGACTCTGATGTGTGTTTTCTGTGTCAGTGCGTGACTTTAGGGTGTGTGTTCGGAGGACGGAGGCATCTGATCGCTGCAGACTGAAAGGAGATGGCATCCTGCGATCGGACTCAGACGCTCTTCACCTGCTGGATAAAGGCGGGGATGTGGTGTACACGTGGCCGTACAGATACCTGCGGCGCTTCGGACGGGACAAGGTGACACACACACACAGTTTAATCTTAGTGTCAGCATTGTTTTGAAAATGTTTATAAGCAAGTGAAGTTTTTACTGTTTTTGTCGTACATTTTTATGTTTTTTAATCATTCAGAACCTGAACAGAAAGTATCAATAAACTTTAGCCTCCATCACCAACAGCTACATTTAAATAAAATACAATAATAAAACTGATATGTACGTACATGCACTATTTTATTGTACATTATTTCAATTGTTAACCAACAGCTACAAACACATTACACAACAAAAGTGGCTAATTTAGGCTGTTTAAATGATGATCAATGCATCTCTAAATCAAAACATGCTGCACCTCAAAAACTACGTCTTACGTAGAGATTTGAAGTTGTTAGAGTTTAAATAATAATACCTACCAACTACCTGCCAGGTGTAAAGTTAGCTAGGTTAACTGACAGAGCTAACGTTAGCATGTTACTGTCTGATCCACACTGACAGGAGGTGATTTCAAATATTGTTCTTGATCGAAATGCTAACAGTGTAACGGGAAGATTTAAATATATTTAACAAGAATACCACAATATACCTCAATTTACATTAAATGCTATTAACGTTAGCTAGACTAAATGGCTAAATAGCATCAATTAAGTTAGCTTCATATATTTCCTGCTCATTTTAAAGCATTATCTTCTGAAACGCAGATTTCTACCTGTATGCATATATGATGAAAACATATACAAAACACATATGTATACATATGACGTGTGTATAAAACAGACATGTTCTGGAGGTTCTCCTGTTCTTCTCACGCTAACTATTCATGAATGCAGCGTTAGCTTCAGAGCAGCAGCTAAAATGATGAATAACATTAACGCGCTGATGTTCCCTTACATCTAATCTGTGGTTTAATAAACTAAAATATAAATATGAGGCCGTATATTAGTTTGTTTCTGTTGTTGTGAATCTGTTTTTTCCTTTCAAGAACCACTGCTGTTAGCTAATGGTAGCTAACGTTTGCTAACATTACTGATATACCAGATGCAGCTTGAGAGCGCAACAACTTCAACAACTAGATTAACTTCTGAAGAACAGATAGTTTTAGATGTTGATGCTGTAATTAGGAGCTACGTTGTGTGATTTCACATCATTGAATAAAACAGTATTTAGTTCATTTGTTCATTTGTCTGTCTTTCACATTTTATTTAGTTTTGATCTTGTTTTTGTTGTGAAAAAAGTCTTTACTGAATATTTTCATCTTAATTTTCATTGACAAAACTCAAAAACCCTTTGAGGACGTGCAGAAGCTCCGTAGACAGAATAAAATCAGGACTTTAAAAATAGAGTCTGGTTTAATCCTCATGCTAATGTTTGTCTTCTCCGTCAGTCCACCTTCTCCTTCGAGGCCGGGCGGAGGTGTGAGTCCGGCGAGGGAGGTTTTGAGTTCGACACCAAACAGGGGAACGTCCTGTTTCAGACCGTGGAAGCCGCCATCAACCTGCAACGGATCTCCCGCCCCCTCAGACAGGTATCCGGGGGGGGCCACGTGACCCTAGAGACCCCCCAGGACCTGAGCCTGCCACCCCTACCTCAGCCCCGCCATATTACACAACCGCCCGCCGCTCAGGTCAGCTCACAATACAGGTCATCTCTACGTGGTTTCAAAATAAAGTCAGGAAGACTAGAATAGAGACACCATTAAAGTCAGAATTTTCAAAATAAATTTAGGATTTAAAACAGCATGTTAGTAGTAAATCATGATCAGAATAAAGTCAGGATCTTTGGGATAAAGCTGAGATTTTTCAGAACAAAGTTGGGATTTCCAGATTAAAGGCAAGAATTGCGAATTTAAGTCAGATTGTCAGAATAAAGTCAGAAATTTGAAAATAAAGTCGGGACTTTAAGAAGAAAGTTGGATTTCGAAGTCAGGATTTTCTAAATAAAATTCAGGTTTTCAGAGTAAAATCAGGATCAGAAGCCAAAATCATGCATCCTTAAATTAAATAAAAAGTCTAAGTCTTAAGTCTCTTAAACAAAGAGTCTGAATCTGAAACTAATTTCACATATTTTCTGAGTTTGTTTCTCTGTTAATTATTCCCCCTTTCAGCTGTACAACAGAGTGCACAAACCAAAAATGTGCTCTTCTGTGTTGTAATATATTATTAAAAAAAAAAAAAACAGATGAAAATGAGATAATAAGTTATAAATTTAGACTTTTACAGGAGCTGATTGAGATTTCCGTCCAGATTAAAAACTGTCTGGATGTTTTCTGTCTGCAGGCAGTTGACGGCGTGTACAGCATGGTGAACGAAACACCGAATCTTCAGTCGATTCATCACAAAGACAAAGAGAGCTGCACTCCTTCACAACAGCAACAGCATCGCCTCCTGCTGGTAGGAAGTATAAACTGAGCAACACTGAGCTGCCAGTCACACAAAATACTCATCATTTATTGATATTGATCTTAAAGAACGACCATCTGTGTGATGTTTAAAGTATATTATGTCATTTATTCTGCCCTTATTGATATAAATGAGGTGGATAAAAAAAATGTTTCCTACTGAGGATGTAAATCTTTAAAAACACCCCACTAATACACAGTTTCAGCTGCTCACTGTAGCTTTTAAACAAAGAATCAGGAGGAAATAATGCATTTGTTGGGGACTATTTTCAGTGGCGGATTAATCCACATTTGAGTATTTGAGGCAGCAGGACGGTGTGTCAGAATAAACTACAAGTGTGTGTGTTAATGGTGAAGAAGGAACCCAATGCAACAGTGAGTTTCTAAGAGTTTTTGGGCAACAGTGGAGCTCTACGGCTCAGAGGAAGAATATAACATCAGGCTGTGACACACACACAGTACTAGTTAGTAGATACACTCAGTGTTGGCTTGAGGCTGCTTAAGATTTGACGATGAGAGGAGAAATAAAGGACATGGAGTGTGTTAGAGTTAAACAGCTTCATCTACTGGACAGCTTCAGCCATTACAGTTACATTACATTACAGTGATAAATGAGCACCGATTGATTACGACTCTGCCTGCTCTGTTCTCAGTCTCGTCTGGAGCCTCCGGTCGACAAAACCCTCACCGGGGTGAAAAGTTTGACTCTGGACACTCGCGGCCTCCCTGTCCCCCGTAAGAACCAGGTCAAGATGATCCCCAGTTGCCCTCTGCTTTACGCCGGCCCCGAGCACACCCCTAACCCGGCCCCAGGCTCCAGCTCCAGCCCCCACCTCAGCCCCACACTGAGCTCCAGCCTGGACAAGATGTACTCGCAGATCACCCTGCCAGCCGCCACAGAGCGCAGCACCAAGAGGGAGAAGAGAGGCGGTGGCGGCGTGGCCACCCCTTGCCCCTCGTCTCTCGTCCCCCAGGAGCCGGAGTACTCCCTCCCCTTCGACACCATCGCCATGAATGTCATGGAGGACATCCTGATCTCCCATCAGGCTCATGGAGGTTCTGGCGCCGACCCGCTGTACGACAGCATCGACGAGATGAAGATCAGAAACATCTTCCCTGCCAACACCACCAACACAAAGGTAGAACACATCTACGACGAGCCTGAAGGCTGCGCCGCTGCCGCCGCCGCACAGAAACCTCCCAACACCGTTTACGACGAACCCGAGGAGATGAAACGAGACGCCTGGAGGATCATGGGCACAGCTGCTGACCCTAAAGGTTACGAGTACCCGTACAACGCACGGGTGGACGACTACGCCGTGCCCAAGCGACCACACAGGGCGTTGCATGTTACTCAGAGCACCAACGAAGAAGAGGAGGAAGGGGAGGAGCCGCAGGAGGAGGAGGAGGAGGAGGAAGAGGAGGTGGAGGAGCTGAGGAAGGAGCAGCAGGATTCACCGTACAACAACGTGATGGTGAAGATGGCGTAGAGGAGACAGGAAGCACACACACACACACACACACACACACACGGCTGTGAGCATTAATGTGATTCAGATCAATGATTCAGGTTTTATATTTAAACAATAATCAATGATGGCAGCTTGCAGACGTCCTCCTGACACTCTGAATCGTTTATTGATCCGCCATCTTTAGTGTCTTTGCCTGTCCGCTTCTCTGGAGGGCGATAAATGTCTGTGCCTCTGCTGTGCACAGATAAAGTTCATAATTCACAGTTTAATGATCAGCTCAGCTCGCTCTTTAGTTTATCGGTTTTCCTGCTAACGAATAAAACCAGAGGTGCCACTATCAATTATTCTTATTATCAATTAATCATTTAGTCAATGAGATGTAAGAAAAATGTTCTTTCTCACAGCGTCCATGTTTGTTTATGGTGTGATTTTCTGACAACAGCTCATCAGTGATATACTCAATAACTGTCATCTAAATGTCCTCAGATGTCCGAGTATCTTTAAACGCACCACCGTGGACAGTGTTGAAAAGGATCTCTGCTCATAAAAAGCATCATTATGTATTCACATGTTTATAAGGTACAATAAAGTTTGATAGAAATAATAATAGAAATACTTTTTTCATTATTTCATGACTGTGTTTCAAGCGTCAGTCAGATGTTTTTCCTCCAGCAGAGGGCAGCAGAGCTCTCAACATCTGTTTATCAATAACTGTTTATTCAAATCAGGCATTCAGGACAGCCTAAATGTATCATCTGAATATTATTGTATGTGCCAGAAACGTGACTAATCTGTGAACATCATCATCACGCTCCTTTCTTCTTTTCTTTTCTTTTGTTTATTTGCAATTTTGAGGGTCAAACTCTCAAATATCTAAACTAAACTAAAGGTTCGGTAAATCAAACTTTAAACACGTCTCTTCAGTGACTGTGTGACGTATTCAGGATGAGTGTTGAGTTCGTGTACAGATGTTTTCTGAAGAAACAGCTGTGTTGAGCCTGTATGAATGAAATAAACCCAGATTTATGATTAATTATCGACCTGCTTGTTGTTTCATTCAAACTTTAATTCATCTAATTTTCATTTCAATCCAAACTGACCAATCATTTGCACAGACTTACATAACTTCCAGAAAGACACAGCTGCAGCCTGAAAATAGTAAAGAATAAGAAAAGTAATACAGTTAAATCTGTAGTACTGTGTGTGCTAACTTTTCCCTTTGGGTGTTCAATGTTGCTATTATATGATTTTAGCACCACAAACATTAACTCTTAGAAGATGCATCCTTTTTAAAAAACCTAGCAACCTCGCAGATGGTTCAGTGTAACAAACAATCTGGCAGATCAGGTTTGGGCTTCATCCCTCATCTGCATGAATCTGAATCCAGCACAGGAATGGCGGACTTCGCCACCAACAATGAAAACTACTGTACGCTGAGAACATTACAGAATTGAGAGGCTATTGCAGGAGAAAAACGTTGACCGTGAACAGAATCCAAAACAGTTTTATAGGATAATAACTTTAAATGAAATATGTATGAGGCAGGAACATGTGGATTTTACAGTATGACGTTCAGTGCGAACAGTATGTTGCCATAAATAAGATCACAACTACAGATCTGACAGTAAGAGGTCGACAATATGTTTATTTTATGACCATCTGACTCAACTGTAAGTACTCTGACTGTATGTGTGTGTGTGTGTGTGTGTGTGTGTGTGTGTGTGTTAATGGCTTACCCGAGGCCTCCTGTTTAACACAGACACTTAACATAATTAAACAGACGCGCACACACACACACACACACACACTGGGTCATAATTAACCAGACGTGTGGGTCATAGTTTAGCGATAGTACTTTGTTCATTATAGATACAGAGAACATCAAGAACCAACCAATCAGGGTCCACCACTACAGCACATTCAGCCAATCAGACATGGTCTGACCTCAGTCATCTAGAAACATAAAAACATATCAGAATAAATGTATAGTATAGATAAATAATAAATAATAATAATATAGACACCTGACTGTTATTTTTGACGTGAGCTAATGTGAACCTGCCCTTTAAGCTGCTAACGTTAGCATGTCTGGCTAACTATCTTATGACCATAGATGTATAAAGAGAACTAGGGTCCCAGTCAGTCCTGCGAAAGTTGTTCAGTGTCGCAAGAAGCCAAAGAAGTTCGACTTCCCGGCCATAAAAGTACCCAGATCTTCTGCATTGTTGAATGTACTAGCGTCTCACCAACTTCCTGTTAGCCGTTTGCTAACTTGAATGGGGATAAAATGATTTAATTCTGCAGCTCTTCTAGACTTTCCAAATGTTATTGGACTGAATGGATCCACTTCTGATGATGAAACGAGTCATTTCGCAGTCTGAGACTCTCAAAAAATTGATTTACAGTCGTCTCTTTCACAATGTGAGGCTATAGAAAAAAGTATTTTTGGGCCCAGTGGCATCATGAGACATCATGTGCAAACGTTAGTGGCTCAGTCCTGATCTTGGTTGGTATGTTTGCCTAACACATCTGTTAGTCCTCAATCTAAAGGATTATCTGGGGTTATTGTGGAAAAACTTTGAATTTCCAGAACTGTACGATAACAAACTGACCTGAGGCCAGATAGAAAGGTATTGATCACTTGATCAAATATCAGCAAACAGATGAAGCTTCCAGGTTTGTTGTAAAAACACAGATTCGGTCCCTGTAATGTGTTGATCCTACGTTAGCAACATTAGCATTGCAGCTGATAAATACTGCGTGTGTACATTTTAAAGTTGTGAACAGACGAACTCAAGCTCTGCTCGTTGCTGATTTGGACGGGACGACTGACGGGACCAAGTTGGACCAGGTCTGGTAAAAATGGTATTTTGTTGGTGTCACAATTACTAAATAAAAATGGACTTTTTTGGGATATTTTTTATATTTCTCAAGAAATGTAGAATTTAATTTACTATTAAAGAATTTGCAGTTGTCTTAGAAGCAATTCCTTCAGGTTTTATAAACTTAATGCAAAGAAATAATGTAAAGAATTTAAATGTAGCCTTTTATGAGAAACAATAATTAAGTAACACATAGTGAGAATTATATTTTTTCACTGTGAACTAGTAAACTGTACTCTCCACTTTAAAACTCTTCACAGCAACATTTGACTGTGTGGTTGCTCTGGTAGCTCCAGGCTCCTTTATGACTGTGATACTGTCCGACACTTCTGACTGTGCAACCAGCACACACACACACACACACACACACACACACACACACACACACACACACACTCATATACACACACACACACACTCAGACATACACACGCAACTCCCCCTGGGACACAGCACGCTACAAAGCATGCAACTCTCTGCTGCCTTGCAACACACTCAGTTGGACACAAAAAGAGCATCATTAAGTGTGTGTGTGTGTGTGTGTGTGTGTGTGTGTGTGTGTTGACTCACTGGCCTGGAAGCTGAAGGAAACCCTCTCCTCATGATACTGAACACCAGAGAAATAATAACTCTGAGGTCATACGTGTCCTACTTTATGTTCACAGCTGAGATCAGACAGCAGGGACGAGACAGTGATTTTAGCAAGTGGCTTCCACTGGGAAATAAGCTAACAGACAGAAGCTAACAGACAAAAGCTAACGGTCAGCAGCTAACAGAGAGAAGCTAACTGACAAAAGCTAATGATCAGAAGCTAATGATAGAAGCTAATGGACAGAAGCTAACAGACAAAAGCTAACGGTCAGCAGCTAACAGACAGAAGCTAATGGTCAGCAGCTAACAGATAGAAGCTAATGGTCAGAAGCTAATGGATAGAAGCTAACAGATAGAGAAATAATAACTCTGAGGTCATTTGTCACTTTAATTTGCACCAAAACGGGTGAAATTGATTCACCATCGCTCATGCTTCCTAACTGAACAGATTGATATCTCTGAAGCTTAACTTTCTTGGTGTTATGCTGTGATGATTAAGAGTTTGACCAGTGTAGTACAACAGTCACAGAGGACCTTTTTCTGCACGGAGTACTTCTACTGTTAATACTTTAAGTAGCCTAAATTTTCTATACTTATGTACATTAGTAACACTGAGCATTTTTACATTGTGGTATTAAGTTTAGTCTTATTTGTCTTTTATTTGACTACATTTACAGTCAAGCAGTCAACAAAAATGTAAATATCATATCTCAGCTGCCCTCCAACAATCCTGACGCAATGTTTGTATGGAGGAGAAACACTCAAGTGAAACTAAAAATGTTCTGAATACTTCCTCCACTGCTGCTTTCATTTGTCACTGAACCAGACTTGAGTTCTGGTTTAATCTTTTCCTCCTTAGTTTGGTTTGTGGAAAAACTACAGTTACGAACCTCAGAGGCTGTTGCTATGGAGACGGCATCAGAGCTGTATCATCGATTCAAAATCCAAACTTGAATTGATTCAAATTTGATCGACGAGCACCACAAAGATTAACCTTTAACTTCACCTGCCATCGGCTGCACGGCAACAGAGTCTGAAGCTCTCTGATTGGAGGATTTTTTGGAGACCAGATTCAAGCAGGTTACCTGAGTGTGTCTGGAGAAGTGTGGCGAGTAAAACCTGATGATACACGTGTTCAGTCTGTAAACACACTTCAGGTATGACATCACTCTGTGTGTGTGTAGATGTGTATTACTCACATAAATGTGTTTACAGACGCATTGTGGTGACTCACTTTCCTTTTGGAGACATGACGCAGGCCCCCGTAATGCAAATCATTACATTTTAGGTTGAAGACTTGATTTAAGGTTTGAGTTAGAGTTAAGGGTTAGTCTCCAGGACATGAATGCAAGTCAATGTTATGTCCTCTATAGTGACAGAAACACAACTGTGTATGTGTATGTTAAACATTAGTTACATCTGGTGAGTAGAGGTGGTGGTGAGAAGGAGGGTCGGAGATGCTTGTTTCCGTGGCAACCGCAATGAGGTTCCAGAGCTGCATCCCTGTCCCCGTGGCAACCGTGCATGCTGGCTGTGGACGGGGTGATGAATGTGACTCAAACAACCAAATCAGAAGAAGAAGAAGAGACAATAATTACTTTAGTTTTGAATGCAGTACTTGTGGTAATTGTTTTTAACTAAAAATAGAAAAAAAACAGTAGCTCTGAGTTCAGAAGTCACTTTTATGTGACTGACAATAAATAAAATTACATAACAAACAGACATACAAATACAGTACAGTAATTTTGGACATTTGGATTCTTATTTATGACATCAAAACTATGAAGAAGCACTACATATGGAATCATGTAGTAACCAAAAAAGTGTTAAACAAACCAGAATATGTTTTATAATTAAGATTATTTAAAGTAGCTTTGATTACAGTTTTGTACACTTTCCGTATTCTCTCAATCAGCTTCATGAGGTCGTCAACCTGAATGGTTTCCTATTAACACATGAGCCTTGTCAAGAGTTAATTTGTGGAATTTCTTGCCCTCTAAATGTGTTTGAGACCATCAGTTGAGTTATGCAGATGTAGGGTTGGTAGACAGATCTATACAATGATCAGCCTTGTTTGACTGCTGATCTAATCCATATTATGGCAAGAACCACTCAAAGAAGTAAAGAGAAACAACAGTCCATCGTTACTTTAAGACATGAGGGTCAGTCAATCTGGAAAATTTCAAGAACTTGAATGTGTTGCGAAAAAACCATCAAACGCTCTGATGAAACTGGCAAAGAGTTATAATAGGATGGGGTGTGATGACACCCACCTCTCCCCCAGGGGACATGTACTAAAGGGGGAGACAAGAAGGGAGCAAAGGGGATTCATAACAGGAACCACAGAAGAAGAAATAAAATGGTAAATGGTCTGTATTTGTATAGTGCCTTTCTACTTCTTCGACTTCTCAAAGCACTTTTACATTACATTATTCATACAGGAGGAATCGATTCTTTCACACACTGAAGCTGTGGATCTCTAAGATCGAACCACCATCACCTTCTGATTGAGGGACGACCCACTCTGCCTCTGAGCCACAGCCGCCCCCCATTAGAGAAGGAGGGGCTCTGAAAATCAACATGTACTGCAGAGTATGTATAGAGATGTATATATATATATATATATATATATATATATATATATGTGTGTGTGTGTGTGTGTGTGTGTGTGTGTGTGTGTGTGTGTATATATATATATACACACAATGTAATATGTAGCATGTAATATATTGTGTGCACGGTGTACTTAATAAATAAAATAGAAAAATATAATAATAAAATAAAAGAATAATAGCATGCATGTAGACTGGTATAATTCCTGTCATTGTAAATACATATGAATAAAGTTATTATTGGTACATTCAACGTCTGAAGGTGTTTTCGTGAACGCGCGGGGACGAGCACGTGAGGGTCCATTAATTCACAAAACTTCAGAGGGAAGCTCGTGTCCGCGCCCCCTCAGCGGCCGCGCGCATCCTCTCCTCTCCTCTCCTCCGTCTGTGAGCGAGCGTCAGGATCCAAGGACGGAGCGCGCGGGCTCGCGAGCCTCAGGTCATCTGGAGACAGGGAGCATCAAACCCAGCGGGTACCGGGTACCGGGATTAGAACAGAATAAGGAATAATGAATTAAACAAAGGAGGGAAAATAACAATCAGGGGGTTCAGATGGTTCTTTATTTGACGAGGCGACGTGATGAAGACGCGGTGAATCAACAGGACGAGGCGGCATCAACAATGTCAGCGGGGTTTGTCGTTTAAACTGTGAATGAAAACCAACATTTAATCGATCAGAAAAGCGGCAGGAATCAGGATCTGATCCCCCGGTGAGACACGCTGAGGGCAGCCAACAAAAACAAAACGTCACCGCAGCTTTTCACCGGTTCAACATCTGATTTATTAAAAAAAAAATTTGATTCTTCAAAATTTGAAGAATTAAAATAAAAAAGAATTAAACACCTTTAACCTGATGAGAGGCAGAGGAGGCTGACGGTACCGGGGGCTCTGGGAAGGATCACCGTGATTTAAATAAATCACAGACGGTGAAATCAACAGGAGACCGACTGGACGACGCAGTTTTCTGACCCGAGAGGCGGAAAAAAATATCGGTTTTATTTTGAAAATCTGCTGGAGAATCAGAACCAGAACCGGCTGCAGACAGTAAGTCACACTTTAATACATTTATGTGATTTGTTCCTCTGTTTACTAAGTCTACTTCTTAATTCAGGATGATCAACTCGGGAAATTGATTAAATATTCAGTCCCACGTCTTCACCAGCCCTCCCTGACAAATGACGTCCTCCTTCACCGTTTTGTTTGAAATAAATAATTAGTAAAAAATGCAAAAATAAATCAGCACAGATTCTAAAACACCATTTTCTGCATCAGTTTCTTCAGAATTTGGATATTTTCTGTCATTTCACCCTCTTCCTCTTTTTAACCTCAACCTTCTAATGCCCTTTCTACTCTTTGTGGATTCATTTTTATAATAATAATAATAATATAACATTAAAATCTTGGTCATTTTATATTCATCTCTCACATTAACCCATTAAAGAATCATAGAAACAGAACTGTCTGGGTTCTGACATCAATTTTAACAGGTGAGACATGAAAAATTGAAAAAATCAAATCTATGAGAGTAACATAATGTCTAAATTAATTAAAAATGAATTAGAATAAAAGAAGGTATCATATAATAATGAGATAAAGCAGGATTATTTACAGATTAAGGGAATAAAGTTCTTGAACCAATCAGTGATCCACATGTAATTGTGAAGCCACGCCCACCAGACACCCAAGTCTCTGATTGGTCGCTGCTGCTGTCAGTCCCAAAATGATTGACAGGTGTGTTAATAACCTGTGAAATTTCACTTCATGCTCATTTCGATGTTTAATATCAATAATTATCTGTACGGTGAATAATCAACAGCCAGGAGCCGGTTAGCGTAGCTTAGCATAGTGACTGGAAACAGGGGGAAACTGCTAGCATCCTAAAGTAACAAACCCCACCTCCCAGCACCTCTAAAGTGGTTTGTTTAATCTGAGCAAAGTTTAAAAACAACAGTTGGCCGTTAAATGTGGGGTTATGTATCAGACTATTTTGAGGCAAATAAATCAGCATCACCCCGCAAAGACTCCAGGAAGTTACGGCTGCTGGCTAGCTTTTTCCAGTCCCTATGCTAAGCGAGGCTAAACTGCTAGCTGTAGCTTCATATTCCCTGTGCACACATGACAGTGGCTGTCGCTGTGACTTCTGTCTATCTAGCGCCATCATCAGGTCACATTTCAGACAGGAAATGGGAAGGTCAGGTGACGGTTGCGACTATGCAGCCCATTTAGCTTCCAAGGCTAACGAGTAAGATATTTTAAAGTGCCAAAACTTTGGTTTATGATCAAACACCTGTAAAAGTGAGGACATTCCCATCAGCCTTTGCTGCACTTTGTGTTTAGTAAATATTATACATGCTAAACGTCTGTTAGCCTGTTAGCATTGTTATTGTGAGCTTGTTAGCATTTATCTCAACCTGAGCCTCACAGAGCTGCTACCGCACTTTGTTTTAACCTTCCTCTCCTCCTCCTCTTCCTCAGTGGAGCTCCGGGGCATGCTGCTCCTCACCGTGCTGCAGTTCTGCTCGGTCGCTCGCGGCGGCTGCGAGCCTCGGCTGGTGAACATCGGCGCCGTGCTGAGCCAGAAACGCTACGAGCAGGTGTTCAAGGAGGCGGTGAGCCAGGCCAACACTCTGTACGGCAAAGACAAGTTCAAGATGAACGCCATCTCTGTCACACACAAACCCAACGCCATCCAGATGGCTCTGTCCGTCTGCGAGGACCTCATCTCCAACCAGGTGAGGGCGCTCCGCCATCCTGTCACATGACTCACATGATTTACATCAGAGTTGGACGGAATTTGATGGAAAAATATCTTGTTTTTCAGTCAGTTCGGGAAACATTTCACTCAACAGCTGAAATTGTTGATGTCACTTAAAGGAACAGTTCTACATTTAAAGAAGTTTTTTTTACCACTCTCATTTCTGTATGCAGAATAATAAGCTGCAGTTGGTTAGCTTAGCTTAGCATAAAGACCGAAAACAGAGGGACTATTTTTCTATTAAAGCAAACAAACATTGGACTGTTCCTCTAAATACACACAGGTTGTGGACAAACATAATATTTAAGAGAGAAACAGGTCAAAGGTTAAATCTGTTGCTGTCTGTCTTTTGACGTGACATTGAACATTGAACATTCAAATTAAAGCTACAAATAAAGACACTCAAGTTGAGAGACTGAAATAAGTATTTTGATCACCATCATCATCATCGCCCACTGCAGAAGAAGCTGAATGAATGAGGGTTGTTTTAAGAACAGAAAGTAGATTATGTGATGCGGGAGAAGGAAGAAATAAATGAACGAAGGATGAAGAAAGTGAGACGTGAGAAGTAATAAAGTATTTTAAGGAAGGAGAGGTTGAGGGACAGACTGGAAGAAGGAGGGATGGATGACAGAGAGATGAGATGTGTTGGAGGACAAAAGAGACACCACAGGAGGATTGTGGGTATTGTAGTTCAACCTGCTCTGTTGCTAAATGTCCTCTGTGAAGCTGAAGGTGAAACCTCTGTTCTCTCTCTCTCCCTCCCTCCTTCTCCCTGTCGCTCTCTCTGTCCCTTAAACTCAAATCTCTTTATTGACACGATCATAATTATGTAAAGTATTAAATATTGTTCATGATGAAGATTCAGGATGTGAGATTAAAAAGAGCAGCTTTTGTTCTCCATGTTTTAGTTTTGTTACCACAGAGATTCGCCATGTTGTTTATAGATATTTGTTCCTCTATTTAGTAAACAATTAGCAGGTTAATCAATTAGTCAATTAAAATGAATCAATAACACATTTGATAATCAATCACTAGTTCCATTTAAGAGCCTCTACATGTCATGATTTTCTTTTTCAGTATAACCAGGACTGTTTGAAAATGAGACTAAATATAGGACTGAAGTCAGAGTAGAAACATTTTTACAAAATTAATTTCATCGGAACCAGTTTAAATTGATAAAGTAAAACATCAAAGATTTACTTCCAACCAAACCAGGTCGCTAATCCATCCGACTAATCAATCACAGGCAGCTGCTCATTAAACTCCTTACAATCCTTCCCACCTTCAAGTAGAACCAGACAAACCAAACTTTGATGCCTGAATGTCGACTGGATCAATAACACACAGAGAAAACACGCACTCATTAGGACCTGAGCGATTGATATGATGATCATTTATAGTGAGAAAGACCACGATGGTGTTTCGCTCGGACTGATGGAGTTAAAGTAACTCCTTTTAAGCAGAAAGACGCCACAAAAGTATTGATTTCAGCTTCTCAAATTGATTATCTGAGAGATTTTCTTTGTGTTTCTTTTGACAGTAATCTGAATATCTTTGGTGGTACGACGTTACCGTTATCGTTCACTGCTTTCTGATGTTAATAGGCCCTAAAAGATTTATAGATTAATTCAGAAAATAATCAGCAGCATATAAAAATGGTCATTAGTTGCAGCCCTAATCAATTATAATCAGTTCTACTTTGCAGCTGTTTTCGCTGTCCTGCTGCGGTTAATATATCTCAACACTGCAGATGTTTCAGATTAAAAGCATGCCCACAATAACAGGCATTATGCCCTTTGAGCCACTGGAGGGCTTTTAATGTGAAAACCGCACTTGATTTTCTGAAGTAGACAAAATGCAATTAAGTGCAATACATTAGTAAACTAATCTTCCTCATTTCAATCAATCACCAGTTTAATACGTTTTGATTTTTAATGTAATACAGATGTTCACATTGTTGTGCCAGCGACTGAAGATTGTTTTCATTATCAGTTCATGTTTTTATTAGTTTTACATGAAGTCAATCACAAAGCAGAAAATGATGAGTCAGACTGATTCGATGAAGCTTCAGAACAACAACAAAGTTTCATCCAGAAGTTTCCAGGATTAAACCTCAGAGCTTCTTATCTTGAACATTAAAGTGTTGGCAGCAGCCTGTTTGTGACCTTCGGCTCTGAAACTGTGATTAAAGGCAAATAAAAATAAATGGACTGATGGAGCTGCTGCTGCTGCTGCTGCAGGAAAATCAGACTGAGATGAAACACATCACTTGTCTCATTTAGTTTGTCGCAGTTCAGCTCAGTTAGTGTGAGACATGTCATCTGTCTTCATCGGCACCGAGCCGCGACTGGGTGCAATTAAGTCAAAAACTGCACAGCTCAGTCATTTGGGAAAACACACAGACATGTGACTTACATTTCATGAGGAAATCATTATCTCTCATGTCCATCGCAAATGAACGACCATGAATCCACTCAGAAATCATAGGAAAAAAAGATGCTCCCTACAACTGCAGAACTTGCCTGAGAATCTTCATGTTTTTAAGTTTTCTTCAGTGTCAGAGTAACATAGTGACAGTTGTCTGTACATTAATGGGCACACTGCAAACAGGAACTACTAATAAGTCATTCAGGACACTTTTTATTGAGCCACTTTGACTGAATGTAAACAAATGTAGGCTAAGAAACTGGTCTCAATCTGTATCCCTCCAAAAAGAAGTGATGAAATCCACTGAGCTTTTTTTTGCACTGGCAGTGGATTTCTTTGACGACTAAAGGCTAAAACCTACTGGAAGAGTATGTGTTACTTTACAGCTGTGACGCGGCCGCTGGAGCCGATCGCACCCTATTAAGTTTCAAATCCCACTAGAAGCACTGTGGCGCATTTCAAAGCGTCACAGAAGCGGCTCGGAGCCCCTGGTGTGTTTTTGACGGAAGCTGCGGTCACGTGAAGCAACACAGAGCAGATGAGGCGAACAGGAAGTCAGACAAACAAATGGCAAAGAGAATTCGAGAGTTTCGATCGTATATTCCACCACCACATCAATATTATTCTATAATCGGTGGCACCAGGCCAGACGTTAACCGATCAGAGTGTTTTCAACACCATGACAAGAGGTTCCTCTTGGATGTGGAGGAACACTTTCACTGCAAATAAACACAAACAACAAAAACATTTAAACCAGAATAAGAAACTCAGCCTCAGGAAATCGACTAAATCAACAAAATCTGAGCAATTCAACTAATCAGCCAGGCAGAAGCAGCCCTAAAGTATGGGAACAGCAAGGTCAAGTTTTTTATTTCCGCCATGCACTGATGAATATAAAACAAGAGGTCAGAATGTCAGCTTTTATTTCCTGGTATTTACATGCATGTATGTATTATAAATTTAGGCCAAGGCACCATTGTATCACCCCCATTTTCAGGTGAGAAAACAGGTGGAACATGTGAACATGTGTTACTCAGGTGATTCCTGGTGTGTTAATTGTTAACAGCAGAATGACATTTTTAGTAGCAATTTTAAAGACTGACTTTGTCGGATCTACTCATGGACAGTGTAAAATTTCCAGCAAAATTAGATTAGCATATATATATGTATATTTTTAAAAAATAATCATGTCCAATCGGATCTTTTGGACCAGTGAAGACCTGTTAGTGGAAGTACCTGTAGTATGACACATTTAGACTTTTCACATTAAAAGACTACCAGAAATGAAATGATTTATGCCTCTTGAGCCACTGGAAGGCTTTTATTTTGTAAGCATTTGTAGTTTTTGTAGGTTAGATTTGTTAAATTTCTTTTCAATTCAATTAAATTAAATTCAATTTATTTTGTATAGCCCAATATCACAACAGAGTTGTCTCACAGTGCTTTACAAAGTTCACTGAGTTCACCGTTCTTTGACGGTATCTTAAAAAAACAACAAAGTATAACCTGTTGGAATTAATTATCGAGGTAAACAAGTCACTTTACATGCAAAATATGAAAAACTCTCAAGTTATCAGATCAATAAATGTCCTCATGTGAATGTAGCAACAGTTTGTTTCCTAGTAGGTTTTAATCAGTGAGAGGAATTTAAAGACAAACTGAAGCAGCAGAAATATTCACAGTTTCTGTGCAAACCAACACAGAAACAGAAAGACGAGCAGAGAAAAGTCATTTTCACTTTCAACATCCTTCAGTAACGTGTTTCCATTGTAGAAGAAATGAGGCCAACATGGCGTCGACGTGTTGGACGAAGGCTTTGTTGTTGAGAGAGAGAGACAATCAGAGACACTCGTACGGAGAGAGAGAGAGAGAGAGAGAGAGAGAGAGAGAGAGAGAGAGAGATGGACGTCAGATTAACATCCTCTCTCTCTCTCTGCAGAAACAGAGATGTAATCCGTCCATCCTCCCAAAGGAGAGATGGAGGGATTATAGAGACAGCAGCGTAGACACACACACACACACACACACACACACACACTCACACACACTCACACACACACACACACACACACACACACTCTCTCACACACACACACACACACACTCACACACACATGTACAGTCACATAAAGGCTGTATAACAGTGTGGTTGCTGCAGGCTGGTTCTCTCTGTACTACATGCGTGATGTAGAATTTATCTCAGTGTTTCCACCATCTCAAACAGCCAGAGGTGGAGGAAGTATTCAGATGCTTCACTGAAGTGAAAGTACAAATACCACATGTGAAAAATACTGTGTGTGAGTATAATCTAAATCTAAATAATAGTAAAAGTACTAAAACTGTCCCCTGTGACTGTTGTACTGTTATATGTTCTGTCATTAGATGATTATTCCTCATCATTCGTGTAAAAGCAGGACGTACTGCCGGAGCTCATTGTGAACTATTTAGTATCAGACTGCAGCTGATGGGAGAAATGTCGTCACGATGACCCAGAGCCCAAAGTGACTCCTTCACACTGTTCGTTCTGTCCAACCAACAGTCCAAACCTCAACCCTCATTAAAAAATACATTAAATTATTAAAATAAAAGCAGCAAATATTCACATATGAGAGACTGGAACCATGAAATGTTTTTTACATGAAAATTTACTTAAATTATCAGCAAAATAATTTTAAAAGCTTTCCATTAGCTTCTTTTTGTTTATCTAGTCTGCTGAAAATATTCATATTGGATCCATGAAATGTACATGAAAGAAGATTCTCTTGATCAACCAATTGATTAATTGACCAATCAATTAATCAGCTGTACTTGTATGAACTGTTGGGTAGTTTAAGCCTAACTTATGATAAAACATTTTATAGACTCTTGATGTATTTTCTGTGCAAACATGTTAATATGTTAGTAACTAAAGCGTCACATAAATGGAGTAAGTGGAGTTTCACTAAGTTGTGCTTCAGTACAGTACTTGAGTAAATGTACTTAGTTACTTTCCACCTCAGGTCTACATACAGCACTACCTTACTTTCAGTAGGCCAAGTTAATACAGTGTTAGATCTAGAATTCATATTTGAATTAAATTTGATGCAGTTCCACCTTATTTAAATTGATTAAATCTAGTTTCACATGACCAGACAGGTTAGAAACAAACCCTCAGTTTAGCTTGGATTAAAATAATGTCTTCTTCTTCTTCAGGTCTATGCGATCCTGGTCAGTCACCCTCCTCAGTCCAACGACCACCTGACTCCAACACCTGTCTCCTACACGGCCGGTTTCTACCGAATCCCTGTGGTCGGCCTGACGACACGCATGTCGATCTACTCCGACAAGGTAACCTGAAGCACCGCCAACACTGTTATTACACCTGCAGCAGCTCCCTGAGCCCCACGGGACGATGCTGATGTTTTAAAAAGTGTTTCTGTTAGCTCCATTAGCTGTTAGCTCCTTTTGCTCCGTTAGGTGTTAGCGCTGTTAGCTTTATTAGCTCCATTGGCTGTAAGCTTTATTGGCTCCATTAGCTGTTAGCTCAGTTAGCTCCGTTTGCTCCGTTAGGTGTTAGCACTGTTAGCTTTATTAACTCCATTGGCTGTTAGTTCTGTTAGCTCCGTTTGCTCCGTTAGGTGTTAGCACTGTTAGCTTTATTAACTCTGCTAGGTGTTAGCATTGCTAGCTTTATTTGCTCCATTAGCTGTTAGCTCTGTTAGCTCCGTTAGCTTTATTAGCTCTACTATGTGTTAGCGCTGCTAGCTTTATTAGCTCCATGGCTCTAGGCTCTGTTAGCTCCATTAGTTGTTAGCTTTGTGAGGCCACCAACCCTTCCCCACTCATTCCCTGTCAGATAGTTGAAGTTTCAGTGTTGCTTGTGTCTTTACTTTTGAGCCACCTGTACCTGCACACCTGTCAGCCCACCTGTACCTGCCTGTAAGCTCATATGTGTCCTCACTGGGTCATTAAATCATTGAACTGTCCCTGACGCAGGGCAACAATAAGCTGCCTGGTGTCCAGTTTGCTCTTTGAAGGAAGGAAAATAATTGGAAGTAGTAAAAAATAGTCTCCGGTGTTTGAGAAATGTAATAATACTACTGATGCTGATATATTAAAATATTAAACTATATATTTGAGACATTCACGTCCTCAGCAGGATTGAATGGGCTTCATAGGAAGAAAGTCTGAAAGTACTGAGTATTTTATTGTTGTGCTTTATTGTTATCGGTATTCTGTTCTTGGTTCTGCTTCTCACTCTTCAATAGCATTTTCCTGATCGTGTTTATTTTATTGTTGGACATATTTATTAAATCCGTTAAGAGGAGTCTGACCTGGGTGGTTTTCCAGGTGTTCGTGCAGTCTGACGGAGAATTCAGAGGTCATACATGTTGAGACTGTCCTGTGTCGTCTTTAGGCTCCATTAAGTGCAGGTTAGAGAATATTTAGTCCAGTTTGTCCCAGTTTAGAGACACTTTTAGAACTGGAAACCACTCAGAGCCTCTCTCAGGTTTACAATATTGATGAAATAATTCAAAGTGTTATCAGTCCCAGAATACCCCAGCACTCCCAGTGAGCAACGCTCCAGTTACTCTCCAGTTTATTGGACAGGATTTAAGATAGTGATGAAATATTCACGTGTTTATCAGTCGGTGTTTCAGGTGGAGTAGGTGTATGTTTGATTTTCACACCAGCAGCAGCCCTTCGCTCAGATTCTGTCACTTTCACTGAGATTTCATGAAGATATAAAACAGTTAAAGGGTCAGTTCACCCAAATTGCAAACAGAATAAAATAAATCAAGTTGCATTTGTCAAGTCAGTTCTATTTATGCAGCCCAAAATAAAAAAATGACACGTTTCCCTTAAAGGGTTTTCAGTCTTTTGTCAAAAGAATTCATGCTCTTCTTCCTCAGAGCATCCATCTGTCGTTCCTGAGGACGGTGCCTCCGTACTCACACCAGGCTCACGTCTGGTTCGACCTGATGAGAGAGTTCAGATGGAACCACATCATTTTGATCGTCAGCGATGACCACGAAGGCCGAGCTGCTCAGAAGAGACTGGAGACGCTGCTGGAGGAGAGAGAGACCAAGGTCAGATATATACACACACACACACACACACACACACACACACACACACACACACCACACACGCACGCACGCACGCACACACACACACACACACACACACACACACACACACACACAGTCAGTGTGAGGACACGCGTGAGCTGCACATCATGTGTGTATATGTAACAATGTGTGTGATTCTCTAATCAAGGTGTGTGTGTGTTTGTCACTGCATGAAAAATAATGAGCTACAGTGTGTGTGTGTGTGTGTGTGTGTGTGTTTGTATTATCTCATCAGTCCACCTCTTCATCCGTCAGACTGCAGTTTTACTTCTATAAACTGTTAAATCGTTAAAACCAGGCTTCATAACACAGAGCTGCACACAGCAACCCTGCAGCGGTGAAAGCTAGCAGAGCAGAAACTAATGATGAATAAAAGAAGGCGACTTTTTGAGGCTGATATTGAAATGTTGGAGTTTTAAAAACCTGATATACCTGAAAAACCTGAAATCTTGACTAATACTAATATTAATTATTATTAATATTTCTAGACACAACCCGAAACATTAAATAAACAAAATAAATGTGGACTTTTAACAATTGTGGCCCCAGGAAAAAGGTGGAAGATGTTTACAATGTACAGATAAACTTGTCTCTACCAGTCGGTGAATTTAAATTTAACATCGTATATACATATAAATGTGCTATGAGCTGCTACTGGCCAATTTTGTGGGTCAGACTCTGTTAGCTATCGCTTACTTAGCCTATTTAGCATATACTTACATTAAGCTAGTCGGCCTGCCTGCTTATGTAAAGCTTTAATTTTCTGCTACCTCACTTGAATCTGACGGGATGTGATTTCAAGCGTGACTAAAATATGGAGCCTGTATTGTAGTTCTGCCGTCTGCAAATGTGTTTGTGAAACTGCACCATAATACTCTGTGTGTGTACTCATTTTGTGAATGTGGGTAAGAATCTCGAAATGCGCATTCAAAGGATTTGAAAACGTGTCCTCAAAACACTGATGATTTAAATTTTGACAGAAAAGACTTCCTCCTCCGTCTCCGTCTGCTGTTCTTTGGCTTTGAGGTTTGTTAGATTGTCTGTGCAGCTGAACAACTGTTAGTAGAAATGAAACTGCTCTCTGTACATCCTCCATCATCCCTCCATCAAGCCTCCATCATCCCTCCATCATGGGTCCATCATCCTCCTGGCTTTTATATTCTTTCTGCCAGAGGCTTCAAAGCAGCTTCTCTTTCGTCTCTTTCTTTTCTTCTTTTCTGTTTTTCTTCAATCTCCACCAAGAGTGTTTTGTTTGTTGTTCGTCCTGTTGGCCTGCGTGCCTCCTCTGTCATCGTCAACAGGGTTAAACAGCGCACGCTCGTCATAGCGGCCGTCAGTCACTGTTTACCATTAGTTTCCGATGTAGAGGAAAACACTGAAGGTGTTGGCATCACGCAGGGAGAATCACACCACCAGTAGCTTTAGGAGCATTGTTATTCACGTCAGAGATCAGAAAAGAAAGCCAGAAGATGAGTCGGCATCGTTTAATTGTCCCTTACCTGTGAGGCAATGATAAGATGTACGGTAGATGTACAGTGTTCAGGTTTTTGGGGAGTCCAGGTTGAAGTTACCTGGTTATGGTGGCTGGATCCAGAACCTGGATCGGTCTGCTGTGTGCTTCCTTAGACCAAGTTACATCAGTAGTCAGTAAAATAAGCAATATTCTGAAAAAACAATATATTTATGTTGAAATAAATTGCTCCTGTCTTCTGTTACTGCTAATCAGATGGTGAAGAAATGAATCGTCACCTTATCAGGCAGTGGTGGAAGAAGTATTCAGATCCTTTACTTAAGTAAAAATATTAGTGCCTCACTGTGTAAATACTCCACTACTACTAAAAATCCTGCATTCAAAACATTACGGGTAAAAGTATTTATTTTCAAAATGTTCCCTGTCAGTGTTTTCCTGTTATATTTGATGTTTCTGGATTAATATCACTGCTGCATTAATCTGTATGATGCAGTTTACTGCTGTAGATGTTAAAGGTTGAACTAATTTTAACTACGTCATATCCTGTCAGGTAGTTTTATCACCACGGTCTATAAGATCGTCACATGTCTGTAGCACAGCTGTCCCGTGAGAACCACGGATCTCTAAAAAGTCAACTTTTCATCAGAAAAGCAGCTTGTTTTCAGCTTTGTGGGAAAGCATCTTCCAGCTGATCCAAGAGGGTTTTCAATGATTTATTTAGAATAAGAAGTAGGAGAGTTTTCACGGTTTTCATTGGACAGGGGCCGGATGAAAATTTGTATTCTAAGTAGTAAAAAGAGGAGTTAAAAAGTACAATATTTGCTCTTGTGTAGTTCAAGTACCTCGAATTTGAAACTTTCCTAAAGTACTTCAGTAAACAAATCCAGAAATCACAGACACACCTGGATCTGTCTGAAATATCTGAACACCAACGCTGCTCTGATTACAGTCAACACGTGACAACTTACCTGAACCTCCTCTAATGTCTCTTCTGTTCATGGAAACATCCTGAAAATGATCCAAACCAGAAGAAAAGGGACACTAGTGTCCAAATGTAGTTAAATATGATGGGAAGTTCACCAGTGGTGACTTCTCTCTGTCTGAGAGCACTTTTTTTTTTTTCTTTTTGTGGACTTCAGCTCTTACTTCTGTCATGTGTCCCTCAATTGTTTTTTCTATCATTGTATTTTGCAAATTGTTAAATTTCAAAACATTTTCTGTTATTAAAGTCATTTGTGTGCAGTCTTGGTGGAGGTTAGTTTATTTTCTTCTCTTTTTTATTATGTTTTTCACACTTTAGTCTTTTTCTTTCCTCTACTTAAAAAAACATTAATTTTACTTGGTTTGGCGTTTTCTCTCTCTCTCTCTCCGTCTGTCTCTCTATGCGCCTCTCTGTCCGTCTCTCTGTCCATCCCTCTGTCCGTCCCTCTGTCTGTCTCTCTGTCCGACCATGTCATCTTTCAGTTCTTCACATCCGTCTGTTGTCTGGTTTCTCATCACTTCGACACTGAAGGAGCTCGGAGTCGGAGGCATGCAAATACATCTCAGCTGCTTCTGTCACGGACAAATGGACGGACAGACAGACGGAGAGTCCGATCTGTTGTTATTCCCTCTGTCAGAGTGTAGAGGTGCTTCAGCAGCAGGACCTGAGAAATACATTAGGCTGCTGACTGCAGATTTAAGAGAAGACAACCAGAAGTGATCAATGACACGTCAGTTAATCAATAAATTCATCAACAGACAATGTGTGTATACCAGTGAAAAAGCATTAGCCTGAAAATATATTTAATATGTGCAAAGTAAAAGTCCTCATTATGCAGAATAGCTCATTTCAGAATAAGACGTATGATATCATTGGATTATAACTATTGATTACTTAATGTATCGTTTTTATGAGTCCCTCCCCCAGGGATCAATAAAACCTCACTGATATATGATTCATTTGTTGATTATGTTTTGTATAACTAATCTTAATCTGAAAAAATAGCTAACTTTATCATATATATTCAGTGATGTATAATATTTCAGTGTGAAACGTAGAGGAGTTCTTTTCCACCACTGATTACAGTAATTTAACTAAGTAACGCGAGTAAGTGGAACGATAATCCATTATCACAAATTACTCAATTTGAGTGCAAATGACTAATACAGATTAACAGAGATTAACCCTGTCAGTCCCAACAGATCGCCTGTGTCCCAAATCTCTGTTTACGTGAGGTTTGCACACAAACTGATCAATAGCCCTCATTGTTATGATGCTTTAGTGAATTATTCACATTCTACGAGTCGATCGCAGTGCAGTCAGAAAGATTTGTTTTCTAAAACCTTCTCGGAATAAATGACAGCTTAACATAAAAAAATGATCAAAATAAGCATAACTCAGTGAGAGAAGCTCAAAATGAGCATGTAAGATTTACAAATAGGCATTTGATGTGTGAGCGTCTCGGAAGAAATGAAAGTTTATTTTCTGCAGCAGCGTTAAACAGCATGATACAAAGTGCTTTACATAAAGACATTAAGACATTAAGAGACACTAGGCAAAGATAAAGATAAAAGATTTTAAAAAAGCTACAATAGAATAAAACAGGAGAATAAAAACGACAAGTGCAAAATTGGAATTTGTCCCAAAGCAGAAATATATTTGTTGATATTGAACAGAGATACATGTGTGGATATGTTGCACAACATTTTTATATCTTTTAACCTCTCAAACTTGTTAAAATGTAAACAGACCATTTAACTATATATTCTGTTCATTTATAAGCACGATTTATTAACCAGATTTATTAATCCCTGTGCACTAATTACTTCTAATTCTCAGTGACACCTATTGGGCTGTTCCATGCCCTGAGGGCAATCTTATAATAGAAGCTGAATTAAAGACTTCAGAGGTGTTTAAAATCTGTAGAGAGGAAGAGTCCAAATGCCTGTTTCCACTGCGACTTTTATAAGAAACTCAGTGAAGCACAATGGAAGTAAAAATAAAATCTCCTCTGTGAGTCCAGCTGAGACGAGTTAAAGTTTATGAAAGTTAAAATGTGACTTCCTGCCTCTCAGAGGAGCCTCAGTGAAAGTCATGAATGTTAGAGGAGAGGCATGAATATTACAGCACATTAGTTAAAGTAGGTGAACAGAACTGCAGTGCGCGTGTTGTTTCTGAATTAAACATCGATCTGCTGTGGTTCTTAATGAAATAAGGATGAATATCACAGCGGGATGCTGTACAGTTACACTGAAACATGCTGTGGGATAAAATTACACAGCTGCACTGTGTTTCTGCAAAGATCACAAATACCACAAAATAAAAGCCTGTAGTAAAGTTAATGTCAACATAAATAAATAAAGGTAACAAAGGTATTTCCACACCCCTAATTACTAATAACTTCTCCAGTAATATAATAAGCTCACATATATATTTTTTCACTTCCTGCACAGATGTTTCACATTAAAAGCATAATTTGAAACAGGATGTACTGTCATTAATTGTGACTGAAAATTCACATCACTGCTCATTTTTTTTCTGATTTACTCTTGTTTTAATGTGTTAAATAAATGATAAATTCAGTATGATGTCCAAAACACTATTTGTAACAGCTATAGTGTTTTCACTCACTGATTAATTCTAAATCACTTCCACTTTGTCGTTTTCTCCAATCACCTCATGTGGCTTAAAGAAAACAATGCTCCTTTTCTAGTTGGCTTTTATTTTGAAACACATACAGAAAGTGTTGAGTGTCATCGACATAATAATGTAGAAGTGACTCGAGTTAATAAATGAACAGATAAACAATTAAACTAAATAAACAGTTGTTAAGCAGAGAAAGTGAGTATGACATGACTGTTAATTATTGCTGTGGAAACGGACTCAGTACTGAATACTGTAGCTGGTTAGCTAACAGCTATCATGCTAGCCAGCCAAGCTACTGCTAGTCAGTCAAAACGGCTCTCTGAACTTCCCTCTATTCTCCGTGTATACAGCTGTTTACTGACATTTTTTCTCACTATTGTAAATCATTTTGTTAAAAAAAAGGTTAAATAAAGTTTTACATTAGCATATGTTAGCTTAGCTTGGTCTCTAACAGGACGATAAAGCTTCAGAGTTTAATAAAAGCTATATTAGTATGTTTCTGTATGCAAACCATGTTTCTGTTGTGGAGCAGTTTGTACTCTGACAGAGGATTAGCTGGACTGTATCATACTACGATAAAAAGCTACGATAGCTTCCTCAATTTTAGATTATCTGGATCTCAATCAGCTCTGTCAGGACATTTTGTTATTAGTAAATGGCTTAAATTCCTGGTTCAGTATGCTAACGTTGACCTTTGATTACAAAAAATAAAGGAAAAGAAAAATGTGTGTGGATCCACTCGTCGCATTGATTCCAGCTGGAGTTTCACCGTTTTAGATCCTGGTGTCACTGACGACTGTTTACTTCAGGCTTTTTCACAGTAGAGATGTGGTAAAACAAAAGTGTTATTCTATTCTGTCCTATCCTGTCTGTGCTACACAGACTTTACAACCTTTACATATTAACAGGTTCATCCTGAAACACACAGACAGGAAATGTAGTGTGTGTCTTTTAAAAACCAGTGTGTGTGTGTGTGTGTGTGTGTGTGTGTGTTGTTCAGGGACTTGGCGTCAGGATGTAAATTTAATGAGATTAACATTTGGAGCGGATTGAGTGGAGGACTAATGGGACGCTCCGCCGCCACACCGGCTTAACATCAGAGAAGTTTCCTGAGAGGAAAGTTCACAGCTCAGTTCAGGTCGCGCCGATTGAATCCAACTTTACTGAAAGTGAGGCAGGTTTATCTCACCGCTCTGATAATTAACTGAGGCTTATTTTATATTGAATGACACTCTACTGACTCACATCTAAGCACGTTAGCTTCTACCGTAGCTTGTCTTTTTGTTCAGTAGGGATGTTTCAGGACATCAGGTTCATTAGACAACTTTCTTTGTTTCCATTCACTCTGTAACCTAAATATTATTATTAATATATATTGGCCTGATACACTCTACAGTTAATGTTCAATGTGTGCTACGACGTAGACCCAAAGTGTTTATAGTCTTTGAAGATGTTGGATAGATGTATAGCAAACCAGAGAGACCAGAAAGATTTAAAGATTGAATATTGTTATTTAAATCTATTGTATCAAGCATTACGGTTTTCAAAGTAACGGCGCCACTGAGCAAAGATTGATGAGACAAAAACTGGACCAAAAACCAAATGGTGGATTTCATGTGCACTTACATCCTTATCTGAATCAATTTACCGTCATTTTTGATTTACACATTTTCTGCAGTAATTCAATACTCTGATTTTATAATTGGATTAAGACATCTGACCCTTTGATAATCCCTGCCCCCATTAGTTTCTACCTAGGTATACATTCTGAAACACATTTTGAAACAATGGTACTTTCAGAAAAAAAGTAGAAGCAACCTTTTCATTTTAAGTCAGCCACCATTGATTTAGCTGAAAAAACAGACATCGCTAACAGATTTTATGCTGTAGCTGTAGCTAGCATTAGCTAGCATTAGCGAGCTAACATTAAGTCTGTGAGTTGGTTAAAAAACGTTTAACTAAAAGAAACTGAAACTTTTGTAATTTTTAACAAAGCTGAACAACAACTGTTTTGTGAGTTGAGAAAAAACTGAAGAGCAGTAGCGTAGCATTGTAGCATTGTATCCTGCTGTCATTACAGGCGTGAGCTAACCACACACACTGGAGTCGCTCATGGATTCACCTCATCTGTCGACTCAATCTGATGTTTAGACCTCAAATGTTGTTAAAGGTCACTGGAAAAAATACATTTTGGATGAACAATGGCATCAGGTTGTTCTTCATAAAACTACCATCCAGCCATCTAAACGTGCAGTGAGCCACACGACCTACTGTCTCTGTTCCCAGGCTGGATCTTTAGTCATCAGCGTAGTTACAGATGTGTACAGTGTGATTTTAAATCAAGTCTTCTTACTTCTGAAACACTACCTGGAAGTTCAGCTTTCACTTCGGCTCTCTGTGGTGCCCTTTTGACTGTAGAGCTGTCAGTGATGATGCAAAGTCACAATGATTAGTAAGTTTTCTGAGATCTGAATTCACAGCTCACTGGTGAGCGTCTGTCATAGACGGAGTCTCTCTGATTTACAAGCTGTAGATCTAAAATAGATCTTGTTCTTCAGATGTTTGTAAGAATAAGGCTCAGAATTCGACAGGTTCCTTTTTCAAACAGATCATTTGTATTTTTAGAGCAGACGGTGGCTCTAAAAATAAAACACAGCTCTGTTCACAGCAGGTTTGAGGAACTAAATATAGCTGGAAATAACCTGTAAGTTCACGGTGTTACTCTGTGTTATTCTGTAAGCTGCCGTTGACATTGGATTGTTTGAAATCCCTAAACAAGCGCATTTGGTTTTTGTAAACTTTGGTTAGTGAGTTGCAGGTGAATATGCGTTTAGTTTCACAACTTAACACAGTTCTTAATGTGTATTTATTATATTTTTGTCTTTTGTCTTATCACAAAATCTGGAACGATAAGATGCTTAAAAATCCCCAAAATGTCGCCGACACCGAGGGCAGAGGAAATTGTGAGAATTGGTGTCACTATTACAGGATCTGTGAATATTTATCATGTTTGTTTTGAAGAATAACGAGTGAGCTAAAACAACAGTTTAAAAAAATAACAATCTTGTCTCCTGTTTTCAGGAAAAATATCAAAAGTTATCTAAACTCCTGACTTTAGCGTCAAAACCTAACTTTCTGTGATGACGTCACAAAGTGCAGACAGACAGGTGTACAGTCTGTGATGTGTTTGCGCGCTCCGGCCTCCCGTCAGCCTCCCGACTTGCAGAAAACAAAACAATCATTTGTTGGATGCTTTACTGCCCCCCATTTTTTCTGACTGTCTATAATCTTCTTCTGTGTCTGCATATTTTCTCTGTGCACATTACCCATCAGACTAAAAACAGGAACTATGAAAACCTCGACCAACAGAACTTTGACTTCAGGAGAACACCCAAGGTATAAACTTGCATGGTCAAATGATGCACGCCGCCCAACCAATCTCTGAGCTCGCCCAGTAGTAGCCAAACACCAGTCAGCCCCGCCCACCCAAAATCCAACCCGGCTCCAGAGATAGACTCTTATCCTGGTGGCACGTCTTTTCTCCACCATCTCTTTTCTTTCTTTTGATTTTTCATGATTCCTGCACACCGGGAATGGTTTACACTCGCAGGAGAGACGCCCTTCCTCTTCCTCCCGCTCCCTCTCCTCCTCCTTCTCCTCCTCTTCCTCCCCCACCCCCACCCCCCACCTGAGTTTCCTCCATGTGAAGGGTTGCATGCGGCCAGGCTGAGGCTTGGCTCTGTCTGCAGGTCTGAGGAACGCCACCCACCAGGATCCTCTCACTCCTCTGCAACATCAAACCTCCGTTTCTTTTTGCTTTTGGGAAATGAACCACTTTCTCCTCCCTCTCCTGCTCCTGTACTCCCCACCTACCTCTCTTCCCCTCTTCCTTCTCTCCACTCGAATCTTTTTTTGATTTGCGGTTGCATCAGCGCTCTCTAACATGCACGTCCCCGATTGGTTGGTTGGTTGGTTGGAGTCTTGAAAGCGCCTCAGTTTGCATGTGACACCACACCACGCACAACTTTTTGCCCCTCCTCTTTTGTATTCCAGCTTCGACTTTGAGTTTTCTTTCAGTTCAGCAGATCTTGAACACTTTTTGTCTCCATTTTTCGGCCCCGCCCCCCTCCTCCCGTGGTAGCGTGGGTGAGAGGGAGCATGGTCGAGGCTGGGGTCATGAGGGCAGGGTGGGAGCGGGAGGGGATTGTGATGGTCCAGAGCTAATAATGCGTGTCCTATGATGTGTTCTGTGGTGTTTTGTTCTGCCGTGTTTCTCAATGTCCTACGATGCGACCCTGTCGATCTGCGCTGTCACCTGTCGCCCTGCGCGGTGGTCGTCCAGGCGGAGAAGGTGCTGCTGTTCAGCCCGGATACCAACCTGACAGCTCTGCTACTGGAGGCCAAAGACCTGGAGGCCCGAGTCATCATCCTCTCTGCCAGGTTTGTAAAGCAATAACGGTATTTTAGGTGTTTGCCAGAACATAACTAGGTTGTTACCAGGTATCTGGGTGGTAGCTGTCATGCTGTCAGGAGTCTATCTAGTGGCAAGATGGTTGCATGAATATATGGGTGTCTGCAGCGTTACAGCAGTGTGATTTGGTGTTTTTGTGCAGCTGCTAGAAGAGAGGAATACGCCGGTCTGCTGTATTGGTCTATACTGACCCAATTAAGATAACAGCCAGGTGAAAGTTGATCTAAACCAGTTCCTCACAGAGAGGTTTACAGATTTTAAATTTGGGAAAAGGGTACTAGTATTGGATTGGCACTCTTTATCAGTGATGTTAGGTTTGTTAGTGGAGTTTAGGTATTGGTAGGATGTACTGCGTTCACACATACAAGGTTTGACCTCACTTATCGGTAGCTCTTACGGTGCGTTTCCACCAAACACGAAGCAAATATTCACCTTGTATTACTTGCCCGAGTTTGATCGCCAAAATAATTTTTGTTTATAGCCGTTACTCAAATAAACACAATGATGCTGCTGCTTGCGCTAATTGCGACCTGTGCTTATGCTAACTTGCTTCACAGAAAAGTAAAACTGAAAGCTTGAATTAAGTAACAGACACATTTTCAGGATTTGACAGGAGCTCTGTCCGGCCTCTGTAGTGTGTCGAGTCGTATCGCAGAGCTCCGGCTCAGCTGCTCCATGTTTTATTCACAGTCAAACGGACGTCAGGACAGCTTCTCAGCTCTGAAATTACCCTCGAGGATACATTAATTGAAGCCGTCTCATTCGCGCCGCGTCCTTGCCGTTCCCTGCCGTCTATTCGTGTCTTTGAATTGACTTTGTCTGTAATTTGCCTGCAGGAACAGCTTGCTTTGCGTTCGCTGGAAACACACCTTTAGAGCAGCAGGTGGTAGGACTGAAAAGAAGGCAGTAGGCAATAGAAGTCTGCAGAGCTGTTTGATTTTATTTGTTCTGGTCGGGAATGTTTCTAAATTTTTATTTTGTGTTTTCAAGGACACGTTTTGGTGATTGCAAGGGTTCTTGAATGGTTTGTAAAGGCATTGCTAAGTGAATTCTACGGCCTCTTGAGTTGTTATTAAGCGGTTTCTTTGGGGCGGTTGTTGAGGATGATCTGGGTGGTAAACTAGCATGTTGTGAAATTTTTGGAATAATGTTGTTATGCAGCTACTACGGTGTGTTTGGGGGTCGTTAGGGTGTTTGCTAACTCTGTGAGATTATTCTGGTGTGCGTAAACTAGGGGGCACTGATTCCCAAAACAGTGCACTGTTGTACTTTGAATGGAAAACCACAGACGTGCACAGAAGCCACGTAGCTCTTTACCCTTTGTGTGTTTGCAGTGAGGATGAAGCTGCAGCAGTGTATAAAGCAGCCCGTCAGCTCAACATGACCGGCTCTGGTTACGTCTGGCTGGTCGGAGAGAGAGAGATGACCGGCAAAGCCCTGAGTGAAGCTCCAGATGGTACGTCAGCCTCTGCCGCCTCTTCCTCACTCCTCTTCTTCACTCTTCTTCCTTTCTCCTCCTCTGGAAAGTTCTCTCTCTCTCTGTCTTTCAGCTCTGCTTCCGTCCAATTGTCAAGATCATTGTCCGCTAAATAATAGCAGGCGTTTTCTATAAACGATGATGGAGTGAATAAAACATGTAGCTTCATTTTATTTTGGACATCGCACATCAAATCACAAGAAGCAGATCAAAGTCATCAGGAGCTGTCAAGACTTTTATTGGCGATATTTCTATTTTTAGTTTTAAGGTTTTGAAACCTGAGTTCAGACAAATCGGGATGTCACGTCGCTGTGAATTAAAAAATTGGGAAGTAAAGTGAAAAATGGAATATTGATGAGACATTAGAGTTTTATTCAAATTGTATTGTATTCTTGGGTATGTTCATGATAAACAGAAATAATTGGCTGTAATATCTATATGGTACAATATAGAATACAAATTCAGATTTAACAGTTTGGAAATAAGTTAAATGTTCATCATCAGAATTTATTCAACAGATTTGTTTGCAGTGGTTTTATTGTGTGGTTACTTGGACATTACCAGGTATTTGTTTTTAGTGTTTGGGTGAGTGCTGCTGCCCCACCAGGTTGTTTTCTACGGTGTTACTTTCTAGGGTTGATACGATGTTGTAGGGGGTTGCTGGGTTGTTCATACATAGGTGGTCATTAGGTGGGTATTTGAAATGGTTCACTGAATGCTTGCTAGAATATATTTGTCATAATACTATGAGCATGTGTGGTATTGTTTCTGAGAGAAAGTAAGAAGAGTTATTATTTTTGACTTTATTTGTAAGGGTCACAGATTAATGGTTGATTAATCAATCTAAATGATCTAAAGATAAACAGAAATCAATCTAAAGACTAAGTAGCACAGTAATATTTTGTTAGATAGACATTATGAGACATTTTGAAAACACAAATAGAGTTTTTGAATGAACATAAGTTATATTTTTATGATGTACTGTATATATAATAATGTCCAATCTCAAATGGTTTTAGAGAGCGATGGAGTACTAAAGCTTTAGGATAGTTTTTAAAGCATTTTTATGTGGTCGCTATGGCATCAGCAGCTGGTTGCTACACTGCTCTGGTGGTTTCCAGGGTGATTTTGGGTAGTTACTGAGCTGTTGCTAGGTGGTTTATTGTTTCGTTACACATTTAAGAGCATCAGCTACCCACCCAAACAACAACCTCATACGATTTAGCCATTCTTGATATTCGTCAGGACTAAGTCATTGGATGGAAACATGGCTGCTCTCTCGCTCTCTCTCCTCTCTCTCCGGTAGTGCTGTAGGTCTCTGATGTAGGAAGCTAATCCTCATCACAGTCAGTTAGCTTCTCAGCGTCCTGGTGTGTTTCTCTCTCTGGTTTCTTCTGATTGCTGGTTGAACGTTTAAACATCAAGAAAAAAAAAAAAAAAAAGAGACTCAACATGTTTAAAGGTTCCTAACCGCTTTTTCTTTTCTGGCTCATTGTAACTGTGTGGCTTTAAATGTGTCTAACATCTTTTTGTTTGTTTCATCTTCTATAGTGTGTGTCGTCCGCCCGCCCGTCTGCCCGTTCTCACAGTAGACAAGCCAATAACATGTGCTGCTATAACTGAGGGGAGGGGGTTGAGCGTTATTGAGGTTCAGTGGGCTGGGGATGGGAGTGGATGTGGGCGGGGTTAATAAACGGCTAGTGTCGCTGCGGTTACCGTGACGTGTGTCTGAACAAACACTGGTAAGATGCCGCCGCTGCTTCCTGTTTCCTGCTTGATGCTTTGCCCTTTTGCTATTGGTCCATGGAGGCCCCGCCCACTGCAACATGGAGCCCGCCCTGCCAGGGAGGGGGCGGGGTTTATTGAGTCAGCAGATTACTCAGCCAGCCAGATGACCACGTGATGTAAACACAGCTACACTGTGTGGACACCCTCTAGTTTTGGTCAGGGTCTGTTTCTCCTGGTTTGGTCGAGCTTGTCAGCTCCAAAGAAGGATCATTTGTGATGATAATGCCCCCCTGCATGTTTTTGCAAGCACATAAATTACATTTTGTGGTGAAATTACTGTTAGGCAAAGAACAATGAAATGTAAGCAAAGAAAAATTGATTCTGTGGTCACTGAATCTAGGTTACATTTCTGTTTCTTATATTTATAGTAATTGCTCTTAGGTGGATAGTTGCAAACACATAAATGCATTTATTGAGCACAGAGATTTTTTGTTTGCTTAAATTACATGATTCCTTGTGTAATAATAATTTCCCTACAAAATATTATTTATGAGCATTGAAAAAACGTTTATCTGTGATCAAAACGCCCCGTAGCGAACTCAGAATCGACACAAATTCAATGACATGGAGGATTGTCTAAACTATAAAAGTAACAGTAAGGTCCCTGCAGACTTCCTGTTAACTGATACCAGATTTTACTTTTCTAACGTGAAACTAACCCTCATCCTGTACATGTCGAACATTTTGTCTGTCTCACTGGCTGCTGGGTAATCGGCTCCCCGCTCTGTTGCTGTGGCTTTTTTATTTTCAGAAAACATCCTCACCAACCAGCCGCTGCACTTCTAAAATGATGTGTCATTTTTCTACACATCCCTGTCTCTCCCGATCTCCAGATGTGTCAAAAAATAATCCATCATGTTCTTAAAAGTGTAGCAAGAACGCACTCTGAAAATAATCCTCAGCTGTTTTGTCTCTGCTGGAGAAATTTGAGGTTTCTTTTTAGGGAAACCGTTTCAGATTAAAATCTTTTTTATTTTCTCGTTAACCCACCTGGTTTGAGTCTGAACATTCACATTTCTATTTCATCTCTTCGTTAGCGAGAGGAGATCATGTTTCACGGCTGCAGCGCCCTAAAAATAGTTATAAAATGGGAATTTATCTTTGATTTTTGCTTGATCTCCTTCCTGCTCTCTGTCAGAAAAACTTTTTAGACGCTAAAGACCCCATGATCTTCCCTCTGATTTATTGTTTCTGTGCCGCATTGGGGATAATAGTGACATCTTTTATCTTCTGTTATATTTCCACCAGATGAGATGCTTCAGTGGGCGTAACTACTTTGTGAAGCTCAAAAAAATTACTTTCTGATTAACTGCACGTTTTTCTCGGATCACTTTATTTAGCGACAATGTAAAGATTTAAAATGGGTTCTCCAATCACAGTGATTTTAGTCGGGCTGAAGAAATACTGTCCATGTAACAGCAGCCACTCTTACCTTATTTCCACACCAAACTTGAGTTTACATGGAAGATATTAATAAGAAGAAAACAGTTAAGTCCTTGTTTCTGTTGCTTCTCACACCAAGAATTTTGTCTGATGGAACAAATATCTTCTAGGAATGAGCATTTGGCATTTGGCCATCAAACCTCTGCAACGCTATTCTCATTTCAGGGCAGCGATTCAAAGATTGCAATGTATTATAATTTCATTATTATCAGGCTAACTGAGGCCACTGTTAAAACACAAAGTAGCTGTCAGATGAAGGTCAGGAACAGGAACAAGGCATCTTTTCACACATAAGCAACAATGCAAACTCAAATTATTGTCATTTTCTTGGTCTGCGTAGAGTCCATGACAGAGTATATGTACAGACACACGTATGCATGTACGTATATGTGAGGAAATATCCAGTAATGCAGACGAAGAATGCTGCATAAATAGAACAGAGTGCACATCCAGCCAGTTTAGGAGTACGACTGGGCCTTAATAAACAAAAGAAAACATCATGAGCCTTCCTCACACACACCGACAGTCGCTCAAACTCCATCCTCTCATTAATAGCAAACTACCAACACTGCTACAGTTTGGAGACTCTGTTCCCCAACACTTGAGATTTGATTTCTCACCGACAACAATATAAAGTAAAGTATTATTATCTTCATGGTTAGTTGCTGCTCTTAAAAACAAAATGTATTTATTAATTTTATTGGGATGTGGCTCCAGAAGACTTAAGGTATTAAGGCGAGAATGGTTGGACTACAACAGACTTTTATATTTTAGATATACATACAGGGGATTAAGGGAATAGCGTGAACACCTGTAGCTGAAGTATACTACAACCCAGTACAACAACATCTCTGCAGCCTCGCAAATTCAGCGCCAACCGCGTCAACAAAACCTGAAATCTTCTTTTTGGTAGTTTGCGCTGCAGGGCTGTTGTGTTGGATTGTGTTAAACCGTACAGGTGTTCCTGTTATTGTGTCCACCCCCTGTATCTGTACAGCTGGACGGGACTGTGAAGAGGTTGTTTCCGAAACGATTCCCTAAAAAGAAAACTATGAAGCAGGACTGTGACATTATGGATTTTGATGTTGTTTTTTCATCCCCAGACACTTGTCACATTATGAGGAAAAGGTTTCTGCATTTGGTGCTTCAGCCGAACAACAGTCTGCAAACACTGTTAGCATTCCTCTTCGGAAATAATAAGCTCAATTTATAATAACCTGCTTTGCCCAGTAGTTTCAATTAAATTAGCTGATTTTGCCCCTGTGTTTTTGTGATTAAAGGAGTGGGACATGTCAGTTAATTTCAGTCAGGATGCTATATTAGTAGTTAAGGTCTGTCACAGTAGTTTTAAGGAGGAAAGTGTGACTCGTTAGCTTGTTGTGATTAGTTCATGTAAAAACCCTGTAATCATATGACTTTAGATTATTAAGTTTTGGTTTAATGATGAAAATGTTTAGGTTTGATTTTGGCGCTTAGCATAGAGAATCACCTATTCCCACCAGAACTTCATAAAAACCCTTCAGTTAGAAACGTTAGCTAGCTGTCGTCTATTTTATGGATAAATATTGTCTAAGTCTGCTCAGTATGAGTCCAGAAAAGAAAGTTAGCTAGATGAACCTGCTAGTTTTCAGGGCTAACTATGGTGCTAACAGCGCTAGCAACTAGTTTTCCAGGAGCAATGTTTATTAGCTGTTCAGGCAACACTGTTCCTTTCAAAATATTAATTATCTTTACCCAGAGGTTTTACTGGAAATATTTAGCAATCCTAAGGAGCTGTTTCCAAAGGTTTGGAAAGGAAATGTTGCAGCATTAGCTAGTTGTTCTGTAGCTCTAACTTAGGCTACGCTAAATGTTTTAAGCACAAAATTTGTCGGGAAATGTTAACTTTGTTAGCTTCTCCCAGTGATTTCATCGCAGTCTTTATAGTTTACATTCTTTACAAAAGTCTCAAAAGAACATGTTTGCTAGCTGTTCCTTTCCCGGTAGTTTGAGGGAGGGAAGTTATAGGTGGCTAATACTTCAGGAGGAAATGTTTGCTTGCTGCACCCATTGGTACTGATAAGAAACTTTAGCTAGTTGTTCTGTTCGCTGTGGTTTTCACAGCTTTAGCTAAATGTTCATAGCAGTTTCATTGAGTGTCTCGGTGGGGAATGCTAACAGCGCTAGCTAGCTGTTCTCTGTGTTTACAGTGGTAGATGTTAGCCCGTAGTTTCTTAGGAGAATGCTAACAGTGTTAGCCAGCTGTTGTCAGTCAGCTGGAGGACAGATGTAGACACTTTTCGTCGCAGTGTGACAAGTTTTTGCTGAAGGAAAACACCAGACAGAGTTCATAACGTCTCAGTGAGGCTTTTTTCTGCCCTGAGAGACAAACGGCTGTGATTCTCAGAGTGAAATCCCAGCATGCAGTTTGGTGCTACTAAACACTGACCTGAAGCCTGAAGCCCTGAGTGTGTGTGTGTGTGTGTGTAGGTGTGTGTGTTTGAATTACACTGAAGCACTCTTTTAGTTACATCTGTGAAATTAATTAAAAATGTATGTGTGTGTGAGAGTTTTTAATTAACATGTCTGTATGAATGAGGGCAGTTTTCAGTCTGTAGCCTATTTAGTTTCCTGCTATGTGTGTAACTTCTCTCTGCTGTGTGTGTATGTGCATGTGAATGTGTGTGTGTGTGTGTGCTGTGTGTGTGTGTGTGTGTGTACTACGTGTGGTGCAGGCCTGCTGGGCCTCCAGCTGATTAACGGTAAAAACGAGTCGGCTCACATCGCGGACGCCGTGGCGGTGGTGGCTCAGTCTCTGCAGGAGCTGTTTGAAAAGGAGAACATCACTGAGCCTCCGCGGGGCTGCGTGGGAAACACCAACATCTGGAGGACCGGACCGCTCTTCAAACGGTCAGTGCCTTCACCGACTGAGCCCACAGGTCAAAGGTTTTTTTTGAATATTCTTTTTATTTAGAAATGTTGCCAGACATAAGAGTACAATGAGTATGTACCATCACTGACATTTCTATTTTTTTTATACATATACACACACACACAAAATGAGCTTAACATAACACCCACTAGAGTACGAGACACCTGACACTTACAGATCCAACAAACATAGAATTCATGAAGGTGACAATATAAGTACAGAATAATAAGGGAAAAATTAATAAATAATGTTATACCCAGTGTTATTATTGAGTGGACATACTGTAGCTTGCTCGAAGAAGTAAGAGAAGGAAAAAAATAAAAATAACAATAACAATACTGGGGATTTTATTACAGAACAGATTTAAACTCGGTCAGTATCCTCATCTGTTGTTTTCCGTCTGAATTGTATCTGAATGGCATCATCAGAGTGAATGTGCTCCTGAAAACAGGAGTAAAAGCATCTTGAGCTTCTGTTGCGTGACATATTTCTGTGTTGACTGGAAAATATGTGCAGTGTGTATTCTCTGAAGGGATTTGTTTTGTTTGTTTGAAGGTGTTTGTGGCTCAGACAGGCATTTGTTCTGTTCAGGCTTTGTTTTTTAAGTATTTTTAGAGCAGCTTTTGCCTTGATTCAGTAGAGACAGTAGAGAGGTGACTCTTTTAAAGCCCCAAGTTCACTTTATGGCAGTTAGTTTGTGGCTTAAATATGTGGAGATTTTCACTGTTTGTTTTGTGTGGTGAAAATTTAACAGTAAAAAAAAAAAGAACAAACTTTGCAGCCCCCACTTTGTCGAACCACTGATGTGATATTTCAGCAGAGGAATCCCAAATAAAAGTGTGGGTTGGGGGTTAATGAGGGCCAGCAGCTCAGGTTAATCTGGCCATATCTCATGAAGTCGCTCCGCCAGCCACTATGACCCACAAGCTAATGAGGTTAAGTGCAGTTTTATACGATGGGTGGGGGGTGGGAGGGTTAAATGGTTGGGCCAAATCCCATTGAACACATTCGCATGTAACCCAAGAGAGCAGAATGATTGAGCGACGAGAAGGATTCTGATATTTAAGGTTTAAGGTTCATCTATATTGTCAGTGCACCACACAGGAATGCTCTATTAGCTGTAATGAGATGCATCCCCCCTACTTCCCCACAGAAAATGTATAAACACACATTAAAACATTTAAGTTAGAATAGAATAAAACAACAAAACAGAACAATAAGTATGTACAAATAGCACTAAGTTAAGAGATAAAAAGGACAACTATATTACTACATTTACAAGGAAGATGATATGTACAATACGTGCAATATCAGGGTAATATGCAAGTTATAGTAACAAAACCTTATGTGGTATTTGGAGTGAGGTTATATAAATAGTCACATAATTTATTTGACATATTCGACAGATACTAGATAAGATATGGACACATAATTAAAACACTGAACATATATTTTACTGGATCTTTAAAACCAGTTCCTCTGACAGCCACAATGTATTTCTCAGCCATAATTAGCTTAGCGTGCTAGCATTTGATGTGGGTTTATTTATTTTAAATAGGTGAATTCAGAGTAGAGAAGCCCTGCTCTGAAGTCAGTGTTAGTGTTGGACTAACATCAGTTAACACCCTCAGGCTCTGTTTTAACAGGACTGAGTTTGTAGGACTGAAAAGACTCTCAGCGCTGTCCTTTGAAATCAGGATGGAGTCGTTTCCTCCACCTTCAGCTGCAGTCAGAGACGCTTCACTGATCTCATCTGGATTCATCTTCGAGTTAGTGTGACACAACTGGGATAATAAACCTCCCTGTCACTCGCCCTCCCTGTGTGACCTATATAGACCATCAAGTCCAGTTAAATCAGATTTATTCATGTGTCCCAGTATCACATTCAGTCTCACAGCAGCAGCACCATGTGACCTGCTCTAACTTTAAAGCAACATTATGCAACTATTTTACCTTAAAATCACAGCTTCAAAGTCACTGACTTTACACTGACTTCTAATAGGGAGAACGCAGCCTCTTTCATTCCCACTCCGCGCCCTCAATGCCTGTTTTTACACTACCTAACTCGTGTTGGCAGGGTGGCTGCAGGTCCTTAAATTGTCTTAAAATGTGTTAAATCCACATTAACTGATTAAAAAGGCCTTAAGAAGTATTAGATGGTCTTAAATTCTGTTCGGGACAGTCTTAATTATTTATTTATCGAATGTTATATTCCTGCTTTAAAATTCAGTTCAAGAACAAAATGCCTGAAGTTTTAATCTTTAATGAAATCAGTTCAGCCTCTTTTAACCTGTTATGGTTTGACCGTATTGAACGTGTAACGTTTGCGGTCCAGCAGAGCGTCTGTCTGGATGTTGTGGAGGAGCTCCAGCTGGTTAGCTAACCTGCAGACTCTTTACTTTCTCTTGGTTTTTCTTCCTCCATAACTTCAACCCTTTTCTCTCCAGTCCTTCATTCAGCTGCAGTATTTTAAAGCAAGTCGTGTTCATGTCACTGTACCCGTCAGCTTGAACTGATGGTTTGCATCCCACAATCCCCTGCACATTCAAATTATGAATACGAGCAAAACTAAATAATGTGTAGGAAGCATCTGCAGTAAATAATCATCAAACTCCACCGATATTTGGACAAAAGACGAGCTACATGAGGAAGATGACTGAATTCCTTCTTTCTTTCCTCTTTTTTTATTGCAAAATTGGCCTTAAATCTAATTAAAAAGTGGTATTAAAAACTCTTACAAAGCCTTAAATTTAACTTGCTGATACATGTAGACAACCTGGGTTGAGCTCCCGCTAGAAGTGTGTAACGCTTTGCTTCATCACACACCAACTCCTATGGGTTTATGGGTCAAACTGCTGTGGATGCAGATGTTTTTGGTTTTCCTTTTCTCTCCTGTCGGTCTTGTTTCGAAGCCTGTCGCTCAGATATCAACAGAATTAAATCTGCCAGTGTCCTGCTTTAAGCCACTTAACCTCGTCTTTAAATCCGAAATAAAAACCAACTAAAACTCAGCTGACTGGCTCTCTGATTGGCTCCCCAGGGTGCTGATGTCATCCAAGTACCCTGACGGTCTGACGGGACGGATTGAGTTTAACGACGACGGCGACCGACGCTTCGCCACCTACAGCATCCTGAACTACCAACAGAAGCCAGGTCGCCTCGTCCAGGTCGGAGTATTCAACGGATCACAGGTACATCTGGATCACTGAACATCTGGATCACTGAACACCTGATCATACACCTGTTTATGCATCTGCTCACATCTGGTCACACCTGGCTATGAATCTGGTCACAGCTGTTCACACCTGGTTTGAAGGGTCCTGGTCCTGGTTAGTCCTAATTAGTTGGTGAAAACAGTAGTAAAACAATAAAATGTGGCTTTTCACCAGGCAGGGAGGTGCTAATGAAATACACTATCCAGCTGCATCATGGGAAATGTAGGATCCAGTGTTTTTGGACAAAATGTCAGGATATTTCCACCTCTGCTGTCCAGATTTGGTCCATTCTGTTTTTAATTCGCCTCTTGCAAGAGCAACTGTTGTATGAAGAGACTGACTGAAGCACTGGAGGACTGCATGTGTGTTTGTGAGTGTGTTAGTCTTCCGTCTCTTTAACTATTGATGCACAGATGCAGTATTGATGCTGTCATTTAGTCATCTTGTCACAGTGAGACCTGCCCGGAACAACATTACAACCTGTGTGTGTTTCAGGTTGTGATGAACCCTCAGAGGAAGATCATCTGGCCTGGAGGAGAGACGGAGAAACCAGTTGGATACCAGATGTCGACTAAACTCAAGGTACTGCTGCTGTTACGGTTCTGTAAATACTGAAACAGCTACTGTCACCACTGCTGCTCCTGTAAAATTAGGCAGCACAACTGCACTCAGTTTCAATGGTTAGATGTGAGTGGAAGCAAATATATGGAAATCTGCTGAAACATTTTAACGTTTATCTGGGTTTTATGACTGCAGTTCACTCAGTGGAAGTAGTAATGGTATTTACATATCGGCTACACAAGAAGAGCGTCAGAATAAACAAATACAGACTGAGGATGAATAAAACACCATAAAATAGAAAAACAGAGTAGGTAGAAAATGACACAAAGGCAAGTCCAAACACATGAGGAGCTTTTTTAAAGGTGTCTACAGATCTGAAGTCCAAAGTTCAGTTTCACAACCTTTAAATTCTGCTTTAGTTTTAAGTCTGAATCAATTAACAACCAACAAACCTGATCAGAGTCCTGTCAGTAGATCTATAATGTCGCCAGCTGTCTGATCAATCACAAGAATCCTGAAATGGGATCAGATTCAGCAAACAGCAAACAGTCCAGACTTCAGATAATCCATGTATGACCCATGTAAATATGATGTAGACATAATGACCCATGCATAATTGATCACGCATTCATGAGAATTGTAATATAACATAATTAACGCCACTGAAGTTGTCGGATGAATCTACCTGTTTGGCTCTGTGTGGACAAGTTTAATTCACAAAAATGTTAGGAGTAAGAAGAAGAATTTTACACTGCAGAGCTTCACGTTCTGCTGAATCAGCAGACGCAAAGATAACAGATGTAGCAGTGTCAGCAGTCATATTACAGGACTGGAAACAACTAAAATATTGATGACACCTCTGTCAGTGACGTGCCATCAGAGCAGCACTCGCTGTACTGTGACACAAATAGCGAGTGAGTTGACATGACGATAGATGGTAAAAATGTCTTTCTAAAGCAAAGTGGTCCACAAGAGATCATTAAAGCAGGTGATGTTACACTGTCAGGAAGAAAACAGGATGATCATGGACAGAAGGTTAAGTAAAGACCCTGAGGCAGCTGTCCACATTTCTAACATCCACTCAAACTGAAAGCTGCCGAGCTGAAATATTCCACTTTAATCATAATATCTAAACAAAACCTAATAATAACTAATGCAGTTTAGTTATACATTTTATCGTACTTAATGACATGTTTAGATGAAGGGTATTGTGATTTCAGGTGAAGCAGTGTTTTACCCTGCGGAGAGAGGCAGACTATCTGTACAGGGCTCATACGACATGTGTGGACCACACGTTATATATTCGCTGATAAAATGATAATGATTTTTATCATGAAAATGATAAGAATTGGTAAATGCCACAAGTTCTGTTAAATCACTAATGGTGGTGCTTGGTGGGGCCCAATATTCTTGAGTTTAGTTTCTCAAGTGGAAGAGACAGGATCTAATCAAACAGTTGGCATGTTGGTCCAGAATCTGGTCTACGGTGCCGCCTGGACTTCATAAGGAGGATTTAACAGGAAAGAAAAAGGAACCAGGACCTTCCATTACTTTAGAAACAAGACTGGGTTGAGCAGAAATAAGAGCGCTGAGCTGTAGGACATTATCTGTCATTCATTTTTTATGGCTATTGAAAACCACAATTTTAGGCTTAAATGTATTGTTGAATGTCATCTGCATAGAAGTGATAGAAGACTTAAATAAAAAGTCCTGTCCAAGGGGAAGCATACACCAAACCAGTCAGACTCTTAGCACACCTTTATAGTTACTGCTGCTGTCACAGGTGCATGTGTAATGTGTGTCTGTGTGGGTGCACACGTGTGTAATGTGTGTGTGTTTGTGTGTTTTCAGATCGTGACGATTCATCAGGAGCCGTTTGTTTACGTGAAGCCAACAAAGACTGACGGGACGTGTAAAGAGGAGTATACCGTCAATGGAGTCTTAATCAAGAAAGTCATCTGTACGGGACCTAACGGGACCATCCCAGGTACACACACACACACACACACACACATACACACACACACACACACACACACACACCCATAGTACACGGCCTAGACCTTATCTCAGTTTGAACCCTGACCCTAAACTGAACCTAAACCTGATTATAGCCTCTGAAAACTTAAATCTGAAGTATTTCTTTATGACGTTATATATTAATGAAATTTAACATGTAGAAACTCATCAGGCTTGTGTGTATGTGGCCAAACCATCTGACTTCAGCAGAAACATCGTGTTTGTGTCTTTAACTAACAAGATGAAGCTGAGCGGCAAAATAAGTTTTCAAGACCTTTAATGTGTGGAAGGTCCTCACAAAAATAGAAGTACAAGAGCACACTGATATATGCACACGAACGTACACACCACCTATTTACAATTACACTCTTTTTGTGTGTGTGTGTGTGTGTGTGTGTGTGTGTGTGTGTGTCCAGGTCAGCCCATCGTCCCTCAATGTTGCTATGGTTTCTGCATTGACCTGCTCATCAAGCTGGCAATGAGCATGAACTTCACGTACGAAGTTCACCTGGTGGCTGATGGGAAATTTGGCACGCAAGAGCGAGTAAGTATTTCTGTGTGTGTGTGTGTGTGTGTGTGTGTGTGTGTGTGTGTGTGTGTGTGTGTGGAGTTCAGGCTAATTAAAAAAATCGCAAAAAGACCTAATTTTTCACGCTGGGTTTCACCTTTCTGGCTCACACAGGTCGTTGATGAGAGGAAGGCCTGCTGCTCCTCTTCATATTGAGCAGGACATTAACCATAAAGTTTCTATGGTTCTAGTTACACTTAATATTCTCTTAAAAACACAGAAACAGAGAATTGAACATCAGTTGGAAATGAGGCCGTAAAGCACAGAGCTCAGAGCCAAATGAACTCAGCTTCTCATATCAGGAAAATCTGGTTAATATTTGCATTAAATTTGAATGGAAGCTCGGTGAGCGATGACGTCCCCGTGACTCTCTCTCTTCTCTCTGACCTGTTTACGGATTCACCACCAGCACATCACTGGGGCTTGTTGCCATGGCGACCGCCTCTCCGTCCCTGACTCTGACCTTGTAGTGGCTGAGAGACATTTAGTCATTATTCTCTCTCTCTTTGCTGCTCTCTTAGTGACGCTCCCAGTGACATGATCTCTCCTCTCACCTCCTTCATCACCTCCTCTCCTCTGTTTTCACTCCCTCCAGTCTAATAATCCCACCTCCTCCTCCTCCTCCTCCTCACATCTTTGCTTTCTTCTTCTCTCTTTAGAGATTTATTTAGCGTTGAAATCTGCTGCACTTTCCCATAAAGATAAAAGATCAGTTTAACAGATTCAACCCACAACAGAACTTTCTTCTTTCTTCTCTGTGGTTTATTACAGTAAGAAGATATAAATTCATCAACTGTCAGAGATTTTCTTCTACAGTTTATTCCAAGGAATTTAATGTTCATCAGCTGCCAGCAGTTTCCAATAAAGACACTAATTTTTAAACAGTTTCTGTTGTGAAAAGGTTCAATTTCAACTTTGCTCAAAGTTACTCAACTCGACAAGAAAGGCCTTTTTGTATTTTATATTTTTACTACGATGATCAGTACCTGCTTTTCTTTTCACTGTCAGAAGTCTTAAGAAGTCTTCCTCACCTGAATCCTGATCATCCTCACCGGCATCAGCACTTTGCTTTAGTTGTTGTCTCTTTCATAAATGCGAGTTTATGAGCCAATGTTGCAAAACTAATGATGATGACTGAGTTACAGTGGTGAAATGTGTGAAGTAAGTAAGTAAATTCATAGACCATGATGTGTTGCTGTAGAATAATTTACCCAACAGTATATAAAGTAGTTAAAATGAGCTCAAGCTTAAACATCAACAGCAGAAAAATGGAACATAAACATTAATGCAGCGGTAACATTAATCCATAAACACCAGATATAACATATATACATTGACACATAAAGTATAATAATATATAATACATGCACCAAGATAAAAGATTATGTCCTCTATTCATTGTCTTCCAATCATCACATTCTTTACACTGAAGTCAGGATTTTAGGATTAGTGAGCTCACATTAAAGTGATTCCAGACGTCTCTGATCCCTCCTCCCTCCTCCTGCAGGTGAACAACAGTAATAAGAAGGAGTGGAACGGGATGATGGGGGAGCTGCTGGGAGGTCTGGCCGACATGATCGTCGCTCCCCTCACCATCAACAACGAGCGTGCCCAGTACATCGAGTTCTCCAAACCCTTCAAATACCAGGGGCTCACCATCCTCGTCAAGAAGGTGAGCCGACACTCATCTGCTGTCTCTGCTTTAGTTTCCACTGCTCTCGTCTCCTCTGGGGACGACGTCCTGCAGCTACATTTGCCTTTGCAGACACGAAGGGAATTTAAGTTTGCCCTGGTGTCAATCACTGGAAGAGCTGGTAGATTTGTTGCATTTTCCCTTTAGCTTTGTTTCTTTTCATAAAGGAAAATAAACAATCCTTTCACCAAGAATAAGAGGTGATATATTTTGGACAAACCAACATGTTAAGAGAGGAGGACACCACACAACCAAATAGCAGGAAACACAGTAATAGAAAACTAGAGAAGATAAATCAGATGGTTGAACTGAATTGTGTTTGTAAAAATGGCCGCAGATGGTTTTCCTTGTTGCTCCCACAGGAGGAGGCTGTTAGCTTAGTCCTGTTAGAACTGATCTAGAATAAAAACTAGAGGAGCCGGAGGGTTCGTTCTTTTTGCAGCTGACAGCTTCGTGTCATGACGTTATACGCTTGTGTCGCAAGTTGATGACATCATCATGTAACGGTACGTCACGTGTGATGGACAAATTTGATGAAAAAACATTTTTATTTATTTTATTTTATTTAAGACACAATTTCAATACTTTTATTAATTATTGTGGTTTATTAAGATGCTGTTTTAGCTCATGTAAAGATTTTAGGGATATGAAGCATTTTAAGATGCTCCAATGAATGACGTCACACTAAGTAAGAATACCAAACTGTAATGCAGAGTTAAAAGGGTTAATAAGACGGAGAACAGACGGCTCATTTCAGTGTAATATTGGTGTGACTGCTGTTATCACACAGACAGAGGAGACAGACTGTGGATGTGTTAACAGAATGTGTCCACACTCTGCCTGCTGTCATGGTCATACAATGGGACGAGGAATGATCAGAGAAGAAGAAGAGAAGACTTTAGTGACTGGAGTGATTGACTCAGAGGAACCAGGTTACAGGTTGTTAACGTCCTGCAGTGGAAAATGGAGAAAGTGTCCAAACAGACGTGATGTGACCGTCTGAACCTCCTCACAGCTTCACAGTGTGTGTTCAGCCGTCACGCTGCTCTGAAGGATATTTTGGGATATTTTAGGTCTGACTGACCCAGTTCACAGCCAGCGATCGGCTCCACTGCAGCAGGAAGCAGGTCGATAGTTTCCATCGACCCTCCGGCGGCGCCACACCGCCTCATGTTTAGTGATGGGTATCAGTAGGACTTTATTGATGCTGACATCGATACTGGTACTGCTTATCGACACTGATTCAACAGTCATTTTATTGTTTATTACTTTGTTTCCTGAGTTTTCTGTACATGAGGAAGGAGTAATTGCTTCAAATGTCTGATCAACAAATGTCTGGTGGTGATTTGTTGTTGTTCCTGCATCATTTCCGTCGTCTAGCGATGTAGGATCAGTCGGACCCGGTGTCTGACTCCTCGTAACCACTGACGAAGCGTGACGAGTGTCGTTGTCTATGGGTTTACTAAGGAACATAAATCAGAAGTGCTTAAAGGTCCCATATTGTGCTCATTTTGGAGTTCATACTGGTACTTTGAGGTCCTACCAGAGCAGGTTTACATGGTTTAGCTTCGCTCTTACCTTCAACATCTTCGTGTTACTGTGAGCTGTTGCTAGTGGGGAAATAACAGTGACGGACAGCGAGGTGACACTGGGCCTGCTAGAGGGTTGGAGGAGGTCACATGATCAACAGACCCTCTTGTGACATCATAAGCGGAGCCGAATCTAAACAGAGTTTTTTCACACACGTTAACTGTGGTCTTTTCTCATAGTTAGAGGGTCTCTAGACACAAATTTATGTTTAGGCTTATACTTAGACTTATTTTAATGACGATACCCCGACTTGGCCAAAACAGCCGCTCTGCTAAAGCAGTCAAAACGAGCTGCTTTGCTTTAATATTGAATTTGTTCGTGTTTCACCAACTTAGTTTTAAGGTTCAGTCACAGCTGATGAATCTTGATCCACGCAGCATGTTTTTAACTGGACTTGATGATGATTGTGTTAAAACTGTGTGTGTTTGTCTGTGTGTTTAGGAAATCCCTCGCAGCACTCTGGATTCATTCATGCAGCCGTTCCAGAGCACACTGTGGCTGTTAGTCGGTCTGTCGGTCCACGTGGTGGCAGTGATGCTTTACCTATTAGACCGGTTCAGGTAATCAGTGATGTAGTTTAATTCAGAACGGTACGATACGACATACGATACGGTACTGTACGATACAATATGATACAGCACAGGGATGTTTTACCAACACCAGACAAGTTCATACAGTATAATGATAATTAGATATGAAAATAAAAATATCATAATGTAATCATTCCTCCTGTTCATATGGGCCAATAAGAGATTAATTACTGAAGCACTTTCAATGTTAACGATCAAATCGAGAAGGAATTCTCCAAAGTGAAAGTGTTTAAAGTGTTTATTTAGTTATTTATTTTCCAATAGTTTTGTTTAGAAAGAGTTTTTTAAGCTGATGGACAATAACACAAAGAAAGAATCTGGTAACGTTTGAACATAACTGATTCATTTCTATAAATTGTTTTCACCTCAGCGTAACTTTAAGATGCATTTTTACTCAGAACGAGGACTTTTTGAGCACCGTCACTTACATTGAAATAGCTTTAAAGGTACAATACGTAACATTTATACATTACAATGTCTAAAAGCGACTGGACATTTTTTATATATACGGTTTAGTTCTGTATTTACATCATCCCTCACTAAATGTAAGGTGAATAAAGCTTTAATACATTACCTTGTCTGTGAACGTATATCTGCATAAGTCAGGAAGGTTTTCACTAGCAATGATGGAGAAAACAACAACTCCCATGATCCAACACTACTTCAACATGTCATCAAAACACATCTTCTCTTTTTGTTTTGATTGAGGGACCCCTATAACGGCAGAAATTACATACTGTGGGTAAAAGTAGGCGTCCCTGTGAGGCCTGTATATGCAGGGGGGACAATTACTGTTTTAAAGATTTAAAATGTGAACCTTTCCTCAGTTCAGTTTAGTTCAACACAGTAAATAACAATGAAAAACAACAATACAATACCACATAATGCTTCAGCGTCCTGTGTGCCTCTGCAGCCCGTTCGGAAGGTTTAAAGTGAACAGTGAAGAAGAAGAAGAAGACGCCCTCACCCTGTCCTCTGCCATGTGGTTCTCATGGGGAGTACTGCTGAACTCTGGGATAGGAGAAGGTTGGTGTTCCTCTAAGCTGGTACGTCCTTTCCTATTATAGTCCAACCTACTGCATCGTAAAAACATCCGTCTGCGTGTGTTTGTAGGAGCTCCCAGAAGTTTCTCAGCAAGGATTCTGGGTATGGTGTGGGCAGGTTTTGCTATGATCATTGTAGCTTCATATACTGCCAACCTGGCAGCCTTCCTTGTGTTGGACCGGCCTGAGGAGCGCATCACTGGCATCAATGACCCCAGGGTGAGACATTATACTGGTACTGTTGACAAAGTGTTGACTGATTATATCTCTCTTTCATCTTCTCCAACTTTCAGGCCTCCACTGTTACCAAATTAGTCCAGTAAAATCTATTTAGAGCAATTTTTAACCTGCAATGAAATGATTAAAACACAGATAAATAGATATATAGCTGTAGCTAATGAAATTCAAACAGATATATATAGATTTGTTGATAGTTGAAGGGACTCAAAGGCAGTTGTATGAAGGTGGATCTTTAGCTGAGATTTAAACGGAAGATAAACTGTTCCACAAATCCTGTCACCTTTGGGTTTTGACCAGGAATGTCAATTGAGGAGGAGGAGGAGGGGTTCCTGCTTTAAAAGCTTAAAAAACAAATAAGAAACCCTTAAAATCAATTCAAATCGTAGGCTCTGCAGGTGGGCTGAGGTGCAAGTGGGCAGAGGAGTGAATAATATGTTTGTCATAATCCTAAGTGAGGCATATTGAAGAAAAACATTAGTGATAATGTTGAGAAATTGTAAAAACAACAAATATCTACAGATAAAAAAAGCACCAAAATCGGGTGGAGCTGGGTGAAATGCTTCCTGAACTCTCTTTGTTTGTTTGATCAAAGTTTACTTCTGATCCTGTGCTCTGTGCTCTACTGTTGTTTTTAGCTGCGTAACCCATCAGATAAGTTCATCTACGCCACAGTGAAGCAGAGTTCGGTGGATATCTACTTCAGACGGCAGGTGGAGCTAAGCACCATGTACCGGCACATGGAGAAACACAACTACGAGAGCGCTGCAGAGGCCATTCAGGCCGTCAGAGACAAGTAGGCTCTTTATACAGTTAGCAACCCAAAAATATATTCCTGAAATAAGAAACTGTACCTCAGAGAAGAAATGTGATGATATCAGTGGACGGTCACGGTCCAGCGGCCTGTATTGATCCCCATCTCTCACATACCGAATGTTTCCTCCCCCTGTAGTAAGCTTCATGCCTTCATCTGGGACAGTGCTGTGTTGGAGTTCGAGGCGTCACAGAAGTGCGATTTGGTGACGACAGGAGAGCTTTTCTTCCGTTCTGGATTCGGGATTGGAATGAGGAAAGACAGTCCGTGGAAACAAAACGTTTCTCTGGCTATTCTCAGGTAAAGAAACATCCTAATGTTGATGTGCAGATACCCCACTGGAACCGTACTGGTACCCTGCTGATACTCTGTGATACCCCTCTGAGGCAATTCTGGTACCTTTCTGATACCCTGCTGCTATTCTGATGTCTTTCTAATGCCATACTATTACCCCAACTGATACCCATCTGACACACTTAAATACCCACTGATACCCTTTTAATACCCTACTTGTACCTCCCCAAATTTTTTTTATACCCTACTTATACCCCACTCGGCTGATACCTAACCAATAGCTTTGTATACACTGATACCCTAATTATACCTGTCTGATTCCCTTCTGACACATTTTAATTACCCCACTGATACCCTTGCGATACCCTACTCATACCACCCTGATAACCCTCTTATACCCTACTCATACCTGACTTGTCTGATACTGGACTGATACCTTTGTATACACTGATACCCTAATAATACTCTAATGACATCCATTTGATACCCCTCTAACACATTTTACTACCCCACTGATACCCTCTTATACCCTACTCATACCTGACTCATCTGATACTGGACTGATACCTTTTGATATACCAATGCCACAAGGATACCCATCTAATTCCTATCTGACACATTTTTAATACCCCACTGATACCCTCGAATACTCATCTGATACCCCACAGAGCCTCTTTGATACCCCATTAGGGGGTATCTGATACCTTGCTCTTAGATGACTCGTACTATAATCTGACTGCTGCATACTGCTGGTGTAGATTTGGTCGTGGTCTCAGTGTGTCTCGTCGTCTCTGCTCAGTTCTCATGAGAACGGCTTTATGGAAGACCTGGACAAGACGTGGGTTCGATACCAGGAGTGCGACTCCAGGAGCAATGCGCCTGCTACCCTCACCTTCGAGAACATGGCAGGTAGGAAACAGACCTCCAGGCTGGCGGGAGACTAAAACCTGCTCTTCTCTGTGAATGTTTAAGCATGAATTACTTATTATCTATTATTGAAATGTCTTCAAACTTGAAATGATTAGTTTATTTTATGAGTTGTATTTTTTGTGATTTAGCTGATAGCAGCGTGGTCGTGGTTCCTTTGGGTGGTTTCTAATCCTGAATGTTTTAAACCACAGTCCTGGCTTAAGTGATTCTTGAGGTTGAGGAGATAAACTTTCCTTGCTGAGGCCTTAAAAGGCATCAAGGTTTGATGATGTCAAAAGGTGTGCAGATCCCCTGTCACACCACCTGACATCACCCAGTGACATCACCTGACGACGCCACCTGTCCTCCTCAGGTGTGTTCATGTTGGTGGCTGGTGGCATCGTCGCCGGGATCTTCCTAATCTTCATCGAGATCGCTTACAAACGACACAAAGACGCTCGACGGAAACAGATGCAGCTCGCCTTCGCTGCCGTGAACGTCTGGAGGAAGAACCTTCAGGTACCACACTCTACTCTACTGTGCTCTACTCTACTCTACTCTACTCTACTCTACTCTACTGTACTCTACTCTACTGTACTCTACTCTACTCTACTCTACTCTACTCTACTCTACTCTACTCTATTCAACTCTACTCTATTCTACTGTACTCTACTCTATTCTACTGTACTCTACTCTATTCTACTGTACCTTACTGTACTGTATTCTACTCTATTCTACAGTACTCTACTCTATTCTACTGTACTGTACTGTACTCTACTCTACTCTACTGTACTCTACTCTATTCTACTGTACTCTACTCTGCTCTGCTCTACTCTAACTATGCTTTACTGTACTGTACTGTACTCTGCTCTACTCCAACTGTGGTCTACTCTACTCTACTGTACTATAATTGTACTCTACTTCACGCTACACAACTGTAGTCTACTGTACTGTACTTTACTGTAACCGTACTTTATTGTACTCTAATTATTCTCTACTGCACTCCACTCTACTATGGGCTAACTGTGCTCTATTCTACTGCACAGCTGTACTCCACTTCACGCTACACGACTGTACTCTACTGTACTGCACTCTCCCCTGCTCTACTCTAACTGTGCTCTACTCTATTCTGCTGTACTACAGCTGTACTCTACTTTATGCTACATGACTGTATTCCACTCTACTCTACTCTACTACACAACTGTATTCTACTCTAACATACTCCACCGTAACATAACTCTAACTGTACTCTATTGTACTATGCTGTTCTCTAATTTTACTCTACTGTACTCTGACTGTACTGTGTTGTACTCCACACTACTCTACTGTGCTCTACTCTACTGAAACTGTCCTCCACACTACTTTACACTACACTACATGACTCTAACACTAATCTGCTGTACTCTACTGTGTTCTAGCTGTGCTCCTACTCTGCTATACTCCAACTGCGCTCTACTTTACTGTGCTCTACTGTACTCTACTGTGCTGTAACCGTGTGTGTGCAGGGATTCTTACCTGCTATTTTCTGCTCTTATTCTCTCCTCTGCTGCTGTTCACGGTATTTTATTGTTCTGATAAGATTTTTGAATTTGATAATATTCTCTAGATTGTATTTATCGATGGAGGAAGGTCCTTCTGTATCTGAATGTTATAACGATCTGTGTGTCATCAATAGTTTACATTTCAGGGTGTTTATTACCATTAACGTGTCGTTTCTACTCATATTTAACATGCAGGCAGCTGAAAGGGCCGAGCTAAAGGTCAAAGGTTAAAGGCAAAGTAAGGCGACACTGAGACAGTTCAAGTTTATATTGTTTAGATTTAGCTTGATCAGTGAAGGGATGAGATCTTTAGTCTCGTAAAGGTCGTTGTTGTTGACTGACCGACTAGAGAAAGACTACAAGTCTTTGAATGTGCAGCACACAGAAGAAAACAACTGAAAATAAGATAAAGGAGCAATAAAACACACCAACTCGTGGTCTGTTGATCTGTCTGGAGTCTGTTGGGACGGACATGAGCAGCTCTCATGGCTGCATGACTACAAATTATAAACACTAAATAATGATAAATACATAAAACTGTCTCCTGTCTTAACAATCAAATGAACTCTTTCTCAGCAAAGAAAACAAATGAATAAGTATCCTTTTGAATCCTTAAAGGCGTTTTGTTGTTAAAGCTGAGTTATCGTGGCTTTAGACCTCACAGTATTTTATCTCTCCTAGTCGGTAGTGAGGCAGTGTCAGAGGTCAAAGGAGTGAGAGAGAGCTGGAGGTTCAGGTCATCTTATGCTGTTTGAGTCAGTGGAGAAGAAAAAAGAAAAGCGAACACGGCTTGTGCATGAAATCACTGTTCGTTCATTAAGTTCACATCGTAATGATGGCAGACGTTCGGCCGTGTGGATCTTTAGTTCATTAGTTCATCCGGTTGCCTTTTCACGATCTGTTAATTAGTCCATTTGTTCACTTTTGTACAGCATTGATTATGGTTACAGACTCTCCTCCTCCCTGCACTCATAATTAATTTGCCAAAAAAGAGACAAAATGCACAGTAAACAAAGCAAAGATCAATTTGACTTGTAACATTATTCAGATACGATAATCATGTGATGAAAACATGACGACAGCTCCAGCTGAACTGTTGGAAACAGTTAAAACGTTTGCACCCTAAACTGTGTCCTGTCTTATAAAACCAGCTTTACTCTCCATTCAGAGCCTCTGGCAGAAATAATCCCTCCAGAAACCGGCAGACAAACAACATCCGTGCTTTTATTCAGATTCAGGGCAGTTAGAGCGATCCAGTCAGGCCGCAGCACGGAGCGGTTCACTGAAGCATGATGGGAAAAACCAACATGAGGCCTTTTTCCAGACCACTTGTCGTGTCCACGGGGAGTTATCTGCCTGCCGTGTCCTCCACAAACCTCCTGTTCGCTTAGTTCAGTCGGCTGCTTCAGTTTCGTCACAACGCCGTCTCAAATAAAGATGCTTCTGTCCTGCAGACTGTTCTGATAAGAGGCTGCAAACACAACAAAGCTATTTTCATTATTAATGTGTGTAACTATTAACTTATGTATCCAGGAAAGATAAAAATTAGGATTTTAATTAATTAATTTTTTATTAATTTGAGCTGGCAGGAGAAGTTGTTTCTTCAGGACACAAAAACTGAAAGAAAATCGGGCAAATAAAACATAAAACAAAAACATACGCTCACTATTTTGTGCTTTTAGAAGCAGTTTTATTAATGTTTGCTATATTAGTGATAATATTACATGTTGTTGTAGTATTTCCTGACACAGGCTCCAGGTGTCTGTCAGATGGTCTGAATGGGATATTATTACCACATCAGCAGAGCGCCGAGCAGTAAAATATCATTTACATAAAGCCCACTGAGCTTTCATCACAATGTGACTGAACTCTGGTCTCAGGTGTCTGGAGAAAACCGGGTCTCTGCTGAACTCCAGCTGCTGCTTCAGAGCACATCTGGTTATCGGCTCATACGTCATTTAACTGGTTTCATGCTCGTGGGCGAAACCTGTAACATTAACTCATTGGACACATAAAGACAGACTGCGCTTATCTGTTTACAACCACAGACGACTAAAATCCTGACTTTTTATGAAACAATATGACTTTATTCTCATTAAATTATGACTTTATTCTCATATTATGAATTCATGTTTGACTCTACATTTAAAAAAAATCACTTTTCATGTTCTTTCATGACGTTCAACCAGAGGTTTAAGGTTGAATTAAAATCAGAGCCCACAAGATTAAATGAAATAAAAAAAAAATAGCATGTAAGCACTGAAAAACTAAGCTAGTTTTGATTTGATGTAAGGTTTTTACATTTATAATTGGAGGTTTGAACAGTTTCCAGCTGTATGTGTGTTCTGTTCAGTTCAGTGAATCATAAATAGTCATTAGTGTAATGTTAGTATAAATAAGCATTACATATGTGTCTCATCTATATGTATGTGAGTCACAGCAGTGAACTGAACAACACGACGGACAGGAATCAACTCAGAAATTCATTTCTGTGTTTCACATCAAAGTTTAATGTTTTTCCTGTTGTTGGCTGGTCTGAGATCAGCTCAGAGGAAAATACCCAAAGGACAAACACAGATACACACAGAGGATACAGCACAGTACTACACTGTACTACGCAGTACTACACAGTACTACACTGTACTACATTGTACTACACTGTACTACACAGTACTGTACAGTAAAACAAAGTACTACACAGTACCACATTGTACTACACAGTATTACACAGTGCTTTATAGTAGAACACAGTATTACATTGTACTACACTGTACTACACAGTACTGTACAGTAAAACAAAGTACTGCACAGTACTGTACAGTAGAACACAACTACACTGTACTGCATAGTACTGCACAGTACAACACAGGGCTGCACAAACCATACAAAACTATAGCTATATATATATATATATATATATATATATAGCTATATATAGCTATATGAGCTATATCATACTATGTACTACTATTATGTAGTACTGCACAGTATAACACAGTACTACACAATACTGTACAGCACAACACTGTACTACAACTGTACTGTATAGTACTACACATTACTACACTGTACAACACAGTACTACACATTACTACGCAGTACTACACAGTACTACACTGTACTACATCGTACTACACTGTACTACACTGTACTGTACAGCACAACACTGTACTACGCAGTACTACACATTACTAGGCAGTACTACACTGTACTACACAGTGCACCACAACAGAGAACAACACTCCTCTGCTCTGTGTCTGTTTTCTTCACAGCAGACTGAGGCCACAGGAACGTTTCAGTAGTAAAGACACTGAAGAAGATTTAACCTGAATCTGAATTTAACCTGAATCTAAATATCTAGACATAGTCTGAAAGCGTAGTATTCACCACAGTGTGTGATTCAGTATGATATCTGTGTAAAAGCTTCAGATAACCAGACAGTCGCTCTGCGTCTCCAGATTGAAACTAAATACTGAAGTTTCACCTGCACGGCGTCGCTGAAAGAGACTCAGAGTGTCGTCTGTGCGCAGGGAGACATCGTCTGATCGCACACAGACACAGACGACTCTGCCAGCAGATACTGTAACCTCGAGTCTCCTTGAAAAATAACTGCATGTCATTAAAGAGACTGCTGCAGCTTTAGAGCTCGTAAAGGATCAAATCAATCTTTATTGTTCTCTGCAGGGGGACAAACGGCGTCACAGCAGCAGATACTGAACAACTGAGCAGAGAAAACATAAAAACACTATCAATGTGTAAACAACGTGAAATGAATGCAGTGTTGACTCCATGTAGAAGATTAATGCTGCAGTCATCAAATAATATTATAAGACACATAAAGCTGTTAATAAGAGACTGAACTATGAGATAATGTGACCATCATAATGTTGTAGCACTATAACAATAAAAACTATCCACAAAGATGGTAGAAAAGATCAAACTGATGCAGTTGACTGCAGTAGTTTCCTGTTTAATATTAATGAGCAGACTCGTCTTCACTGTCTGATCTGATGACCTCACACAGCAGACGGACCAATAAAAACACAGACGGCTCCGCATGAAGGAGACGAATCATTAAGAGGCTCTAAAGCTCAACGAACAACGAACGAAAACATGAGAACCTGATCTGAGTTAGTTCAAATAAAGTTAATGTGTCGAAGTAAAAAGGTGAAAAAGATGTATTTGTACACTTTAAGTAACTGAGATACAGATCTCATCATTATCCTGCTTCAGATGAAACGATCAGCATAAAAATATCTTCTCTATTGATCTAAATAGGGAGAATTAGATGCATCAAAAGAGAAGAAAACATGGAAACGGTGAACAGAGCAGCTCTCACAGGAAACTGTTTATTAATGATTCACAGATTCTGTGTTATCTGAAAACTGATTTCCCAAAAGCTTCTTGAGAGAAACAACAGAAACCAGCGTTGAGACATGCAGAAGAAGAAACCTGCTCTGGTATTTTCTGGTTTTGAAGTCTTTGTTCCAGATGTTGTGCGGCCTCGTCAGCAGCTGGACTGAAACACATTAATAATCATCACTTCTCTGCCCGGATTAGCACTTCAAACGCTAGCCGCTAAAGGCTAACAGCTAGCAGAGGATGATTAGCACTTCAAACAGCTGTGTCTTAAAGCGCGGAGTTAGCAGAGCGGGATTAGCACATAAAACACAGCAGCTCTCAGGGAACTGAGAGAGGAAATGCTGATGAGCTGAAGATTTAAGCCTTTTTTTTTTTTTTTTAAGACCCAGTCTCACGTCCAGACAGATCAACAGATTCATGATGAAGTGAGACCTTCACCTTCCTCTGGCCTCAGTCCTCCGTGTGCAAAGACAGAAGGACAAGAGCTTTGTTATTATGTTATTAAACGACTAGCAACAGGACGCAGTAAAAGTAATATTATAAACATGTTATTATGCCGTTATATTTTCATAATGTGCAGATTGTATTCTGGTTTTAAGCCATTCAGGGTGAACCAAACCTCCACTCTGCTCTTTGGTTGTTAGATAACTAAATAATTAAGTAGTTCAGGTTGGCATTTTACCCCGGTGAAATGATAAGATCTGGTCTATTAAAAAGATGTGACAGTTGAAGGGGAAGCAAAGATGCAGCTTGAGGTGAATTTGAGTCAGAATCATTCAGAGTGAAAAACACTTCCAGAGGATATAATGGTCTCTGGTGTCCATCCAGAATGCATTTCCATAAATCACATTAGAAATCATAGGAAACCACAGAATCCTTGAAAAATCTTCAGAACTTGCCTGATAATCTTCATGTTTTTAAACTTCCTTCAGTGTCACATTAATCCTGTGATAGTTGTCTGCACATTCATGTGAACACTGCAAACAGGAAGCGCTAATAGCTAATTCGGCATACTGTTAATGGGGCCAAATGTAAATGCTAACAAATACAGGCTAAAAAACTGAAAAACTACAACTACAAATGTAACCGAACTCATAGCTTTGGAAGTAACACTAGGCTACTACTGTGGGCAGTAAGCTAGTTAGCAGGACATGCTAACGTTAGCAGCTTTGAGCAGATAAACACACAATTGATTCCTTAAACCTTTTCTGTTGTGTTCGTGAACAGAATTTCTCTCTGACTGCTGCTTAGTACAAAAAAGCTAAGATATGGCTGGACAGTCATTGTTGTTATGAGTTCAGGAAAGGTCAGTTTAACAGCTTTGAAGCAACAGAATATAAAATCTGTTAGCTACTGTTAGCATAACTCACCACTTGTGTGGATGATTGGGATTTTCAATTATTTTATTTCAATGTCCATTTATTTCCATTGGATTATTCTGGATTGAAATGAACTCTGTGTTAAACAAAAGTTTATGGTTCTTACACATTTTGTTCAGCAAGATAATCTTCATAAATGAACACCACCTTTTTTTTTTTTTTTTAGCTCAAATGCAACAAAAAATCTAACAGACTATAAATGAACTTCACCATGGTCACATGACTTTAATGCCACCACCACCAAGCTGCACTACAGTCTGAAAAAATACTATAAACTGATAAATCCACAAGTTGGAAAAGTTAGATTTTCAACAGATTGTAAGAGAGAGAGTATAAACACAGCTGGAGACATCATGAAGTTTTTCATGTTACAGAACAAAACTTAGAAATCTTTAAACCTGTGTTAACCACAGACTGTATTTCAGGCATCGAACCAAAAACCCATTTTAAAAAAACCCTGCTGACAACCAGAGGAGGAGACGGAAACTCATTTGCTGGTTTTAGGACTCATTCCTGCAGCACTCGACAGCTATCACACTCGTTGACTCGTGATCTAGTTTTCACTGAAATCAGTGTGAGTTTCAGTGCAGTAGACTGCAGTAGACTTCACGGGTCATTAGGTGTAGCTGAGGGAGTTTGAGGGGTTAAACTGAAGGGTAGCAGGTGGTGTTTACTGTAGCCTGCAGCTCCACGGTCTCACACAGACCTCCAGCTCCACATCTGAATAACTGGGGACACGTTTAATGATTTTTGGCGCCAGTTGACAGTTCAAAGTGAGGAACGGGATCAGTGTTTCTCTACTGCAGGGCAGCGTTCATGGTGTTATTTTGACTTCTCCTCTGTTACTGACTGATGCTCTGATCAAAGTCTTCCACTGCTCTGTCGCTGCTCACAGACTTTAATGTTTAATCAATATAGAAATGCATCCAGAAATATGTTTGTGGGCACTTTTATCTCTCTGCGAACACAGTCTGTCAGCCTGTACCAGCCTGATGCCCAGTTGGGATCTCGGCATGAAACTATGCTTTTAATTCATGATCGATATGTTTTATTGATTTTGTTTTCCATTTCAAACTGAATGTATTGACAGTTTTCCAGAATCCAAACCAGGGCTGGGTATTATTAGAAGTTTAAATTACTGTTTTAGTTCCTTACTTTGCTGTGTATAAATGTGTTTTTCTACTTTTTCTCTGGTGATATTCTGTGTTTTTTCTTCTCGTCATCAGATCTCATGTGCAGAATCAAACCAACAATGAATATAAATAGTGCTGGGAGAAGTACTCAGTACTACAGTTGTAAATTTTCAGATCAGCAGTTTAGACAATGGATGGATGGAAGTAAAGGTACTGCATTCAAAATTGTACTTAAGCACAGAACTTGAGTAAATGTACTTTTAGAGTTAAGAGTCCACAACTGAACAGATTCCAATATTAACAAGTATCGTGTGTGTGTTTGTTGTGTCTGTGCAATAAACACTCCATTTTTAGTCTAATGTGAAGGAAAGAGACGAATTCACTGACAGATATTTGAAAAAAAAAAAAACAGGCTGCTTGAGGAGTTACTCCATGTGAAATGATTCCAAGTGCACATCATAACTGCAGGGGAGACATGACAGCTTTAATCTCAATCAGCACATGTGTCTCCACCAGCCGCTCAACACCTCATGATTCACTCTTTACACGCAGAGCTGCAACCTGCAGTGTATTTTTACACGTTTTTTTTTACAAATCTGTTTACTTCTAACGTGTATGTGTACTTGCAGTGACCGTGCGTGTGAATTGACGGTGGATTATTGTTAGCCTAAATTAGCATTTTCTCATCTCTGCAGAAACAAATGTGCTAGTATATGTCAATTTTTACACCCAGGAAGTCCAGCTTTTTTGGCCTCATAGGAATGAACGGAGCCTCCAAGGCTTCATCCAGGTATCTTTATACGTCCATGAGCGATCATATCAACGAGCAAATGCGAACAAGAAAAAAAGTCCTTAAAGGTGTGTAGTTCTCAAGGAGTCTCCTCCAAGACTGGGGGTCCAAAAACACCAATCGTGACTGATTCTTGTTAGCATGTTAGCATGTTAGCTCTCCAGCCAACCAACTAGCCCTCTGACTCTAAAACCAAACATTTTGAAAACTTAAACATTGTTGGTTTTGGTCTTTTGTGGGATTTGCAGACGATAAGGAAAGTGTTGACTACCACCAGACTTATTTTACTGTAGTAAAAGTACTGCGTGTGGCCAGAGCCTCAGGTTTGATACCCAGCCCTAATCTGAACTGCTCACTGTGATGGGTCAAAGGTCAAACTGATGATGTCTTTACATGTATGATGTTAGAGGTGAAACATGCTGACCATCCTCCATGTTTTATGTGCAGCACACACACACACACACACACACACACACGATGGCATGATGGCATTATAGCAGCAGAGTGTTGGTATAATGATCTGATGTGTTCAGGATCATCACTGCTTCATTCAGGCCTCATCCACCATATTTGTTCCCTTCCTTCGCCCCTCCCCCTCCCTTTCACTCCCCCCCCCCCACACACACACACACCTCCCACCACCCCCCCACCCCACAGGATATATTTCCTTTGCTTTACGTGATTTTGTTCCTGTTGTGTTCCCGTGTTTGAGCCTCATGTTGTTCGCTGCTGTGTGTTTGTGGCTGTGGGCAGTAAAACGGAGTGAAGCTCTTGTGTTTTACTGAAACATCACTTCATCTGAAAAAGGAACAAATCTGCAGGACAGGACACACACACACACACACACACACACACACACACACACACACACACACACACACACACACACACACACACACACACACACACACACACACACACACACACACACACACACACACACACACACACGCACACGCACGCACGCACACACACAGATCAGCTCACACATGAACACACACAGGGCATACTGTAGGCAGGTAGTCATGTATGTGTTCACTGGAGCAGACAGACTGTGTGCAGGCACAGTGTTATATAATCTGCTGTTGCACTCAGCAGATGGTCAACAGAGTGTCAACAGTCTGATGAAATCATTTCACCAACACACACACACACACACACACACACAGTACGCACAGTACAAAGTCAATATTAATACATTAAATAAATCTACTTTATTCAGATTAATATTACTGTTCTAACCACTATTACACTGTGCACTGGTGTTTTACTGTAATATTTCATACTACAGTTTCTAAATACTATTCTAAATTAAAATGTTGATACCACACTTACTTTATACCATGATATACTACTCTATATACTGTTACACACTGTGCTGCACTGAGCTATGCAATATTAAATATTAATATTAAAATTAGAATACTATAGTGTACTACTCCTCACTATATACTATAATCTACTGTATTATAACATGCTGTCATTACTCTACTTATACTGTGGGAAACCATACAGACTATATATTGTTGCTACTCTATACATGTTATTAAACTACACTGTATACTGTTACTGTTCATACCATATTCCACTACACTGTATACATTATACTATGTTACTCTATGACATTATACTTTACTATACAATACTAATGTATATTACACTATATGCTTTTAATACACAATACTGTGATACTCTGTATTGTATTATGATATATATGATTACACATTATTATACAATACTATATCATACCATGTTATATACTATATAACATACCTATATTACACATTATGTTATGTTTTGTTGTGCTATACTATATTATACTGTTACTATTTTATAATGCACTATACTACACTACACTATACACTATTACTAAAATACTCTGTATTATATTATATTAGATTATGCTGCACTAAATACTACTAAACTATCCTGTACTATTTTATTACTCTGTTTCTATATGTGGTAACTATGCTAACATACATATACTTACATACATATACTGTGTTACACTGCTACACATTATTACATTATACGACACTGTACTGTATATACTATAGTGCACTATACTATACACTTACTAAACCTTACTATGCTACATCTTATCATACTACACTATACACTGTATACTGTTACTAATCTATACTATATGCTGTTACAATATAAAACTATGTTACATACTATTTAAATGTAACATAAATGTGCTGTTATACTATTTTATGCTAACTACTACATTTATATACTAATACTATAGGATACAATGCTATGATATAATATATACCGTTATATATTAGCTATACTAGTGTTATACTGCACAATGTTATGATAAATTAAACTACAGTATATTGTATGTGTGTAATAGCTGAGTTCTACTGTATGATACTCACAGAACACACACACACACACACACACACACACACTACATTACACACACACACACACACTGTGGTGTGCAGTCGTATAGCAGCGATCAGTGAGTGTAGCTGACGTGTCTCTGCTGCGTGTGTTAATGTGTGTGTGCACCTATCGTATCATTTATTTTAGGATAGGAAAAGTGGTAGAGCAGAGCCAGAGCCCAAAACCTCTTTTAGGTCCATCACTTCGACCTCCGACCTCAAACGCCGTAGGGCCTCCGGGGACGCCACGGTAAGGAGATGAAGACCACCACCTCCTCCTCCTGTCCTCCTCTTCCATCTGCTGTCCTCCTCTCCATCCTCCACCTCTCTTTAGTTTCTTATTTGTGTCTTTGCACCTCATCTGTTTGTCTCCTCTCCTCCTCTCAATCAGCCTCTTCTATCTTTGTCACATATTTCATCTTTCATCAATACCCATTATTTATTTATTTTTTTTGGTCATTTGTCTTTTCTTCCTGTCATCTCCACCCCTCTCCTCTCCTGTCATCTCATCTCCAGCTCCATCATCATCTCCTTGCTGACTCATCATGGCCGCCCGTCTGTCAGTCAGCCATCTTCGCCTTCCCGCCTCCATCAGCTCCTCTGTCGCGCAGACAGACAGACAGAGACGAGAGGAAACAGATTGAAGACAGAAAGCGTCCGGTTCGATGCGTCCAGTCAGGTCAGGGCTCGTGTTGTTGCCCGGTTTTATCTCTCACACCGAGTCGTCCTCTTGCAAAGGAGAAGTGAAGAGGGTCAGACTGTGTGGTCTCTTTTCTCCTGTGGACCCTTTGTCCTGTCACCCCCCCTCCCTCCTGTCGTTTGTCGTCGTCCTGTCTGTCTCCTCGTCCTCCCGGTTCTGTTTGTTTTTTGTCCTCTCCTTCCTCTCCTGTCATCTCTCTGTCCCTTCATCGCGCCACCACTGTTGATGCTCTCGAAACATCTCTCAAACCTTTTCAGTGGCGCTTTATTGCTCCTCCACTAACAGCCAGCTCTCGTCCTCACAGGTCGGCCAGAGGAGACTCATTTTTCCTCCTCTGTCTCGTCTCATTTTCAGCGGCGCCATCAAGGCGACACTTTTAGGAGCTGGTGAAATAAAGCTGTCAGAGATGATGATCTTTCTGGGCGTAAAAGTTCTCCCTCAGCTAATAAATGACTCTTGTTACAGCGCTGCTCGTCCCACAGGAGTCTCCGCCGGAGTTGAACTGACTTCATTATAACTCTGTAACACCTGATCGTTTCTGTCATCAGCGTTGATGGTTTTTCACCTGTCTGTGGATGCCGCCTGCAGCACTCTTTCACTTTCAGGCTCACTTCAGGGGGAATACTTCCTTTTTAGGCCAAAATTTGCAGGAGTTTAGTGTCTTTTCACCTCATTTAGTAAAAAAAAGTCTTTCATGCACTCTTAAAAAAAGGTTTTTCCACCTCTGTGGAGTATTATATTGTATTAAGCTTGTGAAATCTTTTTTAAGAGTGCAGACTTCTCAGACATCTGAAATGTGCCAAATCTCCTGTGATGGACCTTTTGTGTTTCTTTAAATCCACAGCAGTCGGCCATTTTGCATCCCTTCTCCCACCAGATATCCAGATTATTTTACACGAAGGGAGTCAAAATGGAGCAGGAAGCACAGAGTGAACTTTTCTCAGGGATCAAACTCTCTCACACTGTCTGTTATTGATCATGTTGCAGCTCATTGGTGTGTTTTGTGATCAGTAACAGACAGTCTGTAGTGATCACACAGCAGTGACTGACAGGGTGAAGGGGGAGGTGGGGGGAGAAGCTGATGGGAGTCGGACTCTTAACTCATTTCTCTTTGTGATCATCTCTCTTTATTTTCTATATGAGTGTTTTTTCTCTCTCAGTGGATTTGAATGGTGTCCAGACTACATGCTGTACTACACACACACTGCCTCTGTCCTCCTCTGCAAGCACGACTGACCTGTAGACTGAAAACACAACAACACTCAGGACTCACCGCCTCCAGTCATCAGTCCTCCAGAACAGATCAGGAGCTTGATGTCACTGTCCATGACACATAATATCTACCAGGGCTAATGACTGTTTATCAGTTCATCAATTTATGTCAGAAATTAGAGAAAAAAGTTCAAGGTGACGGATAGAGGATGAGGATGAGTAGTTTTCCTCAGACAATTAATCGATTATCAGAATAATTGTTGACTGGTTTTAAAATCGCCTTGATTCCAACGGGCACGGCTGCGTCACGGGTTTGTTCCGTCCTCTGCATGGCTTCATGCCCCACCGGGAGCGTCTCAGGAACAACGTTTTGCATTTCCAATTTTGCCAACTTGCTTAGATTTTATTGATTTGGTCATTTTTCCTCGATTTTGGTGCTTCCTCCACAGGTAAGTAGGCTGTGGTGGTTTCTTTTTTGCCACCGTTTAGGACATAATGTTGATGTAGCCATGTGATGAGTTCAGATGTTTTATTTTGAAAAACTGCTCAGCTCGAGCTGCTCCGTATTTCCTCAAATAAATCTCGATCAATGGCCTGGGGTGTGGTCAACACATACACGGGATATAATGTGCATGTCAGTTAAGTAAAATGTACATTTATATCACTTTAATTTACAAAGGTCAACAATATAAACATGCTATTTTCAATGCTTCGTTCTTGATTACTCACTTCAGTCACCGTCGATGTCTGTGTGTTCATATTCGTGCCAAGTTGTGTTTTGTAGTAACAACAACGTGATGCAGTAACAAAACTCTGACAGGGAAAATGGGACCAGATCAGGAAACAAAGAGCCTTCAAACTGAAATATGACCAAATAGATAAATAATAAAGCCCTGTCTCTGATACAGGCCTGCTTTAATTAAAGGCTGCAGGTCTGCATTTGGGTTAAAAAAAAGAAGAACTTGGTCACTATTTGAGGAAATACGGTAGACACGTATTTTTAGCAGAGCAGACATGAGAGCCACTTGTGTCTCACTTCTGAAACTCATTCTGGTGGAATCACGGTTATTATATAGAGTGGCCAGGATTAGCTCCGTCGGCCCGGTCATGACGCAGCCGTGGACGGAGGAATGAAGGCGTTTCCAAGTCTTAAAATAAAAGAATGAAAACAGAACTGAGACTAAAACTGAGCAGCCAACAAGCAAAACTGAATCTGCCAAATAACAACATGGTCACCAGCCACATGTCTCCAAATCTGGCAGCCTACAAGGCGACACATCCTGGTGACATCCTGGTGTTATCACTGCACTGCTGAATATTTCATATTAGTTTCACATTGTTTTATTACTGTTTGAACCACTAAAAGGCAAATATCTCACCTAATTGCTAAAAACTGACAGCTACGATGCTGCTGTTGCTGCTTGGCAGTAAGGATGGATAAAAAGATGTAAAGGCAACAGAAAAAAGCACATGAAACAGTCTGAGCAAACAAAAGTAATAAAGTGGTAAATATTAGCAGCGCTGACCACCGTCACATATAAAACTGCAGCACAGGTTTTTTTAACATGCGTGGTTTCCGCAGGCTGCTCTTTAAAAACAATGCACAGCCACATCACTACCACATCTGTTTCCATGGTAACCACCAGGCAGGCAGATGGTGGAGAGGGAGGACTCGCAAAACGTTCCAAAGCCAAAAGAACCTCAATAAAAATTCAACAAAAAGCGTCTGGAAACAAATCGCAGACAGTCGTATTCGGATGAAGTGCTCGGTTTAACATCGCTGAGGACGATCACTCAGGCAGAGCGCTGCCGGGAGTTGAACCGACGACCCCGTCAGATCTGCCGCTGTTCAGAGAAATGAAAGTTTAATGCTCCCTGTGGCAGAGCTGTGGTTAGATTACATGATAGAAGATGATATTTAATTCAGCAGCAGCCGACTGAAACCTGCACAGACAGAAGAAGAAACATCACCCATTCTACTTTACTCTAATTTCACTTCTGATCAAGTTTAACATGATATTCACGTGTTTTTGTATTTATGATTCTGTTCATATACACATTTAAAGGCTAACTCCAGTATTTTTAGAACTGGGTCAGTTCAAAATGACTGTTAGGAACAAAACTTTTTGGAAGTAGTGCAGGACCTCCTGTGTTCTGTGTGGTAAAATGACTGTTTTCGTCAATGGAGTCTGGTGGCTTTGAAGAGATATAACGGCTGTTTGTGGGTAAACCAAAAGGATCTTCCAGGTCTCTCTCTGTCGGGATCACTTCAATAATGTTGTCAGACACTTAGAATAACAATCTGAGCCTGTCAGTGGCAAAGACAAGAACTTTTAGAGGACCTACTTTGATGATTTGAGTTGCCCCAAAGGATTACATTACTCTATAGGTCTTTCAGAGATGCTGGTATGTAGCGATCTACAGTTTCCAAACTTTTTGTACATATCAGTCATTTCGAACCCAAAATATGTCAAAATAAGGTTGAAAAAATACTGAAGTTTCCCTTTAAGTGACATTTAAATCAAATTAGAACGAGTTATTTCTAAAAAAAAATTCGTGCGTTCTCTGTGGTATTTGCCTTGACTTGTGCACTTAAGAGGAAGCGTTACTTTTTATTATTGTCTTTATTTTCCTGCAGTGACAGCGACATGACACATGACTGACTAGAGCTAGCATGTTTCCAGCTGGCTCTTATGTTAGCCGTTAGCTCTTTAGTTTCAGTTCCTCACCGACTCGCTTCGTCACAGACTTCAGAACCAATGATGCCCGGACGATCTTTTGCTGCGTCACTTTCTGGTCTGACCAGAGCTCAACAAATAGATTTGAGCGTAACGCTGAAACAGTTGTCGGCTTTGCGTAGCACCGTTGTGACCTCATCCATTCAGTCCGATAATTTACGTATTATGTTATTTTATATTTATACAGTTCAACTTTGTGTTTTGGTAGTTTTATTTTAACATCTAAGGATGCTGATGATATAATCATGTTTCATGTGTTCACAAGAGGCAAAAAAGAGTAAATTAATAATTCAGAGCAGCAACAACATGTAAATATAAAATCAGGCAGAACAGACGTCCACCATCTTGGCTTTGAAGTCGCCTGTGTGTGTGTGTGTGTGTGTGTGTGAATACATGACGTGTGTGTTGAATTAATGTGTGTGTTTCCTTGGTCTCTCTCTCTTTCTCTCTCTCTCTTTTTTTGTCCGTCTCTCTGTAGCCGTACCCGACTGACATCACTGGCCAGCTCAACCTATCAGATCCCTCCGTCAGCACCGTGGTCTGAGAGAGAGAGTGATGGAGCTTCACTGCTGCTGCTGAGCCACACACACACACACACACACACACACACACACACACACACATAGACCCTCTGGACACACACGTGTAACACACACACACATCATATGAACACACAGATGGACAGACTGAGCGTCCACTGAGACAGGAAGGAGAATACGATGGCATCAGGACTTTTGGACGGCATCACACTGTGCCAACACACGCGCACACACACACACACACACGTACACACATTATACACAAACACACACACTGTATTATACACAAGTACACACAAACACACACAAACTGTATTATTCACAAGTACACACACATTATGCATTACACACATTATACATGCACATATATTATACAAACATACACACATATAGAAACACAAATATACAAAGGCACTCTCACACACACACACACACACACACACACACCATCTGTACCTTCAAATCCCAAACACACACACACACACACACACACACACACACTCTCGCCTTGCTCCGCTTGTAGCCGTCAGCCTCCTCCAACCAGAGGGTCTTTTATTTTGAAAGAACTGTTTCAAAGTGGTTTTATTTTGGTTGATGTCTTCGATGTTGTACAGCTGATTCTGTTTCCTGTTTGTCGCACTGATTGATCGCACTGACTCATCGATCCTCCCGATCAGTTTTTGAACTGCTTCGTCTTCGCCGGAAACTCAAGCTCCCAGAATCCAACACACACCAACGCTTTCCCGAACAGAAACACAGACACCTGTCGATTGATCAGGGACCTGACGATCGATCAGGCACCTGATCCCTGATCAGCATGTGGTTGGTGGGCCGAGCTTCTGGGGCAGGAAGTTTGTTTAACACAGAACCACAGAGGAATCCTGGACTACTGAACTGGACCGTAGGAGTCTGTCATGGCTCTTCACCCCCAGAGGCTCATGGGAACTGTAGTCTCAGAGCCATTCCACCAAACTGAGGGGAAAAATGTGATTTGTCACGATGGAGCCCGACAGTTTGGTTCAGTGATTCAGGAAACTCTTGTTGTTCCGTGTTCAGGTGAAAACCTGGAAAAACTTTATTTTAAAAAACAAAGTCCCTTATTTAGCACTTATTAGGTGTAAATCAAAATAATTAATTGGTGGTTTATAACACGATCATTTAGATTTAAGAGGATATGAGGGCATTTTTATTGGTAATTATATGTATTTATTAATAAAATGTTTATTAATGAATTTATTTATGAAGGCCATGACGTGCAGCTGAAAGCTCCGTCAGAACTCTCAAAGAGAAGTTGTCAAATACATAATTGAGCAAAGTCCTTTTATCTATTGCGTTTTAATATTAAGACTCTTACTGCTTATAAAAATGCTGAATAGAGGAGTTAAAGTGTAATAAACATCAAATAATTCCAGCATTACATCAACCATCTGTTTACATAGTCGTTTTATATTTTTGCTTTCTTCGGTATTTAAAGGTAAGTTTTAAGATGTTTGCAAAGTTGATGTAATCTGCGAAAAATCTACATTTATTTTTAAATAATTTTACGGAGACCTGCAAGTCTTTAAAGATGTTTCTAGACCGTGTGCTCAAAATAATAACTTATGTTTGTAATTTATGTCTTTATGTGCGATAAAACTTAATAACTATCAAAATGATTGATATTATATATTACTAATAGTTCAGGACTTCACAGTGTTTATATGTTATCACTGATAAGAGTTAAATAGAAGCTTTAAAATTATCTGTTTTACATGAAACCACCACATTTTATATTAAACTGCTCTGAAAATCAGAACCAGACTTTGCAGACAAACCCAGACAGATTTAATGTCGTCACAGATGTAGAAAATCTGTTGTTGACATTCAATATTATTTAAAAATGTGATTTTATTTACACCTTAAGTTGAATTTAAGTCTTAAAAACTCATCACAGTAATTTATATATCAACTAACTTATCTTATTTTGACAGGAACAGGTAATGTTTAGCAATACTGATGTGATGAGTCCAAATTTTCCAGCACAAACAAAAATCTCCACCAAATTTTAGATTTTTCATAATATACTTATTTATTAACTCCTTACATGAGGGTTTAAATGCTGCTTAATTAGTCTTCACAGTGCCTGAAATATTAAATTTTAACTGAATTGTTTTGTATAATAGATTAATATTGAAGAGTGATCTTAAAAAATGAATAATATCGTGATAAATAAAGAGTATTTAGTGTTAGGAAATACTTCCTGGACCAGAGGCTCTGCCCACTGTCCTCCGACAGTCCCAGGGCATGATGGGACATGTAGTCACCGCTCCACCTCCACTGTGTCTCTGCTGATGATGTCAGTCTCTGTCTACCTCCACAACGCTGTAACTCCGACCTGCCAATAACAGAAACTGATGTCCTGTGAAAACCTCCCAACTCCTCACAGGCCTGCACACACAGGCCCGCTGGAGTTAGGAGGTTTTCATGCTGCAGAAGCAATGTAGCTGCCGTCTCTGAAGTTTGACCTGTCGACACAAATGAGGTCGTCGTGTAGAAAAAAACAACACGTGCATGAAAAAGACAGCAAAGCTGAGCCGAGAGCCTCACTGAGAACAAGGAGTCGTTCTTAGGGATTTGTCATTTTAAAGAAGTGTTACAATATTAATTTTACATCACATTTTCTGCTCGGTTTTCCATCTTTTATATGAAAGTCAGCCTGCAGAGACTTGAAACCTCACACAGTCTGTGTTTATTAACGATTAGATTTTAGTAAAAATCATGCGATGATACAGTTAAGAGGGAAATATTTTAACTCTGACTGACAGTTTTATTTATAAGGGAAAGAAAAACACTAAATAACTTCAATAAACATCCCAAATAAATGTTTTTTATTTGAAGAAAGACCAGCTGACCAGCCAGAGTGGCTAATGCTCAGCTAAAACTAACAAGCTAGCTATTGACTAATGCTAACATGATAGCTGGATCTCTAAATGAAAACAGTAATTTGATTGCTGAATAGGACAACGCAGCTAATGCTAGTACTATTGTCCTTTTCCTTTAGCTAAACCACAGAGATACCAGGATGTCAGCTAATGCTAATGCTTTGGTAAAGGCTAACCGTGGTTGTCCTTTTCCTAATGCTATTGCTAATGCTAAAGAACTACATAAGTCCAACAGGCTAGTGTCTGTCAAAACTAGAGTAGTAACAACATTTCTCAACATAAAACTAGTAAATCTAATGCTAACCTGCCACTGAAGGCTAACTGTTGTTCTCATTTTCCTAAATTTATGCTAATGCTAAAGTGCTAGATATGTCGAACAGGCTAATAACTGACAAAGCAACAGCGAGTATATCTAATTCTAATGCTTGGTGAGGGCTAACTGTAGTTGTCCTTTTGCTAATGCTATTGCTAGTACTAAAATACTAGATAAGTCTAACAGGCTAGTGTCTGCGAAAACTACAGCAATACCAGCATTTCTAAACATTAGACTAAAACATTTAATGCTAAAGTACCAATGTAGGCTAACCGTAGTTGTTTTTTTCCTAACTAAACTACAGTGATTACAGGCTAATGCTAATCCTGTGCACCAGATAAGTCTTAACAAGCGTGTGTGTAAAATTGCAATGATAATAGTGTTTTTGGACATTTATAAGATAAGTTAATGCTATTGCTAATGCTAAAGTACTAGTCTAAGTACTAGTCCTGTCTAAGAAGCTAGTGTTTGTAAAAACTATAGTGATTTAGCATTTTTAACCACAAGATCAACATATATAAAGCTGTTGCTAATTCTAAAGTACCACATAAGGTTTGTTTTCATCACTAAAACATAGTAATAGGAGAACATTTGTTAAAAAAATCTGTTTCCTGTACCTGCAAACTGCATTTATAAAAGGGTTTCTGACCAACAGGGCTAATGCTAATGCTAATGCTCCAGACACGGCTAACCACAGTAACCATAGTCCTGTCCAGATCACTTTATCATTCTTGAATCTGCAGACCATTTTCTTAATGAATTAATCCAGAGACCCAGAGGTTATGGTCTTGACGTATCATGATTGTCCGATTAACAATCCAAAAACCCACAGTTATTGATTTAAATTAAAAAAAAAAGAAAAAGTCCATAAATATTCACACTGAGAAGCTGGAAATGTTTCTGGTATTTGTGCTCAAATAAGAATTTAAAAGATTAATCAATTAATAGAAAAGTTTCCCAGTTAGATTTCTGTCATTTGACAAATCATTTATTGTTTCTGCCTTAATCTGGATGAGATACACTTAATAAGGATCAATAAACATGTCTCTTGATATTTTAATCTCACTTTTAAAGATGTGAATCAAGTCAATTTGTTGAATTTAATCAACTTAATATATATTTTGTTTTTTCAATGTCTACTAATCAAGTCTTATAATGATGAAGAAATTTATGATGACGACCCTTTTGATATTTACAGTTTATATTCTTTTACTTCCTGTGAACTTCACATTAAGAGCATAGAGAACGTTTTCTTTGGTGGGTCTTTTGTTCCATTGATAAATTATATTATAAATACAACATGCCGTAATAATTAGACACCAATGTGACCGAATGAACCAAACTCCTGAGGACTTTTATGGGACTTTTAACTGTTTTTCAGTTTGAGGTGACAGTTTCTCTGAATTGACCCGAGCTGGATTAGGTTTGGGACACTTTGGATCTTCTTCCAGCTACAGTGAAACTCTCCAGAGATCAGCTGAATTTAGTGTCTGCGGGGATGAAACGTTTATTTGTTCCTTTAGTTTATTGGAGTGTTTTCATCATCGCGGTCGCCGTCACGCCTCTGCAGGCTGATTCTCCAGAGACTCATTTTCATTTCCAGCTTGTCTCCTCAGAGGAAACAACTTTAGACTTTGCTGAGTGTCTCTGACCGGACGTTAACTCTGCAGGTTAAGGTCTGACAGAGCCGATCGATGTTTACTGAAAAACAAATATTGATTTTGGTTTGAGAGCAACTGACTGTGGTCTGTGGTTATTACGGTGGCACCAGTTTAAAGACCTGCAGTCAGAATTAGTTCCCTTTTGTGCTGAATTCAGCTTTTCTGCTGCTGGAGAGAAAAGTTCGGTTGTTCTCAGTGACGTTCGGCTCGTTTCACCACACACGTGTTAGCACTGATGCTGTATGTATTAAAGGTGAGCTGCACCAGCCAGGATTCACTTTAAACCTGAATTACACGAGTTAAAAACACAAATCAAGCTCCTTACATTACGTGTGCTGATATGAGTGCAGCACAGGATGGGATCCAGTCACTGTTTTAGTTCAATAGAAAACAGCTCACTTCTACCCAGGAACACGAGCTATAAAGCTGCAGGCTGTTTACATTAAGCTTCATTGTCATACTGAACTGTTCCTGATTTAAAACGCCTCTGTGTGTATTTTACAACATTTAGTCATTTTTAAATATACAGTACAGCTTACAGACAGTATAACATTATTCACCCTGTCACTCTGAAGTGCAGCTGTAGGAGATGTGCACATACATTTAAGAGAAACACTTGTTTTAAAGTTCATCTTCAGTGTCATGATACAACACACACAGAACCTCTATGAGCAGATCTTCACATATTTCACACTAGAATACAACAAAACATGGAAACAGACTGTAACATAGAACAAAAAGTATAAAAGCAGCACTAAAGGAGGTGCTAGATTATGTTTACACACACATGTACACAGTAACGTATGTGCAGTATGAGTGTAATATGCAGGTTGTACTGCATAAACGTGACGTATGTAAGAAGACCAGCGAGACCGAGTGGTTTAATAGTTTAATGTAAATTTCCCAGATGTGTGTTGATGTAAAGTTTGTTAGAAGAGTCGTTTATGTACAGAGGATGAGGTGGATATAAATAGGATTTAAAAATATATATAATATCTATATAGATAATTAACTTTTACTCTTTAGTTGCTCTGTGATCCTGCTGGAAGTCGACCATCTGTTATGATGTCACGCTGAGTTAACGTTGAGTTTTAAAGCCTCTTAATTATCTGTGCTGACACGCTGCATAATGATAAATATTAATGAAGCTATCGCAGAGTAATCGTTAACTAATAACTGACACACACACACACACACACACACACTGAAGCTTTATAGTCTTTGACACTTAAACTTGTACACGTAGCAGACGTAGACACACATTAATATATATATTTGTACACAGTACTGATGCTTCATGTCGAAATGTTTTTCACACATTTAGAACAATGTTGAACTTTAAATGAAAAGTGAATCCGTGTTCGTGCAGCTCGCCCCGATGGTTACACTATGATGTCATAATGTGATGTCATGCTATGATGTCATGACGTTTTATTTCTTATTTTTGGTTTTGTTTGATTTCTATGGTTTGTTTTTGATGTAAAGCACTGATTCAACTTCCTGTTTGGAGTGTTTTTTCTGTGTTTTTTTTTTTTTTTTTTTTTTTTTCTTCGTGCTGTTGTTCTGATGATGATGATGATGTTTGTATTATCTCTATACTCGCGAACAAACTGATCCGAGGTCAGTTTTTATTGAAGCGCTATGGTTGCATTAAACTAGAGGAAGTTATGTTTCTGTACAGACGTGATATTTTTATTTTTTGACCTTTCTGTCTCGTAAACACTGAAACTGTAGAAGAAGAAGAAGAAGAAGTTTCCCTCCTTCGTCCCTCCTCTGTGCAGCACTTTGTCCAGGAATGTGAAAAGTCGACCTTTGACCTCTTCAGGGGTCGACCTGAACTGTTTTAGTGCAATATTGTCCTTCAGTTTGGTTTCTGTTTGGTCGTCTGAAGGTTTATTTTTCGACACATCATGTAGCCGGTCGACTGTTTCTCAGAAAGAGTTTAACTCTGATTTTGTTTTTTTGTTTTTTTTAGTTTTTACCAGAAAAACCAGTAACATCAAATCTTACTGGTCCTGTCGTGTCCGAAAAACATCCTGGACAGGAAAATGAAAATTAAAGTGTAATTTGGTACAAATCATTCTGGAAATAGAATTAGAAACATTAAATAAATGTTTAATGTGACTTGACTGAATCTTCAGAAATGTAAGATTTGTGTACAGCGTATAATGAAAATCAACATATATTGAGACGTAAGTTTCCAGTAATAAATGATCGTTTACTTGAGTTTAAATGGATTTCTGTGTTTCCTTTTTTTATTTTACTTGTAGTTTTCCACAACGTTTAATATTAATGTTAAAATTAATGAGTCAGTGTCCAGTGATAACAATGAATCTCCAAGAAAAATGAATCGTTCCTTTATAGATTCAGAAAATTATCTAAAAACACGTCTGCTGATCGTAGGAGGCAAATTATCACAAATTCTGTGAAAAACACTAAAAACATTTTTGTTCAAATAAACAACAAATAAAACACACACACACATCATATACCGACGCTCCAATCAATCAAACTTAAACACTTTTCATGCAAATGGAAAGGAAAGTAGCTAATAAGAGCAAAAACAACAGAATGGTCCTTTAAGTTTAACTGTATCATTCTGAAGGTTTTTTATTATTTTTCCCCCAAAGTTTTATTTTTGTCACAACTTATTTTAACAGAAACAGAAGCTGCAACATTCAGAATAAATATGTTAATTTAATCCTCCTCATCAAACACACAAGTCACAACTTATTGTTATCGTTATGTTGGAAAAAGTGAATTCTAATGAATCTGGTTGTTTTTAACTGTAACATTCAGTTAAATATTTCTATTATTGTTCAATATTTGACTCCTTTTACACTGATAAAAGTAAAAATACTAAAAGTTATTGTTCTGCATTCAGAGCGTCATGGTGGAAAACAACAATAAAAGCTTTAGTTGGCAAAATAATCTCAGTTAAACGTCCTTTTAGTAGCTGTTCTGGAGCTTTCAATCACATTTCATGATCCTGATAATAATAATAATAATAATAATAGAAACAGTGGTGGAAATACTCAGTACTTATATTTAAGTAAAAGCAAATCACCATCATGAGGTTTAAATTATAATAAAAAAACAACATGTTACTGCAGGTTTGAGTAAAACTGGTAGAAAATATAAATAAAGATTTTCAGACTTTATTTGTCAGTTTCTGTTTGTGTTCAGCAGGAGGAGTTTTTACCGTCTGTTGTTGACTCTCAGTCTGAAGGTCGCAGCAGCTGCAGCTCCGCCCCCCCAACACCTGACTGAGGACCTGATAGAGGACAGGACGCCTCCTGTCATCCCTCTCTGCTGCTGCTGCTCACCAGTTCACCACTTCACCACTTCACCACTTCACCTTCAGCTGTCAGTGACCGCCTGCATCTGACCAACAGGACTGATGGTAATCAATCAGCACTGAGGAGCTCCTGATGATTGATTGATTAGTGATCAGTCATTTTGTCTCCTTTGAATGGATTACACTACCTCTGATCAGCTGATTGATTGATTGATTGATTGATTGATTGACTGAAGAAGAGGAAAGACAGAAGAAACCAACGAGGAAGAGCGCTGAGAAGTGAGTCAAATCACCCAAATCACTATGTTTGTAGTACACACAGTGTGTAGTACACAGAGTACACACTTTATGTACAAACTATGCACATAGTATTTAGTGTACATTGTATTGTAATGGTATATAGTACACACAGTATGTTATACACACTGTATATAGTACACACTGTGTGTAGTACACACAGTATATAGTACACACTATGTAGTACTGCACTACACACAGTACTTAGTACACACTGTGTAGTATCAGTCTGTAGTACTACATGTGTATCACACACACTGTACAGTGACACACACTGACTGTAGCTACAGACTGTTTCCTGCTGTCTCTCCTGTCGGTGGTCGTCACAGTAACACTGAAGCCCCTCAGTCTGTTTCCGTGGTAACCACCGGTATTTTTAGAGCTGATAATGAAGATGTCTGAGGAGGAGAGCATCCAGTCTGTGTCTTAAGACAACCTCCTCCTCCTCCTCCTCCTCCTCCTCCTCCTCCTCCTCCTCCTCCTCCTCCTCCTCCTCCACCTCCACCTCCTCCTCCTCCTCCTCCTCCACCTCCTCCTCCACCTCCTCCTCCTCCTCCTCCTCCTCCTCCTCCTCCACCTCCTCCTCCTCCTCCTCCTCATGTGTGTATTTACGTGTTTCCGTGTCTCTGCTGACCTTCATCCTGCTGTAGCTCAGAGTTCAGACTGTTTGAGGTTCAGCTGTCTGATGGTTTGTTTGAAGCTTCAGTCGTTTAATCAGAAACACGACGCAGAGACTTCATCTGTCTGTCTGTCTGACTGTCTGTCTCTGTCTGTCTCTGTCTCTGTCTGTCTGTCTGTCTCTGTCTCTGTCTCTCACTCTGTCTCTGTCTGTCTGTCTCTCTCTCTGTCTGTCTCTCTGTCTGTCTGTCTGTCTCTCTCTGTCTCTCTCTGTCTCTCACTCTGTCTGTCTGTCTCTCTCTCTGTCTCTCTGTCTGTCTGTCTCTCTCTCTGTCTGTCTGTCTGTTTGGCCTCTGACTGGATGCATTATTTTCTATTTCTTTATCTAATTTTGTATTTTAGTTTTTATTTGTTCTGTGGAATAAGGTATAGGCAGTGTGAGGAGAGGAACCGAGGAGAAGAAACAAGGAAAGGAAACGAAGAGAGGAACCAAGGAAAGGAAACGAAGAGAGGAAACGAGGAGAGGAAACTAGGGGAGGAGGAGAAACTGAACTCAGGTTGCAGTTTGTCGTTTTTTTCCGTCTCGTGTGAAAATTTGTTAATTTTGAACTTTTTCTTTTTTCACACAAACTGTTTCCTGTTGTCTCTCCTGTCGGTGGTCGTCACGGTAACACTGAAGCCCCCCTGTCTGTTTCCGTGGTAACCAGCCGGTATTTTTAGAGCTGATAATGAAGCGGAGCAGAGAGGAGGAGAGCATCCAGTCTGTTACAGCTTCCTCTTCCTCCTCCTTCCTTCCTTCCTCCTACTCTTCCTCAACCTTCTCCACCACATCCCCCTCGTCCTCCTCCTTTTCTTCAGCCTCTTCCTTCTCCTCTTTTGCATTCTCCTCTTTTCTTTTGTCCTCCTCTTCCTGATTCTCTTGCTCCTTTTCCTCCTTCTCATTCTCTTCTTCCTCCACTTCCTCTACGTCCTCTCCTCCTCTTCCTACAACTCATCCTCGTCTTCATTCACTCTTCTCTTCCTCATCCTTCTCTCATCCCCTTCCTCAACATTCTTCTCCTCTTCCTCCTCCTCATCTGTATACATGTTCTTGTGTATTTATTTATATGTTTACATGTCTTCATCCTGTCCATCTCTTCCTCCCCTCACACCCTCAGGACCCCCAGGACCTCCAGGACCCCCAGGACCTCCAGGACCACCAGGACCACCAGGACCACCAGGACCACCAGGACCCCCAGGACCACCAGGACCACCAGGACCACCAGGACCTCCAGGACCTCCAGGACTTCTCTACATCCTCGTTGTTTCTCCAGTCATGTCTTCATCTCAGAACAGATCTGATCTCAAACATTCTGGACTCAAACGTCTCTGTTTGTGGCTCCACCGTCGCTGCTCCTCCCCTCCTCTTCCTCCCCTTCCTCCTCCCCCTCCTCTCCCTCTCCCCGTCAGCTGTGGCGTCCCCCCCTCTCGCCCTGCATCCCGTCGCCTCCCCCTGCTGGTCGTCGTGCTGCTCTGCTGCAGTCTGCTGCTGATGCTGCTGCTGCTGCTGTGGAACTACCACTGTCTGTTCATCTCCCACATCTGCTCCCCGCCGGGTGAGGAGGGGGAGGCGGGGGAGGAGATGGTCATGACCCCGGGGAGCCGGCGGTGACAGAAACCCCACTCACACCTCCTGAAACCAGTCTGACCTGGTTCAGTCCTGCAAAAACCACAGAGAGATCAGATTTAGAATATTTTGCTTCATAACCTACAAACATTTTATTCCAGCTGCACTGAGCACAAAAAGAAGTTTTTTATATTCGTCAGTTTTTCCACTCCACAACATGTTTCTTCTCAAGGCCGCTCCGCAGATTTCAGTATTTCACGTCCATAAAGTAGATGGATTCATGAGAGACGGATTAAAACCAGACTGAGCAGCAGAGGTGTAGTTATCCTGGCTTCAGTCAGGATCCTACATTACCCATGATGCAGCTGTCCCTCATCACAGAAAACTCAACACCTCCAGTTTGTGGCACAGACTGAGGGACATGTGGGGTTTAAAAGAAAATGGTGGAATGCTCCTTTAAAAGTGTGAGAATTTACCAAAATAAAAGCTCCCTGATTACGTCACCTGTCTGCTGGACTTTTGTCTTATATTTATTTTCAGAATAAAAGTTAAATTCAGGCTTGAGTCTGACACTCGAGTAAATACTCATTTATTGTTGTAAACTTTAATATTTATTATTATCTTACTGTATTATTGAGAGGTTAGTTTCATACAATAAGAATTAACAAATTAACTCCGGTTACTTTAGTCATTAAATAGAATCAATTAATCTGAAGTGTCTCTATTCACCATATAATTAGTTCCTGATTACACAGTTTATACTGGAAAGTTTTAGGAAGTTACAAACTGAAGTTTACTGAACATGTTAAAGTAAACTACACAGATTAAATACAAAAACAATATTCACAAGCTTTCTGAAAACAAATCCATGATGAAGTAATAATACACAGAATAAGAATAAAAGATGCATTATCATCAATGATTTATCAGCTCTACCCTTGTTATTGATACAAACACACAGGCTCAAAGTGAAAACAGTTCAGTCCGTAAACGTCCTGAAGCTCAGTGCAGCTTAAGTTAACTACATGTTTGGTGTCCTCTGCAGGCTGTAATATACAGTATGTTCAGATGGAGGTAAATAACAGGTTCACCCCTCAGCCGGTTCAGACTCGTTTTAATACACAAGAGCAGAGAAATAACTCAACAACAATAACCGTGTTGAAGCACGTCTGACGGCAGGCGTGTTGTTACACCCGTCAGCAACGAGCACTAAATAACTCAGGGAGCAGACTGAAGTATAACACCAGCAGCCACAAACCCTCCATTACGGCTCTATTTCTGTCTCTGTGTATTTTCAGCGTTTCACTCTGAAGTGGTGAAGCCATAAAAGTGACGAACAGGCAGATTTACAGAAAAACAAACTTGTATCAGTTTGTGTTTATAGTTCAGAGTCTGAGGTGACGAACTCACTTTAAGGAGTTTACGAGGAAACGAGAGGAGAGAGAGATTTTCACTGCTTTAAAACATGTAGACTACAGAACTACAACATTACCCAGGAAGAACCACAGGCTGTGTAAAGAAGTTACACTTACAGGTCTGCATTCTTTCTAATGTCCAACAGGGGTTCAAACAGAAGTCTAATGGATAAAGCAGGGCAGGATCTAGGACAGGACTTTGTTGTGACTAACCAATCAGAGGCAGGTCTTGCCTAAACCTAACCAATCAGACTCATATATCTTGACAATATCATTGTGGCTCCAAACGTCAACGCCAAAACCCACTGATTTGTCGGCCGCTGTCTTGAAACCTTGAGTTGATCAACATCTTGGTTTATCAGCTGGCGCCATCTTGATTTTGGAGCCAGAAATGACACATTTGATTTTTTTTATCGCTGCCTCTGATTGGTTAGCCACAATGTAGCCCCACCCCAAATCCTCCCCTGCATTATCGTCTATTTTTCCTCTAAATGGGATCATAATGTACTAAATGAACACCATGCTGTGTTGAAGAAGACTGTAAACTAGCGACTGAGACCATAAACTCATCAGGAAAATAAATCAGGAGAGAAGTCGGCTCATTTTCTTATAGTCTTCCATCTAATCAGACTTCTGTTTAGAGCCAGTGGAGTCGCCCCCTGCTGGACATTAGAAAGAATGCAGGTTTAAAGAACTTCCACATTGGCTTCACTTTTCAGACCCCAAGGCCAGTGACAAGCCCTCTGAAGGAATCCTTGAACCCCTTGAAGGATCTCTGGGATCTCTTCAGTAAACACAAGAAATGTCAAAAACCTTAGAGACCCTTCAGAAATGCCTTTTGAAGGTCCTCACAGAACCCCTGAACTCTAAAAAGCCTTTAAAGGAACTTGTTGGCCTCCTCGCCCTCCCACAGACATGCCCTTAGATACCTGGAAGCTCCTCAAAACACTCCCAGCCAAGAATTCCTTGAGGATTCCTTGGACCCATTAAAAATCCTGAACCCTTTCCAATCCTCTGAGTAGTTTTATCATCCATCCCTCAGAACACCGCCTCAAACATCTCAGGGCTCTTATAACCTTCATGGGGAACTCAGGGGACTCCCTGTGGGATGGCCGGGACCTCCTGGAGGACCTTGGGAGCCTCTCCAGACCCTCACACCCTCTCCCGGCCTGATAATGACTTTAACAGCTGCCAGGTCTGGTGGGGGGGCGCGAGCCCCACAGCTGCTGCTGCTGCTCGTGCTGAAAGAAGCACATCAAACGTGCAGCCGTCTGACTGTCAGGTAACACGGAACAAGACCGGAAACATAACACCACGCTTTCAAAATAAAAGATGTAATATAAAGGTAGGTTAAACACAAAATATACTCTTTATGCATACACCTGGGTGCAAATAGCAATTGCTAATGACTGATTTAATTTTACCAAAAAGACTGTAACTTTGGCAGAAACCCACTTGACGTGTTGTATGTATGTATGTAATGTATCTGCTTATTTCCAGGCGTTTTTCTTCACAATGTAAGTCAATGGGAAAAAAAGTCTTTCTGGGCCAAATGGCATCACATGACCAATGCCACTGTTGTAATTACACGGTTTTGCCACTCTGCAAAATTGGCTTCAAAACCTGGCACCTTCCCTGAGGGCTTTTTCCTACCCATGGACTGTATTTAAGAAGTGGACGTAGCCACCGTGACGTTTGAGGACCGCTTTACGGGTGTCGCCATCTTGGGTTTTTGAAACCAGAAGTGATGCTCCTTCCACAAAGACCGCCTCTGATCGGTTAGTCAGATTGTAGTCCTAAATTCTCCCCTGATTTATCGTCTATTTTTCCTCTATATGGGACCATAATTTACTAAATGAACATCCTGCTGTGTTGAAGAAGACTGAGACCATGAACTCATCAGGAAAGTGTTCACTGAGCTAATAAATCAACTGAGAAATTTTCTCATAGACTTCTTCCGGCTGGTCATTAGAAAGAATGGAGATTTATGGCTCCTAATCGTAATCTAGGACAGTATAAAAATTGTAAAATAGTTTGAAACTAACCTTTTAATAACAAAAAACAAGCTATTTAAAATTAACTAGTTGTGTCAGAGGTGTTAATCAGGCTGGCCACCCAAACACACTTTTGTCAGGTGTTTTATTTTGAAGGAGATGACCGGATGTGTGGAGTTTTATTGTGGCAGACTTGACTGCGGGGGTCTCGTGCCTGTCTCTGTGCGGTGGAGCAGCGCGAGCGGCTCAGCTGTTTAAACCTCAGAATAAAAAGTTTTAACTTCAGAATAAAAAAACTGTTTTCTCAGTTTTTTCACAAATGTCGCAGCGCAGAAACGGAAGTTGTGTTTTTCTGTAACTTTTCCGGAGTTTTTTTCCCCTCAATGTTTGTCCGGAGAGGCTCGTGAGTGTCGGCTGTTATCCGGCTCCTCTTCTGGGTCGTTCTGTGGCGTCGAGGCGGAGAAAGAACCGGGCCGAGCCGGCATCACCCGTCCGGTCCCGGCGACGGTGCTCAGAGCCAAACGGAGCCCACAGACCGGGTTAAGATGTCGGGTCCGGGAGGAGTGGTCCTCCTGAGCGTCTGTCTGAGCCTCCACACTTGCCGGGCCTTCCCCAACCAGCTGCCCGTCCTCAGCACCGAGCCGCCCGGACAGCTCTCCCTCCCCGACCCGCTGCTGGATTACGACCGGCTGGATGAGGAGCTGGGGGGCGGCGGAGGGCGGAGCGGGAACCAGACCGGCGTGGCGGGGGGCTGCGGGCCGTGTGAGCCGGAGCTGTGTCCGGAGATCAGGGGCTGCCGGGCCGGCGTGGCGCTGGACCCCTGCGGCTGCTGCATGGAGTGCGCCAACCTGGAGGGTCAAGCCTGCGACCCCGGTGACCGCAGCGTCTTCTACGGGCTCTGCGGGACAGGGATGCGGTGTCAGGCGGACCCCCGGCCCGCTGGAGGAGGAGGAGGAGGAGGAGGAGAGGATGAAGAGGAGGAGGAGGTGTGTGTGTGTGAAGAGCAGGAGGTGGTGTGTGGCAGTGATGGAGTGACCTACATGAGCACGTGTCAGTTCAGAGAGGCCGCTTTCTCCAAACCACAGCTCAAGACCAAAGGAAAGGGGCCCTGCAAGACCGGTAGGTCACCTGTCTGTCTGTGCCTGTACCTGTCTGTCCACCTGTATACCTGTACCTGTCTGCCTACCTGTACCTGTCTATCTGCCTGTCTACCAGTACCAGTCTGTCTATGTGTCTACCTGTACCTGTCTGTCCACCTGTATACCTGTACCTGTCTGCATGTGCCTGTACCTGTCTATCTGCCTGTCTACATCTGCCTGTCTACCTGTACCTGTCTGTCTATGTGTCTACCTGTACCTGTCTATCTGCCTGTCTACGTCTGCCTGTCTACCTGTACCTGTCTGTCTACTTGAAACCTTGTCTTGGTGCTTTTCTTCACAAAGGTCTTTTATATTTTAATGTTTCTATGATACACGTGTGGAATCAGAGATACAAGGGGATTTTTATTCAATATTGATCAATAAATAGGTTTACCTGGGGTTGTCATGGGTGGGCCGTGACCTTTCACCTTGACTGAGAGCCTTTTTTTTTCTACTATAATAGAGGTTTATTTACTGATATCACCTTTAGTGGGAAAACTGATCAGACGAGTGACAGAAAATTGATCACAACAGCTGTTTTGTGTGAGTGAATTGCTGTGTTCTTCAGTTATTGATCAAAAGCCTCCCCCATCCTCAGAGCCACTTCTTACACTCTGACCTTTATGAAGAAAAGAGAGCAGAAACAAAAGACAGATGGCAGATTTACAGCGAAGAACCAGTTTCATGTGTTTCTGCGCTGCTTTTCCCTCCAGCTGCGACAAACATGTACATTCTCCACCGCTGCCAAGGAAATGCCTCTTTTCTCTGAGCACACATTCGCTTCACTGTCTCTTCTCGGCTCCGAGCTCCGTCCACAGGATGTGAAACAGCTTCTTCTGTGATCATCACGTGTTTGTCCAGTAACCACGTTAAAATCAGCTTTCTCCAGTATTCTGGTTTCTTAAACGAAGCCCCAACACTTTAGTTTTGAGGTGTGTAGTTCAGGGAGCCTGGGAGAGTTGAGCTTTCCCAGTAAAATACACAGAGACTCAGGTAACAGAGCAGTGACAGACCCTGGATCAGTCATGGTCATTAACTCCAGCTGTGACCCTCCTGTTCAGCCTGAGAGCTCCACCCGTCTCTGTGCTCTGTTCTAACAAACAGCCACTGTCTGAGGAGAAACACTCCAACACTGTTCACCTCCTCCTCCACTTCTCCTCCTCCACTCCGTCTCCTCCTTCACCTACTGAGATTGTAAATGCATTGTAAATGTGGATTGTAAATTGAGAGACACATTTTCGATACCAGTAAGTACGTTTCCAAACAACTGCGACCTAAGAACACCACCGCATTATGTTTTTCGATCTGTTCAACCACCTCATATTTTACATCTGACTGATTTTTGCTGGTTTTCTCCTCAACACAAGAGAGGAAACTAAAGTCTTGTGGAGAATGCGGGCGTCGATCCCGCTGCCTCTCGCATGCTAAGCGAGCGCTCTACCATTTGAGCTAATTCCCCCTTGCAGGCTTCTTACACATTTCAATAGAACTCAAGTTCCCAAAAACCTGAGGTCATTCAAACACATAGCTGAATCCACATCTAGGTGGACAGCATGAAGAGAAGTGCCCTTGCCTGCACACTGCCTCTTCCTCGGTAGCCAGACTGCTGTCTTGTTGGTGAGGCAAACTTTTTCAGACTTGGGGATGAAGGCGGGGAGACTAAATTGTTGCGGAGAAAGAGGGCAGCAAACCTGCCACCTCTCGCAGCCCACGCTGGGGGGTCACTATCACTGGCACTCACCAACGATGAGGTGGCCGAGTGGTTAAGGCGATGGACTGCTAATCCATTGTGCTCTGCACGCGTGGGTTCGAATCCCATCCTCGTCGTACGCAGGTTGGCTTTAACCTGCCGGCTAGGAAAGGTGGCCACGCTCACAAGATGGTTCCTCATCCTGCAGCACACTGAAGCTGATTTTGAACAATAGAACAACAATGAGGGACGCTTCCCTGCAATTGGTGGACGTGAATCAGACCACTCTGGAGCAGTGGCGCAACCACTGGATGAAGAGGCCAGATGACAGGGAAACAACTTACGGAGGAAGTTTTATGGTCAGCGCTGACACTGTTGATTGGAAATGGAAAGACACATTTTCAAAGCCGTAAAACAGAGAGCATTGTAAGCACCTTTCCCAATCACTGGCTTGCATTGAAGCCACAGTACCACCTCAGAAGGACACAGCAATGTGTGTTCGTCTGTTCAACCACCTCATGTTTTACATCTCACTGATTTTTGCTGGTTTTCTCCTCAACACAAGAGAGGAAAGTAAAGTCTTGTGGAGAATGCGGGCGTCGATCCCGCTGCCTCTCGCATGCTAAGCGAGCGCTCTACCATTTGAGCTAATTCCCCCTCGCAGGCTTCTTACACATTTCAATAGAACGGAAGTTTCCAAAAACCTGAGGTCACTCAAAAGCATAGCTGAATCCACATCTAGGTGGACAGCATGAAGAGAAGTGCCCTTGCCTGCACACTGCCGCTTCCTCGGTAGCCAGACTGCTGTCTTGTGGCTGAGGCAAACTTTTTCAGACTTGGGGATGAAGGCGGGGAGACTAAATTGTTGCGGAGAAAGAGGGCAGCAAACCTGCCACCTCTCGCAGCCCACGCTGGGGGGTCACTATCACTGGCACTCACCAACGACGAGGTGGCCGAGTGGTTAAGGCGATGGACTGCTAATCCATTGTGCTCTGCACGCGTGGGTTCGAATCCCATCCTCGTCGTACGCAGGTTGGCTTTAACCTGCTGGTTAGGAACGGTGGCCATGCTCACAAGATGGTTCCTCATCCTGCAGGATACTGAAGCTGCTTTTGAACAATGAGGGACGCTTCCCTGCAATTGGTGGAGGTGAATCAGACCACTCTGGAGCAGTGGCGCAACCACTGGATGAAGAGGCCAGATGACAGGGAAACAACTTACGGAGGAAGTTTTATGGTCAGCGCTGACACTGTTGATTGGAAAGGAAGAGACACATTTTCAAAGCCGTAAAACAGAGAATATTGTAAGCACCTTTCCCAATCACTGGCTTGCATTGAAGCCACAGTACCACCTCAGAAGGACACCACAATGTGTGTTCAACCACCTCATGTTTTACACCTCACTGATTTTTGCTGGTTTTCTCCTTCACACCAGAGAGGAAACTAAAGTCTTGTGGAGAATGCGGGCGTCGATCCCGCTGCCTCTCGCATGCAAAGCGAGCGCTCTACCATTTGAGCTAATTCCCCCTTCCAAGCTTCTTACACATTTCAATAGAACTCAAGTTCCCAAATCCCCAAGGTCATTCAAACACATAGCTGAATCCACACCTGAGGTGGAAAGCATGAAGAGAAGTGCCCTTGCCTGCACTCTGCCTCTTCCTCGTCCACCAAGCTGATTTTGAACAATAGAACAACAATGAGGGACGCTTCCCTGCAATTGGTGGACGTCACTCAAAAACACAGCTGAATCCACACAGTACCACCTCAGAAGGACACCACAATGTGTGTTTAACCACCTCATGTTTTACATCTCACTGATTTTCTCCTCAACACAAGTAAAGTCTTGTGGAGAATGCGGGCGTCGATCCCGCTGCCTCTCGCATGCTAAGCGAGCGCTCTACCATTTGAGCTAATTCCCCCTCGCAGGCTTCTTACACATTTCAATAGAACGGAAGTCTCCAAAAACCTGAAGTCACTCAAAAGCATAGCTGAATCCACATCTAGGTGGACAGCATGAAGAGAAGTGCCCTTGCCTGCACACTGCCTCTTCCTCGGTAGCCAGACTGCTGTCTTGTGGCTGAGGCAAACTTTTTCAGACTTGGGGATGAAGGCGGGGAGACTAAATTGTTGCGGAGAAAGAGGGCAGCAAACCTGCCACCTATCGCAGCCCACGCTGGGGGGTCACTATCACTGGCACTCACCAACGACGAGGTGGCCGAGTGGTTAAGGCGATGGACTGCTAATCCATTGTGCTCTGCACGCGTGGGTTCGAATCCCATCCTCGTCGTACGCAGGTTGGCTTTAACCTGCCGGCTAGGAAAGGTGGCCACGCTCACAAGATGGTTCCTCATCCTGCAGCACACTGAAGCTGATTTTGAACAATAGAACAACAATGAGGGACGCTTCCCTGCAATTGGTGGACGTGAATCAGACCACTCTGGAGCAGTGGCGCAACCACTGGATGAAGAGGCCAGATGACAGGGAAACAACTTACGGAGGTTTTATGGTCAGCGCTGACACTGTTTATTGGAAATGGAAAGACACATTTTCAAAGCCGTAAAACAGAGAGCATTGTAAGCACCTTTCCCAATCACTGACTTGCATTGAAGCCACAGTACCTCCTCAGAAGGACACAGCAATGTGTGTTCGTCTGTTCAACCACCTCATGTTTTACATCTCACTGATTTTTGCTGGTTTTCTCCTCAACACAAGAGAGGAAAGTAAAGTCTTGTGGAGAATGCGGGCGTCGATCCCGCTGCCTCTCGCATGCTAAGCGAGCGCTCTACCATTTGAGCTAATTCCCCCTTGCAGGGTATTTATACATTTCAATAGAACGGAAGTTCCCAAAAACCTGAAGTCACTCAAAAACACAGCTGAATCCACACAGTACCACCTCAGAAGGACACCACAATGTGTGTTTAACCACCTCATGTTTTACATCTCACTGATTTTCTCCTCAACACAAGAGAGGAAAGTAAAGTCTTGTGGAGAATGCGGGCGTCGATCCCGCTGCCTCTCGCATGCTAAGCGAGCGCTCTACCATTTGAGCTAATTCCCCCTTGCAGGCTTTTTACACATTTCAATAGAACTCAAGTTCCCAAAAACCTGAGGTCACTCAAAAGCATAGCTGAATCCACATCTAGGTGGACAGCATGAAGAGAAGTGCCCTTGCCTGCACACTGCCTCTTCCTCGGTAGCCAGACTGCTGTCTTGTGGCTGAGGCAAACTTTGTCAGACTTGGGGGTCGAGGCAGGGAGACTTGCTGAGAAAGAGGGCAGCAAACCTGCCACCTCTCGCAGCCCATGCTGGGGGGTCACTGTCACTGGCACACACCAAAGACGAGGTGGCCGAGTGGTTAAGGCGATGGACTGCTAATCCATTGTGCTCTGCACGCGTGGGTTCGAATCCCATCCTCGTCGTATGCAGGTTGGCTTTAACCTGCTGGTTAGGAAAGGTGGCCACGCTCACAAGATGGTTCCTCATCCTGCAGGATACTGAAGCTGCTTTTGAACAATGAGGGACGCTTCCCTGCAATTGGTGGACGTGAATCAGACCACTCTGGAGCAGTGGCGCAACCACTGGATGAAGAGGCCAGATGACAGGGAAACAACTTACGGAGGAAGTTTTATGGTCAGCGCTGACACTGTTGATTGGAAAGGAAGAGACACATTTTCAAAGCCGTAAAACAGAGAATATTGTAAGCACCTTTCCCAATCACTGGCTTGCATTGAAGCCACAGTACCACCTCAGAAGGACACCACAATGTGTGTTCAACCACCTCATGTTTTACACCTCACTGATTTTTGCTGGTTTTCTCCTCAACACAAGAGAGGAAACTAAAGTCTTGTGGAGAATGCGGGCGTCGATCCCGCTGCCTCTCGCATGCAAAGCGAGCGCTCTACCATTTGAGCTAATTCCCCCTTCCAAGCTTCTTACACATTTCAATAGAACTCAAGTTCCCAAATCCCCAAGGTCATTCAAACACATAGCTGAATCCACACCTGAGGTGGACAGCATGAAGAGAAGTGCCCTTGCCTGCACTCTGCCTCTTCCTCGGTAGCCAGACTGCTGTCTTGTTGGTGAGGCAAACTTTTTCAGACTTGGGGGTTGAGGCGGGGAGACTAAATTGTGGGGAGAAAGAGGGCAGCAAACCTGCCACCTCTCGCAGCCCACGCTGGGGGGGTCACTGTCACTGGCGCACACCAACGACGAGGTGGCCGAGTGGTTAAGGCGATGGACTGCTAATCCATTGTGCTCTGCACGTGTGGGTTCGAATCCCATCCTCGTCGTACGCAGGTTGGCTTTAACCTGCCGGCTAGGAAAGTGGTTCCTGATCCTGCAGGATACCGAAGCTGATTTTGAACAATGAGGGACGCTTCCCTGCAATTGGTGGAGGTGAATCAGACCACTCTGGAGCAGTGGCGCAACCACTGGATGAAGAGGCCAGATGACTGGGAAACAACTTACGGAGGAAGATTTATGGTCACCGGTGACACTGTTGATTGGAAATGGAGAGACACATTTTCAAAGCCGTAAAACAGAAAGCATTGTAAGCACCTTTCCCAATCACTGGCTTGCATTGAAGCCACAGTACCATGTCAGAAGGACACAGCAATGTGTGTTCGTCTGTTCAACCACCTCATGTTTTACATCTGACTGATTTTTGCTCGATTTCTCCTCAACACAAGAGAGGAAACTAAAGTCTTGTGGAGAATGCAGGTGTCGATCCCGCTGCCTCTCGCATGCTAAGCGAGCGCCCTACCATTTGAGCTAATTCCCCCTTGCAGGCTTCTGACACATTTCAATAGAACGGAAGTTTCCAAATCCCTGAGGTCATTCAAAAGCATAGCTGAATCCACACCTGAGGTGGACAGCATGAAGAGAAGTGCCCTTGCCTGCACACTGCCTCTTCCTCGGTAGCCAGACTGCTGTCTTGTTGGTGAGGCAAACTTTGTCAGACTTGGGGGTCGAGGCAGGGAGACTTGCTGAGAAAGAGGGCAGCAAACCTGCCACCTCTCGCAGCCCATGCTGGGGGGTCACTGTCACTGGCACACACCAAAGACGAGGTGGCCGAGTGGTTAAGGCGATGGACTGCTAATCCATTGTGCTCTGCACGCGTGGGTTCGAATCCCATCCTCGTCGTATGCAGGTTGGCTTTAACCTGCTGGTTAGGAAAGGTGGCCATGCTCACAAGATGGTTCCTCATCCTGCAGGATACTGAAGCTGCTTTTGAACAATGAGGGACGCTTCCCTGCAATTGGTGGACGTGAATAAGACCACTCTGGAGCAGTGGCGCAACCACTGGATGAAGAGGCCAGATGACAGGGAAACAACTTACGGAGCAAGTTTTATGGTCAGCGCTGACACTGTTGATTGGAAAGGAAGAGACACATTTTCAAAGCCGTAAAACAGAGAATATTGTAAGCACCTTTCCCAATCACTGGCTTGCATTGAAGCCACAGTACCACCTCAGAAGGACACCACAATGTGTGTTCAACCACCTCATGTTTTACACCTCACTGATTTTTGCTGGTTTTCTCCTCAACACAAGAGAGGAAACTAAAGTCTTGTGGAGAATGCGGGCGTCGAGCCCGCTGCCTCTCGCATGCTAAGCGAGCGCTCTACCATTTGAGCTAATTCCCCCTCACAGGCTTCTTATACATTTCAATAGAACGGAAGTTTCCAAAAACCTGAGGTCACTCAAAAGCATAGCTGAATCCACATCTAGGTGGACAGCATGAAGAGAAGTGCCCTTGCCTGCACACTGCCTCTTCCTCGGTAGCCAGACTGCTGTCTTGTGGCTGAGGCAAACTTTTTCAGACTTGGGGATGAAGGCGGGGAGACTAAATTGTTGCGGAGAAAGAGGGCAGCAAACCTGCCACCTCTCGCAGCCCACGCTGGGGGGTCACTATCACTGGCACTCACCAACGACGAGGTGGCCGAGTGGTTAAGGCGATGGACTGCTAATCCATTGTGCTCTGCACGCGTGGGTTCGAATCCCATCCTCGTCGTACGCAGGTTGGCTTTAACCTGCTGGCTAGGAAAGGTGGCCACGCTCACAAGATGGTTCCTCATCCTGCAGCATACCGAAGCTGATTTTGAACAATAGAACAACAATGAGGGACGCTTCCCTGCAATTGGTGGACGCGAATCAGACCACTCTGGAGCAGTGGCGCAACCACTGGATGAAGAGGCCAGATGACAGGGAAACAACTTATGGAGGAAGTTTTATGGTCAGCGCTGACACTGTTTATTGGAAATGGAAAGACACATTTTCAAAGCCGTAAAACAGAGAGCATTGTAAGCACCTTTCCCAATCACTGGTTTGCATTGAAGCCACAGTACCTCCTCAGAAGGACACAGCAATGTGTGTTCGTCTGTTCAACCACCTCATGTTTTACATCTCACTGATTTTTGCTGGTTTTCTCCTCAACACAAGAGAGGAAAGTAAAGTCTTGTGGAGAATGCGGGCGTCGATCCCGCTGCCTCTCGCATGCTAAGCGAGCGCTCTACCATTTGAGCTAATTCCCCCTTGCAGGGTATTTATACATTTCAATAGAACGGAAGTTCCCAAAAACCTGAAGTCACTCAAAAACACAGCTGAATCCACACAGTACCACCTCAGAAGGACACCACAATGTGTGTTTAACCACCTCATGTTTTACGTCTCACTGATTTTCTCCTCAACACAAGAGAGGAAACTTAAGTCTTGTGGAGAATGCGGGCGTCGATCCCGCTGCCTCTCGCATGCTAAGCGAGCGCTCTACCATTTGAGCTAATTCCCCCTTGCAGGCTTTTTACACATTTCAATAGAACTCAAGTTCCCAAAAACCTGAGGTCACTCAAAAGCATAGCTGAATCCACATCTAGGTGGACAGCATGAAGAGAAGTGCCCTTGCCTGCACACTGCCTCTTCCTCGGTAGCCAGACTGCTGTCTTGTGGCTGAGGCAAACTTTGTCAGACTTGGGGGTCGAGGCAGGGAGACTTGCTGAGAAAGAGGGCAGCAAACCTGCCACCTCTCGCAGCCCATGCTGGGGGGTCACTGTCACTGGCACACACCAAAGACGAGGTGGCCGAGTGGTTAAGGCGATGGACTGCTAATCCATTGTGCTCTGCACGCGTGGGTTCGAATCCCATCCTCGTCGTATGCAGGTTGGCTTTAACCTGCTGGTTAGGAAAGGTGGCCATGCTCACAAGATGGTTCCTCATCCTGCAGGATACTGAAGCTGCTTTTGAACAATGAGGGACGCTTCCCTGCAATTGGTGGACGTGAATCAGACCACTCTGGAGCAGTGGCGCAACCACTGGATGAAGAGGCCAGATGACAGGGAAACAACTTACGGAGGAAGTTTTATGGTCAGCGCTGACACTGTTGATTGGAAAGGAAGAGACACATTTTCAAAGCCGTAAAACAGAGAATATTGTAAGCACCTTTCCCAATCACTGGCTTGCATTGAAGCCACAGTACCACCTCAGAAGGACACCACAATGTGTGTTCAACCACCTCATGTTTTACACCTCACTGATTTTTGCTGGTTTTCTCCTCAACACAAGAGAGGAAACTAAAGTCTTGTGGAGAATGCGGGCGTCGATCCCGCTGCCTCTCGCATGCAAAGCGAGCGCTCTACCATTTGAGCTAATTCCCCCTTCCAAGCTTCTTACACATTTCAATAGAACTCAAGTTCCCAAATCCCCAAGGTCATTCAAACACATAGCTGAATCCACACCTGAGGTGGACAGCATGAAGAGAAGTGCCCTTGCCTGCACTCTGCCTCTTCCTCGGTAGCCAGACTGCTGTCTTGTTGGTGAGGCAAACTTTGTCAGACTTGGGGGTTGAGGCGGGGAGACTAAATTGTGGGGAGAAAGAGGGCAGCAAACCTGCCACCTCTCGCAGCCCACGCTGGGGGGGTCACTGTCACTGGCGCACACCAACGACGAGGTGGCCGAGTGGTTAAGGCGATGGACTGCTAATCCATTGTGCTCTGCACGCGTGGGTTCGAATCCCATCCTCGTCGTACGCAGGTTGGCTTTAACCTGCCGGCTAGGAAAGTGGTTCCTGATCCTGCAGGATACCGAAGCTGATTTTGAACAATGAGGGACGCTTCCCTGCAATTGGTGGAGGTGAATCAGACCACTCTGGAGCAGTGGCGCAACCACTGGATGAAGAGGCCAGATGACTGGGAAACAACTTACGGAGGAAGATTTATGGTCAGCGGTGACACTGTTGATTGGAAATGGAGAGACACATTTTCAAAGCCGTAAAACAGAAAGCATTGTAAGCACCTTTCCCAATCACTGGCTTGCATTGAAGCCACAGTACCATGTCAGAAGGACACCACAATGTGTGTTCAACCACCTCATGTTTTACATCTGACTGATTTTTGCTCGATTTCTCCTCAACACAAGAGAGGAAACTAAAGTCTTGTGGAGAATGCAGGTGTCGATCCCGCTGCCTCTCGCATGCTAAGCGAGCGCCCTACCATTTGAGCTAATTCCCCCTTGCAGGCTTCTGACACATTTCAATAGAACGGAAGTTTCCAAATCCCTGAGGTCATTCAAAAGCATAGCTGAATCCACACCTGAGGTGGACAGCATGAAGAGAAGTGCCCTTGCCTGCACACTGCCTCTTCCTCGGTAGCCAGACTGCTGTCTTGTTGGTGAGGCAAACTTTGTCAGACTTGGGGGTCGAGGCGGGGAGACTAAATTGTGGGGAGAAAGAGGGCAGCAAACCTGCCACCTCTCGCAGCCCACGCTGGGGGGTCACTGTCACTGGCACACACCAAAGACGAGGTGGCCGAGTGGTTAAGGCGATGGACTGCTAATCCATTGTGCTCTGCACGCGTGGGTTCGAATCCCATCCTCGTCGTATGCAGGTTGGCTTTAACCTGCTGGTTAGGAAAGATGGCCACGCTCACAAGATGGTTCCTCATCCTGCAGGATACTGGGGCAGATTTTGAACAATGTAACAACAATGAGGGACGCTTCCCTGCAATTGGTGGAGGTGAATCAGACCACTCTGGAGCAGTGGCGCAACCACTGGATGAAGAGGCCAGATGACAGGGAAACAACTTACGGAGGAAGTTTTATGGTCAGCGGTGACACTGTTGATTGGAAATGGAGAGACACATTTTCAAAGCCGTAAAACAGAGAGCATTGTAAGCACCTTTCCCAATCACTGGCTTGCATTGAAGCCACAATACCTCCTCAGAAGTACACAGCAATGTGTGTTCGTCTGTTCAACCACCTCATGTTTTACATCTCACTGATTTTTGCTGGTTTTCTCCTCAACACAAGAGAGGAAAGTAAAGTCTTGTGGAGAATGCGGGCGTCGATCCCGCTGCCTCTCGCATGCTAAGCGAGCGCTCTACCATTTGAGCTAATCCCCCCTTGCAGGCTTTTTGCACATTTCATAGAACTCAAGTTCCCAAAAACCTGAGGTCATTCAAAAACATAGCTGAATCCACACCTGAGGTGGACAGCATGAAGAGAAGTGCCCTTGCCTGCACACTGCCTCTTCCTCTGTAGTCAGACTGCTGTCTTGTTGGTGAGGCAAACTTTGTCAGACTTGGGGATGAAGGCGGGGAGACTAAATTGTGGGGAGAAAGAGGGCAGCAAACCTGCCACCTCTCGCAGCCCACGCTGCGGGGTCACTATCACTGGCGCACACCAAAGACGAGGTGGCCGAGAGGTTAAGGCGATGGACTGCTAATCCATTGTGCTCTGCACGCGTGGGTTCGAATCCCATCCTCGTCGTACGCAGGTTAGCTTTAACCTGCCGGCTAGGAAAGTGGTTCCTGATCCTGCAGGATACCGAAGCTGATTTTGAATAATGAGGGACGCTTCCCTGCAATTGGTGGAGGTGAATCAGACCACTCTGGAGCAGTGGCGCAACCACTGGATGAAGAGGCCAGATGACAGGGAAACAACTTACGGAGGAAGTTTTATGGTCAGCGCTGACACTGTTGATTGGAAATGGAGAGACACATTTTCAAAGCCGTAAAACAGAGAGCATTGTAAGCACCTTTCCCAATCACTGGTTTGCATTGAAGCCACAGTACCACGTCAGAAGGACACCACAATGTGTGTTCAACCACCTCATGTTTTACATCTGACTGATTTTTGCTCGATTTCTCCTCAACACAAGAGAGGAAAGTAAAGTCTTGTGGAGAATGCGGGCGTCGATCCCGCTGCCTCTCGCATGCTAAGCGAGCGCTCTACCATTTGAGCTAATTCCCCCTTGCAGGCTTCTGACACATTTCAATAGAACAGAAGTTTCCAAAAACCTGAGGTCACTCAAAAGCATAGCTGAATCCACATCTAGGTGGACAGCATGAAGAGAAGTGCCCTTGCCTGCACACTGCCTCTTCCTCGGTAGCCAGACTGCTGTCTTGTGGCTGAGGCAAACTTTTTCAGACTTGGGGATGAAGGCGGGGAGACTAAATTGTTGCGGAGAAAGAGGGCAGCAAACCTGCCACCTCTCGCAGCCCACGCTGGGGGGTCACTATCACTGGCTCTCACCAATGACGAGGTGGCCGAGTGGTTAAGGCGATGGACTGCTAATCCATTGTGCTCTGCACGCGTGGGTTCGAATCCCATCCTCGTCGTACGCAGGTTGGCTTTAACCTGCCGGCTAGGAAAGGTGGCCACGCTCACAAGATGGTTCCTCATCCTGCAGCATACCGAAGCTGATTTTGAACAATAGAACAACAATGAGGGACGCTTCCCTGCAATTGGTGGAGGTGAATCAGACCACTCTGGAGCAGTGGCGCAACCACTGGATGAAGAGGCCAGATGACAGGGAAACAACTTACGGAGGTTTTATGGTCAGCGCTGACACTGTTGATTGGAAATGGAAAGACACATTTTCAAAGCCGTAAAACAGAGAGCATTGTAAGCACCTTTCCCAATCACTGGTTTGCATTGAAGCCACAGTACCACGTCAGAAGGACACCACAATGTGTGTTTAACCACCTCATGTTTTACATCTCACTGATTTTCTCCTCAACACAAGAGAGGAAACTAAAGTCTTGTGGAGAATGCGGGCGTCGATCCCGCTGCCTCTCGCATGCTAAGCGAGCGCTCTACCATTTGAGCTAATTCCCCCTTGCAGGCTTCTGACACATTTCAATAGAACAGAAGTTTCCAAAAACCTGAGGTCACTCAAAAGCATAGCTGAATCCACATCTAGGTGGACAGCATGAAGAGAAGTGCCCTTGCCTGCACACTGCCTCTTCCTCGGTAGCCAGACTGCTGTCTTGTGGCTGAGGCAAACTTTTTCAGACTTGGGGATGAAGGCGGGGAGACTAAATTGTTGCGGAGAAAGAGGGCAGCAAACCTGCCACCTCTCGCAGCCCACGCTGGGGGGTCACTATCACTGGCTCTCACCAATGACGAGGTGGCCGAGTGGTTGAGGCGATGGACTGCTAATCCATTGTGCTCTGCACGCGTGGGTTTGAATCCCATCCTCGTCGTACGCAGGTTGGCTTTAACCTGCTGGCTAGGAAAAGTGATGGTTCCTGCAGGATACTGGAGCTGATTTTGAACAATAGAACAACAATGAGGGACGCTTCCCTGCAATTGGTGGAGGTGAATCAGACCACTCTGGAGCAGTGGCGCAACCACTGGATGAAGAGGCCAGATGACAGGGAAACAATTACGGAGGAAGTTTTATGGTCAGCGCTGACACTGTTGATTGGAAATGGAGAGACACATTTTTCAAAGCCGTAAAACAGAGAGCATTGTAAGCACCTTTCCCAATCACTGGGTTGCATTGAAGCCACAGTACCTCCTCAGAAGGACACAGCAATTTTACATCTGACTGATTTTTGTTCGATTTCTCCTCAACACAAGAGAGGAAACTAAAGTCTTGTGGAGAATGCGGGCGTCGATCCCGCTGCCTCTCGCATGCTAATACCATTTGAGCTAATTCCCCATTCTCGTCTCTGAGCTAACAAGAACCAAGCCAGCTAATTAGATTACTAGAAAGTTAAAGTTGGCATAAAATTACAGTTTAGACATTTTTTTTTTTTTAACTTTCTTACTGAGTTTCTTCAAAATTATGGCCTTTTTCTCCCGATATTACAACTTCAGAGAGTCTGTTTTTCCCCCACAGCCTTGGATCTGAATCCACGTCTGTCTGTGTGAGTTTTTGCGTCTTATTTCACAAAGAATTCAGATAACATCACATACACACATCATGGAGGCCCACATAATCCTTCAATATAAAAAGGTCTTTTCAGCAAATACCTCATTTTTAGTGGAGAGACGAGAGATAAACCGAGAGCTGTGTGACCTTCAACACACACACACACACACACACACACTCTGTTTCATATGATTGGTTTATTTTCTCGTCACTGTTTATTTCACAGGAAGTATTCAGATCTTTCACTAATACAGTCAGAGAGTCAAGTCCAGTGGTTCCCAACCTAGGGGTCGGGGCCCTCCAAAGGGTCACCAGATCAGTCAGAGGGGTCTTGAGATTATTAATGGGAGAAGAAAGCAGAAAAAGACTGAAGTGTTTGGTGCACTGGATCATAATAGTCTTTATTACACGGCTTTGTTGAACACTCGATCCTGATTGGTTCAGGTACGGCATTCTACGGTGTGTTAATTTTGCCCAGCAGATATTGTTATGGACACAGTTCTTATAGTGGAAGCAATAGAGACATGTATAAATCAATAAAATTATTTTTCAATCAATATTTTACGGCAAGTTATGGGCAGCACGGTGGTGCAGTGGTGTCCACTGTAGCCACACAGCAGTTTACAGGTTTGCATGGGTTTTCTCGCTCCTACAGTCTACAGACATGCAGGTTGTGAAGTTATTGATTTCTTTTGTGTGACGCTGTGTAGTAAGATGAGATGAGATGAGATTGACATTTTTATCTTCAAGGAGTTGTTTTAGTGAAACCAGTCAAGAGGAGAAATGTCTCTGGTGGAACTGGTCAACAAAACAAAAAGGTCAAAACAACTATTTCAGTGTTTTTATGTAAAATTTTAATCTAAGAGTCTGAAAAGATATCTTAATGTAACCTGAAGTATAAACTATGATATTTCTCTCTGAGATATAGTGGAGCAGAAGTAGAAGTACCTTAAATGTGTCCTTAAGGACAGTACTGTACTTGAGTAAATGTACTTAGTTACTTTCCACCTCTGGTCTCGTTCACACTGACCAGGAATAAACCCGTTTCCTGTCTGTCTGACTCTGACTCTGATCCCCACATGTTTTCTGTCAGGCTCCATTTTGTGGATAAAAATATTTCTGATCCTCCTTCGTTCCGAAATACACACAAGCACACTCCCCCCGTCTTACTGTAGAGAATATTGTCTTTAATGGACACAAAGCTAAAACTTTTCTTTGTCAGATTTTATTGATTAGATTTTATTTACAAAGACATACAGATAAAACCAGAACCATGTTTGCGTCTGTGTCACTGGATGTTTCCCACAGAAGAGTTCAGAGAAGCTCTGCAGCTGCTGAAGCAAACCACATGGACTCTCTAGAGCTGGACTGACATCAGGGCTGCCGCGGGCTTAAAATGTCTTAAATTCACCTTAAAAAGTCCTTAAGAATGTATTTATTGAACGCTGTCACTCATTTAATGTTTGACAAAATCAGTTCAGAGTCGACTTCAGAGGTTTCTGTCCTCCTGCTGCAGTTCAGCTACACCGAACATTTAGCGTCCGGCTGTGTAGTGATTAATATTATTAAGGACAAAAAGATTTTTACATGTGTGTTTGTACGAAAGTATTAATAAACCCTAAAAATGAACTTTTACAACTTCTTGCTGTATAAATAGATAATAGATAATAAATAAATCTAATAAATCTAACTTTTTTCTTACTTTCTTACTGAATTCCTTAAAAATTATGGTGTAATCCTTCAATACAAAAAGGTCTTTTCAGCAAATTCCTCGTTTTTAGTGAGGAACTATTGTCACGTTGCCGAACCGACAGCCTGTGTGTGTTCGTCAGTATGAATGAACCCTATAAATGGACTTTTACAACTTTTGGCTGTATGATACAATCTAAATACAGTTTTACCTGTCTGTCTGTCTGTCTGTCAGTCCCCATCATCAAGGTCCCCCCCCACAGCCAGGTGAACGGCACCGGCAGCAGCCTGGTTTTCCTCTGCGAAGTCTTTGCGTTCCCGATGGCTCTGGTCGAGTGGAAGAAGGAGGGACGGGACGTCATCCTGCCCGGAGACGACCCCCACATCTCCGTCCAGGTGCTGCTGCTCGCTCACGTACAGCCGTTAGTTCGGCCACACGGTATAAGGAACGATAAAGGTTAAGATTAATGAGGTGTGGCGGATGAGCGGTTTAGTTACAGGACTTTGACATGAAGTTCAAATAGTTAGTGACACACAACACATTTAGCTGCACTGAGACGTTAAACTAGAAGTTATTTGATTTAAGTGGACGGCTGCTGACTTTTAAATTGTCGAAATTATGTTTTTTTGTAAACTTTATTAACTTTTATGTTTCAGTTTTCTCTTGTTGTCAGTTTTCAGTGACAGGTAGGTTAGGTCTACGCACTAAAACTACCTGGTCAGGTTTAGGAAAAGATGGTGGTTTTAGTTAAAATAACAAGTTAAATACAAATTTAAACACAAAATATCTTCTATGAGTGTAAACAGTGATGTTGACCTCTGACCCCCAGGTGTAAACAAAGCCCCCCCATCATCTGATCCGCCATCTTTCTCTCTCTCTCTCTCTCTCACTGCACAGTCCCGCGGCGGTCCTCTGAAATTCGAGCTCTCCAGTTGGCTGCAGATCGAGGGGGCGGGGCCAGAGGACTCGGGAACCTATCGCTGCATTGCCCGCAACAACCTGGGGTCTGTGTCGGCGTCGGCCGTGCTGGGGGTGCTGGGAGCAGGTGAGACAGAGAGACGACCGCACCCTCTTATGGGTTAAACATTTAGCTTCCTTAGTTTTTACAGGAGCAGAGCTGCAGCACATTCAGCGTTAGCTTGGAGTGTGTGTTGATGTATTTATAAATGATGTATTTGTTTGATCAGTTAGCCGACATGTTATTGAAGAGCAATGTCTGAATTGCAGGAGCAACATTTTTTTAGGTGAAAGTAAAAAGTGTCACAGCATTATAACAAAGCTGCAGAGCGTCGCTGCTCCACAGATCATGAGATCATCAATCAATCAATCAATCAATCAATCAATCTTTATTTAAAGAGTCTTTACTCACAATCACAGCATGAAGCCTCAGACCTCAGTGACAGAAACTAGAAGAAGTACTGCACTCAAAACCTCACTGACTGTCTCTCTCCCTCTCTCTCTCCCCCTATCTCTCTCTCCCTGTCTCTCTCTCCCTGTCTCTCTCTCCCTCTCTCTCCCTGCCTGTCTCTCTGTCAGAGGAGCTGTCTTCCTACCTTGCCAACAGTGTGTCAGACATGAAGCAGCTGATGGACGCCACAGACTACGACCAGGACTTCTACTGACCCTGCTGTGATGTCATTTCCTGTCGTCCCTTCAGTGGGAGCGGAGACAGGAAGCACATCGCCGTCTCACCCTCAGGTGACGGACTCCACAGACTTTTGTCGGCCATTTTGTGGCCTCGGTTGACAGAGACTCGACGCATTAGAACGTATTAAACTATTATTTTATTTTATTGTTATATATTATTCGGACTGTATCCTCACATTACTCTGACATCACACGGCTGTGACACGGAGGCTCAGCATGTTGAGCGTGTTGTAGATGTCGCGGGTTCGAGCCCGAGTCTCCTGTCGGCTCAATTGGTGTGAAACAAACTTTATCTTATAAATAAATGTGAAAATAATAAACGAGCGTCTCCGTCTCCTCTCTGCTCTTTTGTTCTGGCCGTGCCCCAAACTGCTTCTTCTTCTTCTGTCGCTTTTTTAATATGTCAGTGGACTAATTCTTCTAATCCGCGGGTGAAGGATTTTAGATCCTTGAAAACAAATTAATGGGACTAAAAGTCTTTGAGTCTGCAGTCAGGCTCGTAATGTTTACCATGTCTTGGATTAGCATGTTAGCATGCTAATGTTTGTTAATTAGCAACATGACATAAAGAACAGCTGAGGCTGATGGGAGTGTTTTTAGTTCTGCAGGAATTTGGTCACAAACCAAAGTGTTGGACAGATTAAAATGTTGATCTGATGATGGAGCTAAATGGATCAATAAACTTTAGTCGGAGAGGAGCATGAACGCAGATTTACATCACAATTCATCGAATAGTTGTTGAGATATTTCAGCCAAAATGGCAAATGTGTGGTGGAGTCAGGGGACAGATTCATCCTCTGAGGACCATGAATGTCTGAACCACATTTCACCAAAAACAGCGGTGGACTGACGGACAGAAAAGCTGCTAGCACGGCTAACGGGAGTGATCCAAATCTGAGATATCCTGACTTTCATGGATCAAACTCCAAAGATTGTGGCCCCCAGCAGACCTCCGTGGCAGGACACCCCCCCCCCCACACACACCAGGGCCTGATAGAGACCCCGACCTCACGCTGACCCTCGGTGTGCTGGACTGAACACTGACGCACAGTTTAAATCACATTATGTGGAATATAAACATGATCTGTGTGAGACTGAGCCGCTCAGACAGCAGGACTTCCTGAAACGGTGCCGTCTGAACCAGATTTAGAGCACAGGAAGTTAAATCTCCACCGAGATCAGCAGCAGTAATGAAATCCTCTCTGTCCGTCTGTGTTTCCATTCAGAGGAAACCGAACAAACATGTGTTGAATCTATTAACCAGCAGAGCTCCTGCTGCCGCTCGGCCCACGATAATTCTTCTGCTATCATCCTGAGTTTAAACTCTGACTGGAAAATCTCCTCTCATCTCTTATATCGTCAATTGTGTCACTAAAGCTGTCAGATAAATGTGAAAAGTACATTAACCTCTGATTAAATAGCATTAGACAGCAGCTTAAAATGGAAATACTTCATTTACAGGTACCTCAAAGTTGTACTTAGCTTCAGTCCTGTAGTAAAAGTACTTAGTTACTTTCCATCAAGCATTCATTTACATTTAATTTGAATGTTTTTCAGGAAATTCAGTTTGTCCAAAAGTCCATTTAAAAATCACAGAAAAAAAACGCTTCTTATACCTGCAGAACTTGCCTGAAAATCCTCATGTTTTTAAGTTTTCTTCAGTGCCAAAGTAATCCAGTGATACCTGTCTGCACATCCATGGGTACACTGCAGACAGGAGCTGCTAACAGCTAATTCAGCATACGTTTAAGGCACAAATACAGGCTATAGAAGCTCAAGTTGTTGCCCACGCGTAACATGCAACCGCACAGGGCTGCTTCCTCCTCAAGCGTTCATTGACATTAATCCATTTTCAAGCTGACCAAGAACTTCTGTGTATGTTACACAAATTATTTTTGTTCCTTGCAGGAAAGACTGAGACCAGCAGAGTGGAGGCTGTTAGAGCAGCACATATAGTGTTCAGCCACAAAGTGTGTTTCATCATTATTATTATTTATTGTTTTATTCGTTGTTTAGTATTATTCATCATTTTCTAACAGCAGAACGTTTCTTCTTTCTTCTTTACAGAGGAAAGTTTTTCCAGCCAGAATGAAAAACACATTTTACTGAAAAAAGATGACAGAGACTCAAATCAATAACAGACACATAGTTTGTACAGTGTGTGTGTGTGTGTGTGTCTCTGTGTGTGTGTGTGTCTCTGTGTGTGTGTGTGTGTGTGTGTGTCTGTGTGTGTGTGTGTGTGTGTGTGTGTCTCTGTGTGTGTCTCTGTGTGTGTGTGTGTGTGTGTGTGTGTGTGTGTGTCTGTGTGTGTGTGTCTGTGTGTGTGTGTGTGTGTGTGTGTCTGTGTGTGTGTGTCTGTCTGTGTGTGTGTGTGTCTGTCTGTGTGTATGTGTGTGTGTGTGTGTGTGTCTGTGTGTGTGTGTGTGTGTGTGTGTGTGTGTGTGTGTGTCTGTCTGTGTGTCTGTGTATGTGTGTGTGTGTGTGTGTGTGTGTGTCTCTCTCTGTCTGTGTGTGTCTGTGTGTGTGTGTGTGTGTGTGTGTGTCTGTGTCTGTCTGTGTGTGTGTGTGTGTATGTGTGTGTGTGTGTCTGTCTGTGTGTGTGTGTGTCTGTGTGTGTGTGTCTGTGTCTGTGTGTGTGTGTGTGTGTGTGTGTCTGTGTCTGTCTGTGTGTGTCTCTGTGTGTGTGTGTGTGTGTGTGTGTGTGTGTGTGTGTGTGTCTGTGTCTGTCTGTGTGTGTGTGTGTATGTGTGTGTGTGTGTGTGTGTGTCTGTGTGTGTGTGTGTGTCTGTGTGTGTGTGTGTGTGTGTGTGTGTGTGTGTGTGTCTGTGTGTGTGTGTGTGTGTGTCTCTGTGTGTGTGTGTCTGTGTCTGTGTGTGTGTGTGTGTGTGTGTGTGTGTGTGTGTGTCTGTGTGTCTGTGTGTGTGTGTGTGTGTGTGTGTGTGTTAGCGAACAGCAGTGGTGGAGAAAAGTACTCAGATCCTTTACTTCAGTAAAAGTATTAATACCAGACTGTAAAAATACTGTTACAGGTGAAAGTCCGGCCCTGAAAATGTCACTTTAGTAAAAGTGTGTGAGTTTAATGAGGAAAATGTACTTAAAGTACTTAAAGTACTAAAAGTACTAAACGTAAAAGTACTCAGTAAACTGTGGTACTATTTTATGTTCTATCTTTAGATGATTATTGATCCTCATTATTGATGTAAAAGGAGGGTTTTACTGTGTGAGTTGGTTGAGGTGGAGCTCATTTTTAACTATTTAATATCAGACTGCAGCTGATGATTATTTTCATTCTGGATCAATCAGCTGATTATTTTCTCCATTTATCGATTGATTGATTGGTTTGTAAAAGATCAGAAAATAGTGAGAAACTTGGTCGTAACGACCTCAAAGTGACGCCTTCACAAAGCTTGTTTTATCCAACCAACAGTCCAAACCTCAACATTATTAAATCACAACAACATTTTTCTCACAGAATTGAGAATCGCAGACATTTTAAAGGAACATTTCAACATTTTTAGCATGTTGTAAAATCCTCTTGTCCTTATTCTTCACAGTCAGATGTTTCACATCACTCACTTAATTGAAGTCGCAGCCTGTTTGTTTTTGTACTTTTTATGGCTCCTTTATGGACACTTTCCCACCTGAAGGTCCTCCGGTGGACTTAATCCCCCAGGAAGTGCAGTGGCCAATAACAACAATGGCGTCAGTCATGTGACGCCATTGGGCCCAAAAACACTTTTTCCACAAACTCACATTGTGAAAGAGATGTTTTTGAATCAGTGGATAATTTTTTTTGAGCACCACGACCTCCTCAAAATGACCTTGTTTCTCCAACATTTGGAACATTTGGAAAATCTACAAGAGCTGATTAAATCATTTGATCGCCACTCATTATATTCATTATAGCTAAATGACTAATAGCCCTGAGACCATAGAGCTCAGTGGCCCCAACAATGAGGAAGATCTACATACTTTTACACCCTTTACATCCCACTGAGCAACTTTCATAGGAATGAATGGAGCCTCAGGAACTCCCTCAGTGCACCGAGCTGCAGGAGTGGACGTGCACCTTCACAATGATTCTTTTAGACACAACAAATAGTCAAACTATTTATTACTAATGCTCATAGCACTGTTGGTTTACTGACTCTGTTAGAGACCCTGTGAGCGTCTGACCGACCAACAACAACAACAACAACCCTGCAGCTCCTCGGCCTGCTGAGTGAATCCAGGAAATACCAGCAGATCCTCGGCAACCTGGAAATAGCTTCCAGACCTCATCAGCCAATCAGAGCTCTCCCCCGGAGCCTGGAAACACGCCACAGAGTAGAATTTAATTTTTCTATTTATTCTACAGGGACCACACAGGTAAACAGTTACATTAGAGAAACGCAGTGTAACAGATGTGATGCAGATGTGTTGCAGAGAGACGATTTTAATAATGCTGTCACTGTTAACACACACACACTCACACTCACACACACACACACACACACACACACACACACACAGATGTTAGCCACCAAAAACTTCATGCTGAATTTTGGTGACATGATATTTGGTGTTTTCATGCAAAACAAAGAATCTAAACAGTTAAATATTATATTAAAGTAAATATTTAAAGGTCAATCCAACATTTTCAACTTTCAAACATCCTATGAATACGTATATGAACAGATTGCAGTATTTTGTGTGAAAACTCCTCTTTGCTTTTTTGATTAATTTTGTTTTTATACTTTATTATTTGTAATTATGTTTTCCTCATGAATTTACATTGTAGTTTAACTTCTGCTTTGATTATTTTCTCTCTTTTTTTAATGCAAATGCAACACTTGAGTGTTATTTTTTAAATGCTTGTTGGTTATCGATAGACATTATAATAAATAGAATAAATAATCTTCAAAAAAACGTCCCACAAAACATCAGTCTCAAAACCCTGTCGTACAGAACACAGCGTATATATGTGTATGTGTTTGTATTTACAATATGTATATGATTTTATTTTATATATAAATTCTCATGTATACACACACACACACTTATATATACTTTATTTTCCACCAGCAGACTAAAAAGTAAAATAAAGAACTTGAAATGAGAAGCTGCAGTTCCTCAGATGGCCGCAGTTCTTCCTCCAGACCAGCAGGGGGCGACACACTGACAGTGAGTCAGTCTGTTTACATGTAGCCGAGCTGAGATAGCTTTAGCTTCTACTGAGCGCTGAGGTGAGTTAAATTAAACTGTAATCTCATAAAATCAGGTTTCTTTTCTACAACAAACAGCAACAAGATATAAAACACTAAAGTCTCTCTCTGTTTGTGTGGAGAAGCCGCCTTATCATGTCAACACTAGCCAAACCACGAATAATGCCAGATGTCAATTGAAAAATTGCGAATTTAAAGTTTGTTTGGTTAGCAACCGAGTATATTCGTTTATATTAAATTAATTTGGGAATGGTAGGAATCGCTGGGCACTAGTTTTATATTCGGGTTATGCACTTAACACCAAAGTCTTCGTATATGTCATATATTTGCTATATAGTTTGTTTCAGTTCACATGAGCATTCAGTGATCAGTGAGGACTGGCGCTTATAAAATGGAATGATATGTCAACAGAGTTCTTTATAAACACACCTGGTGAGCAGGTGTTCGTTGAGTGTTATTTAAGTCTGGATTTATTAAACTCTGAAGCCCAAGACTGAACTGTGGAGGATGAATTTACAGGAGTTTATTTCTTATTAAAGTTCACTACATATCAGAGGGAAACAGTGTATTTGTTTTACCCCAGTTGATTGTGTGAGTTCCTTTTACAGATTCAGGTAGCTGGGCCGTCTGTCATTTTAACCTAAAACAACTATTATTTGAAATATTTTGCACCATTGCAGATCAGTGTTGTGCAGAGAGGTCAAAGGTGAACTGGTCCAGCCTTCAACATGGCCAAACAGCAGCGGAGAGCAGACAGGTGAGAACTGGTAATAATAACTGGTTATTATGGTATATTATGGTATCGGGGTGTTAGCAGCTGCAGACACACAATATAGACGTAGCAACTCATGTACTTAACACCTGTGAACCATCTGTAGCCTTGTTTCCATCTAACTGTAGTAAAAACTGTTAGATTTGGCACCAGATGTGTTCGATGGAGAAATGACTTGTTTAGATCTGAAACTATTTAGTGGGTTAATCGATTAGAACAGACAGATTACAGATAATCAATCAGCAACTATTTAGATAATCGTTTAATAATTTTTTAAAAGCAAAAATGCCAAATGTTCGGTTTGTTTCCAGCCTCTTAAATGTCTCAGATTTTCTCCCTCATACATAAAAGTAAACTGGACAACTTTGGGTTTTGGACAAAACATTTAAGGACGCCATCTTGGGAAGATAACTAACAAACTGAAATAACATTTGAAATTGATGAATTGATAAAAATAAGTGTCTCTTTTCTCTCTCTGTTCTCCCTGCAGGTGTTTCGGACCTGCTGCCGTGAACAGTATGGCGAGGATTCGATTCCCCGTCGGCCCCGTTCAGAGGAGGCAGCCTCCGACCCACCAGGTAGACCAAGGCAACCCCCCTGTTGTTCTGCTGTGATGGATCCATTTCATCCTCTGTGTTTTTTTTTTTTTGTTGTTGTCTTTGTCAGGTTTCAGGCAGGAGGTGGGCGATTTCAGGAACAGGAAGCTCTGACAGACGCTCCACCACCACAGAAGAAGACAGAAGAGACACGGGACCTGACAGAAGTTTAGGAGAGACGGAGACAAAGAGGGCGAGACTGGACGGGTCAGTCTGAGAGTTTTTACCCTCACAGCTGATTTTATTTATGTCTTAGTTCACTACTGAGCTGCCAGCGCCCTCCTGAGGCTGCAGCGGCTTCACACAGCATGAACAAACAGCATCCTGATGACTGCGTCCCTCAGTAATAACAATTGTTGTGTTACATCACAAGTGCAAATGTGTGAATTTTGATCAAATGATGGTTTCATGTGTTTCCTACAGAACTGAGGAGGCTGCAGCTCTGACCAATAGAGAGAAAGTCCCAGGGTCATGTGGTCAACCAGGAAGTGAGAGCTGCTCCACAGGAGGTGTGTGTGTGTAATTTATCTCTGAAGCTCTAACACTACTTCTCATATAATCTCAGCACTTGATGTGTGAACTATTGACATTATAGGTGTTGACCTTTGACCTCATGAAGTCAGAGAATCAGTCATATTATGAATCTGTCTCACCTCAGATGCCACCGATCAGTCGTGTTACTCGTCTGTAATGAGACATCATATCTGACAACTTTGAAATGCCTATAAAATGTGTTTCGTTAATCTAACATGTTCATATAATTCCGTGTGTGTGTGTGTTGTCAGTTGCGTCCAGACTTCCTCCCTCTGACCAGCAGGGGTCAGCAGAGCACAGTGAGGACAGCAGAGCAGCTGAGGTGATGAAACACTCAATGTTAAATGTTACGACCTCACGCGTGTGTAATAAAAATGCTGTAATATTTCCTGTGTGTGTGTGTGTGTGTGTGCGACAGCTGCAGAGCGTGGCGTCACTGAAGGTCACCATCCAGCAGAGCAGCGAGAGCAGGGAGTTTGGACAGGCAGCTGACAGACAGACAGGCGGCCTCCACTGTCACGTCTGTAACCTCACCTGTCGCTCTCTGCAGGTGAGAGACAGCCAGGACGTCCAGACTGTGACGCTGCAGCACTTCTGTCTCACCTCCGCTCTGCTGAGCTGGGATCAGAGTCTAAAACATACAAATACTGTAATAAGAAGCTAATTAGAGGCTGCACGTTAGCATTAGCGCTCCCATCGGTCATGTGACCCTGGTCTTACTTGTCGTCATGGTTTCTGGAGGCGATGTTGACACACACACTCTGCAGAGAAAAGACTCACCATTATCTCTGACAGGAAGTGGTCGAGTCAGGTGACCTTTCAGCTTGTTTACACCTGAGTGACGTGTGTGTGTGTGTGTGTGTGTCTGTGTGTGTGTGTGTGTGTGTGTGTGTGTGTTCAGGTGTTTCAGGAGCACATGGCAGGATCAGAACACCTGAGGAAACTGAAGCAGATCACACACTCCATCTGCATCAATGCAGACACAATGCAGCACAGGTAATAAACACACACACACACTCACACTCACACTCACACTCATTGAACTCACTCCATCCTGATTGATCCACGTTTTTGTCCTCCAGGGGGCGTCGGCCTGAGACGCGACACTGGTGTGACACGTGTCAGACGCACTTTGGCGGTGATGTCATCATCCATCGACGGACAAAACAACACAAGGTGGGAAACGGGAGCCTGGTCCGGGACGGCAAGCACCACGCAATGCATGCTGGTTAGATTTGCATCCGGCTCGATCCCGACTTGCTCTGACGTCATGCACGTGGAGGCAGCTTTAACCTCACATGACGAAGTTTCCCTCTTTTATTATAATTCTCCTTTAATTTAGAGGCTTTGTACAAATATCCAAATAAGCATGTAACAGAAAAAATACAACATCAGTGTATAAATATGTGTATTTATGTCCGAGCTCCTGTTGGGACTTTGTCATGCCGCCATATTTGTTTGTGCTTTGCCTTCATGCAAACTTCCAGCATTATTACACACAACTGTTCATTTGTTTGTGGAAATGTTGATGTTGATTCGGGGGCTGGTTGTTAAACATGCTGTCAGATGCAGCGATATATTGGTTGTGTCCAAAATCATTCAACCTTTATTTAAATCTCGAGGAACCACTGAGGTTTGTGTTGTTTGTGTAGTGCCAGTTTAATATCCAGACACTTTCCATAAAAGAGCAAGAAACTTTGAATCAAGAGAGACTCAACGATTTAAGAATTCACTCCCTCCTCCCACCTCACAGTTCAGGATTATACAGTGACAAAGTGAATGAATGTATAAATAACAGCAGAGCAGTCAGATTTGTTTTATTGGCTCATCCTCTCACCGCTGTGTGTCTCCAGATGTGTAAGCAGCTGTGTCGTCCCTTCTGTCCGGTGTGCAAACGCCACTTCAGGACGCCCAGGAAGTTTGTGGAGCACATGAAGTCTGCAGAGCACAAGCAGCAGGTCAGCAGGGGGCGCCGCCGAGTCCGAACACACCCCCACCCCCACCCCCACCCCCACCACGAACACTGAGGGTCGGAGTGTGAGGGTGAGTTTGATTCTCTGTCTGTCGCCTCCCAGGTGCACCAGGAGGAGGTTCAGGAGGAGGAGCTGATCACAGTGGATGCTGTTGGCTGCTTCGAGGGAGAGGAGGAGGAGGAGGAAGAAGAGGAGGAGGAGGAGGAGGAAGAGGAAGAACAACAGGTAGAAGAAGTAGAAGTAGCTGATGAAGAGGAAGAGGATGGTGGAGGAAAAGAAGAAGAAGAGGGGGAAGTATCAGAGGTAAAAACAAACACGCTCACACATTGGTGCTGAGTGATTTGATTTAACCTTTGAACTCTGTGTCTCTAGTTTTGCTTACTGTGATGTCAGATATCGATATATCACATACTTCATACCCCAGAAATCTTAAATATAAGTAAATGAACCAAGATGGTGCTGCGGATGGTTAAATCAACACAGAAAACATATTGAGTTAACTTTAATGTTTGTATTTGCTCAGCATGTAAGACTTCTTACTCTTCAGTTCTGATAGCAGAAACAAGGAAATAACTTTGATCGATATCGTGTGGTAATTTGTCGATTTATTTAGTACAAAGTTGTGTAACAAGTAGGATAATGAACCCCGAGCAGCATCAGTGTTAAAAATGTGAATCACCACGATCATAAAACATAATAGGCATCCAGGTTTTAGTTTTTTTTAAACCTTTTAAAACCCTATTTGGTTCTCCATGACTGGTCCAGTTTTGGAACTGGTCCAGTGGATCTCTTCAGCTGTGAAACGTGCTGTGAAACGTGCTGTGAACAGGCTGCAGTGTGATCACCAAAGTAATTTTACCTCTCACAACACAGGAGTTAACAGTCTACTACTGCCATGACTATTTATTATTATTATGTTATTGTGTGACTTGTGTTATAGAGTCAGTTTGGATCAGAACTTGACCAGCAGCTGCTCTGTGGAGTAAAATCACTGTTTTTGTCAATGGAGTCTGGTGTGTGTGAAGAGAGGTGATGTAAAGGCTGTTTGTGGTCAAACTAAAAGGACTAAAAGGACACAAACAAGCACTTTTAGTGGACCAACTTTGATCTGGCGAAATTACTCCAAGGATTAAATTAGTTACAGCCTGTTTGGAGACGATCTGCTGGACCAATTCCAACACTTTTTTGTACCTACCAGTCATTTCGAACCAAAATAGGGCCCAGGTATAAAAACACCTGAGTTATCCTGTAATGTATTAAAATTGTGTCACCTAAGTGTGTGTGTGTGTGTGTGTGTGTGTGTGTGTGTGTGTGTGTGTGTGTGTGTGTGTGTGTGTGTGTGTGTGTGTGTGTGTGTGTGTGTGTGTGTATGTGTGTGTGTTGCAGGCAGCTGACACACAGGAGGCACACAGGGACGAATATGACCCCCACACCACATATGGTAGGTTCCTGTGGTTGCTATAGTAACGGTCATCGCTGTATGATGTAGAAAACCGCTCCGATTGGTCCACTTCATCCACCTGTCAGCAAAAACATTAACGTCATACAAGCAGCAGGGACGTGCTGAAGCAGAAAACCAATCAATCAATCAACTAGTGCGTGTGTGTGTGTGTGTGTGCGTGTGTGACTCAACAGGAAGTAGTTTTGTGGTTCCTGTCTCGGGCTTCGTGTGTCGACTCTGCAACAAGTTCTTCTACAGAGAGACGACAGCACGACACACACACTGCAGGACACACACACACTACCTCAACCTGCAGGTAACACACACACATACACACACACACACACGTACACACATACACACACACACAGATAAAAACCTGCTGCTGTTTTGTGTTTTAGAGCCACAGACCTCAGAGGAGACCTGAAGACCTGAAGACCAGGACAGACCTGACCTGACCTGACCTGACCTGCTCAGACTGTATCCCACAATGCATCTGTGTACGCAGGTGACGGACTGACGATGACATCATCCTGCTGTCTGATGGACTCCCTCGTGTATTTTGTCGACTAACCCGCTCTGCAAAAATAATTCAAACATTAAATCAAACCTCAAGAGCCACAAACAGGTCGACTTAGAGTGTGTGTGTGTGTGTGTGTGTGTGTGTGTGTGTGTGTGTGAGGAACTGTAGCTCAAAGAGATTTTTAGATTTCTACTAAAGGACGAGTCCGCTGTTTTTCTATCTCATCATCAGTTCCCCTGAAGAGACTAAAACAAATTAAATGAAGCTCTGGTGCACTTTTACTTACTTTAACTTCATAATTTCCAGACCAGAGGTCTGATTCTTTTATTTAACGTTTGTCGGCACAACCTGACCGTCTTTAGGCTACGACTGTTTTCTAGTGGTGGAAAAAGTAAAAGTCCTGTTTTCAAAACCTCACTTCAAAGAACTGAAAGTAAAAGTACTAATTATGTAGAATGACTCATTTCAGAATAGTTTGTATTATATATTGTTGATGTGTTCATCGCTTTAATGCTGCAGCTGGTAAATGTGGAGCTCATTTTAGTGACTTTCTATCCTGCTGGGAAGTGAAATCAATAATAATACATCATCGATTAGTTTTTGATCGACTGAAGAGACTAAAACCAGCAATAAATTTACCCAAAGGTGTCGTGAGCATCCAGAAGTTTAGAAATCCAGAGGTCGTGAATGTCTCTTCATCATTTGTTTGTTTTTTATTTTGTCTCGTTAGAAAAATCTAATTAACATCTGACACAGTTTTATGTTCAAAAACACATAAAAACTCACTTCAGCTGCTTTAACATGTAATTTAATGTTATTTTTGTTGTCTGTTTGTTTTTAACCTTTTGTAAAATGTCTTTTAGTTTTAGAAAAGCGTTATATAAATAAATTATATTATTATTATTATTGTTGTTATTATTATTATAGAGACCAGACCAGAAGTCCTATACTTTTATTTGTTAGTTCAATAAATGGGAGTAAAAAAATCAACCTCATCTGAAAGTCAATGTCAGTGTGAATTATTTCAGGGCTGCAACTAAATAATCGGCTGATTATTTTCTTGGTTAATTGATGAAATCATCTGAAAACGGTGACAAACGTCTGTCACGGTTTCCTGCTGTCCATCTTAACGTCTTCATATGTTTTATTCAATTATCACAATATTCTCTGATTAATCTTCTGCCAATCAATAGTTTCAGCTGTTCATTTTGTTTTAGGGCTTTTTTTTTGACAGTTTCTTTTGAGCCGCACACTTAAAAAAAGAAAGTCTACATACTTTTTACCATCTGTTTCTAAACAAAACATCTAAATGAGCCTCATCTGGGACCATTTCTGGTTCTCCTGTGGTGTAAAACCAGAAGCAGCCTCACGTGATTATAAATTATAAAGTTATTTGTAAATATTTCTAATCTCGATGCTGTTTGTTTAAATCAGATTTATTAAAATGTGTCAGTGCTTCAGTCCACGTGGCATGCTTCACCCTGTGCCGTCTGCAGGGGGCGCTCTGCCCGCTCAGCGCAGAGGATTGTGGGTCGGAGGAGGCAGCGCTGGAGGCATCATCATCATCATCATCATCATCATCAGCGGTAGTGCAGACTACCGGACCGGGACTCTTCTCACCGGACTGTAAGCTGAGCTGGGAGCCGTTTCCCCGCACTGACGGAGGGACAGATGGGACACGGAGACCTGATGAACCAGGCGGAGGATGTAGCGGACCAGGTGAGCTCAGCACCGCGGGAAACGCACACCCTCAGCCGGCCACAGACAGGGCAGGGACTCGGGCAGACGGCGTCCGGATAAACTTCCGCTGATCCCGAAATCCATTCAAAAAAACTGTCAGTTTTATGGAGCTCTACTGTCGGTACATACTTCTCCTAGATCAGTATTGTCTGCTGGTAAATTCGGCATTCAAATTATTTACCAAAAGGGCACTTTGTTGTCGTAACTTTGAGGTAAAGTTTTGTGAACTTTTAGGCAGAGCCGTAGACTTTGTTGTGCAGTTCGGTGGAGGCAGACTGTGGGTGTAACATGATAGTGTGTTGTGACAGTAAAGTAGCACTTAAACACAAAAAAACAACTTTTTAGTCAAGTTACTTGTATGCCGAAGTGAGGAGTGTCTCTTCGTGATGTGCTCTTGGCCTCCATTTTCTTCCTACCAGTTGAAAATGTGGAAGGTTAAGGACGGAAGTCTTTAAACTGACAAAATTTTAATCGAAGTCTGGTGTTAATTTGACTGCATGTTAGAGAACGGGTATTACCAAGTTTTACGTTTTTCAGAGATGAAGATACACGTGACGCCTTATAACGTGGCCGAGTTTTAAGCCTATTTAAAGCAACTTTATTCTTTTTTACCACGATCCTCGCTTCTACAATATGCCACATCTGTATTACAGAGGAAGAGCTCAGGAACAGTTACAAAGTTTTAAATTTATATATACTGAAAGAAGCTGTGGTCTGCTACATGTATGCCGAAAATAGAGGAGGGGTCCTAATTATGTACTTAAGGACTACACTGATTTGCTTCCCGCTGTGAGTCTCTGCTGACTTGAAGGAAATGTGAAATTGCAAGATTTCTCAACGGAGTCTGGTGTGACGATTCTTGGGCCGCAAGGAACGTAAGTTTGACCGTTACTTTCTATCACAGAAAGACGCAAAAATGAAACCAATAGAGATTTTCTGACAATTTAACAATGTTTGGCTGATTTAAGGCAGGTTTTAAAACACTTTCGTGCCCCTGCAACAGGTAGTAACGGTGTCAGGGTGTCACCACAGCGGAACTTAAACTCATCGAGCTGCAGTTTTTTTTTTTTTTTGGTTGTTAAATCTCAGTGAATCCAGATGTTGAAGCTGCACCATCGACTTTCTGCACATCTGCATGTTTAGTTTCAGTCCGTTTTAATGCAGCGGAGCCACAATGAAGCTGGAGTCTTCCTGGTTCATCCAAGCAGCTTCATACAGGAAGCAGTTAGATGAGGATGTTGAAGCTGACTGGCTGCCACATACACAGTCTGACTGCTGATGATGATGATGATGATGATGATGATGATGATGATGATGATGATGGTATTAGCCTCCAGCTAGTCTCTTTCCCTCATTAAGAGCCATTTACATCCACACAACCTGAGTGGCTAAGAAACCTCCTGAATGACTTCACTGCTGTTTTCTGGTGGAAAAAGTGCCCAAAGTAGTAAAAATACTGCATTCAAAACCTCACTTAAAAGTAAAAGTACAAAAGTATTAGCATCAAAATATATTTAAAGTACTACAAGTTAAAGTACTCGTTGTAATAACATTAATAATTAATGTCACACTCTTGGTTATTGATCATTAATGTGTTTATTTTAATGCTGCAGCTGGTAAATGTGGAGCTCATTTTAATGACTTTATATCCTGCTGGGAAGTTAAATCAATAATAATCCATCATCATTAAGTATCTGATTATATTTTCTATTAATAATCTGAATGTGTAAAGCTGTCAGGTAAATGTAGTGCAGTAAAAAGTCCAATATTTTCCTCTGAAGAAGTAGAAAGTAGCTTACTCAAAACTGAGTAAATGTAAAGGCAGAAATAAGCAATCGGCCGCATGCCAAACACCTGTGTAGAGGCTCCATCTGTTGGGAGTTGTAGTTTTTAAGTACTAAATGTGTAACTGTGGCATACACATGGGAGCAGGAAAAAAACGTATAAATGCAGAAACAGGAAGCTTCTTTTATCAGACACGAGACGCCGTTAATCAGTATTTTGTGTCAGATTGTTATGTATGATTATGTTATGTAATGGCCGCAGCTCTGACACGTTTAAAGTCGCTTAAAAAAAGTCTTTCAGAAGCGTCTGTTTCACGCTGGCGTTGAGCTCTTAACGCATCATTTGTTCACAAAGTGTTTTCAGTGCCGTCCTGTGGGGGAAACATTGAATGAAACACCGGTTATCACCTGTTGTCCAGCAGCAGGTTGAATCGTCACAGGACGTTTGAACAGATATCTGTGATGTCTAACCAGCGGTGATATTAGAGCAGAAAAGCAGCCACAGTAGAAGAAGTATTCAGATACTCTGATTAAGTAAAAGTACTAATACCACACTGTGAAAATACTTTACTGCAAGTGAAAGTCAGAGAGTCAAAACCTCACTTCAGTATTATACTCACGTTGCATTAAAATGTTTCTGGATTGATTTTGCTGCTGTAGATGTTAAACGTTGAGCACATTTGAACTATTTTTCTGTAGTTTAATATGTTTTCCTCTCACATGTTCAGTCCCAGTGTGTCTCAGTGGAGATGAATTGTGTTTGAACAAAGAGAAAATGCAAATAATTAGTTAATATTCAACTTTGTGGTGCAGATTCTTCACCAGTTCAGCAGTGAATTTATAACTGCTGGCAGGGTCAGTTTCTTCACACAAAGACACGTGAGGAGCATCTGACACGATACTAGACGGCTGTTTGATATAAAAATACATTATTTTTATTAATCCTTCATTTGAACAGGTGGCCTCATTAACACTTGTGCATAATTTAAAAAAAAAGACAAATACAGTTTAAACACAGAAGAAGCACATTAGACATTTTCACAATCACGAAAAAAACAATTGCAAGTGTGACTGTGAGTGTTTAAGTTTAAACTTTTGAAATGTAAAAAGAGAGAATGCAATTTAATTTGAATTTGTCGCTCAGTGCATCTGCAGCTGGTGTTAAACTGATGTTAAGATGTAATGATTTCAGTCATACAGCCCCACTTCCAATAATCTGAACTATTCCTTTAATGAGGAGCTGCATGAAACACAACAGATGCTCTCAGTCCGGGAGGAGAAATGTTTGTATTGTTTCTAAATGTTAAAGCTCCAGATCAATAACCCCCCCCCCTCTCTCTGCTGTAGTTCCTGCGGGTCACCAAACACTACCTGCCCCACATGGCCCGGCTCTGCCTGGTCAGCACCTTCCTGGAGGACGGCATCAGGATGTGGTTCCAGTGGGGGGAGCAGAGCGAGTACATCGAGTCCACCTGGAGCTGCGGCCGCTTCCTCGCCAACGTCTTCGTCCTGCTCAACCTGCTGGGGCAGCTGGGTAATATCTCCACACACACACACACACACACACCAGAATCTGAAATCAGTCCTGACAAAACTTTCAATAATAATAAGAGCAATAAGAAAACAATAGAATCATAAAAAGATAAAAACCAAAATCTTTCTTTTTTGTGTGTCTTTTTGCCTGCTTCAAAACCACCAAACTCCATTGACAAAAATAGTAATTTTACTTGGCAGAACACAGGAGTTCGCTGATCTGCTGCTGCCTCAATCACAGAGCCAACACGTTAGTTTGGATCTAGACTGCTGCTGTAAAACACCAAAGTCACACAAAAACACAAACAAACTAACTGATTAAAGCAGCGATAGATCAACGACTTCAGTGTTCTGTGAAGTAAAATCACTGTTTTTGTCAATGGAGTCTGGTGGCTTTGAAGAGAGGCTCTTTCTGGTTTAACAAAAAGGATCTTATTTCTGTAGAGATCCTTTCTGTAACATTGTCAGACACTTAGAATAACAACCTGAGCCTGCCAGTGGTAAAAACAAGCACTTTTAGTGGAGGTATGTGATTAAACACACCTGCCCCAAGTGTTTATGTTGCACTAATTCCAAGTAATTTCAAACCTAAAATATGTAAAAATTTGGCCCAGGTTTAAAAAATACTGGAGTTCTCCTTTAATTGTCAACTTACAAAACGAACAATCTTCCAATAAATTAAGATATATTATTGAAGATTATAAAGAAGTTAAAATTAGCTCCATCTTTACCAGCAGCAACAGTAATGATACTTAATGCATCAGTAACTATAATCCAATAATATCATTCAGAAACAGGCCGTTCTGCATGAGTGCTTCTACTTCTAGTACTTTAAATATATTTTGATGCTAATACTTAAATGCAGGAGTATTTCTACACTGTTTTCTACCTCTGCTTATGAGGCTGTGATGGTCCTCACACACCAGAAAACTGCAGCTTTACTGTAGCTCTTTACCATGAGAGTTGGTTAAACATGCAACGACAACATGAAGGTAAAGCTGCTAAATCAAAGGGTTTGTGACACATAATGATAATTGAGGCCATCTAGATATAAAATACGTGACAAACTGGATGTTTTTCATCTGTTAACACACAGGAAACATTAAACCACAACAGAAATCATTTTTAAAAACGTGTGTGTGTGTGTGTGTGTGTGTCTGTCTGCAGGCGGCTGTGTGTTGATCCTCAGTAGGAACTTTGTTCAGTACGCCTGCTTCTCTCTGTTTGGGATCATCGCTCTGCAGGTACAAAAAACACACACACCTGCATCTCAGTCATTACAGTGCAGACGCTGCAGAACTCCATTTAAAAATGTCACAATTTAACAGCTTCTTTTTGGTTCTTTCATGTTTCTGACGTTGAGCAGTTTAGAGTTTGAACACGTGTGTGTGTGTGGTGATGATCATGGAGATCTTTCTGCTGCATAATTATTTATTTACTGTTATGCAACGTCATGAAGTCGCTTCGGTCTTACATTTGAGATAATTTTACTGACTTCAAGTTTCTGCCTTTTTGTTTCTTGGTCATTTTCTTTGTGTTCTTCCAGTCTCCAAAACTTTTTTTTTTCAATATTGCTCAAAACTGGGAAAAAATAAATATTTATGAAACATGGCTGCAGGAACACAAAGAAAAGAAAGCAGTTAACTACAAGATGTGACATAAATGTTTTAAAACTACAAAGATGACAAACATTTCAAGTACAACAACCACATTTCTCTGATGTTTTGTTGGCCTCTGTTAGTGGGGGTGTGGTTACATCACTTCCTGTTAGTACTGTGTGTTTATATCTTAAACTAACTGTAGTAGTGCTTGTACAGTGTGAAGCGCTGCACTGGGACACAGTCTTAATGTTTCCTCTCTGCAGACTCTGGCCTACAGCATCCTGTGGGACCTGAAGTTCCTGATGAGGTGAGTCTACGAGCTTTGACCTGCGATCTGGTTCAGTTCTAGTCTGCAGTGATCATTTCAACAACCTACACAAACACATTCAGGAGCTTTAATTTGGAATTCATTAGAGATGAAGAGCCACTAAAGTTCCCCTCCTCGCCTCCTCTCCCATCTTTGTCTCCCCCTCTGCAGGAACCTGGCGTTGGGGGGAGGGCTGCTCCTCCTCCTGGCAGAGTGCAGGGGGGAGGCTCGCAGCGTGTTTGCAGGAGTTCCTTCTCTCGGCCATCAGAGTTCCCCGAAACACCTCCTGCAGCTCGGAGGCAGAGTCTTCCTCGTCCTCATGTTCATGACGCTGCTGCACTTTGACCTCAGCCTGTTCAGTGTGAGTCTCACACACACACACACACTCAGAATGTAATGTTAGGCTTTATGCTAACGTGTTGAGTTTACATGTTTATGTAGGTTAGCCTGTTAGCATGCTACGCTACAGCAAGTATTCAAGTACAACTGAATACTTACAACATGTTTTAGAGCCCCAAACGTCCTGAAAGAGGTTTTTATATCTAGTAAGCAACACTTTTCAAGGTGCTCCGCCAGATTTGGATGTAGATGTTGTGGCCTCAAGAACAACAAATGGCCTAAATATTTTTTCTCTTGTTGGACAGACAGACTCTGGCAGAGCCACAGAGCTCGTAGCTAAACGTCAGCGAGGTGCTGAGCTGATAAAACACTTGCCCTCAAATGATGTCCTTTTTAAGGAAAGGAGCATTGTAATTTTTGTCACCTGTTCAAATGCCATCAGGCTGAGCTAGTGGTCACACAGACTCTGATAATAAGACCGCTGTGTTGACAAAGAAAACTGATCACCAAGAAAATCAATGAATAATCTGACCAATAAGCAGAACAAATATAAAAGATGAGTTTGGAAATCTCAGAGGCTCCTTGAACGCACCAGAATGAAGATTTTCTTTCACGTTTTTTTAGAGCAAGTTAACGACTCAGACATGGTCCTGAGGTGAAGTGGACTGGTTCTGTGAGAGTCCACTTTGTGACGTGCTGATGTTGTGTTCAGATCCTGCAGAACCTGGTGGGCACGGCCCTCATCGTGCTGGTGGCGGTGGGCTTTAAGACGAAGCTGGCGGCTCTGACGCTGGTGGCCTGGCTGCTCTGCATCAACTTCACCTTCAACGCCTTCTGGAACATCCCGTCATACAAACCCATGCATGACTTCCTCAAGTACGACTTCTTCCAGACCACGTCGGTGATCGGCGGCCTGCTGCTGGTGGTGGCGCTGGGGCCCGGTGGGGTCTCCATGGACGAGAAGAAGAAGGAGTGGTGAGGAAGAGGAGGGAGGATGATGCCGAGTCTCCACGGACGAAGAAGAACTGATGCTAAAAAGAGGAGAGGAAGAAAAATGGATAAAAAGAGCTCCTGGAGTGTAACGGTACAAACGTCTGTTCGGAGGTCACATATGTTTTCAGTACACTCCATACTTTTATTTTGAAAAACGGCCTAAATTCTTCCTGTAAAAACTATAGTATTTAAATGCTGCCACACACCCAATAAGACAGAAACCTGCATATGATCAAATATAAGTTCTTTAAACAAATTCTGTCCCGGCAGCTGCATTTACAGTTAAAGGTCCCATGTTGTGCTCTGTCAAATATACATATAATACATCATTAAATGGTCAAGACACATTTCTTGTCATATCATACTTGGCTGCTGCTGCAGAAGTTGTCAGCCTCTTTCCGGACGCTCCGTTACAGGAGAACAGAAACGATCTGCGAGCTTTGCTGTTGCCTTCACTACCTTCGTGTTGCCGGTGATTAGTGGGGAAGGAGGACGGGGGACTCAGGAGGTCTTCAGCAGGGTCGGACAGCCGGCTTCCCGAAGGGGTGGAGGAGGTCACGTGTTCAACAGAGGCCCTTATGACGTCATAGGGGGAGCAAAATCTAGATGGTGCATTTTCACACACATTTACTGAAAAGTGGAGGAGAAGAAGAGAGAGGACGGTTAGGTGATTCATCTTTATGCTGAAAAGATATTAAAAAGTGCATTTTGCCTAATATGGGACCTTTTAAGTCCGCTATGTTTTTACACACAGACTTATGTCACTTATCATTTGAATTTAACATTAAAACTTCAGCTTGGCTCCGCTGGTCTGATTGACTTCATACTCGACACTTCGCTCCCTCAGAACCTCGGGGATCTGAGCGCCGAGTGTGGCGTCGATCAGACGAACAATTCCAGAGATTCGCGAAGCAGATTCCTTCCTCTACATATAGACGATACTGTGACAGCAGTCATGGTCGACGTGTTCAGCAGAGATGAGCTCCGCCAGCAACATGTGAGGAGAGTTTGAGGAGATGTTTTGTTTACTATCATGGAGAAGTAAAGTCACCACAAAATATTCATATTTAAGAAGCTGGAACCGGAGAATTTAGACTTTTTCTTTCAGACATTTCTCAAAAAATGTCGGCGATTAGCTAAATTGATGAATTAATTAATCGTTGCATACTTTTATTGCCACTATGGACGTCAAACAGGTATAAAATTGCATTCACTATTGTCTTAAAAGGGTCTTTAAAAAGTCTTAAATTTGAAACCCTGTGACTGTAAGTTAGAGAACCAAAGCTCAACTTCACAGGTCTAATATGACAATTATTTGCTTTTACAGTCCAAACCAAACTGAACGTCGAGGACAAACACGAGTATCGTTACACTCCACGGGTCAGATGTGTAAAACTGTGTGTTCACACAAAGACAGAAATATGCAGACGCCATCTTTTCATCAGATTTATGAAGCTGTGCGTTTACCTGGTTCTTTTATAAATTAGCCACAGTGGGGGACACGTTCACGAGCCTCGTCTTTCCTCCCCCAGTCACTTGTTTAGGCAGCGATACTTCAGCTCCACCTCTCATCAGACCTGAGGAGGAGGAAGAAGAGGAGGAGGAGGAGGAGTTTTACTATTTCATTAGTGAGGTTCTCATCAATCATCTCATCTCAACCATCATCACAGCTGATCTCTCAGCCAACATTATCAAACAGCAGAAAGACGATCAATGATTCATTTATAGATCATATTCTAACAGACAACATGTTAGTTAAGGATCTAGTGAAAGGATCATTAAAGGACCAGTTCAGATTTTTAAATTATCTCTATCAGGGTTCAGGATACAGAATGAAAACTCCTGCTGCTGTTGCTGATGTTCTTTGTGTCTCTGGGACTCGGCTCAAAATCAACATACAGCGAAGTTGGTACGCTGGAAGAACTTCAGGCTGCTTCAGCTTGGATTTCTGGTCTCGAGCTACGAGTCCAGCAGCCAACATGGCCTCCAAAGTACGAGTGCAGGGGATGTTAAGAACGAGGACGCGTTTTAGTGCGTTGTCACTTAGTTTTCACATCTGACCCCAGATCTGCTTAGAACTACACCTCCCTCTCTATTTATTTCCATCTTTACACCTTTTTCTCCCCCCTAATTTTCCAGAGTGACCAATCAGAGATTGTCTTCATGTCACATGACGTGTGTGTCGTATGAATGCTGCTGTCTTCATGTTTTTAATCCTGATGTGATTAAACACGTCAGTTTATCGTTCAGACTTCTTTTGTTCTCTTTCCCTGTTTTTAAATCAGCTGCTTCCACCAGTTTGGAGTCGGCGTCCATCTCAGTCTTAATATTATTTTTGGGAGATGTTGTAATGAGTGAAACTGTCCAGCAGGTGGAGCTGTTCACCTGCAGCAGCTAAATCATTATAAATCTGTACGACGCACAAACCACCACATTTATACTGTTTTTATTCGTGATTTCTGATTTTATTTTCACTTGTTTTGTCAGTTTTTTTCTCTGTTACTCAAAAAAGCAGAGCAGCATCTGTTTGTTTTGTAACTGAGTATCAATACATTTGTGACAAAGTGAAAAAATTTTCTATTGTGTTTTTGTAGATGTTTATTAAATCAGTCCAGCATTGTGAAGCATTTCGTGTTGCTGCATTTATTTAATGTGAATATGGAAGTGAAAATATTAGACTTCAGTTAAGTTTACATGTTCTGTTACTTTATATTTATTGGTAAATTAAGGCTCATCTGGGTGACAGTACTTAAGTATGTTTCCTGAGATCTGAAATCTTTAATGCAGGACTTTTATTTGTGGGAGTTTGAAGCTGAAAAATTTGTCCATTAATCATTTAGTCAAACAATAATCAGCCACTATTTTGATAATTAGTAATTACATTAATTACAAAGCAAAAGGTGCTGTTTTCCGGTGTCAGTTCCTTCACTGTGTCAGATTTACTGTTTCGTCTCCAAGTAAACTGAATCTCTGGTTTTGGACTTTTGGTCGCACAAAACAAAACACTGAAGACGTCACACTGAACTCTGAGGTGAGTGATTAATCAATCACTGGATAAAAACACCCGGCAGGCCAACAGACAATTGAAATAATCATTAGTAGTTTCAGCCTGTATTCGTACACTTTAGTAATTTAGATCCTTTACTGAAGTAAAAGTAGAAATGCCAAAGTGTAAACAATATAATCACGACAGTCCGAATATATTTTACTCACACAGCATTATAATGATCAAATATCATCATATCATTACATGTCTTTGCTGAATACTCTTCATATGCTGTACTTCACACCTTTCACTCTTCAAATCATTTTAACATTTGGATTTCTATCCGCTGCATCAACTCCTTTCACTCGCCGGACTTCAAACTGCCACCTCCACTCCTCTCACAGCTGCCACTGAAACCGTCACTTCTTTGCTGCTCAGAATCTCTGAAGAATCGATGTTTACACCCTGAAGTTTGATTTGAATGTTTCAACAGCAGTTTTGCAGAACAGACCAAACGTTACCACTTCAGCTCCTTTTCACTTCACACTTCCTCTGCATCCTCCTCCCACTCACTTCAACTGAGGTGGTCAAAATCAAATATTATGTCAGTGTTCAGGTACAGAGTAACACACTAACAGTAGTGGAGGTGATATTTACACACCAGCCAACTTCCAACATGTCTTAATTTCACATCACAACAGCGGGTCAAAGACGACATCAGAACCACCAGCAGAGAGAGAGCGTCCACCCGTCTGGGCTGCCAGCAGACCAAAACCAAGCGCCAGCACCTCAAGTACACTCAAGAGGGAGAGAAAACATGTGGCACCTGACAGCGTTAGCCTCTGCCCTCCGATAAATGAAAGCTACTGCTGTTCATGGTGCAGCAGCTGGACACACACACACACACACACACACACACACAGCTTTTTGGAGAAATCAATAGCTCATAATTGCACTTTGTATGTTTTCATAGAGTGTGTGTGTGTTCGTGGGGTGTTCAGGTGCTGCCCTTGGCTGCAGTCGGCAGGTTATTAGAGGATGTGGACAAAGCACACGGGTCACTGTGTGTTGTTAAAGAGTGTGTGTGTGTGTGTGTGTGTGTGTGTGTGTTAAGGGAGCAATGTGCAAGATAAAGCCAGAGTTAGTTTAAAATTAAAATTCAAAAATTAAGTATCAACGTTACGTCAAAGACATCTATGTTCTGTGTTACATAGATATCTACTGAAGTTAGCACGCTAACTAGCTACATGAGATGAGACAAAGACTGAGAGTGTTTGAGGACATTTCAGGTTATTACGTGAAGAGGAGGAGAAATGCTGCCCCCTATTTGTCTGTGGCAGGTGGCCAATTTCTACATGTTGCACCTTTAAAGTGTGTGTGTGTGTGTGTGTGTGTGTGTGTGTGTGTGTGTGTGTGTGTGTGAAGGCCTTGCTGCAGTGTGACCTCTGCTGCTCTAAGTGAATATTGAGCTCTTCCAGCTGGATGTTGTTTTGGTTTTCATTCTGTCGTCTGACCTTTTTAAAAAAAAGGAGCCAGTCTGGATTTTCTTTCTCTAAACAATGTGATCGTTTGGTCAGCGTGTGTTTTTACGGCACGTTAGAGTCCCTGCTGAGAGTCCCACTCTGGCTCTGATCATAACCAAGATGCGACATTTAAATATAAAAACTAGACAAACCTGGTTATTCGTCTCCCTCTTTCCATGTTTATAAAACAGTATTCAGGTTTCTGACATCATTTATTCCACGTTTTAGTTTCTGGCTGGATTTTACTTCTAAATCTAATCGTTGAAAACACAACTATGATCTGTTTTACTGACTTTCCCTTTACTGTAACTGTAACGGTATTAAGTCTAAATCATTTAGCATCACGTTTTTATTTTTACTGACTAAGACTTCACTTATGTTGCTTCGATACAATTAGTCAGTTAAAGGCAGGGTCCGCTTATTTCTGCTACTAGTTTACAATAATAATAATAATAGAATCACAATTAAACATTTCAGGAGGGAATGAGGCAAATAAAATTACACCATTAAAAATACAAAAATAAAAGTCTGCTAGAATTAACATAAACTACTAAAAAGCCTGAAGGTGAGCAGATCAGAGCTGCAGGTCGGTCACTAGATGGAGCTCATGTTGTTTTAGTTTCTGTCTCTTTATTTTATGCGTTTCAGTTTCTCAGTAATTTCTATTTTCACGTCTGTCTTTGTGTTTCTGTTCGTTCTATCGAGAGAAAAAGTTGACACAACCTTTAGAGTCTTTAGCTCTCTGCACTCACAATAAAACCTGAACTGAGGAAACACTGAGCAGAAAAACCAAAAACTGTGATGCCACTAAAAATATTGTTACTAAAAGAAAATGAATAAAAAAATGCATCATATGAAATTTTTCAAATTTATTTCAATTTGTGTTTTTCATTGACAACTTTTTGATTTATTTTCTACATTCCTGTCAGGCTTGGTTCTCCGTCAGTGTCTGAATGAGACATGATTTTAATAAAATACTGAACCAAATACTCAGTAAATACTATTCAAGTATTAAGTTCTTTAATTCAGAGTTAATTAGCTTGACTGTTATGTCTGAATACAGACAAAATAAATAGATACAGATCTAATAATTCAAATAGATTTATTAGTATAACTATTAAATCATAAAACTGTTAAACTACATCTCTGTATCTCTAATGGGTTATTAATTTATGTTTTAAGGATTCAAAGCACTTACTGTTTAAAATCTGGAGTATAAATAAAGGTTTAATATTGTTATGATTATCTATTATTAGTTTTTACAGCTTCCTGAATGAATTTATCCACATTTTCTCCTCACAGTTTAATTTAGTGATTAAAGATTTAATGTCACAGAATCATCTGTGATCTTATTGCAGTGTCAGACAGGAAAGTCTGCTCTGATTGCTTTGTTGATTCTGCATTAAATTATTCGTTTGGTCTATAAAATGTGAGTAAAGAGTTTAAAAATGTTGTTTTGTCAGACCAACCAAACATCAAGAGATTCAGTTTGAGGTGTAAAACAGAGACAAAACTGAAAATATGAGACTATAAGACTGAGAGGAGCCGAGTCCAGATAATTGAAGAATTGTAGATCATCTAATCAATGGTCTAATGCACCTACAGTCATTGAAGAGGTTGATGTATTTTTTCATCATACCGCCTAAAACATGCTCAGATTTGATTTTCATTAACCTCTGATTCGTACGATGGTGCTGCTGCTTTCTGTTTGGATTTAATGGATTAAAAACAATATCTTTAAATTAAAGCAAAAGCAACTTAAAAGAGATTTAATGTTAAAGAGAAAGAAACTGTGTTTTCAGGCCTGCAGGTTCAGGGACAAATCCGTTTTAATTTATGTTAATTACATTGTGTGTGTGTGTGCGTGTGTGTGTGTGTGTGTGTGTGTGTGTGTGCTGTCAGAGGATAAATAGAATCAGAGGTGAAAAGTTAAAAGCTTCGGTGAGTTTTCAGCATTTAACCCGAACCACTCAGTCTGTCTGTGTCTCTGTGTGTGTGTGTTTCAATACCCTGATTTCCCAGCAGTCTTTGTGCTTTAAAATTTCTCTTCAGTTGAACATCATTTGTTCACAGTTCACGTTGACCTTCGTCTTTCTCTGACACAAACAAAGTTTACAGTTTGGACGATCCGCTAACACCAATAGGAACTGTGCACGTACTCGTCTTTGCAACACATCAAACTAAACTCCCCTGTAGATCAGAGAACAGTGACAACGTTCGATTCTTCTTCTGTTGAAAGAATTTCAACTTCCTCATCTACGTGCTGCAGGGCGTCGTTAAGCTCGGCTCTAAAGATTATTGGCAGAACACAAGGATCCCTCGTTCAGCTGCCATCAGGAGTGCCTTTCAGATCGCTTGTATGTAAAAACAAATAGAAGGAAGTTCTACGAGTCCATCTTACTTTTAATATTTACTTCTTTGTAACATATTATGTGCATTGTGGTGTTGATGCTACAGATTGACTGCTGGTATTAATTCTTGTGTATGTCGTTCTAACATATTTGTCGTATTTTCGGGTTGTACAAATATTTGTTTTGTGCAAATCAATTGTTTATGTGAGCTTATGTTTGCACGCCTGCTGCCTCAAGTGCCTCGAGGGACAAAGTATTTTGAACTTGAACATTATTTTAGCATTTGGTTTAGAGGAAATCATCCTAAATACTGTATTACTGTGTGTATGAGTCTATATCTGTCACACTGTGTGCACTTTAATACTTTATGAGGGATAATTGGTGTTTATAATAAAGGGACAGATTGTGCCTCGCTCTCTGTTTTTTCAGACTGACACTATCAGACCTCTCTGTGTGTTTGTATTGAGAGATAATCACGATGTTACTGGCTGTGAGTGGCTCTATTAGACGCTGAACACACACTCTGACGGCTGTATTGATCTGCGAAGGTGCCTGATTGATTGCTCACTCCGCTGCTCTCTAACGGGAGGCGCGATGATGAAATCAGACAATCGATGCTCCCGCTGCAACACATAAATGATATTGAAGGTGAAGCAGGGCATGCTGGGTAGTGAGCGGGGACCCATTGAGGTGCAAGTGGAGCATTCAGTGCTCATATAAGAGCCCCCTCCTCCCACCTCCCCATACAGAGACTGAACATTAGCTGAATTTGACATCAAATACATGTACTAATATACTAATATTGATATTTCAGCCTTTTGTAAACGACTCTTGTACAACTATATACTCAGAAGCATTGGTGGGAAGTATTGGACTTAAATACAATTTTTAGGTATGTGTTCTGTTCTTGGACATTTCCATTTTATCCTACTTTAATCTTCTTCTACATGTTTGTAGTAAATATTGTACATTTTACTCTCGACTTTCCAGATTATCACCGTTATAAAAAAACAGCACTCAACCAACAAATGATGATGTATTGTTAGAATAGATTAAAACTACCCTGCAGTATACAATTAAAATTAGCTCCACCTTTACCAGCTGCAACAGTACAGAGATGACCACAATGGATCAATAATAATTAACTTTTAGTAAAAGTAATTCTTCCACCACTGTTCTGTCAGGTCGTCACGCTCTGATGTGTATAAACGTAATTCATTTACCAACAAAATAAAAGGCAGCCTGGTTCTGTTCCAGGTCCAAGATTGATTGATTGAAGCCTGATTTAGGTTATGTTCAGGTTTAGTTCCCAAACTTTTTGGCTTAAAAAGGTCCCATATTATAAAAAAAAAAATAATTACTTTTCAATGTCTTGGTTTAATGTTTTGACATTTCAACGTAACTCTGTGTCCTTGGTGTGTCCTCTCTCTTTTTCTCCTGCTCCATCTTTAGGTTAATGTGTATAAAAACAGTATTGATCATGAGTCCACCTCGCTGTCCACCATTGTTTTTTCTTCACCAACGTCCGCTCCTGGTAACACAAAGATGTCGAAGGCGAGACCAAAACACATGAACTGTTCTGATCTTCTAAAAAAAAAAAAAAAAAAAAAGAGCGTTCAGACAGAGGCTGAGAACAGCAGCAGCTGCAGAGTCTGCTATGAGAACAATAATGAGTTTTTTGAACATTATACCATGTAAAACTGCTCTAGTAGCAACTGAAAACACTAGTGTTAGCTTGAAAATGAGCAAAATATGGGACCTTTAAAATCCCTTCAGTATATGGCGGCTCTCTCACTCACTGTAGGTGCAGTGTGAGCGTGACTTGAGCCGTATTCACACAGGACTGGTATAGAAATTGTTATAATTGGAGCCGTCGTCTGAGATCTTACTCCATGTGCATCTGCCATGTCCGTGATTTGTAAATTAAAAATTCCACCGCTAATAACTTGGCATATTTTACCAAACACAGAGGTCATTTGATAGTAAAAGGCCTGTGTTAATCTGCATTCTGGGATTTGGGGTCGTAATTTATTTTTTTCATTTTTCTTGCAAGGTTTTTTTGTTTTCTCCGCATATTTTTTCACCTCTGCCCCCATTCAAGAATTACTGCGATTATAAATCTAAGATTTGACAACATTTTGGGTGCAAATTGAGGAGGCAGTGAAGGTTACACAGAGTCTTGACATCATATCAGGGGGACAATAATATCCACTGAATCCACTTAATCGGACAAAGTGCAGCATTGCGTCACAAGGTCATAAATCATATTCCTCTGTTCTATAGACGTCCACTGATCTTCTCTTAAAAACACATAAATGAGCCATACTGTTGTACTGACATGCAGTTCTTTCTTTTCAGATTACTTTTTACAGATTTCCCTGCTCATTACTGTGCACACATGTCCTGTATGTACTGAAGGCTAAAACCCACCGGGAGCATCTTCATCACGGCTGCCGGAGCTGATTGTGCCCACGCTAGTTAACGCTTTAAAGCCCGACAGAAGCTTGGCTCCACAATCTGCTCCATTAAAGATCTGGCCCTGATCTAAAGAGAATCCGGTCGGTTTTCAATATAAAAGCCCCTGTACAGCCGTTAAATCGTATACTCTGGTAGCAGAATAAATAAAAACCAATATCATATTCTAAATCGGTGGCACCAGGACACATGACAACCAGTCAGAGGGTTTTTAAAACACCATGTTTGATGTGGAAAAACACTTTCACCTGCTGTCTGCAGCTACAGCACAACAAAATTGTAAATACATGGAAGAAACACATTTAAACCAAACAAAATCAGAAACGTAGCCTGTTGGATCTTGTTAGAGGAATGAAAATCACAGCAAAATGACCAACTCAGCAAAATCTGAGTCAATTAACCAGCCAGAAAAAATGCATAACGTCTGAAACACTGCTGAAATGCTTTCGGTGTATGTGACGGAGCAAAACCGAACCACAGCCGGATGCCCGGTGGGTTTTCGGGCCCCAGGAGCCCTTCTGGTGACACAGAAACCTCCCAGCAGGGAACGCTCTGCAAGTGCACAAAAAGTTTTCTGCATGCACGCTTTACCTCTGCCACTGAAACACACACATGCATACGTCACATACACTATTATAATTATTATTATCAGAACTCCTTCCCAGGGGAGACGCTGTGTTGTTAGCGGTTGGGAACCTGACAACTAGGGTTTGGACGACGGCTGCAGGTGAGCTGGGTGTTTCCATCTGGATTATAAATAAAGTGAATGTTATTGTAAGTGTATGGACTGACTGCAGTGGCAGCAGAGTGACGTGTGTCTCTATGATTCATGTGCTGAGAGTCTGTTGACCTGCATCATACCTGCATCTGCCCTCGAAAAGGCTCGAGAGCAACAGTTTCCTCCGACACCATAATCGACCTTCAATCCCTTTCTTTCATTCCTGGACTTCCCTCCTCCTCCTCCTCCTCCTCCTCCTCGTTGACTCCTCTTGACCTCCTCCTCTCCTCGCTTTAAGACAGAGAAAAGGGAGGAATGTGAAGAGGATGAAAGAGGAAGTGAGACAAATGTGTCATCAACCCAGAATGTGCTGCAGGTGTGTGCAGGTGTGTTGAACGTCACAAAGAAGGATGATATGAAGAATTATCCCTGAGAAATACAAAAAAGTGTAGATAATAAGAACTGTTGAGCTACAACACATCACCATCACATGACTGACAAGACCATGCTGTTGTGATTAGTTTTGTTTTTCCCCTTTTTGTCCTTTGTCTTACATACTGTTAAGTTTTTTTTTTTAGATTTAAATGGCCAAATCTATTATCAATACTATTTCTTGTCATTGTCTGTTAATTTATTTTTGAGATGTATAGTGAGTGTTCTTGTACGAGCAAAAACAAAATATTAAAACAATTAAAAACAGACTTTTCAGACTTTTCAAAAATAAGGAATAAATGGTAACCTGTACTATGAAGTGTTACCATAAAACTTTAACATCTTTCCAAGTGTAAAAATGTACTTTTAGTGGTTAAAGAGAACATCACACTGTTCCAGGGTGTCTATGTGTATCAGCAAGTTACATTTAAGGCTTTTTAAGACTTTTTAAAACCACTGTTGTGCGAATGATGCAAACCATCAGTTCAAGCCAGACAGGTGCAGCGACATGAACAAGATTTGTTTTAAAATGCTGCAGATTAGCAGCTTAATGAAGGCCTGGAGAGAAAAGGGTTAAAGTTATGGAGGAAGTAAATCTAAATCATTTAAGACTGTGTAATACTTTAAGGCGTTTTAGTTTGTAAATGTAAGCCATTTTAAGCCTTTTTGCAGGTGGCGCTGTTCTCATATTCAGACTCACACAGGGAACAAACAGACAGACTAATGCAGCACAGAGGGGTCAAGGGTCATGGGAAAGTCGTGGGTTGACCTGTGACTCCTGCTGGTGTTCAGGTGAGTTACCTGATGATGGCACAGGTGGGGGGGTCAGGACTGAGGTCACAAACAGGAACCGAGATAACATCTCACACACACACACACACACACACACACACACACACACACACACACACACACACACACACACACCTGGTGAGTTACCCGAGTGTGTATCAGATAAGGCAGAGCTCTTTATCCATCACCATGTAGCGCAGCCGCTAATGCTAGCTAATGATGACATCACTGGGGATCACTTTCTAACAGCTACAGCAGGTCATAGTGAAACAGGTAGTCAGATACTCAAGTATCAAAACAGCAACAAACACACAGAGTACAGAACTGCTAGTGTTGTATTTAATAAGCTTATTGTTGTTAATTATGTTAAATCTTAATCTGAAAAGTAACAAAGCTGTCAGATAAATATAGTAAAGTAAAAAGTACAGTATATCCCTCTGAGATAGTTTAGTAGTAGCACTAAATGGAAATACTCAAATAAAGTACCTCAAAATTGTACTTAAGTACAGTACAGGACTAAACATACTTAATAAAAGAGACCACAGTGGTGCGTTTAAGGACATTTCTGCTACTGATTAAGCAGAAACAAATGTACTTGTTCCTCTTTACTGAACATTTTTCAGCCGTCAAGTCTAAAAACTAACTTTTTTAAAAAGTTTTCATTATTTTGGAGGCATTTCCTGCCTAATGAGGAGGTGGGAGAAGCAACAGAGCTCCCTGACTGTTGCTCAGCATGTTGTTGATGCAGTTCGCTGATCTGACGGGACGGTGAGAAACACATGCTGGTGGATCAGCTGGTTGGAGCAAGTTCTCGGTGTCGAAGTGGATTCAGGTCAGAAATCTGTCAGTCACTGACAACATTAAATATCCGTGATGCTCGCCTACCCGACCAGAAGGCAATTAAACACAACACTTTGTTGTATTTTCTAAATTTCAGAATGATAATTTATCTGTCCGTCACCCCCCCCTCTCTGTCTCACCCAGTCTCTCACCCCCGTCACCCCACCCTCTCTGTCTGTCTTAGTCTCTCACCCCTCATCTCTCTTTCGTCCTCCCTCTCTCCCTCCCTCTCTCCCTCCCTCTATGTTTTTTGGCCCTGATGTTCTTCCAGATGAACAGATCTGTTTCGTCTCTCTGATGGTCTCATTGTTTCCGGCGCACTGAGGAGATTAAATATCGATCGCTGCTGACCCCGGACCAGCAGCTCCACCCTCCTATAGAGGTGACGGCGGCCATGCTGGAGGTCCTACACTGGGTGAGTCTGTCCCCTGCCTGTCACTCCAGCACTGATCATCATCTGACTACAACATAAATAAAGATTTTAGCCAATTTGTGGAGTTACAACGTAGTTTGTGACCAGATCAGGAGCTTCAGCAATATTACCACAGCAAACACTTTCATTCTACTTTATTTTGGCAAGTATGGTAAGTAAAAGGTAGAAATACCACAGTGTAGAAATACTATTTTACTTATGTAAACAGCTTGTTACACTGGTCTACTTGTGCAGAATGATTATTATATTCATCGATGCATTAACGTGCTCATCACTTTAATGTTGAAGCTAGTTTTAATTACTGTATTAACTGCTGGGTAACATTAGTTTGGACATCCACCCTTTGGAACCATTAAGTCTTAACTCTTTTTCCTACAATTATGCACATTGGTGTGTTTTTTGATTATTTTTTGAAATATCATAATCTAGTAACTTAAGTTTAAATACAAAATGCAGTAAAATGTACAGTATTTCCCTCTGAAATGTAGTGAAGTAGAGTAAAAACTGTATTCCTCAGTGTTGTTAAGTCACTTTCTGGGTTTTTTCAAACATATTTTCACTCAAATGTAGATAAATTAGAAACTAGAGCACAAACACAGACAGAAGGACAGAAAGTGAATCTGACTCACATTATCTAAAGTTCATTCTTCTTTCTTTCATGAAGATAAACTCCATATTTTGCTCCTGATCAATGTTTTCAAACTAATATCCAGCTGCAGTCGTTGCTTCGACGCCATCTTGTTTATTTTGCTGATAGAACGCTCTTCCCGCCACTTTGCTTCTTCTTCGCTGAAACTGGGTAGCTAGCTATCAAACTCTACGGTTGTGTCTTTTAAAACTTGTTAATTCACTGCGTTAACTTGATGTGAGCTCACAGTACGATTGGCTTCACTTTTCTTTTGCCGTCTTCACCGTTTCAAGGTGACAATCACTGAATCAGATCGATTGATTGGAACTCTAATCAGTTTTTAATCACCTCCACCTGTCACTTCCGCTTTTTCTTCTTCTTCTTCTTCTCCGCTGACTCGACTGGAGCTGCATTACCACGTTTGACCACACTCACCGGCTAACATAGAGTTACCGTTACAGTGCAGAGAGGCGCTGTTTCACTCCTTTAAAGAGACTCAGTAGAGAGACTAAGTAAAATTCTTCATGAAATAAATAAAATAAAATGAAAACTTAGAGTTGAATGTAAATTCGTGCAATTATTAGTATTTATTGTTATGAGTATATTAGGACTATTTTCATTATTGATTCCGTGATGACATGTTCAAGTTACTTTGGTTTTGTCTCACCAACAATCAAAAACTCAAAAATCAAATCAAGATCAAAAAGATGTTCATTTTACTTAAACAGAAGTCCATCCATTGTCTATACAGCTTATGGTCGCAGGTTAATCACAGGGCCGACACACAGAGACAGACAACCACTCACACTCACACCTACGAGCAGTTTAGAGTCACCAGTTAACCTGCGTGTCTGTGGACTGTGGGAGGAAGCCGGAGTAACCAAGACCCACACAAGCACATGGAGCACATGCAGAAACTCCACACAGAAACGTTCAAGGCTCGAACCACAAACCTGCTGGGCCAGGGGATTCAAACGCGGAACCTCTTGCAGAGCCAACGGTGCAAACCACTCAGCTTCTCCACTGCAAACACGTGATGATCTTATCGACAGTGATGCACTGCTGTAGATTAAGTAGTTAAAATGAGCTCAACCAAGAACATCTACAGCAGTAAAATGACACATACACATTAATGCAGCAGTGATATTAATCCAGATATAACAGGAAAACACTGACAGGGAACATTTTAACATTTTACTGCAACATGAGCACTTTTACGTTGGATATTCGATGTAAATGTCACTGATAATACTCACAGGAACAACACAGACAGCTCAACAAAGCCAGTAGGAGACATTTCATGTAGCAGAGCTGATATCTTCCCTCCCTTAAAATAAAGAGATTGAGCTTCTTCGTGCAAAACATTCTCATATTTCTTTCTTTTTTTTTGTATTTGCAATAAAATCTGTTGCTGTTTTCTTCCACAGTATGTTTTAATCTATCGATATTGCCAGTTTTAGTTTATTTTGTTGTTATTTGTTTGTCTTCACAGGTTTTAATGAGGGTTTTGCTACAGGCTGAATATCTAATGTGGGACACGTGAGGCTGAGCTGGACTGTTACTGCAAACAGTCTTCACCTACTTTCTACTGAAGAAATGACACATTCCACCGTAAACCTCTTTAAATGTTGTTTGCAAAACTTCAATGAGCATAAAATTAAATTACAGAAAGAACAGAGATTTCAACAGCTCAGCAAATCAAATCAAACTTATGTCTTCATGTTTCTCTGCTGTGAGGGAGAAAAACATTTTGTTGTTGTTGAAATGAGCTGTCAGTAAGTGTCTTCAGTAAATCTCCGCAGATCTTCATTAAGCTCTATTTTCCTGCTGCCTGCGTCTCGTCTGGTCTCCTGCAGCTCGCGGCGGCGATGAAGATAAAAGCTTGGCTGCATTTATCCACCTGCTGAGGCTCCACCACAAGGCCAGAGAGAGCCGAGAGCTCTCAGTGATGCTTTTAATTTGCTTTATCTGCATTTGAATGTATCCATCAGATACAAGAGTGCAAGTGTTTGTGTTTGTTTGTTCCTAAATGAAGAGCTCAATCTGAAGGAAGTCATTATTAGTGGTGAACAATTACGTACAAGGCTGCAGGGGTCGGCCTTGTGTCCTTTGAGTTCACACACACACACACACACACACGCTGAGGTCGTCCTGTCCTTCAGAGTCACTTTGCTTCATAATGGAGAGCAAACTGTCAGCAGCTCCTAATGCTAATAGCGAACCTTTATACGTCTGTATAACTCTCTACCATAGCTCTACCATACTCTCTCTCTCTCCCGCTCTCTTTCTCTCCCTAATGGCACTTGCTAAACTTCTTTCATCTCTTTTTTGTTTCCGAGGTTTAACAGCTTCCAGCATCATCTGAGTCTAAACGCCACATATTCATTTAGAGTTATTTAACTTTTAACAGCATTTACTTTGAGGTTCATTCACCGTCAGCTGTTATTGTACCTTTGAGAACAAAACTAACAGGCTGAAAGTGATTCAGTTCAATGAAACGGTCACCAGTGTCAGAATCAAGTTAATTGCTAAGTAGGTTTTCACATACGAGCCGTTTGGAAGGTATTTTGGTTTATAACAGTTACAATAAACACAGCAACAGAAAATAGAAATATTAAAGTACTGCAAGTTACAAATTTGGATATAAAACAGATATTTACGCTAAAAAATGTAGAGCAGATTGTTTCAAAATAAAAACAGCTGCTAAGAGTTTAAAAGAAAAAGGGTGTAATAAAGATTTTAGTCACGTGTGGAGACTTTATGTTAATGTAACGTGTTGTTCTCATGATGGGAGAAACTGTCCCTGCAGCGTGAGGTTTTGGTTTGATGAGCTGCTGTCCTGGAGGTGTGCATGTCCTAAAGTAGGACTGTGTATTGTTGAGTGACACCAATACTGACAGACTGCTTCATTTGATACCTTTGGCTGTTGGCCTTGTAAACACGGTGCAGTTGTCCACCCTGAAGTTTTCTCCATGCCTGACTGGGAGCTTTATTGTCATATTTATATATTTTATATCCTCGTTTTTGAAATATTGGCTGCAGGTGTTGGCCGATCACACGTCTTGAACGCTTGAACCATGCAAATAGTCATTTTTTGTAACTGTGGGTGCAAAAAGCATTAAGTGCAGGTATCGTTTGACTGGAGAAGTTTCAATAATACTTGGTATCCTTTTATTTTGGTCGATACCTTAAAGATATTGAGTACTGATACCCAACCACCAACCAACCAACCACCGTCTCCACAGAGCCAATGATACGCTGCAGTCTGCTCTGTCCCTCGGCAGCACACCAGAGACTGATGGAGGAGGTGAGGGTGGAGGTGTAGAAGTGCACCATCATTGTCTTTGGCAGAAGAGGTAGCTCCTCTGCTGTGCCTTTTCGGTGATGGAGCTGCTGTTCAGCTCCCACTTAAGGTTGTGGGTGATGACCAGGAAGCGGAGGGACACACGGTGATGGGGGAGGGTGAACTTCTACCTGAAGTCCACAACGCCTGGTTGTTTTGACTGCACCAGCTCTAAGACAAGCCCGATGAGGGTGGTGTGGTCAGACTGGTCAGAGCGGGGTGGAGACTCCTCGTAACCTCAACATGACGCCACAGGGAGGCTCTCATTGGTGGTCATGAACCGGCTGCTGCTGTAAGAACACCGTTACTCATCAGACGTATGATAAACTGAACTTTAATCCTAAAGCACTCTTATACAGAAGTGATCGTTTATACTATACGGTCTGGTTGGCTGCAGGGTGTCCATGCTCTTAAGTCTTGATTTTGATTTGGAGTCTCACTTCTTTTCCTCCATCTTTTCTTCCATCTTAACCACTTTCCTTTCCTTCTACTTTCCCCTTCTTTGCCGTTCATTTCTTAAAATACATCAGCACTCTGCTCTCTCTCTCTCCCCTCAATCTGTGTTTTATTCTTGGTTGAAAACCCTGAAGCATTTATTCTGATACCTGTCTACTAATAGGTGTGTGTGTGTGTGTGTGTGTGTGTCTGTGTGTGTGTGTGTGTGTGTGTGTGTGTGTGTGTGTAATTAGCCAGTAGTTTCTACCCACTGAGTGCCTAACTGCTTTATAATGTCAGTCTGTCAGTCAGAGAGAGTCAGTGAGGCGGAAAGGGGGAGAGGAGAGGAGAGGAGAGGAGAGGAGAGGAGAGGAGGAAGAGAAGGAGGGAAAGGAAAGGAGGAGAGGAGGAAGAGAAGGAGGGGAAGGAAAGGAGGAGAGGAGAGGTGATACCTATGGTTGACAGACACATAATAGAGACGACAAACTCTGATCTGCTGATGACTAAATGACATAAACACACACACACACACACACACACACACACACAAGCACAACACACACACACACACGCACAAGCACTCTCTGTTTAATGACGGCAGGTCGACAGCTCGGTGTCACCGATGATTTCCTCATCCATTATCCTGTCTGAGGTTCTTTACATAGGTCCAACACACACACACACACACACACACAGGCTTTGTTGTTTGCAGCAGTTATTTATGTGATTTATTTCCCAGGATTCCTTTCAGTCCATCCATCAACACGCGGCTGTAATTTTAAAATCTGTGGAATGCAGCAGAGCGACGCTTCGACTCTTCAGCTTCTGTTCAAACGTGTTTTTATGACACGCGAACGCGCTTCCTGTCTGAAACCTGGTCGAGGAGTCCTCAGACTCTTGTGTCATGTTGTGTTAGAATTGTTTGGTAATTTGGTTTTTAAAGGACCAGTGTGGAGGATTTAGTGGCATCTTACGGAGAGGTTGCAGATCTACAGTGGCCCACGAGGATTCGCAAGTCTGATCCTCCATTTGTCACAACACAATATGTTTACTTGTTACTGTAGAAACATGGTGGACCCTAACCCTCACCCATGGATGCATAAAGAGACCTGGATACAATAAAACTGGATAGAAATTATCCTCATTTCCTCTCCAGACTGCAGCAGTGCTGGAATATCAACACCTTCATCTATTTAAATACAAATTTGAAGTGAGCATTTTGAGTATTTTCTTCTCATGCTACTTTATTCTTTATACTTTTACTTCACTACATTTATCTAACAGATTTTTGCATGTAAAACATATGAAAATATAAAACTACAGCTGAAATAATTAGTCGATTTTGTCAATTGAAAATTAATTGGCAACTATTTTGATAATTCTTTAAGCCATTTTTCATGTTAAAACATTTCATGGTTTCAGCGTCTTAAAAATATAAGGATTCGCTGCTTTTCCTTTTAAATATCTTAATTTTTATCTTCATGTTTTTACAAACCAAACAATCAGTCGATTAATAGAGAAAATAACGAGCAGATTAATCCACGATGAAAATAATCATCAGCTGCTGTCTGATGTAAAATAATTCAAAACGAGCTCAGAATAATAATCTAATAATAGAATATATGACAGTACAACAGTCACAGGGGACATTTTTCTGCATTGAATACTTCATACAACAGATTTTGTACGTGTGAATGCATGAAGACATGTGAGTCTAAGCATGAGGGCTTCATGAAATATCAGACTGTTCTTCTAATAAACGTCCATATTAGATTGCGGCGGTGTTTCAGTCATGCTCAGCTTTAAGTGCCGGCAGCAGGTTGTTTTTTTGCTCCACTGTATGAAAAAGGTGTAATTCACTTGTTCTGAGTGTTTCCTCTGTAAAACGGAGAGCTGTCAGGTTACAAACTGCTGCTCAAATGAAGCACAAAGAATTCATTCACATTCAGAAAGAAAGCAGCTACAAAATGATCCCCCTTCAGGCTGACAAGTACCCCTGTGGTTCACACACACACACACACACGCACACACACACACACACACACACACACACACACACACACACACACACACACACCTCCCCTCTCAGTGCAGCATTAAAAGGCAGCTGTCATTAAGGCCCACTGTGGTGTGTAACTGTATGTGTGTGTGTGCATGTGTGTGTGTGTGTGAGCTGCCATTAGGCACCCGCCGTGGAGCGACTCGGTCCACTCTGGCCCACTGCATGCTGGGAAAATCTTCAGCTTCCCTGCCGGTCTGAGCCCAGAGCCAGAGAGCTAAATGACAGGGTTGACTCCTCCTGGACGCCCCGCACCGCGAATCCAACGCTCCCTCTACCTACACTGGTACCCTGCAATTAACACACTGCTGGGAGGAGAGGAGAGGAGAGGAGAGGAGAGGAGAGGAGAGGAGAGGAGAGGAAGAGGAAGAGGAAGAGGAAGAGGAGAGGAGAGGAGAGGAGAGGAGAGGAGAGGAGAGGAGAGGAGAGGAGAGGAGAGGAGAGGAGAGGAGAGGAGAGGAAGATGAGAGGAGAGGAGAGGAGAGGAGAGGAGAGGAGAGGAGAGGAAGAGGAGAGGAGAGGAGAGGAAGAGGAGAGGAGAGGAGAGGAGAGGAGAGGAAGAGGAGAGGAGAGGAGAGGAGAGGAGAGGAGAGGAGAGGAGAGGAGAGGAGAGGAGAGGAGAGGAGAGGAGTCTGAGGTCTTAAAGATGATGATGATGGTCTGAGAGTTCCTTCATCAGTTAAAGTTTGTATCAAACATAAAACTATCATCAGACCAAAGGGCCAATCCGCTTATTTGATCTCATCAACTACAAATCAGTAGATTTCCATTCCTGCGGATCATTTCCATATCGTCCAGAATTAACTTTCGGAGACTTAAAACTTGCTCCAGATAATCTGCTGTGTATCCAGTGTGTGTTGGTACCCACAGTGTACCTGGTGTGTACCTAGCATGTGTGTACCTCCCTTGCTTACCTGTCTTCTACCTCCAGGGTCAGTGCTCCTGCTGACTGACTGTCAGCACTTCCTGTCCTCTCACCTTTAGGTGATAATTGGTAAATCATCCAATCAAACATGAGCGCTTGTCCACCAATTAGCTGGTAATTGACCTGTGAGCCCGAGAGAGGCAAAAACACCCCCCAACCACACACACACACACACACACACACACACACACACTACCACTCTGTGTGTGTGTGTGTGTGTGTGTGTGTGTGTGTGTGTGTGTGTGTCTCAGTAGGGGTTGCTAATGGAGCAGGTAGGCTGTGAATACATTACTGTGTCATTTATAAAGAGGCCGTTTAAATGACCGAACCCCACCGAGCAAAATTACTGCTCTCTGTCTGTCTGTCTGTTTGTCTGTTTGTCTGTCTGCCTGTCTGTCTGCCTGTCTGCCTGCCTGTCTGTTGCCATATTTAGCTCATCCCTGTGTATTTACATCCAAAAAACCAGGACACATAAATGATGATATGATAATAGTAAATAAACTTCAGACAAGCTCACAGACACGAAGAATAAGAGCTCATTAAGGAGTTCAGGGTATAAACGTCCGTAGAAAAAATGAGTTCATAGAAAACACAAATGGAACATTCACGCTGAGCAAATGACCAAAAAAGCCCAGCAGAGAAAAAAAGAATCAGAGTGAATTGAATCCACCTCCTTTAATTCCAGCATACTCATCCATAGGTTTGGTACAGCAGCTCGGACAGTCACACACCAAAACTCTGCAGTCATTAAATCACCCAACATTATCGGCTCCCCCTCCCATCATGATTAAAAAAACAAAAACATCCCTGACCCCCTCACCCTGCTTGCCACCCAGTTTTTTCACACATCACTCTGACAGAAGGAAAGGCCACTTATACATCAATGCATCAGTCATAAGAATCCAATAATATACTGTAACACAATAAACAATAAACACACCAGGAACATTTGATTCTGCATTAGAAGCACTTTTACTTGATTCTACAAGTATTTTTTTTGCCACCAATACTTTTAATTAAGTGACATTTTCAGTGTTTTTCATGTTACAGTATTACAACATGTACTTTTACTGGAAAAACCTGAATATTGCAGTTTTTTTCCATGTTGTAACTCACCTGGCAGCCTGTGTGTGTGTGTGTGTGTGTGTGTGTGTGTGTGTGTGTGTGTGTGTGTGTGTGTTTCTGCTGTTGGCCTCTGAGCTATAAATGACCACCTCCCCCCAGTCTTGCTTTGATTGACAGCTGACAGCTCTCAGCCAATCACAGCCCTCTGTGAGCTCGCTGTCAGAGCAGAACACTGAGGTAAAAAACACTACCTGTCACACTGCAGTGGGGGGACGAGTGTGTGTGTGTGTGTGTGTGTGTGTGTGTGTGTGAGACGTCTGTAATCTTCTTGTTTCTGCAGGCTTTCAGTTCAGTGAGGCTCAATGAGCTGACTTTCATTTCAGAGTTTAAACCTGCAGGTGGATCAGTGAGTCAGAGCTCTAAATTAGGTTCATTTACAAATAATAACATCGTTTATCAGTTTGTTCGTGACCTGCAGAGGACGGCCGACCCCATCGATACAGGAGGTGCTCAGTCATGTGCTCGTGAGGTGCAGCAGGTGAAAACAAACTTGCAGCAAACTTCCTGTGGCCTCCTCTGTCTGTCTGTAACTCAAGCGCTGTACTTGTACCACTTTCTGCTTCTACTTTACCACATCTCAGAGGGAAACTTTTTACTCCACTGCCTCTGACAGCTTTAGCTACTTTACAGATTCTCCTGCTTCTCAGCTACATATTGATTGGCTATAAAGGTGTGTGCACTGTAAAATGTAATTGATCATCTTACTTAAAAAAAAAAAAAGAAATAGTGGCGTTAACTAATTCCTGCTTACTACTTAATTAAACTAAGTTAAGACAACTTTCTTGTGAGGAAAGTGCTTAAAATCATCAGCTTAAGTAACCTAGGAGCTTCCCAGCATGCTCTGAGGCGATGCGTTTATGGACTTTTAAGGTTTCAAAGCATCACAGATGTGACTTACAGTCATTAGTGTTACTGTTCTTCACTGTTTGCTGTTGAAGGGACTATATTAAAGAAGACGACGTAACTTCCAGGTCTGAAGCTGATACTGAAGAGCCATAAACCTGCATCCTCTCTAATGTCCAGCAGGGTGCGACTCCACTGGCTCCAAACAAAAGTCTGATTGGATGGAAGTCTATGAGAAAATGAGCCGACTACTCAGTTTCCCCCCAGGAAGTGCACCAGGCTTAGTGTAGTTACAAAAATGGCGTCCGTCACGTGATGTGAAAAATACTTTTTCCCATAGACTTGCATCATGACAGAGACGTAAATAATTTTTTTGAGAGTAACGACCCCACAAAATGACTCGTTTCACCATCAGAATTTTATCCACTGAGTCCGATAACATTTGGAAAGTCTAGAAGAGCCTCATGATTAAATCCCCATTAAAAGTAGTGAAGGGCTGACCGGCGATAGTACGCCACGCTCTAGGAGCCCAACAATGCAGAAGATCCAGGTACTTTTAAGTCAAGTTAAGCTTTATTGGCTTCATTATTTTCATGTTGTTCCAGTTCTGTTTATGGATCCATGTTGATTTATCAGCTCAGTGAACATTTTCCCAACAAGTTTCTGCTCTCAGTTGCTAGTTTACAGTCTTCTTCAACACAGCAGGATGTTACTTTAGTAAATTATGGTCCCATTTAGAGGATAAAACCAAGTTATGTTAGGGCGGGACTACGTTGTGACTAACCAATCAGAGGAGGTCTTCGTGCACTGAACGTCACTGGCTCCAAAAAAAACTCGCAGATTCAAAATGGCCTCCACAAACCAATGGTTTGACGTCACGGTGGCTACGTCCACTTCTAACATACAGTCCATGGGTAGGATGCCTTTTGTGCTATAAGTGAAGTTATGTGCACCATTAGTACTTTTCCTCCAGTTTGAATTATATTAAATGTTGAGGCGTTTGCGATTGACACGTTTCCTCACCTTTTATTCAGTAAAGCTGTAGCGAGGAGAAAGAGCTGCCAGTGTTCACTCTTCCTGTCTTCGCTTATTTTCTGGCACAGTGTGAGTATATCTGCACCTGCTGATGTGTATCATTACACTCTGCTGGAGGGAAAATCTTTATAAGAACAGATTCAGACTGTCAGAGCTGTAAAAAATATCACATGATGCAGAACTACGGCAACACACTTGGTCAAACAGGACATGGGGCTCAACTGACAGTGTTCGTAATTCAACGTATTAACAGGATTTTGACAGGAAATGTACATTTAGTCAAGTAATGTACTCAAATATAACGTTTAGGTACTTAAGTCTTTTCTTTTTGTGCCACTTTTTACTTCTATTTCACTACATAACAGAGGGAAATATAGTTTTATTGTACAGATTAAGATGGTTGAACAATTAGTCAGTTTTCATGCAAAAGCATTTCCTGGTTCCAGCTTCTCAAATATAAGGATTTACTGTTTTTACTCTCAAATATTTAAATAATTGTGATGAGTTTTCATTGTGATGAGCCACCGTAGAAACATGGGGGATTCCATGAAAGAGGACCTGCTCCCTATGGAGATATAAAGGGCTTTCATGTACTATGTACTATGAAATACTATGAAATAATATGAAATACTATAATACTATAATACTAGAGACCATTTTTGCAAACAGATCCCCGTAAATCCTGCACTCTGAACCTTTCAGTAACATTTTCAGTGCTTGACTTTTTCTTTAGTTAAGGATGTTAATACTCCCTCCACTGCTGGTTAATACGCTAAATTCTAGCATGCAAAGATGAAAAGATCTTGTGTGATAACATTCGCTTGAATTCACACCTTTCTGACCATTTTTGTGATAAAAAAATCACCTGGAAACATCAAACCTGACTGCAGGAGCGGATAATGAAAGATATGATAAACGGTGAGTTGCTCTAAAATAAATACTCCTCTCGTTGCCTCCTCATCAGAACGACACAAAAAAAGAGACACATGAACACAAACACACTCATTATGTTTGAAAAGACGTATTTTCATGTTTTGTCGCCGCAGAGACAAAAACAGCAGAGCATCAGTCATAAACAGATTTATCCATTAAAAGACACAAAACATGTTGATAGCGAAGAAGAAACAGACAATAACAGACAGAGAGAGGGTCTGTTAATGTTGATGAGTTGAATGTTGACGGCAGCAGCTCTGATTGTTTGATTCAGGTGGAAACGGGGGAAAGAAAGGAGGACAGATGTTGGAAGAGGCTGTTTGTGTTCAGGGTCTTTTCATCAACAAACTGCAACAAAATGGAAGAAAAAAAAACAAAAGAAATTACATTTTCATCAGCAGCAGCTCAGACAAAAGACACAAAACAAACAGTTGGAGCTGAGGTGTGTGTGTGTGTGTGTGAAGAGTGAGGAGGAGGAGGAGGAGGAACAAGTGGAGTCCATTGAACTTCTAAAAAGCGTCTGTAATTATTAATAATTAACTTCTCCGTGGCCCCAAAATCTCACCATTACGAGTGATAACATTACCTTAACCTGTGAATTTAAAGGCTCAGTTCAAAAAAAAACTTCCCCTTATTCTGACTTGGTTTGATTGTCAGGACAAACCTTGAAAATATTTTGTTCTGAAGAAATAGTCCCTGTATAATCTGTCTCCAGTCTGTTATGAACAGGGAACTATTTCTGTCACAAAAAAATTAAAGGTCGTCTATCATCCAAAATCCACTCTATAATAATAGAGAATATAATTTCTTTTCAACACAAATATGTTTCCCTGGTCTATCTAGAGTCCCTCAAACTATGAGAAAAGGCCGTCCTTTCTTTTTTTCTTCCACATGATATTTCAGTAAAACATATAGATTTGGTTCCCTTTCTGACGTCATAAGTGGATCTGTTGATCATGTGACCTCCTCCAGCCACTGTCCCCGCCCACTGAAACCCTCCTGCGTCCACATCGCTGTCCGCCATTGTGTTTTCCTCACTGACGTCAGTTCTTAGTAAAATTAATATGTTGAAGGCGAGAGCGAAGCATGCAAACTGTTCTGTTTTTTTTATACGAGCGTAACAGAGAAAAAGGCTGAAAACAGCTGCAGCAGCCACGACAAGTACGAACTTTAGCAGAATTAGCAGAATATCGAACCTTAACAGTTCAAAAACCAGCAAACAACCCGACAACTATAATCACAGTTTGATGCTACTGTTGCTAAACTCTAACGCTGTGTTCACATTACGAACCACAAAACTACAAAATATATATTTGGGCTATTATAGAAATCATGATCATGACTATTAACAAATTTGAACTGAAAAAACGCTAATAGACTTAATTGAAACACTCTCACTTCATTCAGTTTAAACTAAATCAGTCTGACAATGAGACACACACACACACACACACACACACACACACACACACACACACAGTAACTAGTATATAATTGACTCACAAGTTGTTTTCACGCTGGCGATCAGCTAACACACCGTGACTTCTAATGGACATCAACACAATACGCACTCATTAGTCAAGACTAACACACACTCCTCCCCTCTGAGGCCACAGCTGTGGGAGTTCTTGCAACAAACAGATGGACGCATTTTTACGGTCTGACCCTCAACGCAACACACACACACACGCACACAGTCTGTATTGTAGCAGGACAAAGAGCAGCTGGCATTTAGTACCTGCTGTAGTGATGTTAGACACCTCCTGATAGAGGAGTCAGACAGACAGAGAGACAGCAGGAAGAAGTGAAAGAGGACAAGTTAGAACAATGGGAGGAGGAGGAGGAATAATCTAATGCCTCTCAAACCCTAACTTGAACATTTAGTGAGTACACGCTCTTTTGTCACACACTGTCAGACACTGAGTGAGTTTCTCCACAAAAACAATTTGAGCCAAAATTTAAAGTCAAATTCGGTGTAGAAAGTTCCTCCTGTTTGTGTGGATAAAAAACAAATGGAAACAGACTTAGTCAGCAAATAAATGAATCATGTGACCTAACGTGAAGAGCTGAAAACATCAGATCCGTGTGGAGCGATGAGATGGATAATAATCATTATTACTCTTATTACTATTACTTTTGGAGAGTTTGGTGAATCGGACACACTCGTATGAACAGACCTCAGAGAAAAAAGAGATCTGAGATTAAAATACAAAAATGTTCTTGCATGAGCAGAAGAAACATTTAGGATGAAAGGTTTTAATGACCTTTAGCTCCTCTAGACTCTAAGAATATAAAAATCATCAGGATGTTTTTCCGTGCTAAACTCTGATTTCAGAGTTTGTGTTTTCATTTTGAATCACACTCCAACTTCGCAGCTTTTTCTGATCACCTTGTTTTCACTTTTAGTTTGACTTCATCTGAGTTATTTTGCAGCCTTGACAGAAAGAAGAGAAGAATATTTTTTCTGACACAGTACAGAAAGTGACGCTATTGAATGGCATGACTTTGTCCTCCACAGCCGGGTGGAGACAGGCGAGCGGCAACATTCAGCCTGAAAGGCCTCCGCTCTATTCAGGAAGTGGATTTTTTTTTTTTCACCCCTGAAACCATTATTATCATTATTATTACTTAAAAAAAAAAAAATAAGAAGGTCGACACGTCTCCAACCAGGTCAGAGGCAAAGAAAAGCTCGCCCATTAGCAGACAGATGACAGCTGATGTGAGGCGGTTAAAGAGAGAAGTGATCCAGACCTGCTGAGCGAACACACACACACACACACACACACACACACACACACATTACACACACTCAGATTCAAAACTGCTAATTGAATTTCATGGCCTGTCTTTGTCGTGGGCTTGCCACCTTCTGTTACTGTTGTAGTTCTCTGTAACTGTGTGTGCGTGTGTGTGTGTGTGTGTGAATGAAAGTGTGTGTTTATAGGGGGGGTTGTCTCTCGATGAAATGGCTCTTTTGCAACAAATGCCTCTTTTCAGCGGCAGTGTGTATGTGTGTGTGTGTGTATGTAGAGGTAATAGACAAGCCTATATACTCCTAAACAATAGTGCCCCTCCCCCAGCGGTGGTGGGGGGGCGGCGGCGGATCAAGGCCTTTACAGCCCATGAATTCATTATGGCTGCTTTCTGGCCGAGGAGGCGCGTTGCCTCGTCTTTATCGCGCTGAAATGAGCAATAAAAGAGGCTTAGGGAGGTGATGGGAGGGACGGGGGGGGCGATGGGAGGAGGAGGTGAGGGGGGCGACGGGGCGGGCGAGGGGTGACAGGAGTCGGGGGAGGTGGAGGGTGGATTTAGTGGAGACAAGAGAGAAACTTTTGTGGAGGAGGAGAAGGAGAAGAAAGGCAGGGAGTGTGGAGAATGGGGAGTGACGGGTGGGCTAATCTGGTATCCATCTGCTGCTGCTGCTCGTATTCATGACCGCCGCCCCCCCCCAGCACCTTTAAATGACACCAAAACATTGGACTAAATGTTTTTGGACAGGGGGCTTTGTCAGCGACACCCCATCAGCACCCAGCCTGCTGTGACACAAAGAGCCTGCACCCCCAAAATAGTTAATAATTAGATTAAAACTTCAAATAAATGAAGTGTGTGAGTGAATGGAGGCTGTAAGCTGCCTGTTGACCTGCCTGCTGCCTGCCTGTCTGTCTGTCTGTCTGTCTCAGGCCACACCCTCCACGCTGAAGGGGGCACATGAAAATGTTTGGGCACCTAAAAATGCCCAAATAAAATGGATGTAGTCATTTAAATCAAACCAAAAGCACAGTGTTTGTAATTACCCCACAGAATGACACATGAAGGTGTTTTCTGATCTGACTTGACATCCCATCAGCTGGACGATGCTGTGTGACGCCTGTCTGGGTGACGTTTGGTTAGGTTCAGTCCAAAAAAACAACTGAAAGACCATAGTTTGGGTTAAACTCACAACTTCATTCAGATTAGGAGACCCTCATTGTCATTGTTACAGTAATAAGCACCTGGTTAGGGGTGACACAGGCAGGGTTCGGACCGTGGATGCAAGTCGGGTCCTGGATGCTGCACGCTGTCATGTGCACGCCGACTGCACACAGACACCCCTTCTCCTGTCTGGAGCCGGTGCATAACCTTGAACTACTTCCTCTTGTTTCGACAGCAAAAGATGCGTCTCTCGGCCAGGAAAACGGGCTCCAGTGCAGCACCAACACTTTTCTAAGAACTGTTTATGTCAGGGTCTGGGGACGAGATTATTGTGACAAACCAAGACCACTTAAAACTATGTGACCTATGTGGCCTTTTTTTTTTTAAAACGGAGCTTCAGCATGGACATATAATGAAAACAGCAGTGGTCTGTGGAGGAGAGAAACTGTCTCCTTGCACCGAAGGCTCACAAAACCAGGTGCTACACTGGTAAAGACTCAATGTACAGTTGTTATAGTGGCTGCGTACCTGGGAAAGCAGAGACATATATAGACGTATACAGAGATGAAAATACCTGTGTGTGCGCAATTAGTCGACTAGTCCTTTAATAGTAGCTATCAGATACTATATACTCAGATTCAGATGGTAACCTGCTAGCACTGCTAGCCACACGCACCTAACCAGCATGACAATATCTAAACTAGTCGACTAGTCTATATTCAAATTTCCGTTTAATCAACAGGGAATTTATTTGGTAGGAACAGCCCCAGTAATAACGTGGACCTCTAGCCTTGGAAGAGCAAACCAGTTTGTAGAAGATCTGCAACTTGAAGCAGCTGTGAACTGGCACCTGCACCAGCAAAGAAACCGAAAGTAGGTTTGTGTTGGTGGAAAGAGGGTTAGAGAGACAGACATGTGACGGCCCACCAGTGAGGTGTATGTATCCCAGCATGCAAGAGGGCCAGTACGCTACCGTGGTATTTTTGCAGCATGGACTGAAATCAGGTTACATTAGCGTAAGAAATGCACAATTTAGTGGACTCGTCCTCCATAGAAAGAAGAGCTAGACTTCAAAAAGAATCAAAACTGCGTAGAATATAATATAATATGTAAGTAAATATGAGAAAAAGGAGACCAACAGAAGACGAAGACAGTAGAAAAAGGAGAAGAGATCCTGTGAGGAGGAGGGGGCGAGGAAGAGGAGGTGATGAAGAGGAGCCATGTTTATCTGATAGAAGTCACACTGAATACAAACAGCCTGATTTCACACAGAACAAACCATCAGCTCTGTCCGCCTGACGCTATCACTTTAAGTGATATTAAAGTGCAGTAAAGTCTTCGCCTCCCGCTGAGAAAACTCACATCAGCTCCAAACACAAAATGTCATCTGTGTCTGCTCTCTTTTTCAATCTCCTCCACTTTAAATCTCCTCTGTCGACAACAACAACATTATTACAGCTTCCACAAAGATCTCTCTACCTTTTTTGTCCTTTTATCTGTTTCTATCCTTCACCTCTTCCCGAGCATGCTTCAGACAGACAGACATAATGATTTATATCCATTAGACACTCTAATGAGGATAAATCTGAAGTGTGTCAAAACATTTTTTCCACATAGTTGTCTTAGCTTAAAGCTGCACTAAGTCATTTCTGACATTAGAGAGCAGAAAAGCTTCAAATTAAACCGCGACAACATCTGACATATCATCGTCTTATAAAGTAGTTTCATCCAGCAGTCACAGAGCAACATCGTCTTTTATCTGGTATCATGTTCGATAAAATTCACACTCTTTTAGCTCTGCTTTTGGTCTCCACCAACTCCTGAAGCTACAATAGGCTCCACCATTTTCACCAGCTCGTCTCTAACTGTCTGCCGTTTGCTGCCGAGCAGGTCGTGTACAGTTTCTTTGTTACAAGTCATTTGATTTGACAATAAATGTCTCAATAAAGATGTGGTTGTTATAAGATGAACTGATGAGGGGCTCTGTTGGGAAAGTGTCCCTGAGATATTATTGATCCAAAGTGAGGAGAGTGCTCTTTTAAGTGCTTTCTATGACATTAGAACCAGAATCAGACTTTATTTATGTAGAGTTTTTCAGTACAACAGTAACACAAAACAATACAATGTCAATATCAATGATATTTTGAGGTGCGTACAGACGGAGACACGCTCAGGTCCTCTGACAGGCTCTTCTGAAGGCCAGAACCAGTGAAAGTGAAACATGAATTAACACAATGAAAGCAGAAAATAACTTCTGGACTTTCTATGTTGTTCTGACGGTCTTTTTGTCTCTTGGAGCTCCTCATCGTGACCTTCAGTGACAGCAGTAACTCTTGGCTCTCTGGTTTGTTTCTCGTTGGACTCGTGCTTTTGCATTCGAGGTTGAGGTTTAAATGTGGAGCTAATTTTCCTCAGATGAAGTGAACAACAGACTCAGTAGAAACTGTGAACCTGTGTACTCTCCGTCTCTCTGCAGCGTGTCTGAGCATGCAGTCTGCTCTGAGCGCGCTCAGTGGACTGAATGAGGAAAGTTTGCGGCTCCATACATTTAGATGTGTTGGGACGAGTCTGGGCTGCTGTCTGTGTAATGTGTAATGGATTCAGTCTGCAGGAGGTCGCAGTAATGAGTCGTCTAAAAGCAGCAGCCTGCAGTAATACAGACGCCAACCTCTGATCATCACCTGTCTGTCTGCCTGCCTGTCTGCCTGTCTGTCTGTCTGTTGATCGCAGCCCTGTCCACACGCTTGGTCCCGCGTTTCCTCGTTTGTAGGTGATCCGTGACCCCACCACTGTTCGACACACACACACACACGAGTTTAACCGTCACAGTGTTTAATACAGTTTTACAGCCATTGTTACTCTTTAAAGTAGTTAATTCCCTAAGTGTCGATGCAGAGTTGCAGTGAAAAGATACAGATGTGTGTTTTGTTTTACGTTGAAGCACAATTGGTTGATTTGATTATTATCATTATTACCATTATTGTTAAAAAAAGGAATCCCAACACATCAATTTGGGGGTGAAAAAAAGAAAAGAAAAGCGAGCAGCGATGGTCATGGCTAGTGGAGGAATGGAAGAAAGAAGAAAGAAATTTAGTTAATAAGTGGAAAGCAAAGTTATATTTTTTAAATTATCCAATCAATGACTCAAAAACAGGTGATACATGCTGAACCATCCATGAATTTTGTGATACGTTGCACCCTCAGAAAGTACTCATTGTGCAGTAAAATGTCCCAGTTTTCTGGTGTAGAGATGTAACGTACAATGTGCTATTTCTAACTACTTTACATCCTGTTGGGTGGTTTAATCTAAAGCAATGCATCATGGTCAATGAACCATGCAACTCTAAAAAGTCAATTACTTAAGAGCAGAAATTATCCCATTAAAAAAACATTGGATTGGCTAAAAAAACATCTGTCTCAACTCCAAATAGTTCAGAATAAAGTGTTGAAGGAGGACAGGTTGGTTTACAATCATTTCACAGCAAACAACCAAATTATGTGAGAGAACATAATCCTGCTACCAGGCAGGTTACCAGGGATTATTTAGTCAAACAAAAACCCAGATGCAGACGTAACGTATAGAGCCGTTACAGCAAGCACCAAGTAAGGCAAGTTTTAAAAGACCACTAAAAAACACATTAACAATAATCCCAAGGATGATTAATCAACCTCAACAATCTTGTTTTACTTTGTATGTGTGTGTGTGTGTGTGTGTGTGGACCCCAAGAAGAGCAGCTGCTACCTTAGTGGGATCCAAATAAATGGAGAAACATAGAAATTATCTGCAAGATGCCGAGTCACAAAGCTGAAAACGGCTCTTTCTTCTTCAAAACTTGATTTTTGCTGGAAACACTGAGGCCAGCAGAGCGGAGGCTGTCAGAGCAGCACGTATATGAACCCTCTCGTGTCAGACTGCGTTCAGCTGTCCACATACTTTTGGCCGCGTATCCGTCTGGCTGCAGTTTTCCTGTTAAATAGCAGCAGCAGCTCAGACGGTGTGTCGATGCATCTTATTGCAGAGCTCAGCGGGCGGCAGGGGGTTCGCTCGGGGGGTTAAAGATAAAGAGGAGCGAGTATTAGAGTCAAATGGTCCGTGAACCGAAAGCCTTGTCAGTGTGTGTGTGTGTGTGTGTGTGTGTGTGTGTGTGTGTGTGTGTGTGTGTGTGTGTGTGTGCTGAAAGGCTTCTTGTCGTCTAATCATGTGGATCATTTCTGTGTTTTTCTGCCACTGTTGAACCAAGTTACAATGACTAGAAGTGATTTAAGAGATAATTCTGGTTTAATCTGACACTGGTCTTATTTAAGAAGTGATCTCAGTGACGTCAATGAGAAGAACAACCACAAGCAAATAAAATGGCTTAATGACGAGAAAAAGATGTGATAAGCCAGAATTTTCTGTTAAATTTAAGAACATGTGATACGGTGACGATCTGGTCTGATTTGAGCCTCACAGACCCTCAAATCTCAAACACACACACACCACCGAAAATGATCTCACACGATCATATCGGGAAGCTGGTGTAAACTGACGTGGTGCCGATATCTAATGTTTTGTAGACAGAAACAACGAAAGCAGAAATGTAAAAGAGTCTGAGCGACCAAACGGTCGAGGCGGCGTGGTCGTCACAGGTTTTCTGTTTTGCCTTAGGAAGAACTGGAGCTGAGATTTTATCAGTAGTATGATAGCAGGAGACTAAACACACTGCAGCAGCCTTTTCTTTCTTATTACCTGATCACAGCAAAGAAATCAATTATCTTATTTCTGAGATGTGACCAGAGGCTCTGACTGACCCGTCATATCATATCTAGTATATCATGTAAATCCTATAAATCCAGTACAGTAGACAATACCTATACTTTCCTATACTGTACCATGGTCCCTTTTCATTCATTCATTCATCCTCGTTTTTCCTTCCTTCATTGTTGTCAAACTTTTTGGTTGTTTTTGTCTATTTTGTTCTGATGCTTTGTTTCTGCTTTGTTTGTTCATTGTTTGTGTTCAACCTTGTGCCCGTCAATTCACACTTCATTACAATATGCACAATTGTATGATCCCAAGCGCTGAGCTTCGAACGTTTTACAGGAATGTATCTGGAATATATTTGCTCAGTAAAAGACAATTTACTGATTTGACAAGATTTGGCAAACAGTAGTATGCTAGCTAAAGTTAGCCTCAACAGCTAGCATGTTCACCGCTGCTTGCTAATAGCATCAGCTGCTTGAGGACTTCTGTCTCCTTGACTGTCGAGGTCAAGTGTTGTTATTGTCCAGACTTTGAATCCTAATTATCAAACAGGTTCAAACTGATCAGAGAGGCCCCAGTGAGTCTGTGAGGAGATCTGGAGGTTTAATATTGATCAGTAAATCCCTCACATGACCAGATAATCTGAACATCGGTTCCGACAGAAGTGCCAGATTTCTCCTTCGATTGTCAGGAGGGCTGAAAACTCCTGCAGTGTGAGCTGGGCTTTATCTGATTCAAACGTTTGTGTGAGGAGGTTCTAGAGGATCTGTTGGATGTTCTAGTGGAGCATCAGGAGGCCCAAGGTTCTTTAGGTGGTCCTAGTGGTTATTTGGGCTCGAGGGGTTCTGTGGGTGACTATAGATGCCTTTTACTGTGTTTCTAGTGGTCATTAGGGAGGCTGTGATGGTCAATAGGTGGTTCTAGGATATAGCATTTCTTTAGGAGGTTCTAGTTGTGGTTGAGGAGGTTCTAGTGGTCCTTTAGGAGGTTCTAGTTGTAATTGAGTGGAACAAGAAAGGTGTCTGGTTGTTTTAGTGTTTCTGTTGGAGGCACCAGTGGTCCTGTAGGTGGTTCTAGTGGTCATTTCAGAGGTTCTTGGTATCAGAAAGAAGGGTTTGGCACGTTGCTAGATGGTTCTAGTGTTCCTGTCGGAGGTTCAGGTCCTGCTTAAGGAGATTTTAGTGGTCTAACATGTTTTGAGAAATGCTGGTCATCCCAACAGTGCAGTCCCACACACACACGGAGAATCTATGATGAGGAGAACTGAAGCTGTTCTGGAGGGAAAAACACCTCATTAACACTGTATGTGGAGTTCATTTGTCATCCGTCTGAACTTCAGGGAACCAACTGAAAGATGATCTGGTTGATTTCTGCAAACCACTTTAGTTTGAAACTGGACCTGAACACACCTGAAATCTTGGTAATAATTTCTCATTGCACAAAAAAACACAATAGAACACAATCAAAACGGGATTAATAAACCAGAGTTATTCTCTGTGATCAGACTATCAATTTGAATTTCTATTCCAAACGCTCTGTCTCCCCATCCAACACACACACACACACACACACACACACACACACACACACACACACACACACACTCTTCATTGTATATTTCTTTGTCTTGTTGCTTTAATATGTGTGTAAGATTGAAAAGCCCCATATGGTCCAACAAACCAGACCCCCAGTATTAGCAGCACACACACACGAACACACACACACACAAACACACACACACACACACACACACACACACTGCAGTGGGTCTTAATGCCACTTAAGGCTGTTAGTGTTTCCTGTTGACGTCTAACAACAGGCTCTTCACAAGCCATCATTTTCCACTTTGCAGAGCTCTTTATACACACACAAGTAACACACACACACACACACACACACACACACACACACACAGAGGCAGGTAGCTGAGAGAAACTGAACAGAGGTCAGATGTTTTACTCCGACGGACTCAGCTGCCAGACATGAGGAGTCACAGGTGGATTTTCAAAAAGAAGGTTTGATTCACACACACACACACACACACATTAAAGAAGCAATTTACCAAATGTATTTTTACAATAAACAAAAACACCAAAAGATGAATTCATTAGAGGAAAATAATGACGTGGCGACAGTTGATATTCTCTAGTTGGTCACTTCCTGTATTCAACAGCACATCTTTTGCTCTGGTCTGACAAAAGGTTCCTCTAATTTCAACACAACAGACATTAGAACAAATCAAGATAAACTGAACTCTGTACAGAAGTTACTGTCAATAAATGCTAAATACACTATGAGTATGATGCATGAAACACAAACGGTGCGTGTAATCATTTATCTGTTTGCTGATGTATGAACAGTGTGAATGTGAGAGTGCAGCACGGTTACAGGCACTAGGTGATTTGAGGGGGAAATGAGATCCTGCTTGTTAGAAAAAAATCACCAAAATGCATCCCCCATGTTAGGGGGCTGCTAACAAATTCATTATTTTCAATGGACAGGCGTGACAAGCGCATTCAAACTGCCATCACTAGGCGCATTGGTATGCAAAGCCCCTTTTTCAGGCAAGTCTGTGCTGCACTGAGACAGAAAAATCTCAACTTTACCATTTACTATTCTGACATCAATAGAAGGATCAACACCTGGAGATGTAAAGTACTGTGCAAAGGTTTTAGGCACGTGTGAAGAAATGCTGTGAAGTGAACCTAGAAGAACTGAAGCTGCTTTGGTCACACCACATATTGATTTGATTTAGATATTTTATTCTATTCGCTCTCTTTGCATTTTGTAAATCGATAAAAATAAACAATTAAATCTTGTACTTTTGAAAGTATTCTTACTTTACAGCTTTACAGGTGATGCTGGCTAGCTAACACAGTTTGTTAGATAGATACGATATCAGCACAACCTCCCAAGCTCCTTGAATAAAAGGATGAAAGCGGCACGACTGGAGTTTGGAGGAAAAGTAGAGAGTAGAAGTTCGAGTTACAGGTAAAAGTCCTGCATTCATATTTGTACTTAACTAAAAACTACAAAAGTAGATTCTAGTTCTAATTAAACAGGACAAAGGGATTCCTTAGGTGGTTTAAGAGTTCCTTTAAAAGGGCTCAGTGGTCCCCCGGGAGGTTCTAGTGGTCCATTAGGTGGTTCTAGTGATCCTTTGGGTGGTTTAAGAGTTCCTTCATGAGGGTTTAGTGGTTCTAAAGGAGGTTCTAGTGGTCCATTTGGTGGTTCTAGTGATCCTTTGGGTGGTTTAAGAGTTCCTTCATGAGGGTTTAGTGGTTCTAAAGGAGGTTCTAGTGGTCCATTAGGTGGTTCTAGTTGGACATAAGGATATCTTAGGTGGTTTTTGAGTTCCTTAAGGAGGTTCTATTGGTCATTTAGGTGGTTCTCATGATCTTTTAAGTGGTTTTATGTTTCTTCCATGAGGGTTTATTGGTCTTTAAATAGGTTACGGTGGTAATTTAGATGGTTATGGGTCACTGAGAAGTCTCTGAGGAACCGTCTATTGGTTCTAATGTTCTTGTAGGAGGTTTGTTCAGGTTGTTTTTGTAGGAGTCCTGCATTCAAATTTGTACTTGGCCACAATATATTTAAAGTACCAAAGTAGAGATACTCATTATGCAGAGCGGCTCATTTCAGAATTATATCTGCTGGTGGCCTTAAATGAAAACTCAAAGGATCCTTAAAATGATCAGGATTCATCCTCTGGAGAGCAAAGTAAAGGTGTCCTCAGTGGGACAGACCGCCTAATGTTCTGGTGATTATATGAACTGTGATTCTCACCCTGATAAACCAACTGAAGTGTACAGCAGAGCTCAGAGGAACCGTTCTGAGGCTGCAGACAGTGAATGCAGCGTCAGATTGGATGTTTTTTGTTCGAGTGGGAAGCAGAATTATCGGGAGGCACTCGATGAGATGAGTTTGATCTGTGATAGACAACAGAGTGTTGTCAGAAGGCCGCTCCACTCTGCAGGAGAAGATACTGAAGAGTCTTTTTATTCACACACAAAAGGCTGCAAACATGATGAACTGAGATTCAGAGGCATTAATGGCCGACCCATGGCCCTCGCTCGCTAAGGGTCCCCTTAAAGGAGCCCATAAGATCACACGCTACTTTACCTTTTTTCACCATTGATTGAAAACCTGCTTTCCTGTACGTCTCTACGCTGGTGGCATTGTGGTGTTCCATTAAGGGGCCCCTGACCTTCACTTTGCTTTGAACGTCCATTACATTCAAGCCCTCACCACATGAGTTCACACACTGCTCACTGAGCCTATCACTGCCATGTAAATCTCTCTGTACTTCGCCGTATACCAGAGTTTTTAAATCTACTGCTTGTGGCAACATTCCTGTGCTGGCACAGTTTTCCAGAGCTGAAGGGCCGAGAGCAACCATAGTGGGCTACAGCTAATCATAGGCTAAGCATATCAAAGTTTCTGATGCTCCAGATGACAAAGAAACTTGGCATTCAGAGGAGGGATTAGAGTCGACGGCGTGTCGCGGCTTTCCCTCCTTGTTGGAGTTCACTGAAAGGAAAGATGGTGCTGAGGGCAGACATGGACGCCCCGTTACTGCTCTTGGAGTATGTATCTCTCACGCTTACTTTATCTAAATAGTAAATTATTCTCTTGAAATGTGGAAATTTCTCCATATTTTTGTAACTATTTCTAAACAGGAGCGTGAGGTTCTGAGTGTTAAACATGGCGAGGTGGCCTGCAGGCATAAGCACATATAGATATAGTACAATACATATTACAACAGCTCTCACTGCCAGAAGAGGGAGACAGAAGTTTAATGAGTTCACATTTTCATTCATATTCAATTCATATAAAACACTTTGTGAGACGTTTTTTCAAAAAGTTGCAGGATATATGGCAGGATTCATCATATCTTTCAGTGACGAGTGGTTCCACTGAGCTTCGATCTGTGGGGGTTAAACGACAGCAGTAATGAAAAGAAAACACAAATCTTAAGACAGGGAAGCTTTTCTTTAGTCAATATGTTTTTATCTGAATGTTATGTAATGGAAGGTAATGAGTTTATGGTCTCAGTCGCTAGTTTACAGTCTTCTTCAACACAGCAGGATGTTCATTCAGTAAATTATGGTCCCATCTAGAGGAAAATAGACCAGGAAGCAGGGGAAGATTTGGGGCGGCAGCACTTTGTGACTAACCAATCAGAGTCCTGCCTAAACCTAACCAGTGTAAACACACCAGTGAAACATTAAAACTCCCTGAAGTCAAGCAGAAGTTAAGTGACGATGTGTGAATACTAATACAATTAGTAGAATACTTATTTTGGGGTGAACTAAATATGCAGAGTAGTCCTACATGTCATTGTTTGTAGCACTGGGCAAAGCATAACCTGCTTCCTGGTGTATCTTCCTCTAAATGGACCATAATTTACTAAATAAACGTCCTGCTGTGCTGAAGAAGACTGTAAACTAGCGACTGAGACCATAAACTCATCAGGAAAATGTTCACTGAGTTGATAAATCAGGAGAGAAGTTGGTTAATTTCCTCATTGACTTCCATCCAATCAGACTTCCTGCTTGGAGCCAGTGGAGTCGCCCCCTGCTGGACATTAGAGAGAATGCAGGTCTGCACTGACTTCACTTTTCAGCCTCGTCCACTTCTTTTATGAAGTCAGTGTTTCCAGGGCAAACAGATTTAAATGTTCTTTGTAACGAGTTCGATGAAACATGTTGTTCTGACAGTAAAGCAGATTTGACCTCCTCTGACTTTTTCCTCCTCGCTGCACATTGGATGGAGGTGAAGTTATAATATATACAGAGTTTAACATGATTAACTGTAAACTAGTGACCTGAGTTTGTTGTTACTCACTTGGCTCATAGCATTTACATAAATAGGAGTGATTCTACCGTTGAGGGGACGTGTGAGAGGATGTGAAGAGCTCTGGATGTGAAACACTCTCTGAACTCAGCTGGTGTTCACATGCTGTTGTTTAGTTGGTGAAGAAACCACTTCCTCCTCAGCCTGCAGTTACATTCGCCTACTTCATAAAGATGCTCTTTCACAGGACTAATTTATACGTGACACATTACATTTCTATCGTCTGCTTTTAGATGGATAATCTCATGTGCAGATGTGACATCCTGTCTGTGGCTCTCAGCTCCAGACAAACATGGTTCCTATTGAACATGTAAATCTTTAAAAACACTCCTGAGTATGAGCATCACTGACTTCATGTATGGTCTCTTTAAACCATCAGAAAAACAGTCTGTTTCCGTCTTTGTAACGATGCATTTCCTAGCTGATCTAAGAGGGTTTGAAGTAGTTTATTGAGATTAAGAACGGGGACAATTTTCACGCACGTCAAACTACTGAATAACGTCACTGTCGGCAGCTCAGAGAGAGATTTTTAGTCCGAAATAACTAAGAAGGATATTTTTACAGATAAAGAGACAAACAGCTTTCAGTGTCTATCAGCTCCATCAGGTGGACGAACCATCTGACCATCTGACACCACCTGCCAGGTGTGTGTGTGTGTGTGTGTGTGTGTGTGCTGTCTGACAGGTCATCTGATGTCATCAGAGGTCACAGTGAGGTCACGGGGTCGCTGCAGGTTATCAGCGCTCCTCCATGTTAAAGTGAGAGCTCAGTTTAACTTGTGTTTTATTTATTGTTCATTCAGCTGTTTTTTGTCATCTGTCGGTTATGTTTGGGTCTCAGTTTATCAATTACAAAGATTCATTTCATTGTTTTTTTAACTTTAAGTTGAAACTTGATCCATGAACTCCTAAAGCACAAAAAATGTATTTAATTACAGCTATTTTGTTTGTGTATTTATTTCTTCTTCTAATTTTGTTGATGGTTGTTGCCTTGTTGTTCGTTTAATTTGCGTTATTTTTCTCCAGGAATGCGCTCTAATTGTTTCAAAGAAGATTTTGTATTATAATACGTTTAAATAAAGTTTTTTAAAAGCAGCTTTTAGGAGTTGTGTCTCTAACAAAGCAAAGAAAAAGCTCGTATCCAGTTCCTGAGGTTAGTAATGCTCCATCCACAGCTCCTATATTTACTGAAATTAGACTTTTCTGCATCTTTTTGCTTTTTAGCATCGTGTTCAGGTCAAACACCAAACTGCTGACTAACTGCAAAATCAACAATAGAATCAAGAATAAACATGTGCTGCTTGTAAAAGTGTGAATAAAAACTATATACTGTCTATATAAATACAGTCTTCATTGAAAACCTCAGATAGCACAAGTGCCATTTAAATGACATTAAGGAAACAAAGATGCACCAAAACTCATTTAGGTAGTCGCCTAACAAAAAGCTCAAAAATGAATAAAAACAGGATTAAAAGCAGACTCGGAGCTCCTGACCTCAGAGGCTCGATCACAGCAGGTCAGCACTGATGTAAGAAGAAGACCATGAATGGCTTTTTATTGGTAATACAGCAATGAATAACACCTGACCTCTCAACTGGAGCTTGTACAATAAGATTTTCCTTTATTAGTCCGACCACGGGGAAATGTACGTTACAGCAGACAGGAGGAGATATAAAGAAATATGTACAGTTTAGACAGAGGAGGCATGAAAATAGAGACAATATACATAGAGGGAATATAAAAAAGAAGTATTGCACACTGTGGAGTGAAGAAGGCAATAATATATTTCCAGGAAGTATGATCACACTTTCCTTTTTTATTCTATTCTGATCTTTTTAAAGTTCATATCTGTGTTTGTAGCGGTTTTACTTGGTTTAATGTTCGAAGCCTCTGTTTTCAGCTCAGCTTCAGAAAAACAGAACAGACAGCACTTCGACATCTTCGTGTTACTGTGAGCTGGCGTTGGTGAGGAAAAAACAAGATGGCGGACGGCAAGACGAGGCGGGACAGTCGGCGTGCTGAAGGTCTGGAGGAGGTCACATGATCAGCAGATCCTCCTTGTGACATCACACTGGGAGCCAAATGTAAACGGCGTGTTTTCGCACACGATAACTGAGAGACGGAGCAGGAGAAAGGAGAGAGGACGTTCTTTCTTCTTCTGTAGACACACCAGGGTCACATCTTTATGCCCGGAAATAATTAAAAAGTCCATTTGGCAGAGTTTGACACCTTTAAACCACATGAGATGGCCCTTTTCTTGCATCTGCTATTCTTTCACTCATTGATCTGCAGCATCATCCTGATATTTCCACTCAATAGATGTTTAAATCTAAACAGTATCTCATTTTTCTCTGCAGCTTTTTTTGTAGTTACATTTGATTTTGTGGATTTGGTACTTTTATATGTTCGTCCTTAATATCTGGAGGAATTTAATTCGCCAATAAACCTTTCCTGGATCATTTTGTGTCACTTTATTCTAGAGCTGCAGTGATTCGTCCATCAATAGATTAGTCGATCGACAGAAAAATGATCATTAATTGTTAAAGTCACAAAGCTTCTCATGTGTGAGGATTTTCTCTATTAATGTCTCAGTGAACTTAATATCTTTGGACTGTTGGTCGGACAAACCAACATTCAAATATAACATTTTTTAAATTTATTTATTTAGTTCATACGTTACAATTTCACGTAGGAGTATTGAATTTAATAAACATATTCAAGGCAGCAAGGCTACATTGAGAAATAAAAGAAAGAAAGATGCATAGATTAAAATAAAAAAATGGTACTAAAATAAATATAATACAAGATAAGATAAACTTTATTAATTTAATTGAAGTAAGTACAAGAAGAGGGCAAGAAAATAGACTTAAAAATATAGACGACATTAATTACATAAATACACAATATACATATAATACTATAAAACCTCTATATGTGCAGAAATGCATGTATAAGATAAATAAATTGATGAATATGAATAATTGACATGAGTGTGGATTAGTTACGTTGAGAACTGGCATAAATATGTAAATAAATATGTAAATAAAATTGTCAGTAAATACAATTTCACATTGTAGATTGTAAGTGATTAAAGTGTAAAGGAAAGTGATTATTGTGACATTTACACATCATGGAGTCGCTGCAACAATCTTCACTTAGATTTCTGTAAATGGCCAAAAACAACATTTAAACATGTCACATAAAATAAAACTATTTTTCACTATTTCCTGATATTTTATCGGCCATGTGACAGATTAATATTTATGTTCCGGTAGCTTTGGTCACCATCGGTGCAGAATCAGCATGTAGCTTTAAAACCTTCTTCCACAACAACTTTACAGCCAAACACACAGAAGGTCAAAGGTCAGAGGTCACTGGCACAAACATCCCAGTGACCTCAGAGAGAGAGAGAGAGAGAGAGAGAGAGAGAGAGAGAGCAGCGGAGCCTCTGATCGACACCAGCTGATCTAAACTCTCACCAATCAGACTCTTCCTCTTCCTCCGCTTCTTCTTCTTCTTCTTCTTCTTCCTCTTCTAAAAGTTCACTCCACCTGTGGAGCTCGGCCACGCACGTGACTGAACGCGGAAGCGGAAATGGAGCCGCGGAGTTGCCAACAGCTGAGCAGCGGCAGAGCTGCTCCGTGAACAGGACGGACCACTCCGCAGTTAAAAAACACCTCCATCCGCTGCGGAAACCCCTCACTTCACATTGAAAGTAGAGGAAGTGAAAGCTCGTATTAGAAATGATAAAAGTGGTTCCTGTTTCACTCCCGCTGCTGCTGTTTCCACGGTGACTGAAAATTAAATGAGTTAGTGAAGTGCACAAAAACTAAAAAAAATATATATATATATATATATATATATATATATGTAGCAAAACTACGTGTTTTAATTCATAGTTGGATATTTTATTTGTTGTCATTTCATTTACTTAGCGTAATTATTTATCAGCTAATTGTTGTTATTTCCTTGACAGGTTTTTCCGTAATGTTGCGCTGTTACAACTAATGAATGTTTATGTTTCATGATCAATAAAGTCAATCTACAAGAAAAGGGGTTTTAAAAAAATAGATTTTATTGAAATATTTTTCACTACGGACGTTAATATCATCTTGAGTAAGTGTATAACTAATATAGTTCACATTACCGCTACTTTTTTCACATTTTATTTATCTTTCCTTTGAGAAATCTTCAGAATCCACTTCCTTCTGGTTTCCTGAAATACCTCCAGAGTGAGAGGTCTCTTCTCTGTCCGCTCTCTGACGGCAGCTTCAGCTCAGTTAGCAGCCCGAGCTAATCCGGCTAACTGCTAACGGCTAACGGCTAGCTAGTGGCGCTATGATGGCGGAGCTGGTGCAGGGACAGGCCTCGATGAACCAGCCGGGGCTGAAATCAGACGGCCTAGCCGATGTTTTACAGAGGGCCCGGCAGGTAACAACTCCACTGGGGCTCGGCACACATCCGTTCGGGGCCGAACCGGGCCGTTTAGATCGAGCCAAAGCACTTTTATTCGAATTCGCCCGTGTTGTGCTGCTGCTACTCCTAACTTATGCGCTCCGTCAACACACACTCACACTCACACGGACACACACTAGCATGCTAACTAGCTCGGAAAGCAGTTCGGAGTTGGACTTGCGGCCGGTTTTGCACACTTTCTCGGGGCTGACACGGTCCGGGAGTTAGTTTAGGGGGAGTTTGTGGAGCTGTCACCCGGAGGGGAGCGCAGTGGGACCGGGGTGGGGGGGGAGCAGGACAGAAGTTTGGCCACACGTGTCACTGGGGCAGACAACCTGTTGGGCTGCGAGACAGAAACACGGTCAAAAACCAGCCAGGAGGGCAACAAGTCAACTCTTTTCACTTTGCTCCAACGGCCCCCAAAGTGTCCTACAGAGGCCGGGGGGAGCGCAGGGAAATGAGGGTGTTCATACTGTGTTAAAGCCTCATCCGCTTTCCAGCAGTTAATATGAGAGTTGGACCCCCCCCCCTCCCTCTCTCTCCCCTTATAGGCTGCTGTTTACTGTAAGTTGGTTAGAAACTAGGCTGGCGTTATGCAACAGCCTCAGAGCCATATACAGCCGAGTGGAGGTGTGTCTGCTTCCTATAGAGAGACAGACAGGTACTGAGACTTTAAACCACCTCTGTGTGTCTGAGCTGCAGCCATTAGGATGTTTCTGTGTGTGCAGACAGTCTCTGACAAACTGGGCTCATCTCTGAAGTGAAGTTTCTCACATGCAGGTGCTTTTTAGGGTCGCGGTGACGATGGTGTGAGTGTTTAAACTGATGTGTTTGTGTGTTTTACAGACACTTCCGTGGGCTGACACTGACAGGCCCACTTACCTCCAACCGTACCTGTTCAGAAACTGGGCACAAATTTAAATTGGATCACATTACTAAATTCCTCAAAGCCTTCCTAATGTGAGGGTTTGTTTGACTTTAATTTGCTAACAACTCAACATTTTGGGAAATAGCCTTAATGCGTTTTAAGACTGAAATCGGCCTAGTGAGACACAAAGTGAAATTCAGGAAGTCCAGTTTGGGTAACAGATCTGTGAATTTGAAGGCTTATCAGACACCTGAACTCTGCACAGAGTCTCATGATGCTCGGACACAGGATTTTACAGCTGTGGAAAGTTGTCATGGCAGCAGTTATTTTATCTGCCGTCACCACAATCATGTGGAAATACAGCGTTCACGCCACAAAGCCGTCCGCTCCACTCAAATAAATGAGAGGGCTTTATTATTGTCTTTAATTTATAGGTTCAGATGGATATCAGTATCATCTGTGTGTGTGTTCACTCCAGAGCTGTGAGTCAGGGTGTGGTTAGCCTAGCTTAGCATAAAGACTGGAAGCAGTAGGAAACTGCTAGCCTGGCCCTGCCCGAGCTTCAGAAATGGACCTACGGACGACTCAGAACCGAGGAAGAGAACCGAGGCGTCTTTCTGTCGTAGTTCAGTCTGAGTCATCGGCTGCCAAGCGCGTCGCATAGTTTAGTGATTTTAAAACAAGTTCTTCAGTTCATAGCAGCTGATTTGAGAGCAGCCATGTTGGGATCAGATCACTGAACATCTCAAACTGCAGACAGACGACTAAAATGTCTGATCAGGAGTTCTGACTGCGTCCAAAATGAACATGAACAACAATCGGTCTGGAAATTTGTCCTGATTTGTGAAATTAGCCAGAGGTCTAATTTGTCTGCGCACCAATTATCAGGCTGCCTCTCTTCATTTAATGAGGGCGTTACATGCTGGAACTATTTCTTGTAGTATCCATCCACCCTGTACTTCTATACTGGGTCTCCAGCTGTAGAGCGGGTGGACAGATTCAGACGGTGAGCTCAGGTTTTGGTGTTTAGTCAGAATTATTGATTTGCGTTAGAAACGTTCTTAACAATCACATTTCTGTGTGTCTCTCTGATTTTGTGGTGTGTTTTGTGTTATCTGTCTTGTGTCAGTGCGGCCTTATCTCAGTGAGGCTTTCTTTGACACATAATGATTAAATTAAAAGATAGATGAGTGATAGCGGAGATAGTTAGCCATAGCTACACATTAGCCCTTTGTCGCTGGCTTCACAGACCGTTTAAGTGACGACAGTAAATCACATTTTGAAACTGTTTTCTGTGACTTTGTAATGTGCATTTGAGCTGAAACAAGCTTTTTTCCCAACAGATTTTGATTTGCCACAGCAGGAAAAGCACAGGTGTCACTAATAGAATTAATTAAGTGTCCCATTGAAGCAGCACCAACAATATTAGGACACTGAAACTGAATTCAGACATTTTAGTTTCATGTTTTTACACCTGTGGTTCTCCAAATGTCTGCAGGGACAAAAGTCTCTTAAGCAACCGATGCTCTTAACTGGCAATAATTTTGATAATCGGTCCATTTATCAGCGTAAACAAGCATTTAACTACAACATATCCCATGAGCCTCAGCCACAGTGCTGTAAAAGACTCATGGGAGTTGTAGTTCTTGAAAGCTAACAAGTAGGGCTGTATATAAGGTATTTTGCACCTCGATCTGAATCCTCTTTGTGTTTTGTGTTTGCTGATTCCAAATCCAGGAAGGTACTTTATTCTATGTATCTGACACATTGGGAAAAAACAGCCGTAGATACTAAATCTGACACAAGCTAATTGATTCATATACAGACCGATACTGATACTAAAATATTCCCTCTATAAAGTTTAAATGAGAGTTTTATTGTAGTCAGCGCCTTCTTTAATTATGGTCACACCGGGACAAATACCATTAGAGATGAGAACAGTTCCAGAGTTTCTTTGTTGTAAATCTGTCGTGTCTGTTGTGTCTTTTTTAATTTCTTGCTCGACACGCAAAAAACAAAGTAATTGCAGGAGGCACTGAGTAGCGCAGCATTAATCTGTTGTTGTACGTCGTGTCTGCGGTGAAGTCGTAGCCTCGTTAGCCTTCTTATGCTTATCAGAAGTCGTCATGTGTGACAGCAACTGTATCAGTATGTTCTGAGTTCAGCGTTTGATTTGTTAGTGAAGGCACTATGCCTCTCCTGGAATAAAAACCACCTCGACTAAGTTTGCTCCTAATGATTATTTTCATTAATGATTAATCAAATGATTATTCCTTTAATTGGCTTAAAAAAGTCTTAAAAAATAGTGAAAAGTCAGAACTACACTGAGCCCAAGCTGACGTCTTCAGATGTCTAGTTTTGTCCTCCCAACAGCCCAAAAAGCAAAAAAAAAAGAAATTCTTAGATTTTTTTTTGGCTGTTTTGCTTGAAAGATGCCTGAAATGATTCATTGATCATCAAAAACAGTTGCTGATTATTTTCTGTCCATCGACTAATCGTTTAATCGACTAATGGAGTCAGCTTTAGCCTCTGCTAACGTCAAAAGACATTATGACAGTTATAAGAAACGCACCATTGGTCTTCTTAAGCTCCAGAGAAAACGAGCCGTGGAGCTTCGTCACACGGAACAGGTCACGTATGTAAAAGGGTGAAGAGACTCGAATCACAAAAGATGAGACGCATCAGGTGACCGATCAATACATTCAGGTCACAGTCATATTAAAGCAGAACGTCGCGATTGTCATTTGTTTGTATTCTACGGAGAAATTGGGAGCGCTTGGTTTGACGCGAAGGATCTCCCTGCTAATTCTAATATGGCGTGAATCTAGACGTGGAGGTCCTGAGAGTTTAAAGTATTTAACTGTGCAGCTCTGTCATGTCAGTCGTCTCGCTAAAGTGTCGATGTCAGTGGTTTTGTCGGAGTGAGGCTGTGAGCAGGTGTGAACAGGTGTGAACTGGGATTCAGAGCACAGGTCGTTCTTTGTGAATGTTTGTTGAGAGCAGCAGATTCCTCCACTGGTTTCTGCTGCTATTTTATCTTCTCTTTATCACGAAGACGCTCAAGGTTGCCTGTGTGTGTGTGTGTGTGTGTTGTTGGCAGCGTTATGCAGAGTGTTCTCAGCCAAAGTGAGGTCAGCTAGCAGCCATAAGCTAATAGTTGTGAATGAGCTGTAATGCTGTTGACTCAATCAATAGACCGATGAGAAAGACCCAAATAACTCTGAAAAACCCTGCTGACATATCTGACTGGAAGCAGCAGGTCGACGTGACGCTAATATCTGTAGCTGGTAGCTGGTAACTGCCCTTCAGAGCAAAATCCACCCAAAGAAATTTACCATTGACTCATCTGAATGTCGCATTAATTTAGCTCCATCTGAAGGAGCAGATGAGCTTCAGTGTAATCAAACAGGCCATTAGGACCTATTGCGCCCAGTGACTAATGTCCACTGGATGCAGCTGCTTCACCTCCACCAGCGCTGTGAGAAAAGACCTGCTGCCATCCTCGGTACTCGCAGATGTCCGTGAGACTCTTGAAGGTTAAAAGACTCTCCTTGTTTTTGCTAGTGGTTTCCAGGATTAGCGCAAAGCTAAAATTAGAATTTTATTTCCACAGTAAGACACTCGGGGCATACCTACTAGGGATGGGTCATAATTCTCAAGTATTCAAATGGTCATGAAATTATATATAAAAAAAAAAAAATCTAATTGTTTATGCGAATGTTGTCTTGTTTTGAAAACATATTTCCCCTTGTTTGCTCCCAGGCTGTCAGGAGCAGTAGATTTATACGGGCCGTTGAGATGAAGCCAGATCTCCATATCTGTAGATGTGGGCACAAACAATGTCTGAGTTTGCTTAAACAGCCCGGGGCCCTTTTCATCCACTCGACCTTCCCACGACTGGACGTTAGCTCGGAGCATCCTTAGGTAGAGCCTGGGTTAGCGTAGCTCTGATCAAAGCTCTCTGTAGAAGACGTTCTGTGCTGTGATTGGCCTCTTTAATTCAAACGTTTAATACAGACGTGTAATCGAGCCCTGTAGGAACTGACACTGGCTACTCGTGTTCTCCCCTTCATGTTTCTGGTGCCGGTGCAGCTTGTTGAGAGTGAAGATGACATGAAAGACGCTATAGAAAGACCCTCAGGAGTCTATCAAAGCGATTACTGTATGAATGAATGGATGAACATAAACACAGCGATTTACACTGCGCTCATCTACTGTTCAGTCATGAAACAGCCAAATTATAATTTCCCATGATGTGACTCCAGTTCTATGTGTCGGTCAGCATCACTCTGTATCACAGAAAGGTAAACACAGTTACTGTAGGTTATATACGGTACAACACGGCCTGATCATATACAGCACGTGTGTCTGGTGTCATGGAGTTGAAATCTGATCTTCGACCATAAATCAACATCTATGCAGTAGGTACCTACAGCTGGAATCCTGTTAACCATCCTTTTGAAATATGCCTGGATCGGCCCGATAGTGAGACTTTATCTGCTTGTGACATCTCTCGTATTTATTGGTCCTATCCATCACACAGTGGCCTTTAAACAAACCTAACAGCAGTGAACATGTGCAGTGTGCTCACTCTAACACGACTGCAGCCCAACACGGAACCTTATTAGGAAAGCTTCCTGGTCAGGGAGCGAAGAGGGAGGAAGAAAGTTCAGACACGCAGATCACGAGCTCACTCTGACGGAACGAACAGAACGACCACGTTACACTGAAACCTTGTATTTCACTTTTGTTTGCATTGTAAATTCAGTTTGAATGGCCGATTTAAAAACACTGGACTTGACTTGGATCTAGTTTGTCTTGACCTCAGACTTGATTTCGGACCTGTTGGTCTTTGCTTGGAACTTGTCTCAGCACTTGTTTGTCTTGACTCTGGAAGAAGGAGACAACTTTTTTTGCGTTGACATTTTATTATGCTTTCTTTATGCTTTATTATGCTTCTCTGGATGTTTCACTTTCACTATGCAAATCTTACTGCTACCGCGCTGGATTCAACTGGAAAAATCAAGGCTAGATTTATGGGGCGTAACCGACACAGACTGGGTACAAAATAAAAACATGAAAGTATATAAAAAAGATACTGTTGTACCTTTTTTGTAGGAGCAGCCTAAAAATACTCAGTTTGAGACTAATGCAAAACTTGGCCAGCGAAAACACAACCAAGAGGCTTCTTGCAACTAATTAGTGAAGCTTAGTGAAGCTAAGGTGAAATCTGGCCAGCGCGCCGTAGTCGGCTCCCGGGGATGGACAGCCTGAAAAGTCAGGTGGTTTGCTGTTGGATTTACAGAGCAGAGGATGAAGTTGTTGGAAGGTAAAACTACAAACGACTGACTTTTTGGTTTGTTGCCATGGGTTGGCAAGCTAACGAATATCACTCTTAGGATGGACTGTGCCTCTTCCATGTGTTCAAACAATTGGGATTCTTATACTGTATATTAAGGCTGACGCCATGTTTCTGCTTCCTCCCACTCCCACAAAAATTTAGCCAAAATATCCCAGGTTTGGCTGCTGCCATGGTGCACTGGTGACGTTGTTTGGAGCCAGAGTCTGCACTCAGACATCATTTGTCAGCATTGAGCTGCTTGTCCAGCCAGGACTTTTGTCTGTTCTAATATCCAGATGTTACAGCTGTTTCTGTCTGTCTGTGTGTCTGTCAGATGGTGGGAAAGATGGGCGGAGAAGCCATGTCCCACCTCAACAGCTCCTCAGGAAGTGTCGAGCCCTCGCTGTACTACCCTGGCCAGAAACGACCAGGAGAGGACGGAGGTGAGGAGGAGGGAGTGATTGGGGGAGGGGGACCATTTAATGCACCCTGTAAAAGTCTAAATGTGTATTATAGATGTTTGATTTATCCGTGGAGACACTTGTACAACACTTTCAACTCAATATGGTGCAAAATGTTTAAGAAAACAACATTTAGGTACTTGTGTTAAAATCTGTCCCGTTGGAGTTCAACTGAGTCGAGAGAAGGGTCACATGTCCACACGGATGTTGAACTGGATGATTCGGTAGCTTTTCCATCTATTTGCATCTGTGCAGCAGAAGTAGAGAATCATACTAATTTAAATTTATGGATGTGACATAAGATATTTGTTTCTGCACAGTTTGAAAGCCAGAGTTAAAGTCCTTCTTTATTTTAAAACCTGGCCCTATTTCTAACCCACATTTTGAGTTAGACATGACTGGAGGAGACTGAGGGTTTGGAATTGGTCCAGTAGATCACCTTAGCTGGCATGATCAAAATGGGCTACAAAGCCAGTAATGGTAATCCTTTGGTGCAACTGAAATCAACAAAGTACGTCCCCTAAAAGTGGTTGTTGTTGCCACTGACTGGCTCAGCTTGCTATTCTAAGTGAGTGACAACATTATGGAAAGGCCTGTAAGATCCTTGTTGGATAAACCAGAACTGTTGTTACATGGCACCCTTTAAAAGCACCAGACTCCATTGACAAGTAATTCTACCTCATAAAACTCGGAGGTGGGTGTGTGATCGGCTAGTTTATATGGACGTTTACATACGTGTTTGTCTACATAAGGATGTCGCCAACATCTTAGCGGAGATGATGTCAGAATAAACCAGTAAGACTCAGCTGAATAACCAGAAAAGTCCTATGCTGAGACATGTTTTGCTGTCATTTCTGGTTGGGCTGCTTCTGTCCTCTCGTCTGCTCTCTGCGTCAGAGTTTCACCATGGGCGACGCTCAGGCACTCACAAACACACTCACAAACACACACACACACACATGTACACGGCGACAATGAACCAGGTGAACACCAGTTCCAACATGAGAAAACTCAGAGAATTCAAAATTCAGTGCTCTTTGAATGGGTGTGCTTAGATTACTATGCTATCATATTATCAGTATATCAGTGGCCTAAATTGGCCTTGAAATGACAGTAATATCCATCCATCCATTGTATATACCACTTATCCCTCAGTGGTATACACGAAGGGGGGCTGGAGCCAATCCCAGCTGACTTTGGTTCACCCTGGACTGGTCACCAGTCAATCACAGGGCTGACACAAAGAGACCTAACCTGTGTTTGGACTGTGGGAGGAACCCAGAGAGAACCCACACAAGCACAGGGAGAACATGCAAGCTCCACACAGAAAGACCCCCCGTTCAAACCTGGATTTGAACCTGGGACCTTCTTGCTGTGAGGCAAACAGTGCTAACCACCATCAGTGCGCTGTCCTGACAACGATATCATGTATTGCAATTATTGATTAATTATTCCAGAGATGATCTATCCAGAGATATAAAAGTCCTTATGGTGGCAGGGTAATGCCAGTCTGGTCCTACCGTGTCCTGTTTCCTCTTCTGTGTTGTGTAGCAGAAACGCGTCAGTCCAGCCAGACTCGCTGTTCGGTTTGTTCGGCAGCTCCATCAGATCACCTTTACCGGAGCGAAAGGTGCATTCGTGTCTAATCCCTGTTTCTGTCTCTCAGTAGGTAACCAGCTAGCAGCCATGGGGCATCAAAGGTATGAGCAGCGGTTCATATTGATGAAACACACACGCGCACAGCAGGGCAGCACTCATAATGACGTGTGTTCAGCATCATAGTCTTGTTTGCAAATAGACATCAGTGTGCAGGCGTTGGGGTGTAGCAGTAGATAAGTGTTTATAGATCTGTTCTACAATCATAATCACTTATTGACACACACTCTCACTGTGGGTTTTCTGAGCGAATGGGATCTTAATGTGTGTGTTGTGTGTGTGTGTGTATGTTGCAGCAGGGTAATCACAGAGGATTACAAGGTCCCCGACAGGATGGTGGGCTTCAGTGAGTATGACCTCCGACCTTTAAGTCCTTCCTGCTGGTCATGTGTCTTGAAGGGTCCGTCGTCCAATCAGATTGTAGTTTTTGAGAGCAGCTGATCTGAGGCCTGCAGAGTATTATCTCCTAACATGGCCTAAACATTTCTTAGGAATAGAAAATGAAAATAGAAATAAAAATGCACCTTTAATGCTAACTTGCAGTGTAATCAATAGGTCAAACCATATAATTGAGCCTCTATTAAGACATGGTGCAACTATGAAAACTGTTTTATGTAATTAACGTAATTGTAAGTCGTTCCTTAAAAGTAGCCTGCAAACACTTGTGCAGGAGCCTATTCACATGTTGATGTTGATAGTAAAATTAGTGCTGGTAGTTTTAGTGGTTTTTAGCTTTCATCACTTGGGTCTGATCTTGGAAAGCTCACTTGATTTAAAGCCCCAAACCTGAGCTAGAACCCTTTTTTGCAAAGACTAGGACCTTTACCCAGAGATGCAGCCTCTCCATCTGACTTAAAACCGTCTCACATTACCTACAATCTTCCATATAACTTAGAACCTTTTAAAAAGAGTCACCAGATGTGCCAGTGACCTAGAACCTTCGCTCATCTGAGCTGTTTTCACATTTTTGAACAACTTCACAAAGCTACTTAACGTAGATCCTTTTCACCTGATCTATAGTGAACCTGACGTAAGGATAGAAAAATGTCTGTCCATAACATCGACGTAACATTTCTGTCCTCTCTCCAGTTATTGGTAGAGGAGGAGAACAGATCACCAGGATCCAGTTGGAGAGCGGCTGTAAGATCCAGATTGCTGCCGGTGAGTAGAGCTGCCAACGAGCAATGAGTTTATCTCCTGAATCGAGACTGTCGCCATATTTGGGTACTGATTCGATATGTACTGTGATTTTAAAAAAAAAAAAAAAAAAAAAAAAAAAAAGCCTCAATCAAAAGTGAATGAATGAGTCGCTTCCTCTCCAGTGGGGTTGTGGCGAAGAGTTGGCGTCACGTGAGCTGGGTCACCGTCATCTGCTCCACCAAAAGTCCAGCTTTGGAGCGCAGTTTTTATGTGCATTCACATCCACATCCACATACTTTGGATTTAAAATGTGAAGGTGCAGGTCGTATCCGTATCTGTCCGCTTTCTTGCTTCAGCTTTGTTTTACTTGAAGCAGATGCAACGTTACTCACAGACTACAACAACACAAGCAGCACCTACTTTCCTCCTCTGTGTAGGCTAAAGTATTTATTCAGGCATAAAAAAACAGTAAAAATAAAATCACGATACTCAAGTGAGTCTTGTTTTCCGATCACTACTGGTGAGACCGTCTGACTTCTCCCACACAAGTCTTCTGACGTTACACCATCCAGGTTTACCTTTACAGTAATGCTGCTCAGTTGTGGATGTTAATGTATGCATATATCTGTGTGTGTGTGTGTGTGTGTGTGTGCAGACAGCGGAGGTCTGATGGAGCGGCCATGTTCCCTGACTGGTACTCCAGAGAGCATCGAGTGAGTTTCTAGACATCCACCTTCACCTCCTCTGATGATGTCACCTCCACCTGCTGCTTACCTCCTCTGTGTGTGTGTGTGTGTGTGTGTGTTACAGGCAGGCGAAGCGGCTGCTGGTCCAGATTGTTGATCGCTGTAGAAACGGTCCGGGTTTCCATGGTGACGGGGAGGGCGGGGCCTCCGTGCAGGAGATGCTGATCCCAGCCAGTAAGGTGGGGCTGGTGATTGGCCGAGGAGGAGACACCATCAAACAGCTGCAGGTAGCGTGGCCGACAGCTTGTGTTGGGACAACTGCACCCACTGCAGTCGTTCACTTTGGACCCAGCAGCATCACTTAGGGACCGTCAATAAATTAGTTTGATTTACACAAAAACAGTCAATATAAATGATCATTAAATGCCTCCATGCTGGCTTGACAATATTAGATAAAGTCATGATTAACAAATGATGGTAAATGATTATATTTCATGTAACACACTGATTTTAATGGCTAATGTGTAATTTATTTGACATTAATAATCAAATGTTTTTCTCCCAATTGCTTCTCTGTGCAGTAATGTGACACTAAGTCAACACCAGATATTATTGCTACACTGGAAAAATAGGACACTTAATGTTGTATGTTTGTGCCATTTGTTTTTTAAAATATGGTTATGGAAATGTTATGTTTTGTTTTAATAGCTTCCATGTAACATGAGGCCGTGATTCTGGCGTGTCCTGTTTGTCCAGTGTAGTGATAGTTTATGGGATTAATTCAGAGTCACCACCTCTGGTTTAACATTTTTATCAGATAAATAAAAATGTGTGGGGACCCTGATACAAACTACTGAGGTAGCATCCATCCTTTGAATATCTCTGATGTGTGTGTGTGTGTGTGTGTGTGTGTGTGTGTGTCAGGAGCGAGCGGGGGTGAAGATGATGATGATCCAGGATGGTCCAATGCCGACAGGAGCCGACAAACCTCTCCGCATCTCTGGAGACCCGTACAAAGTGCAGGTAAAAATACTGTTTGGTTTTGATAACTACCATATAATAATCACCATATCCACATTTTAGTCTTACGGGTTGTTATCTGGACATGAAATGAGCTGGAGATGATATTTTAGTCATAGCATACAGTGTTATGTACACCTTTCGGAAAACACTGTCATAGCAAGTTTTATTGACCCAAATCTACAGTAACTCTAAACCAAGTCTGAACCAATCAAAGAGCCCTTCAAACTGGACAAAAGATCCTCAAATGTCTAATCTTTAAAAAAAAAAGTCTTCACTTTCAATATTTTAACTTAAATTGGTCCCCACAGAGGTTGAAGTACGAATGTTCACACAGACAAACGTATTCTTTAAACCTTAAACGTGTGACGTGACTCTGACATTTGTTTCCTCTGTTTTCCTGCTGCAGGCAGCGAGGGAGTTGGTCTTGGAGGTGATCAGGGAGAAGGACGGAGATTTCAGGTCAGGACGCAACGACTTCAGCGCCCGACTGGGAGGAACCAACCTGGATGTAAGACACACACACACCGACACACACACACACACTCTGACACACACACACCGACACAGACACAAACACACACCGACACAGACACAGACACACACACACTCACACACACACACACACACACACTCACACACAAAGAAACAGAGACACAGACACACACTCACACACACTCTCACAGACACACTCAGACACACACACTCAGACACACACACACACACACTCTCACACACTCAGACACACACACACACACACTCTCACACACTCAGACACACACACTCACTCTCACACACTCAGACACACACTCACACACACACACACACACACACACACTCACACAGACAAAGACACACACACAGACACACACTCACACTCACACACACACAGACACACACTCACACACACACAAACAGACACATACAAAGAAACACAGACATACGCACAGTTAGCATTTGTTAGCATTTAGCATGTGTGAGCAGCCACTAAATCACAGTTTAAAAGATACATTCATGTGTAGTCTGTCCCTCTGCAGGTGCCAGTTCCCAGATTTGCTGTTGGCATCGTGATTGGCAGGAATGGAGAAATGATCAAGAAGATCCAGAATGACGCTGGAGTCCGAATCCAGTTTAAAGCAGGTCTGTTTACACTAGTAAATCCAGATAATGGAGTCTGCTTACAACACTATAATCCTGCACAAACTAGTCTGTTTAGACCGAGATAAAACTAGTTCTTCTACAACAACTAATCCAAATTAAAGTGGTCCATTTACACCATCTTAATCTATTTCAAAACTCTAACCGTGACCAGATTTAATAGTCTGTTTACACCAGTAATACAATGTACAACTGGTCTGTTTACATCAGTGTAATCCACATTGAAGTAGGTCTGTTTACACCAGTACAATTAGATACATTTTAAACTGGATTGCACTGGTGGAAGTCACTTTAGAATATGTCTGATAAACCATTTCGTTGTTATAATTCATGATGATATAAAGCATTTTGCATTCTGTTTACACTGGTGTAATTCAGATTAAAGCAGGTCTGTGTGACAAAAACATCGACTCTTTGTTTATGTAATTATAAAGAAGTTACAGGGAGGATTTGTGTATTTAGACCAATATAATTCAATATAACCACCATAAAGGGTGTTGACCTCTGACCTCTCCGTGTCCCCTCCAGATGATGGCATCAGTCCGGAGCGTGTTGCCATGGTGATGGGTCAGCCAGACCGCTGCCAGCATGCTGTCCACCTCATCAATGAGCTCATCCAGACCGCACAGGTAACACACACACACACACACACACACAGGTAGGGTTTAGGAGTTTACACTGAGCACGCTCCTCATTTTTATCTGTGTGTGTGTGTGTTTTTGTAGGAGCGTGACGGTTTTGGCTCGGCCCTGCGGGGCGGGAGAGTCAGAGGTCGCGGTGACTGGACCATGGGCTCCCCTGGTCCCCTACAGGAAGTGACCTACACCATCCCTGCTGACAAGTGTGGCCTGGTCATCGGCAAAGGTAGGAGAAGAAATCTGTCACATTTCACCCTGATTAGAAACCCTCTGAGGAAAGCATTCGCCGTGTTGTGGTTGCTGACGTGGTTGTGTTCGGGAATGTTCAGCTGTGCTACCACCTGTGACAGCAGCCCGGTAAAACCTCTGTGACAAGAGGGTTCATCGTGTTGTGAGCATGACGGCTAAAACCCACCAAGAGCATCGGTGTAGAGCAGCTCTGGCAGGCTGAAGTAAAGAAATGCGTTATAGTAAAGTAAATAAAAGCAGCAGAGTAAAGAAGGGACAGGATTCAATGTTAGGGTTTGTTTACACTCACCAAGTTAAGTGGGTCCGAAATCGACTCTCCCAAAATCAGCTCTTACTTGTCCCCATAAAAACTGTTTTATTTATTAGCGGTTATCAAATAACAACAAAGTTAAATGTCATGTTTCATCTTTATTTACTTAAACCAAGCAGTTGTTGGAGTGTGAACCAGACTTTTCTGCCCCCACAAGCAAACACAAGAAAAAAATTTATTAAAAAATAGAAAAAAAACATATTTCACTGTAGATAAACAAAAACTATAAATCAATTTTATTAACTATCTCAGATTTCTGGTTCAGGGCGATCCCCCCGCTGAGCTCCCCCAGTTTGTACATGAACGTCACTGCAGAGAGTTTATTCTTCAGACAGGTGAAATATCAACATGTGCTAATAAAAGTGAGGAGTTCGTCTCCAAAAAGGCTTTTTGCTCCTCAGTTGGCTGAAGGGTTTCAGTTTTGCAGCGTCTCAACCTTAAGCAGCTGTCGGCTGGACAGTTTGAAGTCTGTGACGACTAAAAGGAGCAGCGGGACTCGTTTATTCCAACATCTCAAACAAAAACGTGCAGCTGAGTAGGAGGAGTGTTTCACATGTAACATTAGCAAAATAATTTCATGTAGTTAAAAAAGAATTACAATTATAAAGAAATATAAATTGGGCGTGGTGATTTACTCTCCTCAGGCAAGCAGGCAAACCTTGTTGTTGAGCCATGACGGATCTGATCAGCGATCCATTAAAATCTACTGCGATTGTTTGTCTCGACCTGCAAACTTTTGTAATAGCATAGACATTTTAGAAGTTTACAGGGTCCACAGGTCATGGAATTAAGAAAAGTCTATTACAGACAAGTCACGGAAAATAATGGATTTTTTTTATGAGTCGTCTTAAAAAATGTTTTAAATAATTTTTCGCCAAACCAGTATTTTCTGTAATGATGGTACATTTTTCTTATTCATGTTGTTTCCGGTTGGTTTTGGTTGTTGGATATGGTTACAATTTTAGAGCCTGTTTCTTCCCCAGCTTTGGGTACAAAGTGGGCATCACAGTATACGACAGAAATGCTGAGAGTCTGAGATCCTTCATCTAAAGTATATTTATAATCTGCTTTATACTCTCTAGGTCATGGAAGCGTCAGGGAATTTTACATTTGACTGTGTGAACAGTATATTTCCACTCTGTTACTGGCTGTACATGAGTATTAATGCTAAGTTGCACTAAACACCAGGTAAAACTGAGGATTTAATATTTTTATTTGGTCTTAATTCAGACTCTGCTGCCTGTAAACTGCTGAGAAATTCCTTGGAGCCGAAGCCTTAAAAAAAAAAAAAATCCCATGACAAGGAACAACGAACGCGAAAGATTCAGGACGAGAGCTCCATCAGCGCCATTCACTCTCTTTAAAAACCCTTTTAAAAAACATCAACCATTCAGCAGCCGGTGTGTGTGTGATGGAGGTCAAGAGGGTCGAGCAGCAGCTTCCAAAGTAAAAGCAACAGAAAAAAGAAATGTCAAGCACCCAATGTTTAGACACCATATGGTCTGTTTATGTGTGTGTGTGTGTGTGTGTGTGTGTGTGTGTGTGTGTGCAGACAGTAGGACATTCATCAGCATTGTCCAATAGAAAGTCCTGACAAACAATAGACCACCAGACACACACACACACACACACACTAAAGCCTGTTCACAGTACGTCCAAAGTGTCGTTAAACTAAGTGATTTTTAATTTGATGACATCAAAGTAAGAAAAAATAAAGATTAGATGACAAGTATTTGATTTAGTGCTAAAAGTTAGAATTGGTCTATTAACCACTAACCTGTGGAGTAATTTGGCTTTGCCAGCTAATTATTTAGACCATATCAGAAATAAAGATGAAAAGAGATTCACTTTACATTTTACAGAAGAAAAGATATGAAGATATTGATAATATAAATTATTAGATTAAATTATTATTGATCCTCAGAGGTGAAATTCAGGTGAAGGACAGAAATGAGTACAAATAACTAGAGAAATTTAAAATAGAAATATATTACAAGTAAATAAAATAAGAATAGAAATAAGATACAAGAGCTATTACAGTGAAAAGTACAAGGCAAGCAGTACACAAATATATACACAGTACTGACCAGTGTTATAATACTAATACTGCAGTACTGTAGGGACCATCTGCTAAATCGGCAGAATATAGAATATGATTAAGTAATTATACTTGGTTTTTGTTTGTATTAATATAGTATATAAAGTAATCAAACCAATATAACATAAGAAAGTGCAGTATAATAGTATAGAATTTAAAGTGAAATTTAGTATCAATGGAGTATAATGAATATAGTATAATATATAACAAATTGTAATAAACATCATAATCCAAATCCAAACTATTAGAAAGTTTTCATCAATAAATTGACTAATAAGTGATAAGAATTGATAATTGACTAGTAATTAGAATAAAACAGTATCGCAACAAAGAAAAATAAATAAATTTGGTAAAAACAAAACAAGTCATGTTACAGTTCAGATGAAAATCAAACAAAACCTGGTGGGATTTAAATAAGACTTGAATAAAAAATAGAATAAATGTCAGATGTAGTCGGAACAATATGGAGATTTATTCAGAGGGTGAGAACATTCAGACTCGCTCTCCCCCATTTCACCTCATAAAAGCTCTCTAAATGCTCTCTTCATTTGGTTTACAAAGAGTTAATGACCTCAGGATATTCTGCTGACCTGCAGGAGGAGGAGGAGGAGGATGAAGAGGGAGGAGGGTGGTTGTACTGCTCACAGACTCGGTGGTTCAAACCACCGACTGAATCAATTCATATAATTGTTTTCTTCAGAGAAAAAGAAAGGACCGGAGCACACAGACTGATTTACAGCCTACAGCTACAGAAGCAGTCAGTGTATATACGTCTGTGCATGTGGGGTTCATCTGTCGGATGTCCAGGTGCATCGTGGGTAATATAAGCGACACGTTTTGACAAGGAAGACAAGCGATGAAGTCTCTGGTTCTGTGTGTGATGATACATCTGTGGAGGACTCTTGTTTGGTTATTTGTTTCTCTAATAATGACGCAGTGACTAACGGGAATTAAGTTAAGTAAAGTTCTTCAGAAACATTTTATCAACATGTGGAAGATCGATCGCTGTGAAAGCAGCAGGTTAGCAGAGCGGCAGTATCGGCGCTTCACAGGATGCATTCAGGCAAAGCTTGGCGCGTTAGTCGGTGTTGCGTGATGTTCGGCACAGACTGAGTGTTTATGGATGAGAGGAAATAAATCCCTTTTTCACTCTAGTGTAGCAGCACACACATTCATCAAATAAAACAAGTGTAATTTGTAAAATACTGAGTGTGTTATCAATACTTAGTCGTACGACAGACTCATTGTTATAAACTGAAAGTGGCTTCGTAGAGCAGCAGAGTGGCAGGAGTCTGACCGTCAAGATGATGATTTTTTTGTTTTGCAGTATTTTGGATTTTAGATGTTGGAGTTTAAAGGAAGAGCTCCACAGATGTTGAGCCTTATTGATTCCTGTCTATTCAGTGTAATCGATTGGCAAAAGTTTAACGAGTGGGAACATTTCCTCACTCCAGTACTGAGTGGAGGTCACTCCTGCTGTGAGCTCAACACGCAGTCACTGTGGCTATGGAAGAAAATATAATAACGCTTCACACAAAGTGGTCAACATGTCTGTCTGTCTGTCTGTAGGCGGAGAAACCATTAAGAGTATTAACCAGCAGTCTGGAGCTCACGTGGAGCTGCAGAGGAACCCTCCACCCTCCACCGACCCCAACACCAGGGTCTTCACCATCAGAGGCACCGCCCAGCAGATGGACCTGGCCCGCCAGCTCATAGACGACAAGATCGGGGTAAACAAAACAAACGCACCTCAAGGCTGTAACACTACTCACCAAACAGGCCTGAGGGCTGAGTCCCTAATCAAACACACCTCTTTACCAGGGTTTAACTCATTACACCTGCCAGATGTTAGTCCAGGCTGATTGTCAATGAGTCTGGATTAAGTTTATAACCTGATCTTTGTTTAATTTCAACAGTTTGATTTTCTGCGTTCCATAAAAGCTCAACTTAATACATGACAGCCACAAGATCTGCTTAATGTCAAGTTTTATTTCATAAACAGTCTGAATCTTATTATCAAGGTTGATCTTCATTGTCTTTCAAGAGAGAAATCAGTCGTGGATTGAAGGAATTATTGCACAAGAGACAAGGATGCCTAATAATTTGATTAAAAACACACAAAAGGGTAGTTCAGCGCTGGTTTTTGATCACCAAACTCAACTCAAAAGTCATGCTATTTAAGAGACTCATTTATTGACCAAAACACACCCAGAAAAAATGACAGATTTACAGGCTTTGTACTGTGATATAGTGATAGGAACAAGTAGGCAGATTTAAGGTGGACTTAGTTAAATGTTAGGCTTAAATGCGGTGAAACAAGACACCGTAACCAGAATAAATTCTGCTTTTTTCTCCCCTCTCTGCTTCAGGGTTCAGGTATTATGAGTAATGGAGGATTTGGCTTCAGTCCCTTCACCCAGGGCCCGGCTACACACCAGAAGTAAGACCCTCACACACACTTTTTGATATTGGTTTTTAATCTGAGGCTGTTGTGTGAATGACAGCACAGTTTTTATAACAAGAAAAAAGCCTGTCAGTGTCAAAAACAAACACCATTAGTGGACAAACTTTGACAGGCTCGGTTGCCCTAAACGATTACACTGCAGCCAGTTCAGCCAGTTTAGCCCGCTCTGCCGGCTGAGGCAACCTGCTGGACCAGTTCCAAAACCTTTTGTACCCAGCAGTCATTTCCACCCAGTTGTCCGTTTAAGCATAATGAATGTTTGTGTGTGTGTAGATATTCTGTACATTTAAAGCTGGTGTGTGTTTGAGTGCCTGTACACTGCGGAGTGTGTTTTATTGAGTTGTGTGTGTGTGTGTTATGTGTGTAGCTGTGGCAGTGGTCAGACCTTCCTGGCTGGCGTTTGGGGAAACACCTACCAGACCAGCTGGCAGAACCCTGGACAACAAGACCCTGGTAAAACACACACACACACACACACACACAGTGGTCCTTTCTATAGTTGTGAGTACACTCATTGACATAATGCATTTCTCAGCCCCTTGCCCTAACCTTCACCTCATTCTAACCATAACCATAAAACCTTGACATGGTCCTTTGAAGTTGTGAGGACCAGGCAAAATGTCCTCACAAGGATGGTCTAACACAAAAAAACATGCGCGCGCACACACACACTGTACATGATCACTACGAGCAGGTATTGATGCAGGTTCTGCACATTTCTTAGAGCTGAGGGGGGCCGACAGTATGTCAGAATCAGGTTTACTGCCGAGTTGGTTTTCCTGGTTTCACCTGGTAGTTTGGTGCAAAACAAGAAAAATAAATAAGTGCTGCAAAACGATCAATAAATGTAAAAAAGAACTCTATAATGAGAATCTGTCTTAGTACACATGAGGTTACAGTGGAGGTACATGCATAAACACAATCGGACACTCATACACAAACACACACACACACACACACTGGGTTTTGAGTCCAGTAGTTAAGACTCTCTTTGTGTGTGTGTGTGTGTGTGTGTGTGTGTCTGTGTGTGTGTGTAGGTCACAGTATGGCTCAGACAGGACAGATGGACTACTCTAAAGCATGGGAGCAGTACTATAAGAAGCTAGGCAAGTCCACACACACACCAACATAGACACAACCACCCAAAAACACACAGGTTATAAAATCAGTATTGTCATATTAGAGCAGGCGACCGCCGGCTGAAGCGATCTGCTGGTCCAATTTAAAATGTTTTGAATCCATCAGTCGTTTCAAATCTAAAATATAAAAAAAAAATAGGCCCCCAGTTTGAAAATACTAAAATTTTACTTTAAGTTTTGTACACAAAACATGAATAGTTTCTAAAATATGTTTCATTATAAAAAAACGACCCAACACTTCACGTCTAAAATTCACGCTGCGTTGTGTCTGAACACAGTCGTCCTACCAGGCCCCCCCCCCCCTCCAAAAAAAAATATGAACCAATATGCAGCAAATTTTTGTGATTTCTGGTTGATCTTAGTGACGATGCAGCAAGTTCGGCATGAACGCTGTCAGACTCACTGACTGGTTTTCTGTATTTGTAGGTCAGCAGAACCAGCCTCAGAGCTTGATGACAGACTACAGTAAGGCCTGGGAGGACTACTACAAGAAACAGAGTACGACGTCTGTCTGACTGTCTGTCTGTCTGCGCTTCCTGTAACAAAACAGAGCAAATGATAAAAAAAAATTAGAGTTAAACACAGAGAATTCGGTTATTAGCCATTGAACAACCAAGGGAGTAGATTTGTTGTGTTAACCAAGCTTTTGTAATCCATTTAGTGTATATAAATTAGTCTTAATGGTGGTTTTTATTGAGTTTCAGCTCATTGTTTAGCTGTCTGGACCAGAACTTTAGTCTTTAGTCTCACGGCGTCATTCTCAGAGAAAAAGCTGTAAAAGTCCCACTGTACCTGCTCACAGACATGGTTAAGCCCCTTTTCCACCACATGGTACCAACTCAAGTCAACTCAACTCTGCTCGCTTGATCTGGTTTTCCATCTGAAAAAGTAGTAGCCGATACCCGGTACCTGTTTTGGTATCACCTTTGTCGATGTGTCAAGCTACCTGAACCGATAATAAAAAGTGATGCTGGAGGCCACTGATTGATCAGAGACAATCGTCACTAGAAGTGTCACTAAAGTGATGCTGAAAATAGCCAAGTTACCATCAATAGAGGCCACAAAGTGCAGACGTATCAAGAACACAACATCTTGGATCTCCTCTGTTAATAAGACTAGCGTAGCTGCTGTAAGGATTGGGGAAGAGCATAAGGTGTGTGTGTGGTTGAGCGAGTGAAAGAAAGTGAGCTGCTAGAATGCCTGTGGGTGGAGGGAAATGTTAGTCGTCACTTTTAGGAGTAGTCGTTCTCTGCAAGTACAGTCGAGCTGGTCCTCACTACGTGGTGAAAACACATCGATGGAGACTAGCTGGTAAACGTAGCGGAGCATTCAGCAGCTAAAGAGCCAGAGATTTCTCTCAGGAGGTGGTGGAGACCAAAAACGGAGCTAAAAGAGAGCGAATACTGAACTTAACACGACTCCAACTGAGTGATCGTGTTTTATATCTGTTGGATGTGGAAATGAGCAACTGTCTGCAATCACAGGCACCATGAGAAAGGTGTCAGCGTTCACAATTGGTTTCTGCAGTTATTGCAGAGTGAAGCTCCAAACTTCTAAAAACACCAACAGAGATGTCGACATGTCCTCATGTTCTCCTGTGTGTGTGTGTGTGTGTGTGTGTGTGTGTGTGTTTAGGTCAGTCGTCTCAGCAGAGTTCGGTGCCAGACTACACTGCAGCGTTAGCAGAATACTACAGACAGCAGCCCTACCTGTGGAACCCCGCCCAGATACAGGTAACACACAGGAAGCTGATCTGAAACCACCGCCAGCTCACCTGTACCTCGTCTGTTACTGGTTCTGGTTTGTAGTTTACATGGGAAAGTGGTGGGACGCCAAGGTGGTTCACCTGGTAGAGCATGTGCCATGACGGCCGGGAACACACAGCCTGCCTCACCTCTGTTTGGCAGCTACCGCGCTAATCTTTCCACACTGAGTTCGTCTTTGATAATCAAATGTTTCACTCCATTTCATTATAAGTGTCACGTAAATAGATAATAATAATAACAACAAATGAAGGGATTCTGTCCACAGAAACGCTACATGGCTTTACTTTGAAAGGGAAAGTGTTTCAGAAATACATAAAGTTATACTCTTGCTGATTTGGACCGCACGTGTCGCAGAAAAAAACAGGCGAGACTCCAAATCTCTAGATAACTAGTTAACTCTAGTTAACAGGGACGCAGGTGGGCACTGTGTCCCCGGCGTAAGGCTTTGTCTTAACCGCAGCAGCCCAGGTTTGAGTCCAGCCTGCGGCCATTTGCTGCTTTCTTCTCTTAAACCTGCCCGATTTGATAAAGTATAAAAAATAATTTGACTTCCTGCCGGTCGAGGAGCCGCTGGTGAGGAATTTAAACCTCAGTACAAACCCGTAAACGACCCTGAACAATGACGTGATTTCCTGTCTCTTTAGGATCACTAGAGGCTCCTCCCTCACCGGTGAAGGCCTCGGATGGTCGTCGACGGCAACCGAATCGGGGTTTCCTAGCAACGCTCTGCCGCTTCCTCCTTCCTTTTGTAGAGAAAAACTAAGGATTAACTGAAAAATCACGAACTCTTTTCTTTCTGTTTTTTAACCTTACAAAGTTGATATTTTGTCGGGCAGATTTTTTTGGACTAGCCTCTGGTCTCCTCACAGTGTAGACCTGGTTTTTCTTTTTGTTTTGTTTTTTATCAAACTTGAACTTAAAGATGTATCAGTGTGGCTTTGAACAAAAAAAAAAATCCAGTATAATCTATATTTTGTCTAGTTTTATTTTCCAATAAGAAAACGGTATAAGGCTTAGCAGTCTTGAGTAAGAAAATCAGATATTATTATTATTATTATTTTGTTTATGATAATGTTTTAAAGCATGCGTCAGATTGTGTGTGTTGACTCTCAGTTATTTTTTTTTTTTATTTTGGCATAGAAATATTTTAATAGCGTCAGATGGAAATTTAATGTTTTACCGTCAGAGACAAAACTGTTTTTTGTACTAAATTTGTGCTCGCTGGGTCTGTTTGTTCTTGATCTAATTTTACCTGTTTAGTCGCCATCTTGGAGGTGCAATGACGCGTTTGTTTTCTTTTGGTTTGATGATAGTTCTTATTCCTGTATCTCTATAGTGATTCTTTAGTTTTTATGATGTAATGATGAATAAATGACGATTTATATTGCGTTGTCTAAAGCCAGATCTCTCTGTGGTCAAACACTTTGTGTCCTCCACAGGATTTAACCTCCAGCCGACACCATGTCTCCCCGCCTCAACTTTCATTACAAAAAGGGGGGAAAATTACTATTTTCTTACAGAGTGAAACTTTATTATTGTTGTTGTAACTTAGTTCTGCATTTCTACTTTGCCGATTTGTTTGTAGAGGAAGTGTTAGGAGCTGAACAATGAAGTTATCGGTTCTATTAGCGATGTATTGGCTAAACAAGCGCGTTAGCTAAACGTTTGTTAGCAAAAAGATGTGTGTTACCTCAACAGTGTGTTAGCCGAGCGAATGTTTGTGAGCTGTGTGGTGTGTGTGTGTGTGTTATCTTACTGTTAGCTGAATGAATGATGGTTGAACTGTTTGTTAGCTGTGTATTATTAGCTGAATGTACAAGTTAACTGAAAGAGGTCTCTTAGTGAAAAGATGCGTTGTTTGAACAATATGTGTGTTAGCTAAGCGGTGTGAGCATTTAAAGTTAGTTTTTACTGAACATGTGCGTTGCTAATTTTTGTTTGGTGAAGGTCGGAGATATTTTGCATTTCCAAAAATTACATAACTGTCAGCAAACCAGTGATAAAATAGCTCCAAAGAATCTTCACTTTCAGTAACTTAAATAAAGCCCAATATAAACACTAATATGATCTCTTACGTAAATTCTAGAGAAGCTATGCACTGTTTGCGTCCAATTTAATTGCTAACAAACTTCCATAACCATGTAAAACAATTAAGAAATAGCTCATTTAGGCTCATTATCCATTTATCTGATATAACTACATGGCTGGAAAAAGGGTTAACGTCTTTGAATAATGTGTCAGCATTCCCAGATTCTCCAAAAAAAGCTGTAGCATTAGCTGAACGTCTGTTAGCCGAATGTCCGTTAGCTAAACGGCGTACGCAGACAGTATGAATAGGTTAGCTTAACTGTGTACATTTGTTAAACTGTGCGTGTGTTGTAGCTCAATGGTGCTGAATGTGCGTTAGCGAAATAGTTTATATTCATTAGCTAAACTGTGTGTTGCATGACTTTTGGCTAAACTTGTGCGGCGTGTGTTTGCTGTATGTTGTGTGTCTGTTGAGGCTGGATAATGCTTCGCGAACACGCACGGCTGCTTGTGCGGCCGTTGTAAAAACTCAAATGTGAAAGTTTTTTTTTTTTTTTCCTTTTTCGAGCCCACCTCCCAACAGGGTTTTGGATCCAAAACTTGGATTGTTTAGTGCACGTTGTTTTAGATTTGGAAGACGTAACACCCTCCTTCTCTCAAATTCAGAAACACTTGTGTATCGTTGCAGAAGTGTAAATCCAGTCTTTGCTGTGTGTCTGTCAGCATTGTGTGTTGTCCGTCTGGTGTGTACTTCGTGTTAGCTGAACATTGTGCGTGTCGGACCACAGAGAGGTTTGTCTTGTGTTGAGGGAGATCTGGCTGTTGTTGAGTTGAATATTGAATCAGTGGTTCTGCTTCTTGTATGTGTGACGATGATTATGACGATAATAATAATGACGACGATAATAATGAGTTCTCCTGTACAGGGGTCTATTTAAATCTGTTCATCCAGTTATGAATATTCAGTTTGTCAATAAGATAATATGGTTTGTGTAAATTTCCACTCTCTGGCGGGTGCTCTCCAGTTAAAAATGTACTTTGTTATCCTGTTAAAAATGATTGTTTAATTCACATGTTGTGTCTAACCGATTTGCAAAGTGAAGCTGAGTATGTGTTATATTCTCAAGACTGCTAGGCTAACTGTCTCTATCTCTTCTCCTTGTCTTTCTGTCTCTGTCTGTCTGGATGCCGCCACGTTAAAAAGTGTGCAGGATTTGTCATTTTTCAACACGTCTGTAATCGGACCATGAGAAATACAGCTGAGCGTTATCGTCACTGGCGTGTTGAGCAGTCCTGCAGCTTGTTAGCATGGCGGCTCCGAGGCGGGGAGAGCTGTAGTGAGGGGGTTTTACTCCCTGAAAATTATTAAAAACACCGAAGTGGACGGTGGTGTGGTGTCCAGCCCAGTTCGAGGCTCGGTGTTGGCTGCTGGAACCTGCGCTGGGTCTAAACCGGCAGCTAAGTGGTCAACAGGGTCACGCCGAGCCTCCAAACGTCCCAGAACCTGGACTGGACACAACGTCGAACCGTCCACTCCGGTTTAGATCTTCCTAGTCCTGACCCCTCGTCCTGAAGGGGTGACGGGGAGCTTTTTGGTTTCATGGTTTCTGTTGTTTTTCTAATGGACAGACGTCCTAACTGTAACCTGCAGATTTTTCTATTAGATTCTATTGACAGATAGAGTTGTGTATGAACCCGAGCCACGAGACTGTCGGTGGCCGAGGAAGAGGAAGATGGATGATGATGATGATTAACATGAGGGCTAATAAACAGGCTCATTCTTTCTGACTCACTGTGTTTTTATCTGCTGATACAGAATCTGTTTAACTAAAAGTCTGTGCTGCACGAATGCAAGAAAAATGTGAGTGAACTACATTGAATTTATGGGAAAAGTTGTCAAAAAGTCCTGGAACTGACGTGATGTCCTAAATGAGTTGTTATGATCAGGTTTGAACTTTCAGAGGGGTCACATGACAACAAAAAGCTGAAATCTCACAAATCATGTTTAAATATTTGAAGAAAAGTCAGAGGTTACACTTGTTTTTTTATAACAACCTTTTAAACCAGACCCCATTCAAAAAACGGTAATTTTACCTTGCAGAACATGGTAGTTGCTGGTCTTGCGCTGCCATGATCAGTTGATTTTGCTTGTTCTATTCAGTGTTACATAAATGCTATGTTGGATCGACACGAACCCTCGAAAAGTCCCACAGTAACACAAACACACGAACTGGTCCAGTCAGCAGTAGACAAGCGGCTCCCTCTGTTCTGCCAGATAAAATCACTGTTTTTGTCAATGGAGACTGGTAGTTTTTAAGAGAGGGGGAGATATTACAGCTTTTTGTGGTTAAACAAAAAGGATCTTCCAGGTCTCTCTCTGTAGGGATCCTTTCTTTAATGTTGTCAAACACTTAGAATAACAATCTGAGCCTGTCAGTGGCAAAAACAAGCACTTTTAGTGGACGTGCTAAGTTGCCCCAAAGGGTTACATTGCAGCCCGTTTCATGGCTGCCGGCAACTGGTTCCAACCAAGAAACAGTCCGACACAATATCCCTCCAGAAAACGTTATTTTACAGGTCGAACAAACAAGATATAACCTGTGAATCAGGGAGCAGGCTCGCTGTTTCCCTCTGGTTCCACTCTTTATGCTAAGCTAAGCTAAGCTAACCAGCTGCTGTCAGTTAACTGCCCACCAGAAAACACACTGAAAGCAAATGAATGCATTTTTAAACATGAAGTCAGATTTAAAGATCAGGATGTCTTGAGCCAGTTTTCTTGAACATTTTTTTATTACTTCAGACTAACTCAGTCCAACTTTGGTGAACTTTGAATTTATGCCATTGACCAATAACAAGCCGTCATGACAGAGATGATCTTTGAGCGAACAGAGAATATATCCTTAGCTTTATTGAAGCTCCTCCATCAGAGTGTACACTGCCCACCACAGACTGTGTGTGTGTGTGTGTGTGTGTGTGTGTGTGTGTGTGTGTGTGTGTGTGTGTGTGTGTGTGTGTGTGTGTGTGTGTGTGTGTGTGTGTGTGTGTGTGTGTGTGTGTGTGTGTGTAGGCTGACTCAGGGGTCAGTGTGTCTGAGCTGCCGTCACAGCATCTCTTCATGTCATGACATGAAAAGTGGGATTTATCATTTATTCATGTTCCCAGAGCGGAGACAGATGGTCTGACTGATGATGTGATGTCATCTGTCATTAAGGCATTACTGTAATCACACACACACACACACACACACACACACACTGACTGACCGACCTCCGGGGATCAATGAAACAGCACTGAGGGATGAAGAACAGACAGAGAGGAAGACGAGCTGCAGGATTTCTGTGACTTCAGGTGTTCAGGTGACTCACATGAATCCATCAGATTTGATATTCAGTTCTACATCTGATGAAATCTCCTCTTCCTCCTCCTCTTCCTCTCTGAGAGTTCGATCTTCAGGTCGAGTCACAGTTGCACATTCACAGCTGACCAGAACAGCCTCAGGTGCATCATGAGCCCCTGTGGATAAACCGAGGGGATAAGAACTCACCTAAAATGTATCATGGCAGTTTCTGTTCTGTGACTCTTCACCGTGAACATTCCCCCAGTTCTCCAGACGACTTTTGAGCCGTTCAACTGTTCCACAATTTCATATCACGTAAACTGACTTGTTAACATTTGAGGAAGTGAATCAGTGTTACCCCACCGGGTGCTCAGGACTCCTCTCCTCCATCACCAACTCAAACAGGGACTTGTAACATCTTCCCAAGTTTCTAGTGGCAGCTGAGACTGTATTTATATTCTGCAGGTGGATTAAATCTATCAGACGAGACAGTTATTGTTAAAGAAATGCATGCAGGGCTTTTATTTTGACAAAATGGAGAGATTGGAATTAAAGGAGATGAAGAGGATAGAGACGGAGAGGAAGAGGGACTTTTATTGTGGAAGACAATGGAGAGGAGGAATAAGATGGAGGGATGAAGAACGAGATAATGACTGATGGAGAAATCAGACAGGAAATAAGAGCTGTCGACACCACTGTTACTGGCAGTGTGTGTGTGTGTGTGTGTGTGTGTGTGTGTGTGTGTGTGTGTGTGTGTGTGTGTGTGTGTGTGTGTGTGTGTGTGTGTGTGTGTGTGTGTGTTGCGGTCTCGAGTGTTAGTGGTCATAAAGTACAGGAAGGAGCTCGGTAAGTACAGATGAACTCTGTGTGTGTGTGTGTTTCAGACCTGATTAAAGATTAAAGTGATGGTGATCTGGATCAGGTCCAAATGTTTCCCATGATGCTCTGGGACCAACAGAAGCAATAAAATGTCCGTCTCAATTAACCGCACCAAATGGCCAAAAGTATGTGGGCTCAGTCTAACATGTGAACGTGACACGTGTGTTCGCTAACGTGCTGCTCTGACGTCCTTCCAACTGTTTGTTATCTTAAGAAAAAACATTTTCTCAACCAACAAAGTAACATTTAAATCTTTTTGTTCGTTTTTGAAAAATCCAAAATCACCAATTTTTGTGTTTTTCACTGGACAGTAAAGAAGAGGTTTCAAGTTGAAAATCTGTTTAATCAGGAAACTAAATTTGCTGTGGATATTCCTGCTCCTCAGAGGAAGAACCATTTCATGAGGGTGGAAAAAATATTTCATTTACTGTTTGCCAAAGAGGTTTTGGAAATGTATTCATACACAGGACGTGATGTCAGAGAGCGAGTTCACATCCTGTCATGTTTCAGCTAGTAGAAGCAGCTCGTCCTCGTGCTGACAACGACCACCGTGACCTCTAGTGGGCGTAGTAACTGGAGCGGGAGCACAGGAGGAGGTCAGGTGATGTTGCACAAAGAGCAACAAAGTCCTCATTGGAAAGACGCCAAGCCAAAGATGTTCTAAAACATCATTCATCAGGATTCATGAACCTGAAACCGATGAAATGTGTGCAAGCCGATATCTATCAGCCACCGGTCAACGTTCAACCATAACCAGCTACGTTCCACCAACCAGCAGCCACCAGCCATTAGCCACCAGCTACTGGTGACCAGCCGATAATCAGCACTCACCACTATCGGGCCAAAGGTCTTGAACCACTAGTCATCAGCACATTACCTATATATCAATCAATCAATCAATCAATCAGTCCTTTAATACAACATTGGATCTGTAACACCAGCCACTGTACCAGCATAACCAGCATAACTAGTCTAACCAGTCTAACCAGTATAACCAGTATAACCAGTGGGTGTTTTGTTTGTAAAACATATAAGATTTGCTTTGACTGGTTTCTGTTTCTTTAATTGTTTGTTATTCATCATTCAAAAACATTTCCGGCTCCTCAGATGTGACGATTTGCTGCTTTTCCTTTTAATTATTTTGATAATTTTAAATTTGTTTTTTTTTTAATAAAGTTGAGTTTTGGACTGTTGGTTGGACAAAACGACTCATTGTGACGACGGTTCTCACCAAGCAAATAATAAATAGTTCAAAATCAGCTCCACGTGAACCATAATAATAATCTAATGATAGAACATATGACAGTACAACAGTCAGAGGGGACTCTTTAGTATTTTCCTGACTAGACTCACATACTTTTACTTAAGTAACATTTTCAGTGTGGTATTTCTACAGTGTGGTATTAGTACGTCTACTTCAGTAAAGGCTCTGAGTGGTTTTCTCCACCTCTGGATGTTCCTGCTCAGCATCTCTCACCTCAGACATTTAATCAGTCAAAGTCAGATAGATAAAGAGGATGTTTGTTGGGTCTCAAACTCATGAAATAAACATTTTATCTGGTTCTCTGCAAAGAAACTGTAGAAATAGAGAAACCAACAACTGATTTATTGTCTAGAGAATATTTGGTGATATTTATCCGGATTGGCTCACTGACATCACATCATTATAAGAATCTAAAGTTTAAATTACAGTCATATATTCTCTGTAAAATATAAAGGACTGTCTGCACACTTATAATTTAACTTGTAATTTCTACATAATTCACACATTATTCTCATCATCCTGTGAATAAACTGCCCTCAAATAAATATGAATCCTCTGTTTTAATCCTTTAACACGTTTGGTCCTGCAGCTTTTCACACGCTGGAGATATCTGAGGTAAAGATTAATAAATAAAGGTGATAAATAAAACATGTCTTCCCGGCAGGCGAGCCTGCATCCTGTGTTTTTAGACTAATTGAAACAGATTATGAGGATGATGGAGATGAAGAGCGGTGAGAAAACGGAGACAAGCTGCTGAAAAAACAACGACACAGAAGCCCTGAACAAGAAGGGCGAAGAAGGAGCGTTTGATTTTGATTCCCGAGCAGCTGACAGCTTTTCTCCCCTCAGCCTGCTGATGATTATTAAAAGGCTTTTTAAAGGAGGATTATTAGCGGCGCACATGCTGCGTCTGTCCGGCCCGCATGAATACTAATGAGGCCGCAGCGCAGCGCTTAATCACGTTAGCGGAACAATATTAGTGCGCCATTTGGGCTCATTCCCACCACCTCCACCTCCTCACTTCTTTTTCTTCTCCATTCACCTCCTGTCCATCCGCAGCTCGTCCGCTGGACTCTTTCTCCTCTCCTCTCCTCTCCTCTCTCCTCTCCTCTCCTCCTGTTGTCCTCTTGTCTTTACGCGTGCCAGTCACCTGCCGCTCCCTCCGCCTCCTGACTTCCCGTCGTCTTTTCGGGACTAAAGTGGTTTCTTATTGGCTGTATAGAGCGAGTATAAAGGCGGAGAGGACACCGGGACACACTCACTGAGGGCTTTTTGTTGTAAAAAGCCCATTAAAGCGTGTCCTCCTTCAATAAAGACGCGGCTCTCCATTAATAAACTCCCGCTCTGCCCGCGTGCGTGGCGGCTGCAGCCAAACTCTCCTCCGCTCCTCAAAAAGAAAGAAAGAGACAGAAAAAAAGAGAAAATCCAGCGTTCATTGAGTCAAATCAATTGAAAAACATTTGCAAATCTGCCATTATTCCCGGATTTTCTCTCTTTTCTTCTCTTCTGTCTCTCGAGACAAAAGCGCGCAGCCTCCGTGTTTGGCACGGATCCGTTACGCACGGAGCTCCGGGGAGCCCGGCGGGGGAGAGCCGGGGGTGAAGCCGCTGGAGGAGAGTGGAGAGCCGGCTGGAGGACTCACCGAGCCGCCTGAAGCTTCTGAAGCCGGCAGAGGTGAAGGGGAAGCCGGTGGAGGGGGAAAAAAACTGTAGATGATTAAATAAAACACACGATGATTAAATTCATCCCCAAAAATACATGAAACATGGCAATATACATATATATATATATATATATATATATATATATATATATATATGTGTGTGTGTGTGTGTGTGTGTGTGTGTGTATTCTTATATTCTTTATAATAACGCTGGTGTATTTCATATTAAATGACCTAGAGGCTTATTTATTAGAAAGAGAAGAGAAAAAATGATTAAAACATAATTTCCTCTTCCTCAAACACGCACATAAACACATCTTATATTCCAACAGTGTCTGCAGTGTCTTTCTGTCTGTTTTTCTGATAATTACCATCATCATGAATCCAGAAACATCAACAGGTTGAATCATTTCAGAAGAAATTAGAGGAATCTGCTCTTAAAATCCCAAATCACAGAAACTAATCAGCTTTAAGCATCGATCATGTCTCATTTATCGAAGATTTCACCTGTTTCAGGATCCTTAAAATCCATTTTTAACACACAGAAACTCACTCAGTCACATCTGGACTGAACTTTATATGAGTTTCTGTTTTTTAATCTGTTTTTTTTCTTCATCGAGTCCAGTTTTTTTTTTCTTCATCTTGTGCGCAAAACATTTTGCATGAAACCAAATTAAATTCATTCTGATGTTTCAACCGAAAGACTGACGACAATAGGAGTGTGTGTGTGTGTGTGTGTGTGTGTGTGTGTGTGTCGCGTTCACGAGTGTCGACAATAAATGTTTAAAAGCTCATAAATACAGATCAGAGTGAAAGAGAGAATAATAATCCTGTTGAGAGACGACAGGAGGAGGAGGAGGAGGAGGGTGAATGGAGGGATGAAGAAAGCAGCTGCTGTTTTGGTAATCTGTCCTCTAATCTGTTTTCCTGCTCTGTCACTCACACTACTGCACTCCTCCTCCTCCTCTTCCTCCCCCTCCTCCTCCTCCTCCTCAGCTCACATTCCACTGCTGCACATTTGACTTTTAACCTTTTTTTTTTTTAAATATTGTTTATTTTTTTAGAGAAAAGCATCAAACTCTTTTCCCAAAAAGTTAATTCTAAACAACTTTATATCCTGTTGGGTAGTTTAATCAACAGCAATGCATTGTGGGATATGAAGTCATCATGTGTTTGTAGTGTCGCTACACAAGAAAAGTCAGCAAAACAGGCTGTTTTCAGCTTTGTGACGATTCATTTTCCAGCTGATCCAAAAGGGTTTTAAATAAGAAGGACGCGTAAAGGAACATTTCGTCCTTCAATGTATAAAAAAAAAAGTTGTGATGTAAAAAGGTGCTGTCAGACAAATGTAGTGGAGGAAAAGGATGTGGTGGAGTGGACGTAAAGTCACAGCACCTTGAATTTGTACTAACAGGAAATGCTGCTGCGCCTGATGAACACCTGACCGAACTCTACCTGTGCTGGCGGGGTCCGCCACCCTCTGCAGCCTCTGCACAGTCAGAGGAAGCAAAACAGACCAACCAGCAGCAACCTGAGTTCCCTGCGGAGCCTCCAGTCCAGTCAGAGCCAGGTGTTCTCCCCCTCGTCCAATCAGAGAGCAGCAGTCATGTCACCTGAGACAGAGAGAGAGGACACCTGAGATTAACCAGCCTGGAGGAGGTCTGAGAGACCTGCAGCTTTAAGATCCACATGAAGAGGAGACGCTGCTGGAGCCACTGAAACACACACACACACACATTGACACAATGGCCCCGCCCACCTGCCCAGGTAGGTTCAGGTGACCAGGTGAGACAAGAATGTACCAACAGACAAAGAAAGTACTTGAGCACAGTTTTGTATTTTGTATTAAATTTCAGGCTACTTTCATATTTCCACCTTCATGTTTACTAGTTTAGCTATTTTATTATTAATCTGAAAAATATAATCAACCAATAAATTATTATAGATTAACTATCCAACTAGCACTACAGGACCAGGACTAGAACCAGGACCAGGACCAGGACCATAACTAGGCTGTGGCTCGGAGGTAGAGTGGGTCGTCCATCACTGAGAAGGTTGCTGGTTTGATCCCCGGCTCCTGAAGCAGCTTCAGTGTGAGAAAGAATCGATTCCTCCTGAATGAACGATGTGTGAAAGATGTAAAAGTGCTTAGGACCACTAGTATGATAGGACCAGGACCAGGACCAGGACCAGGACTAGGACTATAGGACCAGGATTAGGACCAGGACCAGGACCAGGACTAGGACTAGAACTAGTACTATAGTACCAGGACCTGGTCCAGGTCTCCAAATGCTGGTTTGAGGTTTGTTCTGTTGTTGTTTTCTCATTAAGTCCTAATTGAGTGTCTCTACGGTGTCACGAGCCAGAGCTGTAAACGGAGCCAACAGCGCGTGCAGGACACACACACACACACACACACACACACACACACACTCTCTCTCTCTCTCTCTCTCTCTCCCCCTCTCTCTCTCCCCTCCCCTCTCTCTCTCCCCTCCCTCCTCTCCTTACAGACTGCTGTAGGAGGTGATTACAGCTCATTACAGAGTGTATATAGACCCACACACACTCTGCGGCCATCAGCAGGTTTATTTCAGCTCCTCATAACTTCTATTAACACATCACACTTTTTTTTATTTTCATGAATTTAACTTCATTTAAACCATTTGAAGAAACAACCTGCAGCGACATTAAAGGACCCGTTTTATGCCTTAAATTTCAGTTTCCGTTGCTTTTATTCAAAAAGAAGAATTAAAAACAAGTGGAGCTTTTATTCCAGTAAGACTCTGACGCTTTGTTTTTTGGATTTTTCTAAAAAAAAAAATTAAAAAAAAAAGTTTTGTTCACCTGGAGGAGTCTGTCTCCTCCGGTCCCCTGACACCGGCTCCCGCCGCAGCTCCTACCCGGCCCCCGGCTCCCTCTTCCCCGCCATGGGCTCCGTGCTGCCCGGCTCCTCGCTGGGCCTGAAGCCGGGCTTCAAGCCGCAGCAGCCGCTCTCCCTGGCGGACATCATCACCTCGGACATCCTGCACAGCTTCCTGTACGGCCGCTGGAGACACGTGCTGGGCGAGCAGCACCACCACCACTCGCACCAGCATCACCTGCAGCACGAGGACCGCACCGCTCCGAGCGCGAGCCCCAAGACCGCGTTCACCGCCGAGGTGCTCGCGCAGTCCTTCTCCGGAGGTCAGTGACGACACTTCAATTAACCAATTAAGCTTCACGAGCTTCCGCACCTTTAATTATCCCTTAAAATAAAGTCAGTCTAAGGTTCAGAAAGAGAGAAATTCACTCCTTTTCATCACTTCTGCTCACCTGCACATTTCACAGAGAAACATTATATTTACTCAAAAATAGTTTCTGGTTATTTTGAAACTATATTTTCTTTTAATAAACTATGAAGTGTTGTTATATGTGAAACTACCGACCAATAACCTACAATTACACCTTAAAATCCTGCTGTTTATTCATCAGTGCCATAATCATTATCAGGTAAATACTGAGGAGGACAGTTCACCTTTAATGCTGATAACAGGATACTTAAAATATCTTGATTCTTCTTTAAACCCTCATTAAGACGCTTTCAAAATATTAATCTACTATTAATTAAGAAATTAACTAATTCTGTTCCCTTACTAAACAACAGGCTAATAAATAAATCAAGTTGCTTTTATTTCTGTTAATTGATTCCTCAGATCACTTTTAGATCTTTTATTTGAAGTCAAACAGATAAAACAGCTTCAGATTCAATCAACCAATCGGCTAATTGAGGCCAATATCTTTAAAATCTTCCCGGCTGTTTGGAAGCAAAGTTCATTCAATTATTGTTCAGTAATTATCTTAACAATTAAACTATTAATAACCAATTAGACTGCTTGATGTTACCGGTCAGATTGCCACTGAGCTCCAGACTACAAAATCATTAAAAAACTTAAAATCAAATAATGAATCAATTAATCAGCAATGTGACGATCGTTAATTAATAACTAAAAATGTTTGAACGTCTTGCTGATGTTAATAAATAATTGCCACATTTTCTGTCTGCGCTTTTGAAGCTCAAATAAACTAAAATAAAGCTTCACTTGTGGCCTTTTTCTCTCTTTTATTCACGTTTTTTTTATCTTTTTAAATGACATTTTATTGTGAAATTCGTTTCCGTTTGGGGTGAAATTCGTTAGAGATAATTTCAGAGAAGCCGCGAGAGGTTGAACCTGCTGTTTTGACCCTCTGGTTTAATTTTTAACGGATTATTTCTGGTTTATTTCCCTCCGCGGGAAATTAAATCCGTTTTCTCCGTCGTGTGAACTGAATCCGCTGAACTTCTCGACGCGCCTCACGTTTCTCCTGATGGCATTTATGAGGTTTTTCTTTTCTTCTTTTCTAGTTTTAAATTCGGATAATCTTCCAGCACTTTTATCTCCATTTAAATCTCTTTTCTCCTTTATGTCACAACCAGTTTCACGCTTCGTCCTGAGCGTGAAACAGGTTGTGACATTTCTCTGTTTCCCTTTGAATTTTAATGTTAAACTCAATTCTTTTAATTTACTTTTTATTGTGTCAGGAATCTCCTAAACTTTCTCTGCAGTTCTTCATAGAGATTTTTACGCGTAAAATCTCTCTCACTTTGAATTTTCTGGCTTCCTAAAAGCGGTCATGAATTAAGATTTCTCTTCTCTGCGGCTCAGTGGGCAGCAGGAGGGGATTGTGTCGACATAATGCGGCTACTGAAGGAGAAAAAAGAGCATTTAACCTCCGTTTTTCTCTTTGCCAAGGCTGTGTTTTCAGCTCAGTTTCATGCTGCTTTCACTGTTTGTGGGAAACTTCACCCTCACAGCATCCCGAGCATCAGGACTTTTTCCAATAAAACTCACAGAACCGGGCTGCAGCCAAATAGTCTGAGCAGTCATGGTGTGCTGTTAAATCTGCAAAAATTTAAATGGAGTTCAACACGGGGGAATAATGTTTTTGTTAGTTTTGTTTGTTAGTTGTTGTATTTTTTGCCTTATTCTAGTTTTCAGATTTCAGTCGTCAATGTTTTGTTTGTTAAGAGAAGAAAACAATGTCAGACTTGCTTTAAAAGTAAAAATCCATTAATGTATTTTTTATTGTGTTTGTGTTCAGAGGTGCAGAAGTTGTCCAGTCTGGTTTTACCCAGCGAGGTGATCATCGCCCAGAGTTCAGTCCCAGGTAAAACACGCTCTCTGTGTTTCTGTGTTTTAAATGAGATGACACATCACCTGTGTTTGTTTTTACATCCTCGTCTTTGTCTCTATTTAGTGAGCAAAAACTCAAGTTACTGAGGCGATTTAAGCTCGATCTAAAACACTTAAACTGAAGTTGAATAAGAGGAATCGGTCGTGTAAAGTCTCATCAGGTGCAGGAAGTTTTATTACATTTTTATTGCACCAGTGAGTTGTGCATTTGCATCATTGTCAAAATAAGATGTGTATTGATAAGTGGTAGCTGGCCTGAATCCAGACGACATTACAAAGCACTTTTCTGTCCAATGTCAGTCAGTCGAGAAACAGACTAACTATTTGGATCAAATCTGCAAAGAACTAATGTGAGTTAGCCTAACTAGTTAGGTTAGTTAGCCTTTACACTTACTTTAATTCTTCTTCTCTCTGTAATCTCAGGGGTGTATGTTGTGTGTATGTAAGCTCCTACGTGTGTGTGTGTGTGCAGTTGAATGTGATCAATAGATGAGTCTGACTAACTTCAGTGTGTCTCTGTGTCGTGTTGTTGTGCTTCAGGAGAAGGTTTGGGTATTTTCTCTAAAACCTGGATTAAAGCAGGAACAGAGATGGGCCCGTTCACCGGACGCCTCATCGCACCTGAACACATCGACTTGTACAAGAACAACAACCTCATGTGGGAGGTAAACAAAGTTCACTGCAACTCTTCATTCACATTTAGCAACATGTACGTTTATATTCAGGACCACAGGACATCTAGCAGATGGTGTCGGCCCTCTGCTTCTGCTTCTGACTGACTAGTAACAAAACATTTACACACTTGACTGTAGCTCTAATTAGCCACTGAAGCTAACTATCATACTAACTAGCTTACTGGCTAACTGACTGCTAGCCCGCTCACTTTCTGACTAACCAAACACCATGCTGACTCATAGCTTACTAACTACCTGACTAGCTGACTCAATGATTGCTAGCCATCCAACTAACTAACTAACTAACTAACTAACTAAGGTAAGACAGCTACCTGTACCTGACTCAGTGTTAGCCAGCTAGCTTGTTTTCTTACTGAACCCACAAACTTGCTAACTAGCTTGCTAAGTACCTAACTAGCTTACTCCATGAATACTTAACTTACAATGTAACTAACTACAATAAGACAACTACCTGCACTACCAGCTTGTTTTCTGACTGAATTACCAATGACCTTGCTCACTAAAACTTGCTAGCTAATCAATTAATAGATTGCCTGACTGACTAGCTGATTTATATGACACTAACTAGCTGGCCACCTACCAAACTAGATAACTAAGTCACTAACTGCATGGCTAGCTGGTTAACTATCTGTAATCAACTCCTGTAACATTAGGTAACCAGCCATCTTCCTGTAACTAACTAACTGACTGACTGACTGACTGCTAGCTAGCTGGCATGCTAACAAACTTGTCAAGTAACCTGGTTAGCTGGTTTTTACCACACTAGCTGACTACCATCACCACCAGACTGCCTATCTGACTGATTGGTCTCCAGTCAGGTAGCTAATTAAATAAATAACTGGCTAGCTGACAGAACTGTAGGTAACTATCCAACCAGCTGTAACCAACTAACTGATTATTAGCTCTGGTTAATGTAGCTAAATAGCCAATAACCTTTATTTGTGACTGTTGTGAGATTTGAACGTGTTGCTTCTTCATTGTGCGTGTTGTTTGTCATCACTAACCCGAACCATAGTCATAACCTTAAGACCAACCCTAAACACTATCTAGTTACTATCTAGACTGAACCATAACCAACTCACTAGCTTACTGTTTACTAGCTGGCTATCATGCTAACTAACCACCCTAATAACCGCCCAGGAAACAAACTGTCTAGCTGACTTCTAGCCGAAGGAGTAAATGGATATGTCGTGTTTTCTCCTCAGGTGTTTAACGAGGACGGGACGGTCCGGTATTTCATCGACGCCAGTCAGGAGGACCAGAGGAGTTGGATGACGTACATCAAGTGCGCGAGGAACGAGCAGGAGCAGAACCTGGAGGTGGTTCAGATCGGCAGCAGCATCTTCTACAAGGCTGTGGAGGTCAGTGAACGCATCACCTCTGTCTGCTGAGGCAGCATGTAGGAGATGTAGAACAGGACATGATGTTCAGTTCAGGTTATGAAGAACCAGGTCAAAGGCAAAAGGACTAAAAGGTCTAACTGAGGTCTGCTGAGGTGCTTCATTTTCCTCAGATGGTGAAAATCCTGCAGACGTTTAATTGATTTAATATATTAATATATATGACAATAATAATAATTATCTATATTGTAAATGTGCTTAATACAATATTGAATATTAAGGAGTAAAAACAGCAGAATCAGTTCCACAAATATCCAAGAGTCAGTAAAGCAGGACTTCATAAAGAGGGATGAAATCACAAAGAAGGAAAAGTAGAAAAGTTTTTAAGGTTTTTAACTGCTGCAGTAAACTGAGTTACTGTCAGCAGCAGTTCAGAGGAGCTCAGGTGTGTGTCGCCCCCTGCTGGCTGATAGATAGATTCATAGATTGATAGATAGATTGACTGATTGACAGATTGATAGATTTATAGATAGATTTTGGTGTTTTGATTTAAAGGCAGGAGATGAGTGACCGCCATGTTTTTCTCCTCAGACGATCCCTCCGGACCAGGAGCTGCTGGTCTGGTACGGAAACTCCCACAACACCTTCCTGGGAATCCCTGGAATTCCAGGAGGAGACGAAGAGCAGGCGAAGAAGACCAAAACTGGTAAATATTATTGATTATTGATGTGTGAATTCATCTGCAGATCTGTAATAATTTAAATATATAGAGGCCTGTATGATATCACCAAACTCCACATTCATACATTAGTCTGAATCATTTCTCCTCTTCCTCCTCTTCCTCCCAGATGAGTTCCACACCTGTGAAGGCGCCTCTTCTGTGTCCTCCTCTTCCTCCTCCTCCTCCTCCTCCTCCACCACCTCCGTCAGTCTGGGTCGCATGCGTTGTGTCATCTGCCACCGCGGCTTCAACTCCCGCAGCAACCTGCGCTCCCACATGCGCATCCACACTCTGGACAAACCGTTCGTCTGCCGCTTCTGCAACCGCCGCTTCAGCCAGTCGTCCACGCTGAGGAACCACGTCCGGCTGCACACCGGCGAGCGCCCGTACAAGTGCCACGTCTGCCAGTCTGCGTACTCGCAGCTGGCCGGCCTGCGGGCGCACCAGAAGAGCGCCAGGCACCGGCCCACCGGAGACGCCGGGGTCGCCGGGGGAAGCGTGGTGGTGCATGCGGCTCACTCACCTCCTCCTCACCCACCGCAGATGACCGCCATGCCTCACCCGGCATCACTGGTTCACCATATCCCCACCATGGTGCTGTGACGGGGGTAAACACCAAAACACAGACAGACAGATAGAGACAGATTTTAACTAAAAAACAAGCTGGAGTGTTTGGACAAACTTAGACAGAAACCTTCCCCCACACAGGTGTATCTAGTTACCCAGGTAGCTTGATGAGATTGGTTGAGTGTCGGCATGTTTTTGAGCTCCCTGGTGGCTGTTTCCAATCGGCCAATCAGAGTTTTGCCAGTGCGATTGAGAATGGGGGACATCGCCTTCTTGTTCTTAAAATGTTGATCGAAAAACTACTGTGACTAAAAAAAGCCACCAAACTTATGAGATCAGTATAAAATGTCTTAAAACTACATTTTGGAACAGGGCGTCATCATTAGGTCATAGTGTCGGACCCACTTTAGCTGGATATCATCATTTATTGGTGCAAATTCCCAAACAAATTCATAATTATCAAATTACCAAAACCAAGACTGACCCTGAGACTTTTGGGCAGTTGCCTGCTTTCAGTCATTGCTGATTGGTTACAGCAAAATAACCCCCAAACAGACGACCACGACCACCATGTCGCTCAGCGTGGACGTTCAGGGGATTATCAGGGCCTCTGGTCTGACTCTGGTCTGACTCTGGTCTGACTCTGGCCCACATACGGCTCAGATTTCGGGGTGCAGAACTGGGCTGAGAATCGGCTCCAGTTCGTGGCACTCAGGCCGACTTTGGACCAGAGTCAGAGCCCAAACTCAGAGCAGTGGAGCCTTAAAGTGGTCAGTGGTTTCATCATGAGGTCATTCAATCCTTTATTGATAAATGTAATACTGAACTTTGGCCAGTAGATGTCCCCAAAAACACTTTGAATCAATGAACCATTTTCAGCACCCTGGTTCAGGGTGGTTCAGGTTTGGTTTCCTCATCACTGGGATCATATATCAGGGCACAGTTGGACTTGGATTTGAGCTACCTGGGTAATAATTTACAAAGACGACTCCACACTCCAACAGCTAGACTGCTGTTAGCTCTGGTTAGCTTGACCACAAGTTACGTTATGTAAACATTAATCAATCAATCGATCAGATGGGTCAGATATAAACTGAACACGTTTGTACATTATATGCATGTGGACACACATTTAGAGACGCGCCTATTAAAGTCTGCTGCTTCTTAATTTAAAGGTTTTAGTGTCTCTTCACCAGGATGAAGAGACACTGGAACTCATGATAATGATTCATATAACAGTTGCATGATGGGACAGTGTTAGCCTGTAACTGCAGCGTATCATGTCAGTATAAATCATGTATCTTTGAGACGACGATGATGATGATGATGTCGTGCTTTGGTTTGCATGCAAGTGGTTCTCTGTTAAAGGTTGTAATGTGTGTGTGAAAACTAGGAGGCGCTACAGTCTGAGCACAGAGGCTTCTTCAGAGGAAACATCCATCATACCGTTATTACCATGCTAACAGGTTAGCATACATGCTGCTGAGTGATAGCAGCTAACGCTCAAATTATTGTCACACTTTGCTACGTAGCTGCGACCGTCTACGTGACATAAAGTTTGTCACCCGCCCATTAGCTAAAACATTAGCATGGTACAAAATCCTAAAAGATATTTTATGCAAACGGTAATGAAAAACAAAAATAATCTTTTGGGATTTTTGCTGCTTTGCGCAACGTTAGCTTGATGCTAACATGTTAGTGGGAGTGAACGATCAGTAAATAAAAACTCACCAGATTCCTCTAAAGAAGCTCATCACTTATTAAAACAGGCAGCGCCTAAAATCTAAAATATGTTATTATTATTATTTTTATAATTATTATTATTGGTTTATGTCTGTTGTTATTAAGCTGTGGGTTGAGGCCCAAATTGGGTCTCAGGCAGGTTGACTCTTGTTAGAAAATATTAGTAAATTTCTAATCTTTGTAAATGTTTCTACAGGATTTTTCCCCCCACAGACTCTTTCTTTCTGTATAAACATGTTGTTAATTAACCAGATTAATGAGAATAGAAATTAAGAATCAATGAGTCTCTTTGGTTGACGGCTGTTTGTTGGCCTTTTTTCTTTTTGTGTGATGTAAATAAGCTTCAAACTGTTAAAGAAAAGAATGTGAATATAAACATGAAAATGTGCTTTATGCCCAGAATATAATTCAGCTGTCACTTTATCTCTGTATATGTATATGTACAAGGTCATATATGATACATGTATCGGTATATGAAGTATGCTATGTTGACTTCTATAAAGGACATTGTATTTGAGCCTATATACTCCTAATAAAGTATTACTTCACCTTTAACCTCTGCAATACTCTGCTGTATCGTATTTTTTACTGCACCACATTTACCTGGTAACTTTCGTTACTAATTATCTTGTGAACGAAGATTTTAAAAACCTATACTAGACATAAAATACAAAGAAGTATGGTTATAAACAGAATATAGCCACCCTACAGTATATAAAATGAATGAATTAACAAACTGTATGCACTGACATTTTTACTTTTACTTTAATACTTCAGTATATTTTGCTAATAATTCTCACATGCTTTACTTAAAATTGTGCTTGTAACAGTATTTTTAAATTGTGGTATCATTATTGCACTACTAGGTTCTAAATGTGTTTTTCTAACTTTATATTTTGGGGCTAACATGACTTTTCTCTCACTAATGTTTGTACTAGGTTCAAACACAGTACATGCCAGTATATGGTACTTTTTCCCATATACTGTAGTATTTCACATACACACCATTAAAATGAAAATATTATTTCACGTTTTTTATAACTTACAGGCTGATAGAAATATTTCAAAGCTGCAATAAACACCAAATAAGAACACACTGTATTATCTTTTCACGTCAATTTAGCTTTGACTCATGCAAATAATGCAAACATGTAAAGCTGTTGACTTCCCTTAATAATGACTTTATATTCATAATCAATATTCATGCAAACAAAATTAGAATTGTCAGATCACAGAACGTGTGTGTGCAACTTACAACATGTGAACATCAACTATTTTCTACGCTGCTCTGCTGCCCCCTAGAGGCCAAAAATCAATTATTAAAGCTTTAAGTGTATTTGGGAAGATGAACCCTTTAGCAAGTGATCGGTACCATCTGTGGTGACCCAGACATGTTCTGTCCTGATATTTATATATATATATATCTATATATTTATGCTATTACTGCAGAGCAAAGAGAAAACTACTGTTTTGATGACCGACTGATGAGCTGATAACTGGAAAGCTCAGAGTCAACATGGTTGGGTAAGATCAGAAAACACAGGCTGAGTAAACTCACCTTTGGGACACACACACACACACACACAGAAGATGTTCCCACTCTGTCCTGCTGTCTGATGACTCACAGGTATTTGCCAATAGCTGAGTTGACCAATAACTAATAAAAACTCACTGTCTGTCAACTGTTCAGGCAGTTTTCTCTGTCAGTGGTGTGCTTCCAGAGCTCAGAGTCTGTGTGTGTGTGTGTGTGTGTTTCCTCCTCACCCTCAGGATGAAGGTGTGTGTCGTCCTGATGTGTCTGTGTTGTCTCTGTTGGAGGACAGTGGCCGACGAGTCCAGATCGTAAGTCAACTTTTTTCCATCTCTAACTCTTTCACGTGTAGACGCCATAACATCAAACCAAGTGGTGCAGCTGAGTGGAGGTTAATAAACAGTCGGGCTCTGGGCTCCACGCTGCTCCATCTTTATCCAGCGTCTGTTTGTTGGTGGGGGGCTCAGACTCTGTGAACATCGAGGAGGGAAAACCAGACAGGGACACTTCCTCCACCTCCAACACACCAATGCTATACACACACAGACTGTATAAAAAAAAAGTGTAGCCAACATTACGTCACCCATTGGTTTGTGCACTGCTGTTTTGAAGCCCCAAGTTTGGCATTTTTCAAAATCGCCATCTTGACTTTGCAGCCAAAAGTGACACATGGTTTTTTTTTTGCCCCACCTTTCACTGGTTAGTTACATGTAAGTAAGTAAATTGTATTTGTAGGGCACTTTTTGCTGAATGAAGAACAAAAAGTGACTTACAAGGGCAATTTTGACACAATAAATAGATGATAGCCAATCTGGCACATGTGGATTAATCAAAGTCCTTTCTAAACGAGCTTGTCCCGCCTTAAAGCCTCCCCTACTTTATCGTCTATCTTCCTTTAAATGGGACCATAATTTACTAAATGAACATCCTGCTGTGTTGAAGAAGACTGTAAACTAGCGACTGAGACCAGAAACTCATCAGGAAAATGTTTACTGAGCTGATAAATCAAGTGAGAAGTCAGCTCATTTCATACATACATAGACTTCCATCCAATCAGACTTCTGTAAGATAGACTGTATGAAGAAGTGGACAAAGCTTCCGGGTCTGAAAAGTGAGGTCAACGCTGAAGAGCCTTAAACTTTCATGTCCTGCAGGGGGCGACTCTGCTGGTTGCAGAGAGATGTCTGATTTAATGGAAGTCTATGAGAAAATTAGCCTTGCTAACGAGTTTATGGTCTCAGTCGCTAGTTTCAAGTCCTCTTCAAAAAAGCATGTTGTTCATTTAGTAAATTATGGTCCTGTTTAGAGGAAAATAGACGATAAAGCAGGGGAGGCTTTAGGGCGGGACTACATTGTGACTAACCAATCAGACGCCTTAGTGGAATGAATGTTCTGGCTCCAAAAAACCAAGATGGCGACACTCATAAAGCCTACACTCGAGGCTTCAAAACAACGGTCCACAAACCATCCAGTGACATCACAGTGACAACGTCCACTTCCTATATACAATCTATGGTTTGGAGCCAGTGGTTTGAATGCAAAATGCAGGTTTAAGACTCTTAAACAGTGACTTCACTTTCACTCTCACATCAAAAGTCTGATGGTCTGAGGTCTTTACTGTAATGTAAATCAACAACACATTATTTTTTATGCTCTACCTTTACTACCTGTTGTAAAAAGAATAGAATAGAATTTTATTGCCATTTGTACAAGCTTAAAACCAGTTTAAAAACAGGTACATTGGAATTCATTGTGCATGTCCCTGAGTCAGTAATAATAAATAAATAACAGACAGACAAACAAGCAAACAGACAAAAACAGTGCATTAAAAACAATGTGCAAGGTGCGTAGAATGGAGAAACTTCAAATTGTAAAAAGGCAGTAATAAATAGTAGTAGTCTATTGCACATATATAAACCTATTTAAACCATGATTTTTGGCACTGAGCACAGCTGTTCGTCTGCCTGTGGAACAAACATGCACTCTGTTTTAATTGGCACCGTAATGCGACCTTGAGTGTATGAGAAATATCTGACTGCAGACACTGACTGTAGTTTGGACACAGCTTCCTGCAGCACTAGCTGATGTGGGAAGTCTGTCCTCTCAGCTGAGACTTTTATATTTTCCAGTTGATTCTTTGATGAAATTAAAAAGGCAACTTTGTCGTTGAACATCTTATTTCACTCATATCTCACCAAGGACATTCAACTGTAGAATTTCCACCACATTTACTCGCAGGCAAAAAGAGGAAAGGTCACGTTGTCGCCTCCTTTACTGTGCTAGTTTTGCTGTGATGCCTCTGACATGGACAAGAGGATCCAGTATCTTCTTCTTACATAACCTTACGTAACCTGCAGCTCCCTCACACTTCACAACTCTTTACTTTAACACCTAAACTCACCCACAGTTTGCATGTTTAAGGCACTTTTCGGACACTAGTCGTATCGAGCCATATTTTTAAAAGCAGGTTCTTATTTTGTTTGCATCTCGTGCACAAAGATGCAATTTACACATTCCTGCCGAGGGTTTCAGCTGCAAGTAGCAACGTGCTTACAAAGGAGAGGAAGAGGATAACTGAGGAAGACTACCTGCAGGTGTTTGGTCATAAAGTGTTGGACACATTAAAGGATTCCGTGTCTCCTCCTCTCTCAGGTATCTGATAACAGCTCCTCTCTCTCTGCGCCTGGATGCTGTGGAGACGGTGTTGCTGCAGTTGTTTGGTTTTAACCAGGAAGTGATTGTCCATGTATTCCTGAAGACCTCCATGGCTCCCAGTCATGTGATTCTGGCTCAGGATGTCGTGACCCTCAACACCGCAAACCACCACCAGGGCGCCGCCAAAGTCCGGGTCGGTCTGACAGAACACACACACAGAGCTGGAAAACTGTGATCTATCAAAACTCATCTTAGGGTGAGAATTTAACCGGGATGTCGCTTCCGTTTCTGTTTCTCTCTCTAGCTGCTCCCAGGTCAGGTGGATAAGAGTGTGAGTCATGTGATCCTCCACATCCAATCAACAGAGATCAACCAGCACCTGTCTGTCCCTGTCAGCCGCACCAACGGCTTCCTGTTCATCCAGACTGACAAACCGCTGTACACCCCGTATCAGAGCGGTGAGAGTGTGTCTTGAAAGTCCACAGCTCCTGACTGCATATATCATAACTGATCCTCGGTGTCCCACAATGCATTGCACACTGTTTAATAGTGTTTGCGTGTTCGGGAACTCACTAAGTCACAAACTTAGACTCAACTCTACGGTGTCACATCATAAAATCACAGACAGATCAACAGAAATTTCATCATCTATTCTACTTCCAGAAAGATTTGTACTACTTTCTGACCTGATTAAGTACCAGATTAAGTGAGAAATAATCTGCAAATGTGTCTGTAATGAAAACAGTTGTTAGTTGCAGCCTCAGACTGATCACGTGTCAAGTTGAAATAAGAAATTAATAAAATGAAGGGTTTTAGGATGATTAATGGGGAAGGAAAGCATAAAAACAAACAAGTTTTTTGGACATTTCTCTAATTTTTAGACTGTTGTTAACTGTTGTGAAGTATATGAGCGTTTGAACTCTTTGGCCCTGAAACAGTTATTTAAATTAAACCATGTGAGAAGAACTTATAAGAACTTTGCAGGGGGTCACATGAGCAACAGATCCCCTTATGACATCATAAAGGGAGACAAATCTAAATGAGGATGGAGCAGAAGAAACAGAGAGAGGACGGTCTTTTCTCATAGTTTGAGGGTGTCTAGACACACCAGGGGACACATTTTCACGTTCAAAAGACATTAAAAAGTGTATTTTGCACAATATGGGACCTTTAGAATAACTGTTCACTAAAGCTGTCAGATAAATGAAGTAGGAAGTAACGTGAAAGTAGCTCAACTAAAGCAAGCACCTCAAAATTATATTTATGTAGAGGACTTAGGTACATTAACTTGGTTATATTCAACCACTGTATATGTTCACCCGTTTACCCATGTGTGTGTGTGTGTGTGTGTGTGTGTGTGTGTGTGTGTGTCCAGTTAAAGTGAGGGCATTTTCTCTGAACCAGGAGCTGAGGCCAGCCAATCGCAGTGTCTTCCTGACCTTCAAGGTGAGTGTAACTACCTGCAGGAGCGCCAGGCTGCAGCGGCACGTCGCAGCATGTTTCTACAGGCTGAATGTTTTTTCATGTCAGCGCGATCCCAGGTCAGTGACTTTTGTCGTCCACAGGACCCAGATCAGATGACAGTGGACACCGTGGAGATGATTGATGTCAACAACGGAATCCCATCAATGCAAAACCCCTTCAAGATCCCCATTAAGCCAAAGTGAGAGAACTGAAAACCAAACTTTCCTCGACTGAGATATTTTATCTGCACACATTCTGATTCCAGGCTGCCTGTCACGTTAGTATGGTTGATTCAGGGGTGTTTGTAAAATTGTTAATGTGATTCCAGGCTACTCCTTAATGCGATTAATGTTATTAATGTGACTCTAGGCTGTTCATAATGTTATTAATGTGATTCCAGGCTGTTTCTAATGTTATTAATGTGATTCCAGGCTGTTTCTAATGTTATTAATGTGATTCCAGGCTGTTCATAATGTTATTAATGTGATTCCAGGCTGTTCATAATGTTATTAATGTGACTCTAGGCTGTTCATAATGTTATTAATGTGACTCTAGGCTGTTTCTAATGTTATTAATGTGATTCCAGACTGTTTCTAATGTTATTAATGTGATTCCAGGCTGTTTCTAATGTTATTATTGTGATTCCAGGCTGTTTCTAATGTTATTAATGTGATTCCAGGCTGTTCATAATGTTATTAATGTGATTCCAGGCTGTTTCTAATGTTATTATTGTGATTCCAGGCTGCCCATTAATGCCATTAATGTTATTAATGTGACTCTAGGCTGTTGGGAATGTTATTAGAGTGATTCTGTTTATAATGTTATTAATGCGGTTTCAGGCTATTTGTTTTTTAATGCCTTTAAAGTTAATACAGGCTGTTTGAAATGTTGTTATTGTGATTCCAGGTTGGGGATTTGGTCCATCGAAGCATCCTACTCTGACGACTTCACCACAACAGCGAAAACGGACTTTGAAGTTAAAGAATATGGTAACACCACAAGAAAACCTACTTCATCTATTCCATCAGATATGGTCTGAGCCACATTGGTGGTTCGTATCATATGAACCGTAGAGTTAAAATCATTAACTGTTTCGTGTCAGTTCTTCCCAGTATCTCCATCCTCGTGGAGCCAGAAGCGAACTACATCAGCTATGGAAGTTTCAACAGCTTCAACTTCAAGGTCTCTGCCAGGTGAATAAACATGCTGACGCCATGTCCAGCCCACAAAAGATTATAATAAAAAGCACACTTAATTGTCAATTTGACCACACGTGTGTTTGTCTCAGGTATCTCCACGGTGCTCCGGTGGCTGATGGCGAAGTGTTTCTGCGCTACGGCTACGTTAGCGGGAAGAACAATCCTGTTCTCATCCCCAGCTCCTTTTCCAGAGAGAGAGTGAGGAACATAAATAACTAAAGTTTCCCGACTTGTATCTGGAAATATCTGATCAAAGACTCTCAATATCTGACGCTGATGCTTCGGACAGATTTCGGTCATTATTAAAAAATAAATATATTGAGATTTAACACCCAGTTTTGGGTGCCACTGTTATAAACAGCACGTACACATACAGCGTGCGTTAGTATTTTCTGTGTGCTTCAGTTGTCCCTGACAGGTGAAGTGGACGTGACCGTTAACATGGAGAAGGTCCTGTCCAAACACAACGGACTGAAAGACCTCAACAGTCTGGTGGGGAAGTACTTGTACATCACTGTGCTGCTGCAGGAGGACATGGGTACGAACATGTCCCCAACACTTACCCTGAGCTTAATCCAAGTCTTAAACCTGAGATTTAAAGATTTACTTTGTCACATGGTGTCAGTTTACTTCAGGAATACATGGCCGCAGGTTTCCTCACCCCTCCTCTCTGTCTCTCAGGTGGTATCAGTCAGGAGGCGGAGTTTGCCGCGGTGAAGTTCGTCAAATCACCTTACAGCCTGAGTCTGGTGTCCACGCCCCCCTTCATCAAACCTGGACTTCCTTATAACGTCCAGGTGTGTGTCAGGGCGTCACACTCACACAGCCAAACCAGGTGTAAAGATGAAAAGTTGCTAATTAGCTTTAGCTAAACAGGGAGGCAAAGTCCCTCCACTTCTGGTGGGCGCCATGGGACCTTATTCCAGAAAAAATATGTATAGTAGTCAACGGTGAGGAACAATTAATCTTTTGATCCTATTTGAATTGTGCCATGAATTACACATATATGTAACTGTAGCTGACAACACACACCAACACTGTGGCCGTGGATCATGTTTGTGTGTCAAATTTTTCAAAGATACATAATTTTCCTACACATCATCTCTCTGTGCGTTCATGACGTGGGCTCATACAGTTTTGGGATGAACGCAAATGTTTTGTTTTACAGACACATCTTCACCTGTGCTCATTTGCTTTTTAGTCTGGTGTGAACACACCTGAACAAAATGTAGCACTAAGATCCACGAGTTCACGTGCAAGATTGTGAACAGAAGCGGTTTTTAACTGCAACTGTAGTTTATTAACTGCACTTATAAGAACAGTTTGTGAAGCCAAATTTGTTTGTGGAAGAGCTGCAGAATGGTTGCTCACAGGCCGAAGAGACACCAGCCACATCAGGCATCAGGATCTGCATGTTTGTTCTCTATAAGAGCAGGACGAGGCACAATCAGACCACACTCTTGCTCTTTTAGTTCCTTGCAGTGAGTCAGAAAATATGCAAATGAAGGAAAATCTCAGATTTAACAGAAGTAATGAACTTTTCTTTGCAACCAGAACAAATGGCGAAACTCAGGAACAGGTTAGCACTGATGTATCATTACATTTCCATTTCTATTTCCTTCATGGCTTAATGGCAGAAAATCTTACACACAGATTTTGAGAATATTCACCAAAATGAAAATTACGTCAACAACCTATTGACTTCAGATCCTGCGAGGTGTTTATCAGTGTGGTCTGTTGCATCATTAGCGACTCTCAGCTATGGAAGCAAATTACCGACTGGAAAATCAAATAAAAGTTTGGACTGAATTAAAATAAACACCCTATAATCGAAGCTTTTGAGGCAACATGGAAGAAGATTTTGTGATGCAGTCAAAGCTTCCAGAACAGCTGCTAAATGGACCTTTGGGTGAGACCGTCGGATCAGCTGCTGTTTCCAAGGTCAAGTGTAAACTTTGGGCCCCAAAATTACTCAGTAGTTTTATGATGTCGCTGCAGGTGTTGGTGAAGGATCACCTGGACAAACCGGTGAACCGGGTTCCGGTCCGTCTGGTGGAGCGGCAACTTTTCATACAGGGGAAGGAGAACGAGGAAGTCCCCTGTCCTGACAGCGCCAACAGCCAATCAGACGGCCTCGCTGTCTTCATCTGCAACACGCCGAGAGAAGGAATTAAGGTGGCACTGAAGGTGAGGAGGAGGAGGAGGAGGAGGAGGAGGAAGATTTACTGTTTTATTGGTGTTTCTGCTCTCATCTTGTTTTTGTAGTCACCATCCTCATTCTCGTCATACTTATTGGTGTTATTGTTATTTACACGTTGTTTGCATGGTGTTTTTTTTAACGGTTTACATGGTGTTTATGTGTTGTACTTTACTTATTGTTGTACTTGTTGTTTACCTGCCTTCTTCCTGTTGTTTACTTGTTGTGTACTTGTCCTCTGTCTCGTTTTCTTGCTGTTGTACTCATTGTTGTTTACTTGTCTTCTTCCTGTTATATGTTGTTGTTTACTTGCCTTCTTCCTGTTGTTTACACAGTTTGAGACGGCAGACCTCACCCTCCCAGCAGCCAGTCAGGCCAGTCTGAGTCTGGAGGCGGTGGCCTATCATTCCCCAAACCAGCGTTACCTCTACATCGACCCCCCGCTGCCCAGCCACGGCCTGGAGGTTGGGAGATTCGCCAGCATCAAGGTGTACTCGGCCACGCCCTCCTACGTGCCTGTGAAAGCGCTCAGCTACATGGTGGGAAAACAGAGCTGGTGGTGCATGTCAATGGAGTTTGTCCTGTTTCCATAGTTACTGATGACACTGTGCCTCCCATGTGCGTTTCCTCAGATTCTCTCCAAAGGGACGGTGGTGGACTTCGGCAGTCAGAAGTTCGTCTCCGGCTCAGATAACAAACAAACTCTGAGCTTCCAGGTGACGTCCTCCATGGCCCCGTCCATCAGGCTGCTGGTCTACTACATCCTGTTCGGAGAAGGGACATCTGAGCTGGTGGCCGACTCCGTCTGGCTGGACGTGAGAGACAAGTGTGTCAACGGACTCCAGGTAGAATGAGATACTGCACACATACAGACAGCAGGGCCAGCGGCAGCCAAGACATTCCTCAACTCAGACAGAACTTCTTTATTTCACTCTTTTGATTTATACTAATTCTTGCTAAATAACCACGTTTTTAAGTTTACTCACATTTTATTCATATCCCTGATCTAGGGCCACCCTGTTATGTGTCATGGTCCGATGCCATTGCCTCCAAACATTGAATGGCTCGTAAGATTTGTTCCATATGAACTCACCGGTAGGGAGGTGATCTTATTAAGGATCTGTGAAGTGGAAAGAAAGGATGTCAACCAGGTGTGAAGGTGTGAGAAACGTCTGAGCAGAAGCCATGATAACAGCTGGTTGGATTCTCTAAATGCAAAGGAAAGGTGCTTCAGCATCCATTTATGGAAAAAAGGAAATAATGACGTCCAACAATTCCTTGCAGGAGCCACAATTAGAGCGATGCGCATCTGGCTGACCCACATCAATAACATCTGCCATGTCATTATTACATAGCCTTGTGTAAGTGCAGTGAGATTGTCTCAATCCCTTTAAATTCTCCTTCACATCGATATCATGATGTTTTCCATCAAGGGCACAGAAAAGTGTTGAAGAAAAGACACACGGATGTAACTTTTTGACTATTCAACCACAGCCCAAGATGAACCAAAGATAACATCAAAGATGGCGGAATACATCTTCTGCCCAGCACTGAAGTCCTCCTCAGCAGCAGTGTGTTAAGTGCTGCCACTTGTGGCTGCACTTAATGGAGGTTAATGAGAGTCCCGTCATAGATACCAGATTTATATTTCAGCATCAGATTTCTCATGTTGATATCAACATGAATGTATTGTTCATGATAAGTTATATTCTCACGGTAAATATATTTACATTTGTTATGTCGTGTTGTTTGTAGTGCACATTTTGCAAATGATCACTGTAAAAAGTATGTTTTTCATTGAATGTGTGTGTGTGTGTGTGTGTGTGTGTGTGTGTCTGCCTCAGACTGAGCTGTCACATCGTAAACGGGATTACAAACCGAAGGAAAAACTCCGACTGGACATCCAGACTAATCAGGAGGGTCTGGTTGCTCTTTCTGCTGTGGACACCGCCGTCTTCACACTACGACCCAACTACAGGGACCCCGTTACCATGGTAACGCAGATACCTAAGATACAAACACTATTTGGAAATTGCATTTGACGTGCAACCGTAACGGGATGTACGATGGCCTGCAGGTTCTACGCCACATTGAGCGAAGTGACCAGGGATGTGGTGGAGGCGGCGGCAAAGACAGCGCAGACGTGTTCCGATTGGCCGGCCTCACCTTCATCACAAATGCCAACGCCCAACCAGCAACCAGCAGTAAGCCAATCAATCAATCAATGACCACAAACTGGGTGGTTTTGTGATAAATTGCTGTTTTGTGTTTAAATCACTGTGTCTGTGTGCAGATGCAGCGTGCACGGCAGCAGTGCGTCCAAAGAGAGCCCTAACTGATGAGGAGAAGGCAAAGAAAGGTACGACTTCACCTGTCAGCTCACCTGCAAATATTCTCCATCTCCCAATCACTTCAAATGAAGCCAGTGTGACTGATCAATTCAAAGGTCCCATATTCTGCTCATTTTGAAGTTCATACAGGTATTCGGAGGTCCTACTAGAACAGTTTCACGTGGTTTAACGTTCAGAAACACATTATTTTTCTAATACCAGACATGAATGCTTCAGCCTCATTCTGCACGCTCAGTTTTACAGGAACAGAACCACCTGCATGCTTCTCTCTCGCTTCTTCATATTACAGATAGTGGCAACCCACAATGCAACACTCTCTGTCGGAGCCAATGTTACACTGGTACTCTGTATATCTGGTCCTTTAATGCAACCCCCACTTTTCCAAATGTAATTTATTCCCAGAAATATTGTTTTTTATTCTGGCTTAGACTTAATTTGATGTTTCAGATTGAACCCTTCATTATTTTAGCCATCACTATGTCTTTAACTTTGTTCTTCACCGTTTGGATCTCTCTGCTCATTAGTTTTGTATTACCCACATTGGCCCTGTGACATTACATCCTTTATAAACAAAAGGTAATAGTAACAGCAGAAAACAGGGAGATAACAGAGTGTCTTTGTCTGTGTCCAGCGAAGAGTTACGGTCCAAAGAAGATATGCTGTGAAAATGGAATGAGATACATCCCAAAGAGTATGAGCTGCCATGACTTTGCCCACCAGATCGTCCGTAAAAACCCTCCCTGCAGAGAGATTTTCAAGGCCTGCTGTGAGTTCATCCAGCAGCACCTGGACCAGGACCACAACCTTGTCCTGGGACGCCATGGTCAGTGTGGACTTATCGCATCACACCCCATCACACAGTCACAGACAGACTGACAGACAGACAGTCACATAAGTCCTTAACAGTTTCATGAAATCCACTACCTGTTGTGGTCATTAGGGGTCGCCAAAATGCAGAGATGTTGAAAACCTGAAGGTGGGGCTGTCAATTTTGTTAGCTATGCTAGGTGCTACTGTGATTATGCTAACATTAGCAGGGCTCAGCTCAACCCTTGTTAAGATTTAACTTATACTCAGCTGGGTTTAAAGCCCCACTGGGACTGGCTTTTAATCCGGCCCAAAGCTTGTATGTGGGTCATTTTTCAACCTGATTACAGCCACTATGGCCTGCTGTTTTTTTTCTGTGTACTGGCTGGTCTTTTCCTTTTACTTTATTACTTAAGCTTGTATCAACTCGGCGTGAAATTTGGCTTTTGAAAAGGGTTTTCATATTTTTTTGCTAAGGTTCTGCTATTCTATTTTCAGCCACATTTTTTAGCCCATATTTGCTTATATTTTAAGAAATTAGCACCTTTAAAATACACTGAATTCTTCTTATAGCAGCTCCTGTTTGCAGTGTATCCATGTGTGTATAGACAAAATTGACTGGGTTACTTTGATACTGAAGAAAACCTAAAACATGATTCTCAGGCAAGTTATGAAGTGTCTTTTTTTCAATGACTCTTCCCATTAATCCCATCTGAATGAGGCTTTATAGCAATTATAGCAGAGCCTGGTGTGCGTGTGTGTTTGCAGAACTGGGTGCAGACTTCGACATGGCTCCTTCTCTGGTGCGGAGCTACTTCCCGGAGAGCTGGATGTGGGAGGTGCAACGCGTCAGGTGACACAAATAAAACACACCAAGAATCTCTGTTTGTTTGTTCGGATGAAAAGCTTAACTCCTTGATCCATATTCTGATTTGTGACATTGGCATCCACAAAAGAGAGAACATTTGGGAAGTCTAGAAGAACCAAAAATTAAATAATTTTATTCCCATTCATTATAGCGGAGGGCTAGCTTGGTAGACCGCTCAAAAATTTTTGACTTCATGTGTCACTGAGCAACTTTCATAGGAATTAATGGAGCCTCCAATGCTGTATCCAGGTCTCTTTATACATCTCTGACTTAGTGTCTTGCACTAAATAGTTGAGAGTATTTAAATTTTTAAAATATATTTATGGCTGTCTAAAAACTGCTTGAAAAACACAACTCATGGTGTAAGAATAAACTACATGGCAAGCACGACATACCAAACTGAAACAATGACTTTTTTTGACGATGTGTTTCCAACAATATGATGTGTCTGTGTAAGTGGAGACTGCAGCATATCTGCAGAAGTAAAAGTGCTCTGCTTTCTTTTTTAATGTGATAGTGTGGTAGGAATGTCATCTGTTACAGACATGTATACTTTGAGAACAGTAATATTACTTTAAGTCCTGTCCTTGTGTTGTTAGCTACTACGTCAAGATGCCCAAACTAGCACGGAGCTCATCCAGTCACTGACTGCACTGCCACTAATTGTTGGAAAAGCAATAATGCAGAGAGAGAGAGAGAGAGAGAGAAGCAGGCAGATGGGTCTACAATATGTGCTTGTACCCAGGATATCAAACTGACTCAGCAAAGAAAACAGCTTGAAAGGATAACAATACAAACTAAAGCCTAATGATAAAGAACACAGTGTAAAAGTCAATCGGCACATCATTTGGCCAACTAAACAGAGGACAATGAAATAAAATGCATACTTTTAAACCAGCTTTGTATCATACAAATTGAGGAAACTCAAAGTTCAAAGAACTTTGCAAGGACACAGGTTGGAGGTAACGCTTATGAATGTATTTCTAAACTATTCAATTTCCAGCCCTTTCAACACTTAGGATGAGACTTTTCTTATGTTTTTTGTATTTCTAATGTTTTTAGTCCAGGCCGGATGTCTGCCATTAGGCCTCTACCAGACACTCTCACCACCTGGGAGATCAAGGCCATTGGCATGTTCAAGAACGGTGAGTTTCTGTACTTACTTTATCCCTCTTTAATTTCCAATATCCCTCCCTCTTCCTATCTTACCCTATTATCTTCCTTTATTTAATCCATTTATTCTCTGTTTTTGAGTGACCTCAGGTTTTTGCAAACTTTGGCTCTGTTGAAATGTATAAGAAGAAACAAGTCATAGGTTTTGTTTTTTTTCTCCGTAGATGTGACAGTACCTCAGTTACCAAGGGAGCATTTCTCATGCAAAAACTGATCTTGTCATTCCGAAGAGGGTTGTAATGGAGGATGCTAGCTTGGGGAGATGCAAACATGGATTTACACGATGCAAGGGGGAATTAGCTCAAATGGTAGAGCGCTCGCTTAGCATGCTTAGAATGCCCGCATTTTCCACAAGACTTTACTTTCCTCTCTTGTGTTGAGGAGAAAATCAGTGAGATGTAAAACATGAGGTGGTTAAACACACATTGTGGTGTCCTTCTGAGGTGGTACTGTGTGGATTCAGCTGTGTTTTTGAGTGACTTCAGGTTTTTGGGAACTTCCGTTCTATTGAAATGTATAAATACCCTGCAAGGGGGAATTAGCTCAAATGGTAGAGCGCTCGCTTAGCATGCGAGAGGCAGCGGGATCGACGCCCGCATTCTCCACAAGACTTTACTTTCCTCTCTTGTGTTGAGGAGAAAACCAGCAAAAATCAGTGAGATGTAAAACATGAGGTGGTTGAACAGACGAACACACATTGCTGTGTCCTTCTGAGGTGGTACTGTGGCTTCAATGCAAGTCAGTGATTGGGAAAGGTGCTTACAATGCTCTCTGTTTTACGGCTTTGAAAATGTGTCTTTCCATTTCCAATCAACAGTGTCAGCGCTGACCATAAAACCTCCGTAAGTTGTTTCCCTGTCATCTGGCCTCTTCATCCAGTGGTTGCGCCACTGCTCCAGAGTGGTCTGATTCACGTCCACCAATTGCAGGGAAGCGTCCCTCATTGTTGTTCTATTGTTCAAAATCAGCTTTGGTATGCTGCAGGATGAGGAACCATCTTGTGAGCGTGGCCACCTTTCCTAGCCGGCCGGTTAAAGCCAACCTGCGTACGACGAGGATGGGATTCGAACCCACGCGTGCAGAGCACAATGGATTAGCAGTCCATCGCCTTAACCACTCGGCCACCTCGTCGTTGGTGAGTGCTAGTGATAGTGACCCCCCAGCGTGGGCTGCGAGAGGTGGCAGGTTTGCTGCCCTCTTTCTCCGCAACAATTTAGTCTCCCCGCCTTCATCCCCAAGTCTGAAAAAGTTTGCCTCAGCCACAAGACAGCAGTCTGGCTACCGAGGAAGAGGCAGTGTGCAGGCAAGGGCACTTCTCTTCATGCTGTCCACCTAGATGTGGATTCAGCTATGCTTTTGAGTGACCTCAGGTTTTTGGAGACTTCCATTCTATTGAAATGTGTAAGAAGCCTGAGAGGGGGAATTAGCTCAAATGGTAGAGCGCTCGCTTAGCATGCGAGAGGCAGCGGGATCGACGCCCGCATTCTCCACAAGACTTTACTTTCCTCTCTTGTGTTGAGGAGAAAACCAGCAAAAATCAGTGAGATGTCAAACATGAGGTGGTTGAACAGACGAACACACATTGCTGTGTCCTTCTGAGGTGGTACTGTGGCTTCAATGCAAGCCAGTGATTGGGAAAGGTGCTTACAATGCTCTCTGTTTTACGGCTTTGAAAATGTGTCTTTCCATTTCCAATCAACAGTGTCAGCGCTGACCATAAAACCTCCGTAAGTTGTTTCCCTGTCATCTGGCCTCTTCATCCAGTGGTTGCGCCACTGCTCCAGAGTGGTCTGATTCACGTCCACCAATTGCAGGGAAGCGTCCCTCATTGTTGTTCTATTGTTCAAAATCAGCTTTGGTATGCTGCAGGATGAGGAACCATCTTGTGAGCGTGGCCACCTTTCCTAGCCGGCAGGTTAAAGCCAACCTGCGTACGACGAGGATGGGATTCGAACCCACGCGTGCAGAGCACAATGGATTAGCAGTCCATCGCCTTAACCACTCGGCCACCTCGTCGTTGGTGAGTGCCAGTGATAGTGACCCCCCAGCGTGGGCTGCGAGAGGTGGCAGGTTTGCTGCCTTCTTTCTCCGCAACAATTTAGTCTCCCCGCCTTCATCCCCAAGTCTGAAAAAGTTTGCCTCAGCCACAAGACAGCAGTCTGGCTACCGAGGAAGAGGCAGTGTGCAGGCAAGGGCACTTCTCTTCATGCTGTCCACCTAGATGTGGATTCAGCTATGCTTTTGAGTGACCTCAGGTTTTTGGAGACTTCCGTTCTATTGGAATGTGGAAGAAGCCTGCAAGGGGGAATTAGCTCAAATGGTAGAGCGCTCGCTTAGCATGCGAGAGGCAGCTGGATCGACGCCCGCATTCTCCACAAGACTTTACTTTCCTCTCTTGTGTTGAGGAGAAAATCAGTGAGATGTAAAACATGAGGTGGTTAAACACACATTGTGGTGTCCTTCTGAGGTGGTACTGTGTGGATTCAGCTGTGTTTTTGAGTGACTTCAGGTTTTTGGGAACTTCCGTTCTATTGAAATGTATAAATACCCTGCAAGGGGGAATTAGCTCAAATGGTAGAGCGCTCGCTTAGCATGCGAGAGGCAGCGGGATCGACGCCCGCATTCTCCACAAGACTTTACTTTCCTCTCTTGTGTTGAGGAGAAAACCAGCAAAAATCAGTGAGATGTAAAACATGAGGTGGTTGAACAGACGAACACACATTGCTGTGTCCTTCTGAGGTGGTACTGTGGCTTCAATGCAAGTCAGTGATTGGGAAAGGTGCTTACAATGCTCTCTGTTTTACGGCTTTGAAAATGTGTCTTTCCATTTCCAATCAACAGTGTCAGCGCTGACCATAAAACCTCCGTAAGTTGTTTCCCTGTCATCTGGCCTCTTCATCCAGTGGTTGCGCCACTGCTCCAGAGTGGTCTGATTCACGTCCACCAATTGCAGGGAAGCGTCCCTCATTGTTGTTCTATTGTTCAAAATCAGCTTTGGTATGCTGCAGGATGAGGAACCATCTTGTGAGCGTGGCCACCTTTCCTAGCCGGCCGGTTAAAGCCAACCTGCGTACGACGAGGATGGGATTCGAACCCACGCGTGCAGAGCACAATGGATTAGCAGTCCATCGCCTTAACCACTCGGCCACCTCGTCGTTGGTGAGTGCTAGTGATAGTGACCCCCCAGCGTGGGCTGCGAGAGGTGGCAGGTTTGCTGCCCTCTTTCTCCGCAACAATTTAGTCTCCCCGCCTTCATCCCCAAGTCTGAAAAAGTTTGCCTCAGCCACAAGACAGCAGTCTGGCTACCGAGGAAGAGGCAGTGTGCAGGCAAGGGCACTTCTCTTCATGCTGTCCACCTAGATGTGGATTCAGCTATGCTTTTGAGTGACCTCAGGTTTTTAGAAACTTCCGTTCTATTGAAATGTGTAAGAAGCCTGAGAGGGGGAATTAGCTCAAATGGTAGAGCGCTCGCTTAGCATGCGAGAGGCAGCGGGATCGACGCCCGCATTCTCCACAAGACTTTACTTTCCTCTCTTGTGTTGAGGAGAAAATCAGTGAGATGTAAAACATGAGGTGGTTAAACACACATTGTGGTGTCCTTCTGAGGTGGTACTGTGTGGATTCAGCTGTGTTTTTGAGTGACTTCAGGTTTTTGGGAACTTCCGTTCTATTGAAATGTATAAATACCCTGCAAGGGGGAATTAGCTCAAATGGTAGAGCGCTCGCTTAGCATGCGAGAGGCAGCGGGATCGACGCCCGCATTCTCCACAAGACTTTACTTTCCTCTCTTGTGTTGAGGAGAAAACCAGCAAAAATCAGTGAGATGTAAAACATGAGGTGGTTGAACAGACGAACACACATTGCTGTGTCCTTCTGAGGTGGTACTGTGGCTTCAATGCAAGCCAGTGATTGGGAAAGGTGCTTACAATGCTCTCTGTTTTACGGCTTTGAAAATGTGTCTTTCCATTTCCAATCAACAGTGTCAGCGCTGACCATAAAACCTCCGTAAATTGTTTCCCTGTCATCTGGCCTCTTCATCCAGTGGTTGCGCCACTGCTCCAGAGTGGTCTGATTCACGTCCACCAATTGCAGGGAAGCGTCCCTCATTGTTGTTCTATTGTTCAAAATCAGCTTCGGTATGCTGCAGGATGAGGAACCATCTTGTGAGCGTGGCCACCTTTCCTAGCCGGCCGGTTAAAGCCAACCTGCGTACGACGAGGATGGGATTCGAACCCACGCGTGCAGAGCACAATGGATTAGCAGTCCATCGCCTTAACCACTCGGCCACCTCGTCGTTGGTGAGTGTTAGTGATAGTGACCCCCCAGCGTGGGCTGCGAGAGGTGGCAGGTTTGCTGCCCTCTTTCTCCGCAACAATTTAGTCTCCCCGCCTTCATCCCCAAGTCTGAAAAAGTTTGCCTCAGCCACAAGACAGCAGTCTGGCTACCGAGGAAGAGGCAGTGTGCAGGCAAGGGCACTTCTCTTCATGCTGTCCACCTAGATGTGGATTCAGCTATGCTTTTGAGTGACCTCAGGTTTTTGGAGACTTCCGTTCTATTGGAATGTGGAAGAAGCCTGCAAGGGGGAATTAGCTCAAATGGTAGAGCGCTCGCTTAGCATGCGAGAGGCAGCGGGATCGACGCCCGCATTCTCCACAAGACTTTACTTTCCTCTCTTGTGTTGAGGAGAAAATCAGTGAGATGTAAAACATGAGGTGGTTAAACACACATTGTGGTGTCCTTCTGAGGTGGTACTGTGTGGATTCAGCTGTGTTTTTGAGTGACTTCAGGTTTTTGGGAACTTCCGTTCTATTGAAATGTATAAATACCCTGCAAGGGGGAATTAGCTCAAATGGTAGAGCGCTCGCTTAGCATGCGAGAGGCAGCGGGATCGACGCCCGCGTTCTCCACAAGACTTTACTTTCCTCTCTTGTGTTGAGGAGAAAACCAGCAAAAATCAGTGAGATGTAAAACATGAGGTGGTTGAACAGACGAACACACATTGCTGTGTCCTTCTGAGGTGGTACTGTGGCTTCAATGCAAGCCAGTGATTGGGAAAGGTGCTTACAATGCTCTCTGTTTTACGGCTTTGAAAATGTGTCTTTCCATTTCCAATAAACACTGTCAGCGCTGACCATAAAACCTCCGTAAGTTGTTTCCCTGTCATCTGGCCTCTTCATCCAGTGGTTGCGCCACTGCTCCAGAGTGGTCTGATTCACGTCCACCAATTGCAGGGAAGCGTCCCTCATTATTGTTCTATTGTTCAAAATCAGCTTTGGTATGCTGCAGGATGAGGAACCATCTTGTGAGCGTGGCCACCTTTCCTAGCCGGCCGGTTAAAGCCAACCTGCGTACGACGAGGATGGGATTCGAACCCACGCGTGCAGAGCACAATGGATTAGCAGTCCATCGCCTTAACCACTCGGCCACCTCGTCGTTGGTGAGTGCCAGTGATAGTGACCCCCCAGCGTGGGCTGCGAGAGGTGGCAGGTTTGCTGCCCTCTTTCTCCGCAACAATTTAGTCTCCCCGCCTTCATCCCCAAGTCTGAAAAAGTTTGCCTCAGCCACAAGACAGCAGTCTGGCTACCGAGGAAGAGGCAGTGTGCAGGCAAGGGCACTTCTCTTCATGCTGTCCACCTAGATGTGGATTCAGCTATGCTTTTGAGTGACCTCAGGTTTTTGGAGACTTCCGTTCTATTGAAATGTGTAAGAAGCCTGAGAGGGGGAATTAGCTCAAATGGTAGAGCGCTCGCTTAGCATGCGAGAGGCAGCGGGATCGACGCCCGCATTCTCCACAAGACTTTACTTTCCTCTCTTGTGTTGAGGAGAAAATCAGTGAGATGTAAAACATGAGGTGGTTAAACACACATTGTGGTGGTACTGTGTGGATTCAGCTGTGTTTTTGAGTGACTTCAGGTTTTTGGGAACTTCCGTTCTATTGAAATGTATAAATACCCTGCAAGGGGGAATTAGCTCAAATGGTAGAGCGCTCGCTTAGCATGCGAGAGGCAGCGGGATCGACGCCCGCATTCTCCACAAGACTTTACTTTCCTCTCTTGTGTTGAGGAGAAAACCAGCAAAAATCAGTGAGATGTAAAACATGAGGTGGTTGAACAGACGAACACACATTGCTGTGTCCTTCTGAGGTGGTACTGTGGCTTCAATGCAAGCCAGTGATTGGGAAAGGTGCTTACAATGCTCTCTGTTTTACGGCTTTGAAAATGTGTCTTTCCATTTCCAATCAACAGTGTCAGCGCTGACCATAAAACCTCCGTAAGTTGTTTCCCTGTCATCTGGCCTCTTCATCCAGTGGTTGCGCCACTGCTCCAGAGTGGTCTGATTCACGTCCACCAATTGCAGGGAAGCGTCCCTCATTGTTGTTCTATTGTTCAAAATCAGCTTTGGTATGCTGCAGGATGAGGAACCATCTTGTGAGCGTGGCCACCTTTCCTAGCCGGCCGGTTAAAGCCAACCTGCGTACGACGAGGATGGGATTCGAACCCACGCGTGCAGAGCACAATGGATTAGCAGTCCATCGCCTTAACCACTCGGCCACCTCGTCGTTGGTGAGTGCTAGTGATAGTGACCCCCCAGCGTGGGCTGCGAGAGGTGGCAGGTTTGCTGCCCTCTTTCTCCGCAACAATTTAGTCTCCCCGCCTTCATCCCCAAGTCTGAAAAAGTTTGCCTCAGCCACAAGACAGCAGTCTGGCTACCGAGGAAGAGGCAGTGTGCAGGCAAGGGCACTTCTCTTCATGCTGTCCACCTAGATGTGGATTCAGCTATGCTTTTGAGTGACCTCAGGTTTTTGGAAACTTCCGTTCTATTGAAATGTGTAAGAAGCCTGAGAGGGGGAATTAGCTCAAATGGTAGAGCGCTCGCTTAGCATGCGAGAGGCAGCGGGATCGACGCCCGCATTCTCCACAAGACTTTACTTTCCTCTCTTGTGTTGAGGAGAAAATCAGTGAGATGTAAAACATGAGGTGGTTAAACACACATTGTGGTGTCCTTCTGAGGTGGTACTGTGTGGATTCAGCTGTGTTTTTGAGTGACTTCAGGTTTTTGGGAACTTCCGTTCTATTGAAATGTGTAAATACCCTGCAAGGGGGAATTAGCTCAAATGGTAGAGCGCTCGCTTAGCATGCGAGAGGCAGCGGGATCGACGCCCGCATTCTCCACAAGACTTTACTTTCCTCTCTTGTGTTGAGGAGAAAACCAGCAAAAATCAGTGAGATGTAAAACATGAGGTGGTTGAACAGACGAACACACATTGCTGTGTCCTTCTGAGGTGGTACTGTGGCTTCAATGCAAGCCAGTGATTGGGAAAGGTGCTTACAATGCTCTCTGTTTTACGGCTTTGAAAATGTGTCTTTCCATTTCCAATCAACAGTGTCAGCGCTGACCATAAAACCTCCGTAAATTGTTTCCCTGTCATCTGGCCTCTTCATCCAGTGGTTGCGCCACTGCTCCAGAGTGGTCTGATTCACGTCCACCAATTGCAGGGAAGCGTCCCTCATTGTTGTTCTATTGTTCAAAATCAGCTTCGGTATGCTGCAGGATGAGGAACCATCTTGTGAGCGTGGCCACCTTTCCTAGCCGGCCGGTTAAAGCCAACCTGCGTACGACGAGGATGGGATTCGAACCCACGCGTGCAGAGCACAATGGATTAGCAGTCCATCGCCTTAACCACTCGGCCACCTCGTCGTTGGTGAGTGTTAGTGATAGTGACCCCCCAGCGTGGGCTGCGAGAGGTGGCAGGTTTGCTGCCCTCTTTCTCCGCAACAATTTAGTCTCCCCGCCTTCATCCCCAAGTCTGAAAAAGTTTGCCTCAGCCACAAGACAGCAGTCTGGCTACCGAGGAAGAGGCAGTGTGCAGGCAAGGGCACTTCTCTTCATGCTGTCCACCTAGATGTGGATTCAGCTATGCTTTTGAGTGACCTCAGGTTTTTGGAGACTTCCGTTCTATTGGAATGTGGAAGAAGCCTGCAAGGGGGAATTAGCTCAAATGGTAGAGCGCTCGCTTAGCATGCGAGAGGCAGCGGGATCGACGCCCGCATTCTCCACAAGACTTTACTTTCCTCTCTTGTGTTGAGGAGAAAATCAGTGAGATGTAAAACATGAGGTGGTTAAACACACATTGTGGTGTCCTTCTGAGGTGGTGCTGTGTGGATTCAGCTGTGTTTTTGAGTGACTTCAGGTTTTTGGGAACTTCCGTTCTATTGAAATGTATAAATACCCTGCAAGGGGGAATTAGCTCAAATGGTAGAGCGCTCGCTTAGCATGCGAGAGGCAGCGGGATCGACGCCCGCATTCTCCACAAGACTTTACTTTCCTCTCTTGTGTTGAGGAGAAAACCAGCAAAAATCAGTGAGATGTAAAACATGAGGTGGTTGAACAGACGAACACACATTGCTGTGTCCTTCTGAGGTGGTACTGTGGCTTCAATGCAAGCCAGTGATTGGGAAAGGTGCTTACAATGCTCTCTGTTTTACGGCTTTGAAAATGTGTCTTTCCATTTCCAATCAACAGTGTCAGCGCTGACCATAAAACCTCCGTAAGTTGTTTCCCTGTCATCTGGCCTCTTCATCCAGTGGTTGCGCCACTGCTCCAGAGTGGTCTGATTCACGTCCACCAATTGCAGGGAAGCGTCCCTCATTGTTGTTCTATTGTTCAAAATCAGCTTCGGTATGCTGCAGGATGAGGAACCATCTTGTGAGCGTGGCCACCTTTCCTAGCCGGCAGGTTAAAGCCAACCTGCGTACGACGAGGATGGGATTCGAACCCACGCGTGCAGAGCACAATGGATTAGCAGTCCATCGCCTTAACCACTCGGCCACCTCGTCGTTGGTGAGTGTTAGTGATAGTGACCCCCCAGCGTGGGCTGCGAGAGGTGGCAGGTTTGCTGCCCTCTTTCTCCGCAACAATTTAGTCTCCCCGCCTTCATCCCCAAGTCTGAAAAAGTTTGCCTCAGCCACAAGACAGCAGTCTGGCTACCGAGGAAGAGGCAGTGTGCAGGCAAGGGCACTTCTCTTCATGCTGTCCACCTAGATGTGGATTCAGCTATGCTGTTGAGTGACCTCAGGTTTTTGGAGACTTCCGTTCTATTGGAATGTGGAAGAAGCCTGCAAGGGGGAATTAGCTCAAATGGTAGAGCGCTCGCTTAGCATGCGAGAGGCAGCGGGATCGACGCCCGCATTCTCCACAAGACTTTACTTTCCTCTCTTGTGTTGAGGAGAAAATCAGTGAGATGTAAAACATGAGGTGGTTAAACACACATTGTGGTGTCCTTCTGAGGTGGTACTGTGTGGATTCAGCTGTGTTTTTGAGTGACTTCAGGTTTTTGGGAACTTCCGTTCTATTGAAATGTATAAATACCCTGCAAGGGGGAATTAGCTCAAATGGTAGAGCGCTCGCTTAGCATGCGAGAGGCAGTGGGATCGACGCCCGCATTCTCCACAAGACTTTACTTTCCTCTCTTGTGTTGAGGAGAAAACCAGCAAAAAACATGAGGTGGTTGAACAGACGAACACACATTGCTGTGTCCTTCTGAGGTGGTACTGTGGCTTCAATGCAAGCCAGCGATTGGGAAAGGTGCTTACAATGCTCTCTGTTTTACGGCTTTGAAAATGTGTCTTTCCATTTCCAATAAACAGTGTCAGCGCTGACCATAAAATTTCCTCCGTAAGTTGTTTCCCTGTCATCTGGCCTCTTCATCCAGTGGTTGCGCCACTGCTCCAGAGTGGTCTGATTCACGTCCACCAATTGCAGGGAAGCGTCCCTCATTGTTGTTCTATTGTTCAAAATCAGCTTCGGTATGCTGCAGTTTGAGGAACCATCTTGTGAGCGTGGCCACCTTTCCTAGCCGGCAGGTTAAAGCCAACCTGCGTACGACGAGGATGGGATTCGAACCCACGCGTGCAGAGCACAATGGATTAGCAGTCCATCGCCTTAACCACTCGGCCACCTCGTCGTTGGTGAGTGCCAGTGATAGTGACCCCCCAGCGTGGGCTGCGAGAGGTGGCAGGTTTGCTGCCTTCTTTCTCCGCAACAATTTAGTCTCCCCGCCTTCATCCCCAAGTCTGAAAAAGTTTTCCTCAGCCACAAGACAGCAGTCTGGCTACCGAGGAAGAGGCAGTGTGCAGGCAAGGGCACTTCTCTTCATGCTGTCCACCTAGATGTGGATTCAGCTATGCTTTTGAGTGACCTCAGGTTTTTGGAAACTTCCGTTCTATTGAAATGTGTAAGAACCATCTGAGCTGACCTATTTTAATTAGATTTGAGGTACTTAAACAGTGTGTCTTTCCCGCAGGTATGTGTGTTGCAGAGCCAGTTCAGGTATCGGTCAGTTTGCCACTCAGTTTGGACGTCCCGCTGCCTTATCAAGTTGTCAGAGGAGAACAGCTCGAGCTTAAGGGCTCAGTGTACAACCAGCAGGCTGACATCATCACGGTACCAACCACAGTCAACAACATATCCCATGTTTCTGTGCTAATGGTTTGCTGTCAAAGTCAGCTGTCGTCACAGAGAGCTAATATTATAATGATTGTTTTATCGTTTTTCCATTTTAATGTTGTCATTGTTTGTCCCTTTGTCTCCTCCTTGTTGTTTCCTCTTCAGTTCTGTGTGACGCTGACAGTTGGCCCAGCTGTTTGCCTGCTGCAGTCCCAGCCGGCTGCTGGGGGACTGCACTCAACTGCCTGCACCTGGAGCCGCCTGTCTGCAGGGGGCGTGCACAAAGTGACCTTCACTGTGCTGGGCCTGGAGCCTGGAGAGCATACTCTGACCTTTACTCTGAAGACTCGTGAAGGAAACAAAGACATCCTGGAGAAGAAGTTACGAGTGGTGGTGCGTAGATGGATAAACGAAAAAACAAATGGAGTATAAACTATAGATAAAAAGAACAGACTGCCCTTAAATGGCTCAGTGTTTGGTTGATGTCCTGCTAAAATATTCCTCCACAAAAAGCACTGATTTGGAAAATTGCAGGTCAAAAGACTTTGGTAACAACTGGTCCATTTGGTAGAAAAAAGAGTTTTCTATACATCTAGGTTATATTTAAATGTATAAGTTTATATGAAAATGCATATAGGTAACTGAAACAGCTCTCATCTCTCTTCCCTAATTTTTTCTTGTCTCTAAACTGTCAGATCTCTAATAAAGGCATGAAAATTCCCCAAAAAATAATTTAAAAAAGAAAAGATGTCACCAGCACAAAGCCTCAGGTTAATGCTAACTTTAGCTCACCTTTGTTGTCTTGTTTAATGTTCAGCAGGATTGTTGATGAAGTTGGTCCATAAATCTGTTATTTCTTTCCTTCTAAGAACTGTTAATGCCAGCTAGTATTACTTCCGGATACATGTTAGTGAAGTAATACTTGTTGCTTATTGGGACCACAGATCAATCATGTAACATAAGTTCTGAAGAAGAACTTGGTTTTGTGTGGGATAAAGTTACCAATCACAATCTACAGTGTCTGATTCCACACATGCATTCAGGTCTTTTAGATTAAAACAGCAATTAGTTCATTTGCTCATTCTATCTCTTTCAGGTAACTATTTATTTTTTAATTCATGACAAAATTTGTATTTAGTCACAGTTTTTGTTTTCAAAGTTTTTTGCTGCTATACCTCCTGACTCATCACTCACCTGAAGTCACTGAAGTATATCACTTTACACTTACTAGGACCACACTGAGTCATTTAGTTAGCTAATTTAGATGTTAGCATTTTTGAGGTAAAAAACTACCAGGCGACTGTCACCATTAGCAATGTGTCACCATGACGAATAGGACCAGTCGGTGGGCAGAAACACTTATTTCACAAAAAATTTCTGAAACATTTGTTGAACCTTTTATGAACATAAACCAGGAAATGTGTCAGCCATTATCTTTTATTTTGTTTGTGTTTCCAGCCCGAGGGACTGAGGAAGGAGACATACTCTGGAGGGAGACTCGACCCACAGGGACTCTACGGTACACTAACTGATCCAGGATCTGCAGCTCTGAATGAGGCTGCTCTGCTTCATCAGGTCTGTTTGTTGTGGTCTTTGTTGATATCACTCTGCTCTGTGTTGCTGTGTTTTCGTGCTGTTGTAGGTTCAGACAAGACAATAGTGGAGCTGAAGAACAAACTGCCGTCCAACATTGTTCCCAACACGGCTGTGGAGAGAATGCTGACTATCAATGGTAAGATGTGGAAACATGGTGCTGAGCTGCAGATAAGAAAGTAATGCAGCATGTGGTGAAGACAGTCTATATTTGTCCATGACCTCTTAAAACACGAATTAAAGAAAAATCTTGTGTGTTACAATGAAGAATAACTGGATCAGAGTTGAGACATGCCATCGTATGGTGCCTTAAAATGTATGATCTTCTCTGTCTGTACCAGGTGAGATTCTTGGTGACGTCCTCACAGTGGTGCACAGCCCTGAAGGTCTCAGAAAGCTCATCAATCTGCCAGCCGGGTCGGCAGAGGCGGAGCTCGGTGGACTGCTCCCTCTGGCCCAGGTGTTCCAGTACCTGGAGACGACAAGGAGCTGGGACGTCCTGGGAGCGGACATCCAGAAGAACGCAGCAGACCTGAGACAAAAGATTAGAGAGGGTGAGGAGACGACGAAGAGACACTGGTGGAGTTTAACCATGTGCTGCTTGTTGACAGTGTGTGTGTGTGTGTGTGTGTGTGTGTGTGCAGGTCTGGTCAGTGTCAGTTCATTCAGAGGTGGAGACTCCAGTTACAGCATGTGGTCGAGGGGTGAATCCAGCACCTGGTCAGGACACACACTCACACACACAAACACACACACACACACACACACACCAATCTTAAAACTCACCAGCCCACTGGTGGCCATGGTTACGCTTAGGGTTCAGACAAATTTATACAGGTGGAGTTGACAAGATGTAGATGTTATGTGTTCATTTTCATAGTTCTGACATTCAGCATGTCGCAGTTATTGTTCTTCAAAAATGACTCACAGAAGAGGAACAAAAGAAGCTCTCATTTCAAGTTAAAATATTAGCTCTCACACAGATAACGCTGATTTTTCCTCTTAAAATCCTTCTCCTCCTCTCTCCCTCTCCTCATCCCTCCCTCTCTCCCTCCCTCCCTCAGGCTGACGGCTCTGGTGGTGAAGACTCTCTCTCTGGTTGATCTCAGTGTCTCTGTGGACCACCAGTCCCTGTCAGAGTCTGTTTCCTGGTTGATTCATCACGCTCAGCAGCCGGATGGATCCTTCACTGACAAATCCTCCTTCAGAGCCAACAAGGCCAGAAACTCTCCTCCTCCTCCTGTCTCTTCTTTGTTAAATCTTTCTCATCCTCTTCATCAGGGTGAGAGTACGTTTTTGGTAACGTTGAAAGTTTTCTACGTTCTGATTGGCTGCAGGCTGCAGGGACGGATGCAGTCGCCCAATCGGTGTATCTGACGTCCTTCGTGCTGATCGCGTTACACAGAGCGACGAGCATCAAAGACCCAATACTGCAGCTCCGAGTGAGAACACACCTCCTCTTCCTCCTGTCATCTCCTCTTCCTCCTGTCATCTCCTCATCCTACCACCTCCTCTACCTCCTTGACCATAACTTTTCTTTAAATCTTCTCCTCCCTCAGTTCCATGATGACAGCATGGCGTCGGCAGCCAGCTACATTTCCCAGCATGCCCTGGGTGTGAAGAGCGTGTATGTGCGTGCGGTGGCGACCTACGCTCTGACCCTCCGCGACCCCAACAGCATATCGGCCTCCCAGCTGCTCAGCACTCTGGAGAGCCTGGCTCGGCAGAAAGGTGACGCCAAAAATTGTTTACATTGATCACAATCGGGGGGAAAATCATTTTGGAAAGTTAGATTTATACATGTTTAAGGCCAAAGGTTTGTTTTTATTTGTTTTTATTTTTATCACTCCATAAATCAGAAAATGCTGGCAACAACCATTATTTTAGGAATAAAATGTTATATGAATTAGGCTATGAAGGAAATATGAACAAACCCCCTGAGTAAAAACCTTCAGAATTTAGATTCAGATAGAAAAATATAAAGTTTGGAGTTTGTAAGTGCTGCTGAAATGGAGGTTTCTGGCTAAAGGTGTGAGGAAAAACTCATTTTGAGAAAAATGCCTTTAAAGATATAAATTAAAAAATATATCTACAGACACAACCACATAAAGTGCAGTGAAAATAAAGGCCTAAATGTGTATTTTGGACATTTTCTTTCCGCTATTCTGAAAAAAGGCGTGTTATGGAAGCAAAATAGCCCAAAAAACTCAAAACTGACCAGAAAAACGTTTTTTGCCTGAAGTGTTTTAAACTGATGTATATTAATGGTCTATCATGTCAGACAACTGAGCCTCCTGCTTTTATTTGTGTGATTTCTTCTCTTTAGTTGAACTAATTCAAGTTTCAGCATTTTGTTATTTACACACGTTTCTGATAAAGCATTAATCTTTGTGTGTGTGTGTGTGTGTGTGTGTGTGTGTGTGTAGGTCACCCCGCTGTGCTCAGATACTGGCAGGAGTCCAACGTGACAGCTGATTGGCTGACGCCCGACCAATCCAGCGGTCAGACGGTGGAGACGACAGCATATGTCCTGCTGACTGTGCTGCTCAAGGTGCTGCTGCTTCCTGTTCGCCGTTAACTTTTACATTAGTGAGCATGAAAGCATGTCAGTGCACTGTGACATCACTGTTATGTGGAGGTTTTAATACATACAACAATTATGTTGAGTTGACAAATATGGGAGTTGATGAGAGCCTGATGGACTCCACCACACAAACGTAAACGAACAGAGGGCGCTCTCATAACGTTTTACAGATTTAGGGTTCACATCAACAAGCACTAGGATTATGAGACGTTCTGTTTTGTGTTACTAAAGGGGAGAATACAGTACGCCAACCCCATCCTGTCCTGGCTGACCCAGGATCAGCACTATGGAGAAGGTTTCTACTCTATTCAGGTACACACACACACACACACACAGCTCTGGTCTTTGGGTTGACCACTGACCTCCAACCTGTCTGTCTGTCTGTCTGTTTGTCTCTCAGGACACAGTCATGACTCTGGAGGCCTTGACAGAGTACAGCAGGGTCGTCCCTCGGGCCGTTCTCAATCAGGACATCAACGTTCGCTACAAGAGGAAGGGAGCGCTTAGACGAGTCCAGCTCAGCCAGAGGCAACCTGTGGCCTCGCCCATCCAGGTGAGTGTGAGACGGGTTCAGGGAAGGGAGACAGATTTAGGGGAGGGAAACAAGCCCGGTTGCAGCTCTTCTAAACTGTGTTTCTATTTTTTTGCCCACCTGCTTGTTTTTTTCCTCTCAGGTGACGAAAGATGATGACATCACCGCGTCCACAGGTTATGGGGGGGGGGTGTCCAACGTGAAGGTGTGTGCTCACTTTTATAGATTATAGATAGATTGTTTATCTGGAATTGTCTACAGCAGGCATCCATGGGGCAACAGATGAAACTGTAAGACTTTGGACCCAGAATTTATCTGTTTATCTCTAAATTTAAATTTATTTTATTTTATTCATTAATTCTCTCTCTGTTCCCATTTTTAAACCTGGGCCCTCTCTTTATATATATTGTGGTTCTAAATGACTGGTTGGTGCAAAAGTTTTCAAACTAGTAGATCACGTCCAAGCAGCAAATGAGCTCTAATGGCTGTAATGCCTTTGCTGCAACTGCACCTGATCACAGTAGGTCCACTAAAAGTACTTGTTTTTGCCATTTCCAGCTGAGATTGTTATTCTAAGTGTCTGACAACATTATGGAAAGGATCCCTACAGAGATAGACGTGGAAGATCCTTTTGGTTTAACCAGAAACAACAACTGTATCCCGCTATTCCGAATGTACCAGACTCCATCAACAAAAATGTAATTTTACCTCATAGAAAACTGGAGTGGCTGGTCTATTGTTGCCTCTATCTATTAGGTTTGTTTTGATTATTGTGTGTTACAAAGATATTGTGTTGGATCGGAACTAACCCAAAGTCAAACAATAACACAAACAAATTAAGTGTCAAACAAATTGAGTCAGTAGTAGACCTGCAACTACCATGTAAAATTACTGTTTTTGTCAATGGAGTCTGGTGGCTTTGACCAAACGATACAATAGCATTTTCCGGTCAAACAAAAAGGATCTTACAGGTTTATCTTACAGCTCTGACACTTAGAATAACAATCTGAGACTCGTCTGTATGTATATGTGTTGATTTGCTTTTATTATAGTGGATTAGAGTGACATTTTATGTGTGAGTTTTGAAGATTGTGATGTCTATAATATTACTGTGACTCTTTAATGACCATTCCATATAAATAATGTGTCTCATGTTATTACTTTTATTCACTGCTGTTTTGCTGATTGTATGTCCGCATGTCTTTGGTTCAAATAATTTGATCACAAACAATCTTCGCTGTGTTTCCAGATGAAGACAGTTTACTATGAGACCGCCGCGTCCACAGAAACATGTAACTTTGACCTCACCATAGAGGTGGCTGGCGCCGACTCTGCCAGTAAGTATTCAAATTCAACTTTATCGTCTTTACATTCCATCACAGTGCAACTTGCTTAAAATAATAAAAACTATTCAGACCAATACTTATTGTACATTATTGGGGTAATGAAAGTGTTTTCACTGTAAACACACAAAAATAGAGAAGAATAGAAGAGTTTTTAAATACTGTGTGGATGCTCTCAGTGGTGTTGCTGCAGACGTCGGTCAGGGTCTTAGAGGTTAAGGCCTCCAGCCTCCTCAAGGAGTAGAGACTTTGTTGCATCTTGTCTCTGTCTGTCTGTCTGTCTACCTGTCTGTCTGCCTACCTGTGTCCCCGTCTGTCTGTTTCTGTCTGAGTAAATGTCTTCTTTTCCTCCGGAGATCCCAGTTTGCAAGCTCCTCACCTGGTCGCCTGTGCAAAGTACGTAAACTTTTACCTCGAGTATTATTTAACTTTAGACCTTCACATGGACGCCGTTATGTCACAGTGAATATTAAACCAATAATCATTTTATCTTCAAGCCCTGTCAGAGCTGCATTTTATTATGAAATGCTGTAGTGGAAATGATGAAAAACATTTACTCAAGTACTGTAATTCAACGTACTTGTGCTTGACATCTCAGAGGTAAGTTTTGTACTTTTTGCTCCTCTGACAGCTTTAGTTACTCTACAGATCACAACTTTTCATCTCCTACCTGTTCAGTGAACACTGTGTATCTCCATCTGTGGTGATTTTGGATATTTCTGGTAAACTAAAGGATGAAGAGTTCCTTTACGGACAGAGAAGATTCTCCCCCCTTTTAAAATAGATAGATTATTCAAAACCCTCTCAGATCTGCTGGAAAATGTATCTTCACAAAGCTGAAAACAGGCTGTTTTTTCAGACTTTTTCTGATGCAGCAAACATATGATGATCTCATAGACCATGATGCATTGCTTTAGATTAAACTACCCAACAGGATATAAAGTAGCTAAAATGTGCTCACCCTTAAACATCTACAGCAGTAAAATTAAACATTGACAGGGAACATTTTACTGCAACGCAAAGACTTTTACTTTTCATACTTTAAGTACATTTTGTAGATAATACTTAATGCAGGACTTTCACTTATTGTGGAGTATTCTCACAGCGTACTTTATTCATAATGGTCGATGCAGGCTGTGTTAGCTCTTTTACTTAGTAAAGGATGCTAGTATCCCCAGCAACACGGGGGAAAATAACCCATGAAATAATGTAAATGAGCAAGTAATTGAATCTCTGAATTTGATGAAGAAACATCCAAACTTCCAAATATTCTGTAGCTGATATCCAGCAGGAGCTTTCTGCTAGTGATCGTCGTAGACATAGTAGATACTGTGAACATGAACTATGCATGTGTGTGTGTGTGTATATTGCAGGTATAAGCCTCCTCCTAACGAGATGTTAACAGAGTCCGGTCTGACGGTGATGAAGATCCAGATGCCAACAGGTGTGGAGGCTTACCTGGAGGACCTGAGACAGGTGAACGTCTTCTTATGTTTTTATACAACCAAAAGTCTGTTTGGAATGATGATGAGGCTGTAGTCTTCCTCACACTGATACATGAACCTAACAGAAATGTTATATTTCCACATGGTTTTCCATCATTTGAGCTTTGACTGGAGCTCTTTAAGTGGCGTCTTCTGGTTGTGTTCTTCTTCTGCGATGGTTTACTGGCGATGGTTGAACAGGATTTAGCTCCACCTGTTGTTTATCAACCAATAAACTTGTATTCACACAACATGACTGGATGGAAACAAGCATTCATTCATGTTTTCTTTTGATAATTTTCTGCAAATTCAGTTAAAGTTCGGCTACCTTTTGATGGAAACTTGGCTGATGTTATTTTATCTTTTTAACATCTCTGTTTGTTCAATCAATCAATCTTTATTTACATAGCGCCAATTCATAACAGCGTTATCTCAAGACACTTTACATAAAGAGCAGGTCTAGACCAAACTCTTTAATTAAGAGAGAGTTTGTTGAAGTATAAAGTTTTTTTCACGTATAACTGAACTGTTGTTTTGCAGTTCAGAGATGCAATGGAACCAGTCATCTCCCACTATGAACTCCAAGGAAACACTGTGGTCATTCAGAGCGACGCTGTGAGTAACAGAAGCTCCTGAAGAAAAAATACAAACACTACAAAAAACAAACATTACCAGGCTGCTGAACGACTGATTATGAATGTGGTTTGTTTTCTTCACTGAATTAAATTAAAACAATTGTATGTTTTGGGAAATTATGTAGGTTATATTAAGGTAATATAATTAAAAGCATTAATATAAATCCCTGTCTGGTTGCTATGTTCCATGTGATAACTTCCTGTCTGGTTGCTATGTTCCATGTGATAACTTCCTGTCTGGTTGCTAAGTTCCCTGTGATAACTTCCTGTCTGGTTGCTAAGTTCCCTATGATAAATTCCCGTCTGGTTGCTAGGTTCCCTGTGATAACTTCCTGTCTGGTTGCTAGGTTCCCTCAGACGACTTCCTGTGTGTTGGATTTCGGATCAGGACCAGCTTCAGGGTGAGCGGGTCCAGCGAGGCCCTGTTCAGCGTCTATGAGCCTCAGGACAAAGGTGAGAGTCAGGACTTGCAGTGCATCCTGGGGCTTGTGGTCTCTATCAGGTCGGTTTTTAAATCAAAATGTCAAATCAGAATCAGAATCAGAATCAGAATTCCTTTAATAATCCTCAGGGGGAAATTGCTTTTTGTTCCACACAGCTCCAAAAGAATAAGAATAAATCAAGACTCATTAAGTCAAAGTTTCAAAATACAAAGACTTGGATAGTAAGTCAATCCGTGACTTTACAAGTTGTAATTATTTGACTTTTTAAGGTGGATGTTGACCTCTTCTTAACGTTTGAATAATTAGGAGATTAAATTTAGTTAATCACGAGATTACATTCTGGTAAAATGATACCTCTTTTCTCCCCCAGGCAGTATGTGCACCAAACAGTTCTCCTCCGAGGAGCAGAAGCTGCAGCGCCTCTGTGTGGGTGACCAGTGTCAGTGTATGACAGGTAGCGTCTGCCCTCTGATTGGCTGAGCCCAGCTGTTTCAGCCAATGGCAAATGTTGAAAATGTTTCACGTTTAAGTTGTTACTGTTTGTAATGATAACTGTTGTTGTTGTTGTTCAGCTGCGTGCGCTGCCTACAGAGGAAACATTGATTTGACGCTGACAGCAGCCAAACGTACCCATGAGACCTGCCAGCCCCACATCAAATATGGTGAGAATGAGATGCAGTATTAATTAGAAGTAAATTTAATCCTCTTGAACATCAAATACTGCAGATAAGCAGACACATTTAACAACCCAACGCTCAAATTCACCACTCGGAGCTCATTCACTCTCATTCCCATTTTATTGGAAGGAGTTGTTGTCTTTCCTTTCAATGTTTCATTTATTCAGTGTTCAGTTGGACGCTACAGTTCCAACACATATAATATATACATAATATATATACACAGATAAGATAATACAATAAAATTATCCATAGCTAAAATAATGTAGTCTAGGAATAGAAAAAATACAATAAAATAAATTGTTATTAGCACGAAGAAAAGAGTATATGTGTATGAATGACATTAGCAATCAGCAGAAAGGACAGATTCTCCTCATATTCAGTGAAGGGAGACCAGGTTCTATAATATATTTTAAGAGATCCATTTAAAGTGAATCACATCAACACCTCTTTGATCCTTTGTGCAAAATAATGAGGGCGGAGAGCTTTCCATCTAAAAAGGATTAAGCACATATGTCTGAGTACTTAATATTTCTGCTCTGTGTTCGTCTCCCTGCAGCCTACAGGGTGACGGTGAAGTCTTCAGCAGCAGAAGGAGACTTTATGACCTACACGGCCACCGTAGCTGAAGTCCTGAAGAACACAGATAAAGGTGAAGCACCTCAGTCAGTCTGACACACACACAGGTTTAAACCATCTGTTGTGTAATAATGAAAATCAGTTTCTCACGCGCCTCATGCTTATTGGCAACAAACATCACGTTATTTAGCTAAAATGGAATCAAGCTTTTTATTGACTTTTTAACTGCACTGTTTGATTTTGAATTACAGTATGATGGTGTTTTATGTCAAGTTATTAAGTAAAAATGGAATCAAACTTTTTATTACATGCCTTTGATGAATACTTGATTCTGATCGGTCGGTTCTGATATTCTGCAGTCTGTTATTTCTGTATTACAGACCGATGCTATGGACGCAGTTCTGATAGCGGAAGCAATAAAATCATTTTTACATCAACAAAATCATTTTTTAGTCGGTATTTTCAGAAAATTGCTGATTTCTTTAGTACCGAGAACAAACAAACAGATGAATAAATATTTGAATGACCCTTTACTTTATGTTATAGATTAAATTACAGATGGCTGCATGTGACAGCTTTGATTTTTGGATGTGTTCTGCTGTGTGTAATTTAAAGTCTGTACGGTAGCTCACAAACTAACAGAAGTAACTATATTACTGATAATAGGAATATGACTAATAATGAGAAATATGATTAATAACGATAAAGTGATAATAGATTCATAGAAGCCAGATGATGTCAAATGACCTACTGTTACCTTAATCCACTTCATTTGTGTCATGTGACTGTAGCTCATGTTACCTCCTCTTCATGATAAACTACCTCACATTATGATGTTGTTATGTTGCACCATGTCTCATCCCTTTGTGTCTTGTAGAGTTTGAAGCGGTGAGTTCAGGTACAGAGGTGGACTTGGTGAAAAAGGTCACCTGCAGTGCGGTCGATATCCAGAACGACAAGCAGTACCTGGTGATGGGAGCCAGCGGGTCAGAGGTCACGCTCAGCCAAGGCTTCAAGTCAGTGTCTCTCTCTACCACTCTCTACCTGGAGTTCTTCCTCCAGTTGGATGTGAATCTCACCTGCTGTGCTTCGTCCTGTAGGTATCGTCTTCCTCTCGACTCTGAGGCGCTGGTGGAGCTGTGGCCGACAGACTGTAGTTCTCCTGAATGTTCGGACTACATTTCCCAGCTGGAGGACTTTGCTCTGGACCTGCAGTTAGTCAGCTGCCCTGACTCCTCATAACTGAGCAGACCAGATTTTAACTGCACCGTTTAATTTAATACTTAAGGGGGGTTGACAAGATAAAGACGAGGGAGAAAAATAGTGCTTTCTCTACTCAGCTCAGGAAAGGCTGTTAGCTCACAGTTTAAATGTAAATTTAAATTTTTATTTCTCCTTGTTCAAACTGTGATAGAATCTGCAAATAAAGGTAAAATAAATGAACTGTGTGGCCTAACTGATATTTACACTCCTAACACAGGGTTCATTCAAGTCAGTAAAACCTGGATGTAAATGAATTTTTTTAAAAAATCATGTTTTCATTTACTTTTCTTCTGGAAAACATAATAAAAATTGTCAGAAATAGTCTCCCACTTCATGAACTACGGACGACTGATCCACATCCACTCAGTGGTGGAAACGGCATTTACTCAAGTACTGTACTTAAGTACAATTTTTAGGTAGTATTGGTAGTATTTCCATATTACTCTATACCTCTAAAAGAAGAGCATTGCACTTTTGACTGCACTACATTTATCTGACAACTATAATAACTTTGCAAATTAAGATTAAACACATGGTCACCCTTTAAAATGGGATGCATGGATACAGCAATACATAAATTCGCTTCATTCATCCAGACAGAGCATTAAAAATACATGTAGGTGCATAAGTAATCACACATACTATATATATATATATATGTCAGTATTAAGATTATTTCCAGGGAAACCAGGGATGTGTACACTCGTGCTGCTTTAAGGTACTGTCGGATATATTACAACCACCTGTCAATCTGGCTATTTACGATCCGAGAAAACAGTGACGTGTTATGAAAGCAGAGTTAGTATGTTAATGTGTGATCAATATGAGATGTAAGGTCTTCATTTAAAAAACAAAAAACAGAAGGCATCTCGTAGGTATCGCAAGCATAAACTTTAACATACGAGGGGAGTTGGGAATTTCTGAGCAGACCCTGAAGGCATCATCCACCTGCAGCTCGACCTCTCAGAAAACTGAAGGATTTTCTCTGTAAACTGAATTGTTTCTCTTCCGTCGCTCCGTGAAACACACACACACACACATCGTGTCTACAGCAGAAGGGGATGTTCCTGCTTAAATCGCCGCCATAGTTTATGTTACTTATCCTGTTTTGTGTCAGCGGTGACTGAGGATTAACTAACCCGACCTGGCTAACGGCAGCAAAGGTAAAGGTACAGTTTACCGTCACTTTGTCTCGGTTATCAGGTTCATCACTTTTCAGGGACGGTGGTGAGAAGCCCAGTCTGACCGTTACTTAACGTTACAGGAGGTGTTTTAACACTAACCGAGTTTAAAGTTACCGCCAGTCAGAGCGCTTTGTAGCTTTGGGTTGCTATGGTGACCAAATAACTAGGCTAAAGCTAATTAGCTATCTGATAACTTCACCAAATAACGTTAACTAAGTAACTATGGCTACCAACAAGGAGGAGAGCAGCGTTCAGTCAGTCGGTGTGAGTGTCACGTTAGCAGGTTAACCCCTTAAAGACCAGCACGAGTTCGGTTTACCAACTACTAACCAGCTAGTCTTAATTAGCAGTTAACCGTTGCTAGCTAACAGCTATGGACCAGGTGTTACACAGCTTTCTGTGACCCGTCAGATTCTGTGACCTGACCAGGAACAGGAATAGGTTTGGAGACCTACGTTCAATATAATTCAGGCATAGTGAACTAAATAATCATGAGAATACTGTCAAAATGTTTTATTTGTTTTTCCAGGAGATGTTTATCTCATTTCAGCAGGTTGTATCTCAACTTTTATGCTCTATGCTTTCCATTTTTCCAAATGTCTTTGTCAATTAAGACAAACTTTGGCTGTCCACACATTCATAAAAGGTTTTAAAAATGTGTATTGGTTTATTATGTGCATCGTTACGTGTTATGTTTGCAGTATTTATTTCACTATGTCTAATTATAGTTAGTTATTGAACACTCAAGTGCTCTAAAGAAGCGATCCCATTGGGGTTAGGATATAGACAGGAATGGCAAAGATATAACTATTTGTGGTCAGGGTTAAGGTAAGATGAAAAAGAGGTAATGCCTGCACACTCGCTCCATACCACAGAAATGTTTTTATTACTGACAACGTTTCGATCCTACTTGGATATTCATCTGGTCAACATGCTTAAAAAAAGATGTCAACAGGCTGACAAGCTGTGCTTCACCACCTTAAACACCCAGAGTGATAAGCATCCAAATCATCAGTGGCAATTCAATAGTAATAAGTGCATAAAATCAGGTGCATGGGCAGAAACGACACTAGAAAGCCATGCTTCAATACATCAAAACGGCATCTTGAATATACAGACATAATATCAGGTACATACATCATCTCTTATAATGAAATACACACTACCTACATGATGAGGAAATAGTAGTTAGAAAAAATAGATAAACAGGAATTGCATCTAAACATCCTACTATCAGAAAAAAGTTTTTTTTGAATCCACCAGTCTCACCACTCTGTCTATACATATTCTGCCCATGACCTGTCTCTCTCCAATGTTTTCTAACTTTTCTGTACTTTTTTCCCTCTTGTCTGTCTTTTTTTCCTCAGCCTGCCCAGCTGTCTGGTCTCAAGATGGAGGAGCAGAGGGAGATAGGAGGAGGCGCAGACTCGCAGGAGAGCAGAGGAGGTGGAGGAGGAGACCTGGATACAAAGCTGTAACAGCACATTCCTCACAGTATGACACCATTTTCAATCACGACTCTTCCTCTCCTCTCAGGTATCAGGTATATAACGGAGGAGCTGTTGTTGAAGCTGACCGGCTGTAAGTCTCTGGCTCAAGTTCGTTCCCTCAATCTGTCGTCATCAGCTGGAGACAAACATATCAAGGTCAGAACAAAGTCAGACAGCAAATGCTATCCGATACAGCCGTATCACTATTACTGTCACTGTTCACTGCCACCTCCACAACTAGTACCGATACTGCATCTAGAACCACTGTTATTACTAGTGCTCCTATTACTTCTGGTGGAGTTAGTAGTTCATCAGTTTGTGTCTGTGTGTGTCTGTGTGTTTCAGTTAATAGAGAACCTCCATGGCTGTCAGCATCTGCAGGTTTTAAACTTGAACAACAACATGATCCAGAGGATGGAGAGACTGGGCGCTCTGATACAGTTGAGAGAGCTACAGCTGGCCCACAACAACATCCAGTGAGACTCTCACACACACACACCACACACACACACACACACACACACACTAGACATATTGACAGTGTACTTGTGCATTTAGGGCTACACATCCTCAAAAATGTAACCAACAAACAACTAAGAAAATGATAGTTAACCTTCAGAAAGAAAGAACAAAGACACTATTTCACACAACATTATGTCTAGCATGATTGCTGTAAATCCTGTCTTCTACAAACTAAATTGATCATGAGACAAGATGCATCAGTATCTGAATGGTCACCAACAGTTTCAGTTTCATTTAAACTGAACTGTCAGATGGATTATTATGAAATTTGGTTCAGACATTAATGGTTTTCAGAGGGTAAAATTGGTGATCCTCTTTTTTTCTCTAGAGAAACCAACTGCTCAAAAGTTCGACTTGCCCAACTCTTACCAGGGTACCTCTAAAACTAGATACTGAAAAACTATTATGTGTAACGTGTGACTCCTGCGTGTGTTTGTAGGAGGATTGAGGGACTGGAGCTCATGTCCAGTCTGCAGCATCTGAACTTGTCCTTCAACAGAATCGACCACATTCCCGTGTGGTTGGGAAAGAAACTGCACTCACTGCACACACTCCACCTACAACACAACATCATCACATCTGTGAGTACAGGCTGCCTCTGTGTGTGTGTGTGTGTGTGTGTGTGGACGGAAAATTGCATTCAGTTGTAGTTATTTGTTAAATGTGAAAAACTGAGTGCGGCTGCAAATAATTCTCATTTTGTCCAGCTGGTCAAAATAAATGTTAAACTAAATTCAACGAGATGCAGACTGTGTTGGGGAAAGAAAAATAATTAGACTATATGAGGTATCGGATAAGGTTTTTCCCTTGTTAAGTGTGATATGATTGAACAATCTCCTCCTGAGCTGAATTAGATCTTGACGCCTCTCATGTGGTTACCACTGTAATTACTAGATGACGCTTTAAACCGTCACCTCACTCATTATACATGTGGTAATATTTGTTTGATGAAGCTCCAAGCCTCACAAGACAAACATTATATTTCATTGAAATGTAATAATTTCTCATATGAACTGTGAGAAAAACAGAAATCTGAGACACTGGAGAAACTGGAACCAGAGAATGGATAATGGTTGGTATTTTTCTGGTTGGTAACTTTCAGTTGTATCTGTATTTCTGTGTGTGTCTTTGCGTGCAGCTATACGAGGTGTCCAGACTGCGTTCTCTGAGCAGCCTGTCAGAGCTGTCCGTGTCAGGAAACCCTGCCTCTTCGCTGCCACACTCCCGCCTCTTCCTGCTCTACCACCTGAGGACTCTGGACAGGCTGGACGACCTGCCAGTCACCCAGGAGGAGAGAGGACACGCCCATCAACGCTTTAGCGACGGTACATCATTTGACATCATACAAACCTGCAAGAAAACTGAAACCTCTGACAAAAAAACAGGAGAATAGTTTGATTGTTGCTTTGGTTGTTTACAATCAGAGGAGCTGGAGTGTCTACAGCAGGAGATGGACGGCAGCCAATCAGAGCTGAGACAGCTGCAGAGGGAGCATCAGGCCGCCATGGCACAACTCCACCAGCAGGAGGAGACAAACCGAAAATTGATGACTCGGACAGAGACACAACAACACACGAACACTCTGCTGGAGCAAGAGCTGCACACCAAGAGCCAGCTGGTAGGACACACACACACACACACACACACTCACAATGTGTATGTAACTATACCTTTGATCCATTAGTGGGACAGACTGACCTCCTGAGAGAAAAGGTGTTTGACCTCTGACCTCTAAAGTCCTCTCCTGTCTTCTTCTTCTTCTTCTTCTGTCCTTCAGTCATTCTCCAGAGCTGTCCTATTTTCTTCTTCTTCTCCTTCAATTGTTTCCTGTCTGTCAAAAAGTCAAAAACACTGTTCACATCACAGAGAATACAATAGTACAAAACAATAGTTGTTCTTGGTAAATACAGATTCAATCAGCAGAGATATCCCAACTTTTTTCACTACTATGGGTCAAACTCCTCCTACCTCTTTTTTCATAAATTCCCCTCTTAGATTTTAGAAATACTGAGCTGACCCAACCCATTAGACAAGTTTCCGCAGAATTCAGCATTTTATCCACTGAATTAAATACTAAATCCCTTAATTTTATTTGGACCTTTTTGCCTAAAAGCTGTCACATTTAAATATGTCAACCCTAATAAAACTATAATATATAGTAATAAAAACTTGTACTTATGAACTCCTGCTGTCGCTGTGACTTCTTGTTCTTTCCTTTGTCACCTTTCTCTCTCCGTACATCTAGCCCTGTCCTTCTGTCTCTCTCCTGGGCGTGGTCTATCAGGTACTCTGACATCACACTAACAGTTAATCTCCTAGCTCCCTCAGACCCTCAGACTCCTGCTGTTTGATCCCAGGTAGCTTCATATGGAGTGTGTGTGTGTGTGTGTGTTGTGTGACCATCAGATATCTTTAGAGCTGATGTCCAAATAGCGTTTTGTTCTGGCAGAAAAGGGCTGGCATGGCACTGGGATGGAACCTTTGTCCAGCGAGAGAAAAGAATACTTCACGTGGGTTTTGTTTCTACAACAATGCAGTGTGACAGACTGTGTCGTCACTTTGCTTTTTAGGAACTTTTCCTAAACTATTACATCTGGTGACAATATATGCTCTCTCACCATTGGAGACCACTGAAAACAGTCGCTGCCGCTCAGAAGAAAATGCTATATGGACATGGGCCCTTTGTGTGCTTTGACCTGCAGTGTTCAGCATGTCTGCTATAACTCTTAGAAATGACCAACTCTGAAAATGTGCTCACTACTGAAATTAATAATGTTCCCAGGTATTGACCATCATTAGAAACAGACATAACAGAATTGCATTTTAGATGTTTTTTTACATACTTATTTTGTCTGACTTCTAATTTAGCAACAGTTTCCGTTTGCTGTGTTTTTTTGAATGTTTGTTAATTCAAACTTCCTGTAGCTGTTTCATAATAAAAGCCTTTTCTGTGTGTCTTCAGTTGGAGAACACAACAGCTGAGTTGACCAGAGCCTTTCACAGACTGCATGAGCTGAAGCAGGAGTTGACTTTCTACAAGAAGCAGGACGCCAGGCTCAGCCCTCCGCACCTCTGTAGCCTACAGGTAACAATAACACACACACACACACACACACACACACACTTCAGACTGTATGGAAGCACAGCTGTAATGTGTTAGAGGTCCACCACTGGATTTTTGACGTTGATGCAGATATCGATATCTGAGTGAAAAATCAGATAACAGTATATTGGATGATGCTTATTTTTGATATTAATGTGAAAAACATTTTTATATCCAGTATGAATGGGGTTTAAGATCATACTTCATACTGATTCAATTCTCTAACAACCACAAATACAAAGCTCAAAGATCTGAATTAGACTTGTGTGTGTGTTCACACTCTGTTTGATCAGGAAGTCGACAATGACGACTCTGAGAGTCCATACAAAGCTCAACACATCCACTCCTCCTCCCCCCCCCTCCCCCTCCTCCCTGCAGACCCAGGAAGGTTTAGACATTCACACCAACATGGGGTCGTCACACCTCCTGCCAGAAGACTGCAGAACAGAGCAGAGTAAAGGTAATCAGTGGTGAGAGAAAATATTTACACACAACAGCAGAAATATACCTTGATTTGCCAAAGACCTTGGAGAAAGTTTAAATAATTGGGATCAATTAACATCTGTCTGTCTGTCTATCTGTATATGTATCTATCTATCTATGAAGATTTTACCTCTTAACTCTGTGAAAGCTACATGTTAGTTTTGTTTTATAGAATTTCCAAGTGATTCAAAGACACAAAGATCAGAGGAGTGAGTGGACAGCCTTGTCTTGTGCATGAACATGGGTATAGCAGAGCTCTGGAGTAAACAGTTAGTGGCAAACTGTAAAGGGAACTCGATCTACTGAAACCAACATCTTGTCCTTGGTGTCTGGTCTGGAAGCTGAACACCCATGTTGTTATCATATAAAGAAAACTAAGTTGTGTGGTGTTTATTCAGTCTCAAAACATGCTCAAATAAAAACCAGCTGTGTGCCTCAGGTAGCCAGCTGGAGGCAAGGTACTATGTGAGTTAGGTTTAAAAAAAATATATAGAACTATATAAATACTGTATGAATATATATATACTGAGCCCCTGGACATTTTAGTGTGCAATCCCCTTGTTACTGTGCTGCATACATATTTGAGCTGCATATCAAATATGCAGTGTTGTAAGTATGTGATGCTCAACAATTATACTGATTTGAGCAGATTTTCAGCGGAGTATTCCTTTACTCTGCAGGGGAATTAGCTCAAATGGTAGAGCGCTCGCTTAGCATGCGAGAGGTAGCGGGATCGATGCCCGCATTCTCCAAGACACTTTTAACTCCTGCTCCACTGAAAGACGGCTGCTACTAAATGTTTCACAGTTTGGACTTAAATACATGTAACTTCAACAGAAGTGAAACCTGATGCAGCAAAATGTCTATGAAGTTAAATATGTGACACCCTGAAGAATGTAGCGTTCTGCTCTGTCTCCATCGCTCTAACTCTGCTCCTAAATGTCAGCTTTAATCTCTCCCTCTGCTCGTCTTGGAGCTGTTTGACCAACATCTGCTATTTGTTTTAGGCCACACATACATGGGATTATTTAAAGACAGGGGTTTGCATTCTTTAAAAAAAAAAAAAGTGTCAAAAAGAACAGTAATCTAAGTAAAACGTTTTTTGACCACGCTGACAGTCGATCTCATTACAGTTGTTCCCCTTCAGCATGCCGTCAAAACAGCTCACTCAAAGGCAACAGCAACAACTTTGTCCCACCAACCAGAGGTCTGACCAGGTTTAGTCCTAAACTGCTTACTGTACATTTATGTGTAAACATATAAAAAGCCTGTTTCCCCTCATGATGTTGTAAACAGAGGAGATACCAGCGCAAACTGTGATGTCACAGGCCAAAAAACTGTTTTACCTGTTTGCCACATTATGTGCTCAGTTAAAAGTGCTCGGCAGATAGATTTACCTTTCAATACTTTAAACATTACTTGTAATACAAACTGATCATTTTATCTAAATTCTAACTCTTTAACTGCAAACTGCCAGAACTGCTAGTTCCTAGTCCCTGATCCATAGTTTGACCCACTGCAATTAACAGACGAGGTGGCCGAGTGGTTAAGGCGATGGACTGCTAATCCATTGTGCTCTGCACGCGTGGGTTCGAATCCCATCCTCGTCGCTATAAGGTTAACTTTAGCCTGCCATGGTTACATGTCAACAATGTCATAAATCTGTTACAACAACCATAGGTGACAGTTACTGCAGATTACAGTTAGCTTAAATGACGTCAATGTCACGTTACAACAAAAAATGTAGTTTGTGTCGTGGGCGTGTTGTTTTATGTAGCAGTGACCAGTAATACTGATATTGTTCCTAAATATAATGTGATTTTGATGGTGACAGAGCTGAATGACTGCAGTATATTATCCTGAGTTCACAGGATCCAAAAACACTGTCCTAGATAAAGAATTAAACAAACAACAATGACTAATTATACAGATTTTCAGTGGAGTGTTCCTGGAGATTTCAATTTAGAAAACAAAGAGCAACATTTTTCATTTTTCAGAATTTGGTATCATGTCTCTGTAGTTTCAACAGTAGTGAAACCTGGTTCAACAAGAGATGTACAAATTGAAATATGAGAGACTGTGGAGAATGCAGCATCATGCTCTGTCTCTGTCACTCTAATTCTGCTTCCAAAGGACAGCTTTAATCACCGCTGACCATAAAACTTCCTCCGTAAGTTGTTTCCCTGTCATCTGGCCTCTTCATCCAGTGGTTGCACCACTGCTCCAGAGTGGTCTGATTCACCTCCACCAATTGCAGGGAAGCGTCCCTCATTGTTCAAAAGGAACTTCGGTATGCTGCAGGATGAGGAAACATCTTGTGAGTGGGGCCACCTTTCCTAGCCAGCAGGCTAAAGCCAACCTGCGTACGACGAGGATGGGATTCGAACCCACGCGTGCAGAGCACAATGGATTAGCAGTCCATCGCCTTAACCACTCGGCCACCTCGTCGTTGTTGTGTGCCAGTGATAGTGACCCCCCAGCGTGGGCTGCGAGAGGTGGCAGGTTCGCTGCCCTCTTTCTCCGCAACAATTTAGTCTCGCCGACTTCATCCCCAAGTCTGAAAAAGTTTGCCTCACCAACAAGACAGCAGTCTGGCTACCGAGGAAGAGGCAGTGTGCAGGCAAGGGCACTTCTCCTGTCAGGGTGGAAACAGCTCTGAACCTAAATATAGACTGAAACTCTGGCGCCTGCCAGGAGAATACGTCAACTGCTGATAGTATACTGAGCCTGTGGACATTTTCCTGGGCAATCCCCTTGTTACTGTGCTGCATACATATTTGAGCTGTATATCAAATATGCAGTATTCAAAGTATGTGATACTCAATGATTGCACTGATTTAAGCAGATTTTCAGCAGAGTATTCCTTTAATCTGCAGGGGAATTAGCTCAAATGGTAGAGCGCTCGCTTAGCATGCGAGAGGTAGCGGGATCGATGCCCGCATTCTCCAAGACACTTTTAATCCTGTCTTCTCCCCCATTATCTGATGTGACAGCAGAGACTCTCAGGCTGTGCTCTGGCTGGAGAATTCATACAATTATAAAACAGAAATTCCATAAGATGCAAAGTGAGATGATGTTGGAATAATATAAAAATAATACTTAGAATAAATGGGTAGCGTTGAAATTTACACAGAGGTTGTTTGTGAGGCTGTTCATCAGAGTGATGGCCTGTGGGCAGAAACTGCTCTTGTCTGGTCGTTTTGTTGTACAGTGATCTAGTGGGGTAACCATACACCCAAAGAACTAACCTGTTAGCACAATTTTGATTGATTTGATTCGCCTTGTGTATTTTTTTTTTAAGCCAGATCCGTTGAGTCTTAAGCTGAGGTAGATAATAATTCACAACCATTCACTGCTTTTCTTAAGATCCCTGTAATACAGCAATATTTAAAGAAACCCGCTGGTGATACTAATGTTGTACTTCTGATTTGATATTAGATGCAGAACTTCTGGCTGGAACAGAGTACACATCACATTTAGTGTTTTCACTGTCACTCATTCAGAGAATATCAAAGGAAAAGTTTTGTGGAGAATGCGGGCATCGATCCCGCTACCTCTCGCATGCTAAGCGAGCGCTCTACCATTTGAGCTAATTCCCCTGTGTGTTAAAGGGTCATTCCACCAAAAAACTTTTTCCATCCATCAATCACTCCTTCCTGTGGTCTTGGAAAGCGACTCTTCTTCAGTTTTTGTTATGTTTGTGCCCTTAAGCGTTAAACTAGTTCAGAAGTTTGTGTTTCTCCTCAAAACTGGACTGACTGACCAGCTCATGTACAAACACTCACACGCTGTTGTGGGTCCGTGGTGTCCATTTTCACTGGCTGTGTATTAATAACAGTGTTACCAGTGATGTTAACAGTGATGCCCGCATTCTCCACAAGACTCCACAAGACTTTCTCCTCCTCCTGAGGAGATAATTAGTGAAAAATGGGGCGATATGATAGCATAGATAAAGATCCTTGTCCATCTAAACTACATTTAATATAAACTATATACGTCACCACAGCCTTGCAGAAAAAAAACAAATAAAAATGTATGTGTAGGTCTACAAACATTCTATCAAAAGAAGACATTATGTTTGTGCAAGAACATGTATGTTCGACAGAGAACTAATGAGGATATTAGCATGAATTATAGCTAGACATCTTGTGTTATCACTGAGGGCAGAATCATTGTTGAATTGAAATAAGTTGGGCTGTGTAGGAATTGTAAATTCCATGATATTTTAGAGACACTGAGCCACCAAAGACCAGAGATTAGACATAGTCGAGTGTTCCCAGAAAACAGAATGCATCTACCCACCACATTCTATTCTGGCTACATGTAGCATAGCTTGGACCATCTGTGGGCTTAATTTTGAAGTGCCAATATGACATGGCATAAAACTGCAGTATAAACTTAAGGTGAATGAGCTGATGTGCTGGGTTTTTCTTTGTCAATATTCTGATTGATGTTTTATTATTTGTGTGTGTGTGTGTGTGTGTTTAGCTGAGGCTGACCTCCTGCGGTTGACCCATCAGACAGAGCAGCAGCCAGCAGCACCTAAGGAAGTCAAAACACACACGCAGGTAACAGAAGAAATACTGTAGTCAAAGATGCATGTTTGGAGTGAGAGGACACAACACACATAACAACTTCTTTTTTTTTAAATCAATCGAGCAAATATCAAGTTACACTAAAAGCGGTGATTGTGTTTTCCACAGTAATGGAAGTATAACAAAAACTAGAACTGCTCTGTAAACATCTGTATTGTAACACTACTTAAACTTGCACACAGTGTCCTGTGTAGTTACCTTTCTAGTTACTTTCTGATATTTACATATTCACTACACAGAGATTGAAGGCGCTTCAGATGAGTGTGTCAATATTTTTATCAACTCAGCAGGAGGCGCTGTGTCATCTACTCAGTAAGCTGTCCGTCCTGGAGCAGCTGAGAGACGATGCTGATGAGACACGAAGACAGATGGACAGACAGACGGAGGAGAGCAGGAGGACAGAGAGAGAGACAGAAGAGCTGGAGACACAACTGCTGAATATGAACACCACAGACCCACAACGTGTGAGTGTTTGTACATGAGCAATCTGGTCAGTCAGTCCAGTTTTGAGGAGAAACACAAACTTTTGAACTAGTTTAACGCTTAAGGACACAAACATAACAAAAACTGAAGAAGAGTCGCTTTCCAAGACCACAGGAAGGAGTGATTGATGGATGGAAAAAGTTTTTTGGTGGAATGACCCTTTAAGACACAGGGGAATTAGCTCAAATGGTAGAGCGCTCGCTTAGCATGCGAGAGGTAGCGGGATCGATGCCCGCATTCTCCACAAGGCTTTTCCTTTGATATTCTCTGAATGAGTGACAGTGAAAACACTAAATGTGATGTGTACTCTGTTCCAGCCAGAAGTTCTGCATCTAATATCAAATCAGAAGTACAACATTAGTATCACCAGCGGGTTTCTTTAAATATTGCTGTATTACAGGGATCTTAAGAGAAGCAGTGAGTGGTTGTGAATTATTATCTACCTCAGCTTAAGACTCAACGGATCTGGCTTAAAAAAAAAGCACACAAGACAAATCAAATCAATCAAAATTGTGCTAACAGGTTAGTTCTTTGGATGTATGGCTACCCCACAGCCGTCACTCTGATGAACAGCCTCACAAACAACCTCTGTGTAAATTTCAACGCTACCCATTTATTCTAAGTATACTCTTAAGTGTATAAACACAGTTCTTAACATATCAAGTAAACAAACGATATAAGGATGCCCTAGTTATTCCAACATCATCTCACTTTGCATCTTATGGAATTTCTGTTTTATAATTGTATGAATTCTCCAGCCAGAGCACAGCCTGGAGAGTCTCTGCTGTCACATCAGATAATGGGGGAGAAGACAGGATTAAAAGTGTCTTGGAGAATGCGGGCATCGATCCCGCTACCTCTCGCATGCTAAGCGAGCGCTCTACCATTTGAGCTAATTCCCCTGCAGATTAAAGGAATACTCTGCTGAAAATCTGCTTAAATCAGTGCAATCATTGAGTATCACATACTTTGAATACTGCATATTTGATATACAGCTCAAATATGTATGCAGCACAGTAACAAGGGGATTGCCCAGGAAAATGTCCACAGGCTCAGTATACTATCAGCAGTTGACGTATTCAGTCTATATTTAGGTTCAGAGCTGTTTCCACCCTGACAGGAGAAAAGCTCTCTATAGCCTTAACTCCAAATATTCAGATTTGGAGTTATGTGATGTGAAAGAGTAGTAAATAATGGCAGTAAATAGTGGTCTTATACACTCCTGTTGAAAATCTCTGTATCCATGTTCAGAGAGCAGAAACAACAGCAAGCAACAGGTTGTCGTCTCTTTAAGAACCTCTGCCCCCCTCCCCCAGGACCCCCCTCTATGGGGCAGAGCTTTTTCCAGCTTTAATTCATTCTCATTGGACAGGGCATGGCCTGTCACTGCAGCTCTCTCTCTGATTGGCTGGGTAAATGATTTCCTGTGTTGATTCAAAGAAAGGGGGAGCGAGGAGGAGAGGAAGAGAAGTTTGTAACGGGGAGAAGACAGAAGAGAGGAAAACAGAAAGATGAAGAAGTAAATGTTTTTTTTTAGAACAGAGAGGAAGAGATGAGATGCTGTTGTTTACTGTGAGCTGAAAGAGTAATAGAAGGGGAGAAAGGGGAGGAGGAGGGAGGACATAAATGGTGTTACCCAGCAGCCCTGTGCGGTCTCTGGGGTCGTGGACTGTTATGCTGAGCTGACTGCTGTGAGTACACAAACACCATTCTATGTCTAAACCACAGTGAAGTATCATGAAGTACTAAAAGTATGCAGATTAAATCCACTTGTTTTTTGAGTGTACTGTTGATTTACACCATTGTCCCTCAATGTAGTGCAAAGGAAAGGCTCACAGCAGGAAAGCATTAAAAAAATATGGACGGATGTGAAACAGGGCCAGGACGAAACAAACAAAATCACTTATGAAATCTACATAGAACATTGTGTCCTTTGTTAGACAAATGACAAATGTCTCTGTCTGTCTGTGTGGACTTTTTAAACCATGATCCAATCCACCGAAAGGAAGAGGAAGGAGAGGGGGAGGTGAAGGAAAACGACCATGGTGTGCACCCCAAGTCAGTTGGGAGAGTTTTAGATGGCAGATAGCTCAACATGGTAGAGCATTGCTTAGCATGCGAGAGGTAGAGGGGTCGATGGCCATAATCTCCAAGAGTCTTTTAATTGTATGTAATTACTTTTAATTGTAATTGTAATAGTGTGTGAATGTAGTGTAAAAGCACTTTAAGTGGTTGAAAAGGTGCTATACAAGTACAGTCCCTCCAGTATGAAGCCTGAATTATGCTTCTGACACGTTCTTGCACTTGCAGCAGACGCACAATGTTGTAGGTACATATTTCAGCAAGTACTTAGATATACTGAGCAGATGATTCATACCAAGTCTTTACTTTGGTTCTCTGTTGAGAACACAGAACACGGACTGGAGGGTGAGCGTTACCATTTCTCATAGGGGAGATAAGGGATAAAAGTGCCTTGGAGAATGTGGGCATTGATCCCACTACCTCTCGCATGCAAAGCGAGCGCTCTACCATTTGAGCTAATTCCCCTGCATCTTAAAGGTTCCACTGAACTTTGAACTTTGTAACACAGTCTGTATGTTGTCTGATGACACCATCAGTGGAGTGACCCTTTAGGTAACCATATTATTCTAATATCATTATAATAAGTAACTTTAGAAAAGTGGTGTTTGGTGAATGTGGTCTGATTGGCTGATGAGGTGTCTCTCTCTCTCTCTCTCTCTCTCTCTCTCTCTCTCTCTGTCTCTCTGTCTCTCTCTCTCTGTCTCTCTCTCTCTCTCTCTCTCTCTCTCTCTCTCTCTCAGGCCCATGTGACCACCCAGTTGTCCAGTTGGAGACAGATGTTGGACAGGATGAGCCGGAAGCAGATTGAGATGGAGGGTCGCCTTGACGACATGCTGTCACGTATCGCCATGGAGACACAGGAGATCAAAGAGCTGGAGCAACAGCTGACGGACGGTGAGGAGACCACCGACCAATCAGAGTCTATCTTAAACTGGAGCCCATTTATTGGCCAAGACATAACTTCTTCTCTGTTCTCCTCTCCTTGTCTTCGCCCCCTCCTCGTCCTCCAGGTCAAATTTTGGCAAATGAAGCTCTTCAGAGGGATTTGGAGGGAATCATCTCTGGACTTCAGGAGTATCTTAGAGGACTCAGAGAGCAGGTAGGACCTGAAACCTTTATAAACGTTTACTTCATCAATTACAGCTCAGGATATAGGATTAATGTCCACCAGAAATGTAAATTAAACCAGGAATTACTAGAACCACATTCTCTGAAATACGTCTATAGAATGTGAAATAGTGGTTAAGGCGATGGACTGTTGCGTAGGTTAAAGTCCCATACTTGTCGCAAAGGAGTTAACTTTAGGCATGTCATGTTTACATATCAGCAATACAATAGATCTATTGCAGCACCCTAGATGGATTATACTGCATAGCACAGTTTACTGAAAGTCGCTAGTTACAGTACAGCTGAGGCTGAGGGAACGTCATCAATGAAAACTGATATGAAAACTGTAAGTAACTGTAACAGTGTTTGTTTTGATTCACATGTGGAAGTGTACAGTAGTTTATAATACAGATGTGTTTATTACTTTTTTTAAAACCCTCATCTTGGAAAAATATTGAGTATTTTCAGATGATATAATCTTTATTTAGAAAACAAAGATTACACAAAAGTGTATGAAAGATGCTTTTGTTTTAGGAGTAGTAATAATGTGTAAAAGAGTAAAGACTTGCTAATATTGCTTGGGCGTGCGTGCGTGTGTGTGTGTGTGTGTGTGTGTTTCAGGCGCATCAAGCTCATCAGCAGGTTCACAGTCTGCAGGGTGAAAATCAGAGTCTGCAGTTCTACCTAGAGGACACCCAGAGACACTGCAGACAGCTGGAGGACACCTCCAGGACACACAGGCAGGTCAGTGTGTGTGTCTTTGAGGGTAAATGTTAGTGTTTGATATCTCCCGGGGTAATGCATGTGGACTCTGTATGTCTATCCGTCCGTCCTTAGGACATGTCCGTCCTGCAAGAGGAGCTGTCAGTGTTGCGGATGGAGGCCCAGACTCTGAGGGACAGACAGGTGGAGAGCAGCAGACAGCAGGTGGAGCTGGAGGCAGAGCTGAGGGAGGAGCTAACCCGACAGATCACACTAGGACAGGTAACATGTAGTGTCAGAAATGGTTCATTAGAAATCTTTTTTTTTTTTTTTATTAATTATTTATTGTCGAAGTTGTTTATCATTTTAAAGATTCGAACAATGCTGCTCTAGACTGTGTTGTTAGTATTAGGTTAGTATTTTTTTTTTTTTGTTATAGTTTGCATTTTGTCAATGAGAAGTCCACACTAATATAGAGACACACACAAACAGCTTCAAAATGTTTCCTCTTGCTTTGAAATATGAATAAACAGCTAATGTGTGTGTGTGTGTGTGTGTGTGTGTGTGTGTGTGTGTGTGTGTGTGTGTCTAGTTGGAGCATGATGCTCTCCAGGCAGTTGTGGACAAAGAGCAACAGAGCAGAGAGATCACAGAGTCTCAGCTACAGTCAACCATCGACACACTGCAGGTCAGCACACACACACACACACACACACACACACACACATAAACATGAAACACACACCCACGGCTAGACCCAGAACTGCTGCAGCCTGAAGTTTGGACCTTAGTTTGGTTAAACCCAACTCACTCTCGCCTGATAACAGTGTCCAGAACAGAAACTGATGCATCACTTTTATCACATTGACCCCTCACTGCAAGGCGGAGGCCGGGGAGGACCTACTGTTAATTCAAGTCAAGTCAGTTGCAGAGAGAGACCCGGACAGGTGACAGTTAGAGAAGCCTGAATAACACGAGAGGACAGGGACAAAAATGCAGTTATCCTGTGTCAGGACAACTTTTATACATGTCTCTGCTGCTGCTAAAGAGTGCTAACTTAGCTGCCGGCTAACTTTAGTTGTTTTATGCATTCTCAATGAAAGCAATTTGCTAACTGAGTAAAAATAGTTTAGATAAACGATGATCAGTACCATTAGACATAATCAGCAATCACATTAAGTTACAAATTGATGGAAAAATGTTGTTTGTAAATGATTCCTGACCCTCTGCGGTTGGTGTACAGTGTAGCTCCTCTCCATGTGAACCATGTGCAGCACCAACCTTTTGGTTAGGTTTTCTGTGTCTGTCTTTGTGCAGGATGAGAAATCATCTCTTCAGCAAGTGATCCAGAGACTTCAGGCCCAACTGGACCAGACCAAAGCCCAGTTACACCAGACCAGAATGCAGCATAACGAAACCAGGGAACACCTAGACCAAACCGGAATTCAGCTGGACCACATTACAGCTACTTTGTTGAATCCCCAGAAGGTACGGAGGAGTGGATCAGAGGAGCTGGACGAGAACAAGTACAGGTACCATCCTGAACTACTGCTGTTGTATCTTTGAAATGCAATTAGATCACACAGGATGCTTTCCAGAAGTTTCTATGTATGAGATAATCCATGTCAAAATCAGACCAATCGACGAGGATGGGATTCGAACCCACGCGTGCAGAGCACAATGGATTAGCAGTCCATCGCCTTAACCACTCGGCCACCTCGTCTCTATTGTGCTGATTTGCATGTCACTAATGTGGTTGTAGTGATGGTCTATCACGTTGGTAGCACGGTGGTTAGCAGTGTTGCCTCACTCTTTCTATGTGGAGGCTACATGTTCTCTCTGGGTATCTGAAGCAGAGAGATTAAAGCTGACCTTTGGAAGCAGAATTAGAGTGACAGGGACAGAGCATGACGCTGCATTCTCCACAGTCTGTCATATTTCAATTTGTACATCTCTTGTTGAACCACGTTTCACTTCTGTTGAAGCTACAGAGACATGATACCAAATTCTGCATCGATGCCACTACCTCTCACTTGCAAGGCAAGCAGTCCACCATTTGAGCTAATTCCCATCTGTCTTAAAGGAACACTCCACTGAAAATCTGTATAATTAGTCATTGTTGTTTGTTTAATTCTTTATCTAGGACAGTGTTTTTGGATCCTGTGAACTCAGGATAATATACTGCAGTCGTTCAGCTCTGTCAACATCAAAATCACATTATATTCAGGAACAATATCATCAAAATTGGCTCCAGTATTACTGGTCACTGCTACATAAAACACTTCCACAACACAAACTACATTTTTTGTTGTAACATGGACCTCATTTAAGCTAACTGTAATCTGCAGTAACTGCCACCTATGGTTATTGTAACAGATTTATGACATTGTTGACATGTAACCATGGCAGGCTAAAGTTAACCTTATAGCGACGAGGATGGGATTCGAACCCACGCGTGCAGAGCACAATGGATTAGCAGTCCATCGCCTTAACCACTCGGCCACCTCGTCTGTTAATTGCAGTGGGTCAAACTATGTATCAGGGACTAGGAACTAGCAGTTCTGGCAGTTTGCAGTTAAAGAGTGAGAATTTAGATAAAATGATCAGTTTGTATTACAAGTAATGTTTAAAGTATTGAAAGGTAAATCTATCTGCCGAGCACTTTTAACTGAGCACATAATGTGGCAAACAGGTAAAACTGTGAGCTTTTTTGGCCTGTGACATCAGAGTTTGCGCTGGTATCTCCTCTGTTTACAACATCATGAGGGGAAACAGGCTTTTTATATGTTTACACATAAATGTACAGTAAGCAGTTTAGGACTAAACCTGGTCAGACCTCTGGTTGGTGGGACAAAGTTGTTGCTGTTGCCTTTGAGTGAGCTGTTTTGACGGCATGCTGAAGGGGAACAACTGTAATGAGATCACCTGTCAGCGTGGTCAAAAAATGTTTTACTTAGATTACTGTTCTTTTTGATACTTTTTTTTTTTTTTAAAGATGCAAACCCCTGTCTTTAAATAATCCCATGTATGTGTGGCCTAAAACAAATAGCAGATGTTGGTCAAACAGCTCCAAGATGAGCAGAGGGAGAGATTAAAGCTGACATTTAGGAGGAGAGTTAGAGCGATGGAGACAGAGCAGAACGCTACATTCTTCAGGGTGTCACATATTTCACTTCATAGACATTTTGCTGCATCAGGTTTCACTTCTGTTGAAGTTACATGTATTTAAGTCCAAACTGTGAAACATTTAGTAGCATCCGTCTTTCAGTGGAGCAGGAGTTAAAAGTGTCTTGGAGAATGCGGGCATCGATCCCGCTACCTCTCGCATGCTAAGCGAGCGCTCTACCATTTGAGCTAATTCCCCTCCTTTGGCAAATGACACTCCACAGAAAATCTGCAGAAGGTAGCAGGCTTGATGCCTCCACACTTAGACCCTAAAGTTTGCCTCCACCACAAGGCAGCAGTCTGGCCAGATTTTCTTACAAGAAAGTTCCATGCTGGAAGCTTCGTGGTCATAAAACACATTCCTGTGTGGCTGGTCCCGCAAATTCTCCTGTGGATGATTGTTGTAGTGTCCACTTCTGTTTATGAATTTAGTTCAATGACGTGTGTAGTGAGATTGCAAGTGATTGGTTTTGCCTTTGTAGGTGTGGCAGGATATCAATGAGGAAGAGAAAAATTCTGATGCAGAGCTGAATCTTGTTGTTTGCAGAGTAAAAGATTCTGAAAACTTATGTTGCTGTGATGCTTTTAGTTCAGACTCGACTCGTGTTTTTATGAGTTGACTTCGTCACACAGAAAACTCAAATACCAAGGTGCAGATTTGGAAGGCCTCTGTGCACAAGCAGTGTGTCCAAGAGCTGTCCTGTCCCCCTGCAGTCCTGTCAGTCCTGAGGACATGTTGTCCAGAAGCTTGGAGCACCTCTACAGTGCGATCCAGCAGACCAGGACCAGCAGGGAGCAGCTTCAACAAGACCATAACCACAGCCAGGAACAGATAACCAGATTGCACGCCCAGTTAGCCCAGGATCAAGACCACATAGCCCACTTGGAAGCCCAGCTGGCCCAGGATCAGGGCCAGATGTCCCAGCTGGAAGCCGAGATGATCTGCAGCGTGCAGCAGGACCAGAAGTCAGACTGGAGGCTGAAGGAGGAGCTGGAGAGACTCAGAGACAGACTGCAGAGGTCTCAGAGCAGAAGCAGACACATTCAGCACAAACTGGTCAGTATGAGCTGAGTCTGCAACAGTCCAGAACTAGTTTTTACTGTGTGACACACAGCTGGTCAGCTGTACTGTACAGAAGTGTGTTTATTTCTATTCATTACATTTATGATTGTTGCGTATATTGTCCAGGAGGCAGAGCTGGAGCAGAGCCGTGTGCAGCTTCAAGACGTCCAGCAGGAGAGAGACACACTGCGCCAACAGGTCAGAGGACAGGGCTCAATATATTGTAGTATATGCTGTCTGATATTTTATATGTCCTTAAAAAACACATTTTAAAGCTAAAAAAGTAAACCTATTAAAATTGTAACAGTCCCACCTTCGAATTTTTTCACAGCAGTTGTTTTGTGAGACTCAGAAGCTTCTTTTATTCACTGCTTGTGTTTCTCGAGTTGTTCTAGGCTGGGACTGACTGTCGTGTCTTGTGGTCCAGCTGCATTCACAGAGCGAAAGTCACCAGAGGAGCCTCGGCCGTGTGAACGGGAAACTATGGCAACTCAGCAGGTCCATGTGTGACTCTGATCAGCTAACAGCTGAACAGCTGAAGTCGACCACAGAACAGCTGAGAGCTCTGAGCGACACCGTGGAGCAGCTGCACACACACACACAGCAGGTCTATACACACACACACACTTACACACACACAATACCACCACGTAAAACAGTCCACTCTAAGCAACAGTCCTGCATCGAAGAGTTAAGTAAAACTGCGTAAGTGTGATCAGTAAAATGTTGTATCAGACCAATAAATAGCTCTGAGCCTGTGTGAAAATGTGAAGCACACACACACACACACACACACTCACAGTAAAGTGGAGTAAAAAACACAGAAAGTCTTTTACAGCCCAGTCCTCAGATCATCACTGTCTAACATTACTTATGTAGTATGGGAACAATTAGAATAATACAAATCAAATAATCCATCTTTCTTTCTGTTGCAGGCTTGAGATAAAGTTAGCAAACTTAAACACATCAGAATTTAACAGTCTTTTCTGGTTTGCTCATCTGAACACCATATTTTGTATTTTTTGGTTTTGTATCTCCAAACATCTTAAAATGTAGTGCAATATCATTATTATTAGAGATGATATCCAAAACAAAAACAGAAAAAAAAAGCCAGAACTGTAGTAACAAGACCTCTTTATGTGTTTCTGACAGAACTCTGTGGAGGAGCTCGACGGCAGCGTTCACACACCGTCCGTTCAGTCTGAACACACTCACACAGTGGAGGAGCTGAGGGCCGAGCTGGCTAAAGCTCAGAGACACACACAGAGGCTGAGACAGAAGCTGGACAGGACCAGAAACAGGACCAGGACTGGGATCAGGACCACGGATGGAGGACAGTGGTGCTTCGTACCTCCTGGACACAGTGTGAGACTTCTCAGCATTTTTTACCAGTCACACAGACACCGTTGGACTGATATTTATCAGTAACTCCTACTTCAGATGTTTGTGCCTTTCATGTATTCTCATTTTCACCCACTATGTTGTTCTTTTTTGGAGTAAAACAAATTTCAGAGCATCATGGGAACTAAAGCTTTCTCTCTTTCTCTCTCAGGCTCCCAGCCTGGGCTCTCACGGGACTCAGGATTCTGGTTTGGGGTTGCAGTACCTCAGTTCTCCTGACAGGGGGCATCAGCAGGACAGACCGCCCGTAGGAGGAGGGTACTGGGTCTACATCCCCCCAACACACACTGACCCAGACACAGGTATACACGCACATTTGAGAAGTTTTTCAAGTTTGGAGTCTGACCGTAGATGCATCAGACTGATGTGAACTGTCTCCAGCAGCAGCAGAGTGGAGGGACAGCGGAGGAGGCAGTGACACTGACAGGAGCTCCAGAGGAGGGACTCCTCAGCCACCTCCTGCCCCAGCTGCAGCTGTCTCTCCTGGGCTCTGTGACAATCAGACGCCCCTGGTTGGACCCGCCTGGCTGCTCTGTGGCTCACCTGCAGCTGTCGTCTACAATTCCCCAGCAGGAGGCGCTGCACTGCACTGTAACATCCCTGAACACAGAGACATGGTCAGTGACAGCAGCCTGAATCAGGCTTTTCTACCACGAACCACATTGATACACAAACCTGCTGCAGATGACAGAAGGAAAACATATTCTCAGTTGGAAATAGTACAGTAAATCTGAAAGAACCAAAGAACCAGAGATTCATTTCATAACAGCTATGAAAATATATATGTGTAAAAACTGGTGAGAACCTCTTCATATATAAAATAACCAGATAATTATGTCTGTTTTTGTTAATCTGGAGAATTAAATACTGCTGGACACACATAGTTCTTCAAGGCGTAGCTACCACGGCATCATTTACGACCTAAGTCACATTTAGATCATAGCACAGGGTCAATTCATTCGAGCCGGCAGAACTGATTTGTCAACTCTACGCATGTGTGTGTCAGCAGGGAGACAGGTGTGTGTGTGAGTGTGTGCACAAAGAAACAGAGAGACTGGAGGAAGAGAAGAAGAAATTACGACTAGAGACCAAGCAACTACGACAAACACTGAGGCGACGCCGGTAACACACACATACACACACTCAACCCCTCCCTTTTCATTTAATCTACTCTAATGGTCTGTGTATTGTTTGTATATGTGTGTGTCTTTGTGAGACTGGACAGTAGGATTATATTATTCTTGTATGCTGCACCAACCCACACAACATGTTTTAATCTTCCTGTACGACTATATACAACTTCTGTGGTCACACTGTCGATCGCTCACAACATGGCTGCTCACATTCACTTAAACACAGAACCACCAGGTGGTTTTTTCCATGTACAGTTAGTTTTATTCACACAAGACGGCAAAAAGAGAGAAAAGCAGCTTTACTTCAAGCATGTCTGCTTTTAAGGAAACACAGAAAGAAAAAAAATAGCACAGCCTGAGTCCAGACTACAGTCACACACATCGTGTAAAATACTAATACAGTAATTTTAAGAGAACGCTGACCACAGTTTATAACAGATCCTTTGACAACAGCCATGTTGGATATCAGACCCTGGAGCTGCTCAAACAGCAGGTGGACAACCAGATTTCTGACCTGTCAGACAAGACAGATGTGAAATGCGTGATTGTTCGCTCACTTCAACGGGCATTACAACTTCTCTCCAAAGAGTTTTGGACCTGGACAGTGAGAGCATTTTATCCTCAGCTATTCAAAGGGCTGTGAAGTGTTAAGACTTAAGTTAAGGTTTTAGGGTTAAGATTAGGGATCATGGGATGGATTGTGTCAATGAGGGTTCTCATTGTGTGTGTGTGTGTGTGTGTGTAGGAGTGTGATGCAGGTGTGTGATGAGGTGGAGTGTGTGGAGAAAACTCTGCTGAAGAGACGAGCTGAACTCCGGCAGGCTGACCGACTGCTACTGGAGGCTCAGAGCTGCATACACACCACCAGAGACAAGGTGCGCACACACACACAAACACACACTCCTCTAAATCTACACATTATATCACTGTGACATGGACTCGAACACTCAATCCCGTCTGTCCTCGTATCTCCTCCAGGCCAGTTCAGCTCAGCGGGAGGCAGACGAGTTACAGTGCACAGCTCAGGACAGCGTTTCCTGTCTGCTGGAGGCCTCAAAGCACATAAGGTAAACCCTCACAGGCTCACCTCTGACCTCCACACTCATAACAATATGCAATTCTTCACCATCATCATCATTATAATGTTTGAACTGATCACCAGAGAGCTGCAGGAGGAGGTGGAGGAGCTGAGGAGGAGGAGACAGGTGGAGCAGACTGTGAGGGAGGTGGAGGAGGCACTGAGAAGCAGAGATCAGGAGTTACAACAACTCGACACAAAAATACACACAGCTACAGACAGGTAGGGATACTGAAATAAAGATGTGAATTTAGTTCATGTTATTATATTATAAAGTGACAGAGCTACCCGTTCGCCTTCTATTCTAATATATCAGTTCATTACACTTCGGCCGACATCCCTTCACAGTAAAAACCCTCAAGCTGCCAGGAACAGGAAGTGTAACAAATGCTAAGTATGAATCGGAAAAGGGTTTTTAGAGCGCTGTGAAGCAGCTGGATGTACATGGTGTTATGCACATGATAGCTTGGAATGCTAACATGTTCCCTCATAGAGTTGGTCTGAATTTGTGTTGATATGTTTTCAGACCTATCACAAGTTTATCACATGATACGCACTTCTCTGTCTCTTTCTGTGTGTGTGTGTGTGTGTGTGTGTGTGTGTAGATTAGCTAATGTGCTGTCAGACCTTCAGGACTCTCAGGAGCGTCTGGTCTCACTCAACTGTCAGGTAAACTATCACTGTTCAAACAGATGAATGAGCATTTACTTAAATTCTTGTTCTTGTAGCCATTAAGATTTTAGCAATTCTCTGGATTTGTTCTTAAAACCAACACCTGCTCATAAACTTAACTATGTCAATATTATCATATCTTTTCCTGTTTTTTTATGTATAGTTGTCAGAGCATTGTTGCCCTTCTCTCTCTCTCTGTCTTTTTTAAATCCTCTTTTTGAGATGCCAAACAGAGGAGGTAAAGACTGAAATTAAATAAGGAAGAAGATACCGGACCATTGTTCTTTAGCTCGGGCAGGTCAGTGAGCTTGGCAAAGTTTTAGAAAACATCATGTAAACCCTGTGGTCCTCCCTGCAGGTGGAGCAGCAGGAGCAGAGGCTGGTTCAGAGGAGGGAGGAGCATCAAACAGCTATGAACAGAGTGGAGGAGGTCAGAGAGGAGCAGCAGAGACTGCAGAACAGAGTCAAGGTGACCAGAGGAGAGCAGGAGGGAAAAGAGGAGGAGATGAAGGAGACAGTTATTGTCCTTTTCCACTGCAGGAACTTAACTTGTATCCATCATCAGGGTCTATTCTTTTGTTTCAGCTGTCCTCTGTCCACTTTGAGGGAAAGTTACTGAACTACATTTGGACTCTGCTTAGGAGGTGATACTGAATCCAAATTGCAGGTCCTGTCAGTGCTCTAAATCTGGTTTGGTTAAGCAGATGTGACGTCAAATCACGACAAGGACGACTGCAGCAAACACAGACATGAGTCTTGCAGAAATGGGCATACAGCAGGAAGCCACACAGTGGAGTGATGTTATAATACAATATGATGAATATTACAAACATGAAGCAAAATTATATGAAATGAAGGATCACAGTGCTGCGATGAAGCAAACTGAAAAACTATGATGCGGTGCAACATGCTGGATACCGACCTGTTTGTTTCTGTCCCAGCAGGCACCTGGATTTAGAGTAAACCTCCAACCAACTCTTATTCTATCGTTATCTGCCTCAGCAGCAGCTGACTTCACCTTCTCACCATCTGGAACATGTCGCCTTTTAAATGAGAAATGTGTTTTAGTCTCATGTGTTGTTGGAAAACTGAGGTGGCAGCTTTTAAAGATGCTGCAGTGGAAAAGGCCCAGCAGACAGAAGAGCTTCTGAAATAGTTTAATGGTAGTTCAGGAAACAAAGAAAATACATTTGAGTGTTTGTGTGTGTTTGTGTAGGAGGTGTTGGAGCAGCAGGAGGCGCTGTTGAGTGAGAAGAGGTCTACAGTCTCCGCTCTGAGAGAGGACGAACAGAGACTCACCACAGTTCAGTCTGAACTCAACACACACAGAGCAGGTAACACAAACACACACATGCAGATGTGGTAACACGAGCACCTGAATAAAGCAGCAGTGTTTGAAACGGTCACATGACTGAGAAATGTTTTTTATGATGTTATCCAATCAACACAAGCTTCACGGCTGATTGTTGGGGTCAAGTGTGTTGAGCTGCAGTTCCTTTAATAACAACTTATCAAATTGTATAGAAATTAATGAGATAACCATCATCTTCTTGCTACAAATACAAAGTCAGTGCGGTTTTAACACAAGTTCAGCTCTCAGCTCCACATGTCTGCGTCTCCGTAAGGAGATGTCAAAGCCTAAAGAGAATCATATTTGGAGGTTTGACTGGAAGCTGCCTCAAACTCTGGCTCTCAGCCACGGTAGTTGTTGGTCACTCATCTCACCTTGTGTCGAGTCAAGTCGGTTTTATTTCTACAACCAAAAATCACAAATTTGTCCCACAGGTGCTTCACATTCTGTACAATGTAGAACATCCTCTGTCCTTAAAGTCTGTCTTCACAACATACTGAACATTAATAAAGCATTAAACAGCTATTTGATATGGAAGGACACCGTGGACATTTGCATTGGTCTGCGATGCTGGGATCCTGTATAGAGAATATTGATGTAGATAGTGTAGACAAATCTTCAACCTCATGTTATAGCCTATAGCATGATACATATATGTGTGTGTGTGTGTCCAGAGCTCAGACAGGTCCTTCAGGAGTTACTTGCAGAGCAGCAGGCGCTGGAGGACATGAAAACCAAACGCACCCAGCGTGAACAGCGGCTCCAGAAAAAGCAGCATCAGCTGGACAGAATACAGGAAGAGGTGGACAAGACAAAGGGCGAGCTGGTCAGGAAGCAGCATGACCTGGACAGGACGAGGGAAGAATTGAACGGGACACAGGAGGAACTGGACAAGGGGAAGGAAGAGCTGAAAGAGAAGCTGGAGGAGGTGGACAGGAAGAAGGAGGAACTGGACAAAATGCAGGAGGAGGTGAATAGGAAAAGGGAAGAGCTGTCTGAGCTGCAACAGGAAGCTGAGTCCCACAAGAAGAAAGCAGAAATCCGTCTTCAAGAGACAAAACAACAGCAAACAGAGCTGCAGGTCGGTAGAAAATATTTAAAATACAGTTATAGAATACATCCTCAGGTCTCCCTCTTTCCCATTTTTGTCATACATACAATGAGTTACATTTTACATTATACTTTGAATTCAAAACATATACTTCAATAGAGACTTTTACTGGAATATTATCAAAATACTATGTGAGCTTTTTAACTCTTTAAAGATCCCCAATGGATAAAAACTGGAAACAGAAGACAGTAAAATCCACTGGAGTCCGGTGTACTCATCCAATCACACAACCCGACATAGTGACCTCTCTGTGGTGCTGTAGACCATGACTCACAGTGGTGTAAGTCAAGGGACAGATGTATTGATATGTATTGATAAGTTGTTGTTTGTAATGTTTAATGTGCAGGAGGTGCAGGAGGAGCTGAGCAGGAGGAGGGAGGAGAAGAACAGCCTGCAGGAGCAGTGTAAACACCTGGAGGCCAGACGGAGGCACGCTGACAGGTGCATCCACATGATATATATAAAAGTTGTTAACATACTGTCTATACAAACATGATAAAGAAAATACCCCACAGGTTATTCAGAAGTGGAAAGATGTAAAACAAAACTCACTCACTGCGTTAAAAGCTATGAATGATGTTATCACGTGTTGTGTATCATCAGCTGCTCTACACTGGATCTAATATGCTTTGAAATTGTTGATGACTGCACGCATGACTGTAGTTTGTGTTTGTGTCAGGAGTCTGTCAGCAGTGGAGATGGAGCTCGCTAAGCAAAGGGAGGAGCACAGCCACGCCCAGCGTCTCAAACAGGAAGTGCTCAGAGATACAGCAGCCAGTCACGAGAAGCTTAATGGTATCACATAAAGACCATAACATGAATACTATACTATCACATAAAAAAATATGATATTAAGACTGTAACTTACGAAGACACCATACATAAGAATATATTATAAAATACAGATTTTACTATGATACACAAACTTTTACACACAGAATAACTTTAAATGTAAAAGAGACACAAAAGAGTTGAAGACACATCAACATCATCTCATGTTTTGTGTTTCAGAGAACTCTGAGCTGCTGTCTCTGCTGAGTGAACGGGTGGAGGAGATGAAGAAACACCTGCAGAGCCTGGAACAGGTGAGAACACACACACACACACACACACTAAGGCCTGCAGTCTGGACTAGACTGGACTGGACAAGACCAGACTGGACTGGACTGTGTGACGTGCTTTTCCTGATGAGTGTGTTTGTGTCCTGTAGGAGCTGAGTGTGTCCAGTCAGCAGCAGCAGCAGAGAGCAGAACAACTAAAGGAGCTGGACAGACAGATTGAATGCAGACAGGTACAACAAACACACTTCAAAGACACACAGCCACAATCCTCACTGGATGTAAGCAAAATAAAAGTATAAAGTCGTTATCGTTGAAGGAACTGACAACATCCACAGCTCTGGAATATTAAATAGTTAGTTAGACAAGAAAACCAGCAGATATTCACATTTCAGACGCTGAAACCAGAGAAGTGTTTCCATTTTTGTATTAAAACGACTTAAACAATTAATATATCATCAAAATTGTTGCTTGTTCATTTTTGGCCGATCTACTAATCAATTGATTGACTAATTGTTTCAGCTCCATCTCAGTCCAGTGCTCACTGGTGCTCTCTCTATCAATTGAATTCACTTTTCAATTCAGTGGCCTTTTCTTGGCATGAAAGTTTTAACATAACACAAAATGTAATTTGTCCAACGGTTTGGACAGTAGGCCCATACATTAATATGACATCATCAATATAACATCAATACAACATCCGAATTGATCCGCCAGTCATAAACAACATATACAGTATTTCTTATTATATCTTATAATTGTGTGTGTGTGTGTGATATTAGTCTAATGATAATCTGTCTCTGTGTCTCTCCCCCTCTGTCAGGCATTGTGTGTTGGACTGGAGGATGTTAAAGCTGCAGTGTGTCAGTTGGAGGACAGGGGGCGCCGTCTGGCCGAACAGCAGCTGCAGCTCAACCAGCTCAGTCCGTCATCACAGAAATCTCTCTATCAATCATTTATGAAAACTTTATGAGCCATATGAGTTTAGAAGCTGAGACATGATACATGACGACAAATTCATGTGAGAAAAAAATGTTTGTGTTTGATTGTGACTGAGCAGAGGAAGAGCTGTCGCTGAGAGAGAAACAGCTGATACACAAGGAGGAGGAGCTAAAGCAGCAGGAGGAGGAGCTAAAACACAAGGAGGGGGAGCTACAGCAGAAAGAGGAGGAGCTACAGCGGGAGGAGGAGGGGCTACAAAAGAAACAGGATGAGCTTTGTGTGAAAGAAGACGAGCTACACAAGAAAGAAGAGCTGGTGAAGCATCACAATGATTAAATAATAATACTAAGTACAAGTCTTTAATTTTTTAGTTAATCTACTGTTGATTCATGTGATGTGCGTTTGTGTGTAGGAGGACAGCAGAGAGGCGTCTGAGGAGGAGGAGGAGGAGGAGGAGGAGGAAGCTTTCTACCTGTCTACAGCTGGTCTGAGATCAGCCCTCAGCTCTGAGGTGAGTCCTGAGAGACACACCCATCAGCCTGACAACTGCAGACATGTTAACACTTAAAAGGTGCAGAGTGTAGAAGTCAGGGGGATTTTTTTTTTACAGAAATTGAAAATAATTTTCATGATTATGTTTTAATTTGCGTATAATCACCTGAAGCTAACTTGGGTTATATTTTTGTTAGTTTAGCCTTTATTTCTACTTCTGGAGCAGATCGTCCTCCACAGAGTCCACCATGTTACACCACCATGTCTCTATATAGTGGCCCAGAATGGACAAACAACGGCCTTTGACATTTTTACTTTGACGTGGCAGCTTGAATTTGGTAAAATGAAGAAGAAGAAGAAGAAGAAGAAGAAGAAGAAGAAGTGGTTTCTGGTGGATGAGCTGAGGGGTTTTTGTTTGGTTGCAATCTGCTACTTCACCTCCAGATGCCACTAAATCCTACAGACTGCACCTTTAACTAAAACTACTCTGTTGTATCTTTTCTATTAAATGTCCTGTGATAGTACTCATTGAGATGAATGAATGAATGAATAAATGCTGAGGTAAAGTCTTAACTTAAATTCTACATTAGTAGATGTATGTGAATAATTAAATAAGTGGTCATTTACCTTACATACAGGCCCTGAAGTACATGCATACATAAAGTCACATTTACACGTGTAGAAATGAAATTAGCATATGTTTATTCATTCATGTATTTATATGATTTGTTCAGGTTTAAAAGTATGTGAGCAGCCCTGTACTGGGGGGCTCTAGGGGCTTTTTATATTGGACAGTTCAACAGGTAGCTGCCTGTGTGTGTTTTTAGGAGGAGAGGTGGAAGGTGGAGCTGCAGAGAGAAAAACTGAGACAACAAGAGGACCGACTGAAGGTAAACAACATTTTATTAATAACTTTCACAAGAAACATTAATGAATCTTTCAGACTGGTGAATCTGTCCAACCAAACACAGAGATTTAGATTTACAAACAGTGGAAAAGTGTTTGTGAGTCTTAATCAAAGAAATTAATGAAATAATTAGTAGCTAAATAATTAAAGGGATAAAGTATAATGTATGAAATCCACATGATCCAGTCTGACTTTTTATTACCTGCTGGTTTCCTGTTACTGTTTGTAACCTGAATATAGTTATACTGAACTACAGATGAAGGGTAAATCCTCTTGCTGTCTGTCTGCTTCAGAGTCAGATGTTCCTTCTGATTCACATGTTGTGTGTTTATTTAACATGTGTAGAAATAGAAGTGTGAGAAGAGGTGTTTCTGAGTCCTGGAGTCAGCTGCACAAAACACCTTAAGTTCCTCCTTAACTATGATATTTAAGGCTTAAGTTTCCCTTTGCGTGTTGCACAGAATCTCTGAAAAGGTTTCGTCATTTAAGAAAAAAACATTTACTACACCGAAGGAGATTTTACAGCAGTGAAACTACAGTTTTCATGGAGACCATTTTGTTTTACCTGTACTTCCCCTCATGATGACTCAAAGTTGGCCAATGGATTAAAAAAAAGACCAAAAAAACCAAATTAGTCAGAGGAGGAAAAGATTAAACTTCTGGAAAGAAGACAAAACTAGAACTCACTTGAATCCTGATGTTGGAGCACCAATATTTCATCCTCCTCTTGTTTAACAGGAGCGTCACCACAGAGTTCAGCAGACAGGTGAGGGCGTCTGAAACTTTGTGCAGCTGGCTCCTGAAGTCATAGTGCTTTAACTCTTCTGTCAGCCAGCTGAGTACAGGATGGAGGGCTACTAGCCTGTTAGCTAACAACACAGGACATGTGAATCAGACTTGGAGTTGTGAGACTGTCTTTGTGCTAAGCTAGGCTAACGGCTCCTGGACCTCTCTGTGCTGGACACACAGAGAGACTGATATCCATCTGAAGGAGACAGAGGACTCGAGGTTTTACCCAAAATGTTTGTTGAACTGTCGTCTCCAGTCGAGCGAGAGCTAAAGACTAAAACCTGACCGAGCGTTTGTTGTTTTGTCATCGAGGCTCGTCTGCGCTGCAGTTTGTGGAATCAGCAGGAGACTCTGACGGTGAGACGACTGGAGACTGAGGAGAGTTTACTGGGACTGAAACACAGACTGGACCAGCTGGACTCACTGCTCACACACACTCCATAACACACACACTAATGTTAGACAGCCTACAGGGACAGTACTGTGTATTTAAGTTAACTGATGTGAGACCAAAGACATCCAAGTATTCAGGTTTGTTTAATTTACAAACACATGAAACTTCTCTGCATGTTGTGTCCAGACTTTTAGACATCGTTGTTTTCAGCTGTGCAGGACAAATTTAGTGTCCTAAGCTGCACAAAAAGGGGAATCATGTTTGAACACTACAGTGTTATTCCAAAGGTTTGATTTAGATGCCAGCACAGTGATGGAATGAGAGATTTATGCTTTAAAGGAAGGCTTTTTTAACCGTATGGTTAAAACCGTATGGTTAATGGACGTCTGGTTAACTTTCCAACCATAAACAGCAGTGCAGAGACACTGTTTCTGTGGGACGTAACAGGGACTCAGCGTGGGACCATGACAGCAGAGTTGGTCCTGTGACGGTTCAAAATACTGTGAACTGAACATGTCGCTGCATCCGTCAGATTTGGGATTAATTCCTCTTAACAGCAAACAAAACTTTTTATCAGTCAGAAACTGGTAATTACACTGATAAGAAATGAATGCAGTATTAATATTAACATTATTGTTGGTGACATAAATCACTGTGACTGAATATTTATGAAGTCTGTGAAGGCAACATCTGTGAGAAAACAACATGAAGCACTTAAAGGGAAACTTTGCTGATTTTCCACCAGCTTTGTATCATTATAATGTTGGTAGTTGTTGGTATACAAATGAACAACTTTTCTCTGTCGCCTGCACCCAGAGCTCATGAAGGATGATATTTATCTCTGAATTAAACTCTTTGTGTTAAAGCTCATCTGTTTTGTCTCTTTCTCAAAGTGAACATCAGCTTTTCTCTCACGTCTCCGACTAAAAAGTCAGCAGAGTGGCGTCTGTTGGAGCAGCACGTTAATGGACGCGGTGTCACAGTCACATGTCAGATGTGTTCAGGTGTCCACATACTTTTGGCCATTTGTTGTATTCAGGCATGATTCAGTAACAGTGGATGGAGTGATGGAGTCTCAGCTGCAGGAAACAAACCTGTGACGCAACCAAAAACCTGGAGGTCGAAGCTGTCGTCAGCAGTTTGACTCAGAGCTGGAAGTAAAGGCTGCAGAGGTCTCACACACACACACACACACACGCGACCTCCTGACCTTGAACTTTAAAGCCTGTAGTCACAGTTCACAGTTGTCTCCTTCAGTCTCTTCTTGGATTAAATATTTTCCGGATTTCTCTGCTCTTTTATCCTCAGATTGGTTTTATTTTCCCATCATAGATTTTTGCAGGTTCAAGTAGACGTTTTTCACCTCATAATAAATTAATTAATCCCAATTCACTAATCAGCTTCTGTTGGATGTAAATCAAGTATTTTGAAGCAGTATGGGTCTGTAATTCCTGAATAATGTCCTAGAAAGTTCCAGGTGAGAAATCTGTAATTTTCTATGTAATAGAAAGAATATTAAGACAATGTTCAATTGGTACCCTTTGAATTGATAATAGAGAGTTTAAAAAAATAAAGGCATTAATATTTATTCAGGTTTAAATGGAGCAGGTTTGTCAAGGCGGTTTACTTTTTTCGCCATCCAGATAAAAATCAGTGTGTGTGTGTGTGTGTGTGTGTGTGTGTGTGTGTGTGTGTGTGTGTGTTCACCTGTCTCTTATCTGCTCTCTAATTTCCTGTGGCGGCTCGTTTGTTCGTCAGAGAAAAATTACAGCAGGACAGACAGAAGCTCCTTCAGATGGAAAAGTAAACAGGAAGTGGATGAAAAGCTCAGAGAGGCGACGTTTTTCTTTCATAAAGAATCATTTCACTGTAACCACGAACACTGATATTATTAGCGTTAGCTCTGATACGAGCTGTCAGATTACAATAGAAAGCTTGTGACATCGTACAGGATGAACTTTCAGTAAATCAGCTGACGTCTGTTCTTCAGGCAGGAGAAGAAGAAGCTCAGCTCAGGCTTCATTCATCGTTTTTACAATGAAATGACTCAGTGTGCTGGTTGAAATGCTTTGGAAAGAAACACAACACCTCTTAGCTAGCAGGCTAACGATAGGTTAAACCATGACCCTAACCCATGTGCTAACTAGAATCTTTATTCAATCTAAACCTCATACCTGCACCCCAAGCTAATCTTAACGCCTAGCTAACCAAAATCCTTTACTAACCTAAACCCCTTGCTGACACGAACCCTGAGATAAAATGAACCCAGACTTAACCCAAGGCTAACTAAAGTCTAACCAAATTCTTAAGCTAACCTAAACCTCTAGTTTACCTTAACCTGAAGCTAAATTACCCGCCGAGCTAACCGACATCCTGAGCTCATCTAAGACTCCTGCTAATTAAAACCAGAGTTAGCCTGAACCCTCAGTCTCAATAAAACCAGAGTAAAACTTCAGGCTAAACTAAACCTCCAGCTATCCTGAATTATTAGCATTACTAGCTAAACTAAACCCTGAGCTAATCTACACACCAGCAGTAATGAAGCATTTTGTCCTAATAAACTAAATAAAATAAAATAAAACAGACTTAAAATAGGAAAATGACTTTAATCTGATCAAATAATTTTTGTGTGAGCAGTGTGTGTGTGTGTGTGTGTTAATCACATCCTCTGACAACAGATCACAGCAGCTTCAGCCCACACAAACACACAAACAGCTTCAAAACGTTTCCTCCTGCTTTGAAATATGAATAAACACAGTTGATCTGTGTGTGTGTGTGTGTGTGTGTGTGTGTGTGTGTGTGTGTGTGTGCGTGCGCGTGTGTGTGTGTGTGTGTGTGTGTGTGTGTTCATCAAAGGTGTGTTAACCCTGTGTGTCTCAGCTCTGATGTGGTCGTGTCTGTGTAAACATGTAGGAAACACTTGAGTCTTTAACTGTGAATCTCTGGTGCACATTTATGGTGAACATCAGTTTTTAAATGTGAATATTGTCTTTTAAGTCTCTTTAAGTAACAGATGGAAGTATTTCTTCCTCTACTGCATTTATTTAGTGATATTTAATCAGCAGTTGTAAAAATGTTTGATCTCTAGCGGAACACTTCCGGGCTAGGAACCTTTAACGCGGACCTTGTACCCGGCCGGAGGCGTTTCCTGAACACACGGTCCGTCCTGTTAAAACCTCCGGAGGTTTCAGTCTGAATTAAAATGTCCTGAATTAAAGTAAAATCTGCGGTTTCTTCCCGTCGGTGGACGAAGATCATCAGCGGCTCGGTGAGTGAACGAAGCGGCTGATTACAGGTCGGTTTGCTTAAGAGTTTGTGGACAAAAGTGAAAGAAAGTGAAGCGACGGAGCGAAGAGGAGCAGAAACCTGTCAGACTGTGAACAAACCGACAAACAGTCCGTCAGAAGAAGAGCAGCGGAGCTCCTTCAGGGTCCAGTTCAAAGTGATCAGCTCCTTTATATTAACTCCGACCTCACAGTCACATTTATTCAGTGTGGACTGAATTCATCCTCTTTGTTTCACCGTGTTGAAGAGTAGAAACATCATCTGCTGCTGACTCAGTGTTTTCACTGCTGAACCATCTGCTCGGTATTTTCTGCTCTGATCTAGTTGTTGTTGTTGTTTGGCCTTTAAAATGATTGGAAATTATTTTTTGTATATATATATTTTTATTTTGGACCAGCAGTCTACAAACACAATATTCAGTTCATTACAATTTAAAACAATTCAGATTTATTATTGGTAAGTTTTCACATTACAAGAAGTTGACCTTGTTACACTGGAGCATAATCAAGAAACATAAAAACAAAACTGAGATATTTACAATCCAGAATAAAAGAAAAAAGTTTATAATAATATGTACAATATATAATTTGTTAAAAACTGTAATAAAGGTGTGTAGAGAGCACAAATAAAACAATAAAAAACAATAACATATTGCACAGATGAACTAAATGTGTCAGATATTGAAGCATTGGAGCTTCTCACCTCTGAAACTTTGTACTTTATTTTGAAGGTTGAACCATCAAATATTTTACTTGAAAAACAACTTAACCGACTTATAAATGATTTGAACAGTTAGTGGTTCATTTTCTGTCTGTTCTCTAATTAATTAATTGCTGCCGATTTAGTTAAATTAACATTTGGTGGATGTTTTAAACTCATTATATTTAAATCTTATTGGAGTTTTAGGCCAAAACATCAGTGAGGAGAAAACTGTAAAACAGCATTTAAAGCTTCATGTTGGAGATAAAACTCACAGGACTGATAAACAAAGACAAATATATATTTTTAAAGATCCAGGACTTTTTTTTGTCTGATTTTTGTATTTTAAAAACTATTTGTCACTAACACTCCTGTGACATTTAATCTTTGTGTCTTTGAAGCAAAACAGAAAATTCTCTCTGTGGCTGAAAAGACTTTTCTTTAGAAAACAAGAGGGAACTGAATGATGCTTTGATCTGAATTTTGGACTTTATTTTTCTTCACTTGTTTCTTGTGTTTATTTTATTTTGTGTCTTTATCTCAGAGGCCAAAAGAGATTTAATGGTTTTATAGAAACGTTGTGTTTTTATTGATTATTTGGCTGAACAGAGTTAAAGATTTGATCCTTTTTGTCTCCATTTAAAAGAAAACTGTCAGACATGTTTGAATGAACTGTTGATATTTTTCCTGTTTAATTTTCTCTCTTTTCTTCCTCCTCTCCTCCTCCTCCTCTTCAGCATGGAGCTCTCATCTTTACTTCATGACCTTCATCTCTCCTCCTCCTCCTCCTCAGAGAAGCCCCTCCCCTCTCCCTCTCTTCCACCAATCACAGAGCTCCTGTCTCGGCTGCGGGAGAAGCTGATTGGTGCATCCTCAGACTCTCAAACCAGCTCTCTGATTGGTCGTGTGGAGCGGCTCTTTCAAACGGCAGATCCCCATTGGCTGTTCTCCCTGGCCTCGGCCAATCAGGACGATGGGTGGGCGGAGCTCCAGACGGCGTACAGCTCGCTGGTCTGCGCTCTGATTGGCTGTGCAGCTCTGCCGCTGTGTGAGGACGACTGCGGCTCTCTGCCCGCTGCAGCCTATCAGAGCGTCCCTCGCCAAGCTGGACCGGTATGCTCCGCCCTCAGAGCGCTGCTGGGAACTCTGGGAAACGTAGGCGGTCGGCCTGGTCTGCTGCTGGCTGTGGCTCCGCCCGTCTGTGTGTTCGCTGTCACACATTTCCAGGTGAGTCTGGAGTCCTTTCTTCAAACCTTTTTATTAAAGGCGTCTAAATCTGAGGAGGATTTGACAAAACTTTGGAGACTAGTGGCCTCATTTAAATCTTGTTCACCATCCAGACCAATGGCCGCCCTGTATTAAAGGTGCAGTGTGCTGAGTTAGAGGAATCTTATTAGTATCGTATTCACAACTGTAGTTTATAATCACCTGAAATTAAGAGTCATTGTGTTTTGTTCTCTCAGAATGAGTCCTTTAGAATGAGCAGGTCCTCTTTCATGTAGTCCGCCATGTTTCAGGTCCGCCATAGTTGGTCCGACGGCTTCCCACATTTTTACATAGAAGTGGCAGCTTGAGTTTGGTGGTGCGAATGCACCTGTTGGAGGAAAAGAAGAGGAATACCATTTAGTGCTGTGAGAAATGGAGGGTCGTGCTTATTATGTAGGACAAGAAAAAGCAAAGGGAGTGTGAGTCCTCGCCAGCCACCGTAGGTTCTCCTACAGGCTGGTAAAGGGAGAGGAGAGACGTCTGCATCTCTCCACTAGATGCCTCTAAATTTGACACACTGGCCCTTTAAACCAGACTGAGAGTGCTAACATGCTAACAGCTTTGTGATGCTGCACTTAGACACTGCTGTGCTTTGAGCTAACATGCACACAATGACAATGCTAACATGCTAATGCATAGCAGGTATAGTGTTTACTGAAAACACCTCAATGTAGCGTGTTTAAAACCACATTTAAATGTCGACCCGATGATGGAGCTGAATTAAATGTCAGAGTATTAATATCTGAACCACATTTTATCAGAATTGATCCAATAGTTCAGAGGAATCACCAACAGACACCAACATCCATAGATCACACTGCGTTAGCTAAAGGTAGAAAAGGTCTGAACTGTCCAATTTGAGTTTCAGATCTCCCAAACTCTGCACACAACAGTAGAAATTTACACTTCATCTACCAGATTTGATTGGCTGCCAATTTACGTTACTGATCTCAAAGTGCCAGAACAAGAGTGGGCTTTAAAGGACCATTTCTGTGTTTTTCCATTCCAGTCTTAGTGTCTCAACTACATCAAGTATCATTCAGACGTATCTTATAATTTTTAAGGATACAAAAACATGGAAATGAATCCACAATAAGTACATAAATCAAAGTATTGACAATAAACTGAAATGTTACTTTACATTTTTCATTCTGTGTGTTTGTGTGTGTTCAGGATCAGGTGTGGACCAGCTCCTCCTCCAGAGCGGCGGCCCAGAGCCTGCAGGAGGCGCTGCTGAGGGCGGGAGGCTGGAAGGACTCCCCCCACCTCCTGATGGGAGGCGGGAGTCAAGAGGAGGAGGAGGGAGAGGAGGGCAGAGGAATTCTGGGAGGAATCTTGGACGTTCTGCAGCCTCAACTGACCAAGTGAGAATCAGTTTCTGGACGTCAGAGGAGGGAGTTTGTCTGTTAATGCTAAAACATCTTCTCTCTCCTTCTCTCTTGATTGTTTAGTCCCAATGTGGTCTATTTTCCTCTAAATGGGACCATAATTTACTAAATGAAGACTGTAAACTAGCGACTGAGACCATAAACTCATCAGGAAAATGTTCACTGAGCTGATAAATCAGGTGACATTAGAAAGAATGCAGGTCTGTGTTGTGTGTTGCAGGGACTCGTGGCAGCGTTGTGAAGCAGTGAAGTTGGTGTTTGCGTGGACTCTCCTGCAGGTCAGTTTGACCTTTGACCTTCACTGAGTGATGATGCCATCAAAGGTTTGATAAGGTTTTATAAGTTAATAAGTCTGTCGATCTAATCAGAGGGTGTTAATATTCTTTTATATAAATTGACATAATTGAGTTCACATCGGCCTCACAGGGTTCAGGGCTGATTTAAATCAGTAGGGGACCTGTTGGGTCATTTTAAACTCAGGAAACAATGATTTTTTTGTAATAAAGTTGGTAAGAAATGTCAACATCACCGTACAGTCATAGGATTTAGTTTATGGCTCAAAAAACACATTAAAGTGTGCAGAACCTCTTTAAAACACTCAGCAGTCAGTCAAACCACATGCAAACTAACTTATTATATTGATTCTAACTTTATTAGTCAGTCTGTCAAAATGATTCAACATCTGTGGACATTTATTAACTTTGATCATTGATTAAACAGGAAGACGTCTGTGAGAGTTAAAGAGTACTGAGTTAACAGTAGCTGAAAATATTGTTTTTGATGTAAAGGTGCACTCAGCACTCTGACATCACTGTCAGGTGTAGCTCAGTGGTGGACGAAGTATTCAGGTACTAATATTTAAGTAAAAGTACTAATACACACTGTGAAAATACTCCTCTAAAAGTAGAGTCCTGTATTTAAAATCTTAAACATTTCATATTCTGATCATTTTCAATCTCATACTTGTGTTTTTAGGTCCTACTAGAGCAGCTTTACATCGTTTAGAATAATAATTATATGCTCTTAAATGTTTATAGATTCTTGCAGTACTTGGAAAAATTGGTTGTTTGTGACCTCAGCAAGATGATTATTGATCTGTGACTGCTTGAACTGACATGTATGACGTGTTGTGGAGTATAAAGTACAATATAAAACTCTCTTAATTGAATGGATCTTAATCATGTGGATCGCCAACATTGTGAGTCCTCTGTTGGTGACGCAAGGGATTGTGGGAAGGCAGCGCCTCTTTTCAGGTGTGTGTGTGTGTGTGTGTACGCAGGTGACTCGTCCCTCTCTGTCCCCTCACCTGCCCCACCTCCTTCCTCCCTCCCTCCTCCTCAACGACCATTACAGACCAGAGAACTGCATGCTGGGAGTTCGCTGTCTGCACCACATTGTGCTCAACACAGTGAGAACACACACACACACACACACACACACACACACACACACACATTCATTTTCATTTATTCTAACAGCACAGTGGAAAATATGCATGTTTTGTTGATGTGTGTGTTCAGCCTGCTGCAGATCTCCGTCAGTTCAACAGAGCTGAAGTTCTCTATCAGGCTTTATTCAAACACCTGTACACCACAGAGGCTGCCGTCATACAGGTAACACACACACACACACACACACACACACACACACACACACACTTTTCACTCTCTCTTTGAAACCAGACGACAAAACAAAAGCCTGAAGTCGAAGGTGTCTGTGTCTCTGTAGCCGGTCCTCTCCTGTCTGTTGGACCTGTTGCTGGTTTTGGAGAAGCCCCCATCCTCGCTCGCCCCCTCCTCCTCCCGCAGGAAGCCCTGTCGCCATGACGACGTGCTGCGTCTGGTCCTGACGCACATGGAGGCGGAGCACAAGGTGGCGCTGAGACGCGTCTACGCCTCCGCTCTGCCTCCGTACGTGGACAGGTAGGAGAGCCTGATATTTCCCCCTCGTACGGCAGGCGGGTGGAGTTTGTCGGGTTGCGGCGGGGTTTCAGGGTGTGTTTGTTTTGCGTGTGCGGCCAGGATGGGCGTGACGGTGTGCAGACACCTGCGACGGGTGGAGCGGGTAGTGCTGGGATACCTGGAGGTCGGAGATCCACCTGAAGAGACGAGTCGACTGAAGATCCTGGAGGCGCTGCAGAAAACCATCAGAGCCGCCTGGCCACGGTCAGCACACACACACACACACACACACACACACTCACAGACACACTCAAACACACACACACACACTCACACACTTACACAAATTCACTGGGTAAAAAAAATCTCTAAGCTTGAAAGGATCAGGATCTGACTTTAACCCTTTAAACCACGTCTGAAACATACAAACAGTCTGAGTAAAAGTGGACGTAGCTCACAAGTCTCAACCTGCATTCTTTCTAATGTCCGGCAGCAACAGAAGTCTGATTGGATGGAAGTCAATGAGAAAATGAGCCGATTTATCAGCTCAGTGAACATTTACCTGATGAGTTTATGGCCACAGTTGCTAGTTTACAGTCTTCTTCAACACAGCATGAGACCATAAACTCATCAGGAAAATGTTCACTGAGCTGATAAATCAGGAGAGAAGTCGACTCTTTTTCTCATTCACTTCCATCTAATCAGACTTCAGCTTCACTGTTCAGACCTGGAAGCTACGTCCACTTCTTCTATTCAGTCTGGACTCATTACATAAATTACACGATGAAGACGTTACTTTGGGGCCTTAAAGCTACAGCTGCACCCTGAAGCTCTAATCTGGTTAGAAAGCTAACGGAGGAGGAGGAGCTACTGGTCATGATGTGACGACCAAACTGCCTCAGAGACGAGCTGATGGTTTGAAAGTGTTGCTGCTAAACAGGAACTCAGTGAAAAGGTCGACTGTGACCCCTGGAGGCCAAACAGAGGAACTGCTGCTGTCCTGGACAGCAAGTCAGTTCAGTTCAGTTCAGTTCAGAGACACAAAAGGTTTAGAAAAATGGTGCTAAAGCATCAAAAATACAAAATAATTGCAATTTAGATTAAAGAAAAGAAACTGTGTCCAACAAAAGTTTGGTTTTAATTGAACTTCCTGAAGCACATTTAAACAGTTAAAGTACAATTTTAAGATAGAAACAAGGAAGCTTGTTTTATGGTGCAAAGACAACAAGGCCAACACCTCTCTCTCTCGTCCCCCTCCCCTCTCTCCTCTCTCTCTCCCCTCTCTCTCTCTCTCTCTCTCAGGATGGCGTGTCGTATCGACGTGTTGCTTCGTTGCCTGTTGAAGCTGCTCGTCGACGTGTCTTCAGACTCTGAGCTCAGTGACTCTGTCAGACAGAAGCTGATGAATCAAACGACTCTCTGCATCAAACTTCTGGACGGCTGCTCTCAGGGAAACCTGCAGGTGTGTTTACCTGCTCAGTCTCACCTGGTCTGTTGGGGATCAGAACACACAGTGGGAATATTGTTCAGATCTGTTTTCCTTCAGAGTGAAACTAGAACAAACTTTAGCTTCTTTGTAAATCAACAAAGTATTTTGCAGTTCGGCTGCTGTTAGTTTAAACAGTGACTTAATGCTGCGTTCAGGGGACGTAGTAAATACAATTCACAAATAAAACTTTCCTTCACAAGCAATCATGTAATCTAAGTGGGGCCAGGATGGAGGTTTTCCAGAGACCAAACGTGTGTGAGGTTCCTTTTGTGTCTTTATTATGCAAACAGATGCTCCACAATGTAAAACTGTTTTATTACAGCTAAAATAAATGTGATTAAAAAAATGTATTAATTAATTCAGCTGTAAACAAGTAAAAGTTTTGGATTCAGATTTCTGGATTTGCATTAATACATTTTAAATAACTTCATTTTACTTGAAATAAAACATGTTTTGTTTAGAGTGTGGAACGTTTTGCCCTCAAACCTGTTGTGTTTGATTGCATAAGTCACAAAAGTAACCTCATACTGTCGACACCTTTATAAAAAGCATCAATGACGAACTGAGTAAATTATTTCTAATAATGAGGTCATATTAACGTGTATCTTATTAGTCTGTGGTTGGTTTCTCATTAACATTATTAATTATGTAGTTCAGTTGAATTTATGACTCATCTGTGTAGAAGAAACATTCACACCTTCTTTAAAGAATATAAATAGAAGACTGACCTAGATGTTCGCGTCGTCTTCACTCCCAAACTTTGGATCCGTGTTCAGAACTCTGTTTACATCCGTCTGTCTGTCTGTCTGTCTGTCTGTCTGTCTGTCTGTCTGTCTGTCTGTCTGTCTGTCTGTCTGTCTGTCTGTCTGTCTGTCTGTCTGTCTGTCTGTCTGTCAGCCTCTCCTCCAGCAGGTCGACAGCAGCTGCGTCAGCTCTGAGGTGCTCCGTTGCCTGGCGACAGTAACTGTGACGGCAGAGGGGTGACGCCGCACACCTGGAACACCTGGACGTCAGACTGTGGCGAACACAGTGAGAGCAGAGTGGAGGACATTTACTGTACGTTTCCATGTTTCCATGAAGGCACCATTAGTACTTCACTACTGGAAAGAACGTCTTTAAATCAAACTGTGCTGTCGAAGCAGCAGAGAGGCACAAACATCTTGAAATTGGTGCAACATGAACAGAAAACAGAAAAAAAAGGCTGTGATATTCCCTTTTTGCTCAAAAGGTAGAAAAACTACAACACCCAGAATGCACTGCTCTGCTATCCTCACCAGCCGGCGACTCTCTTTAAGTGCTTCATGTTGTTTTCTCACAAATGCTGCATTCAAAGACCTCAGAATTATCCAGTCACAAGGATTCATGTTCACATCACAAACGGTAACATTAATGCTGCATTCATGTGTTATGAGTGTGACCGTAATTACCAGTTTCTGACTCATAAAAACGATTCAGTGAAATGTTTAATGCTTCCACAGCTCTTATCCCATCATGCAGCTATCTATGCAACACTTCCTGCAGCTCTTTCACAATAAAAGATCATCAGAAGCAGGAGGGATGACGTCCTTTCAGACAATGGAAGGATTTTAATGTGAAACATCTGCAGGAAGTGTCGGTTTTTATTGAAAGTTTAACAGCTATTGAAATAAACAGGAAACTAAAAGTTATTGGAAGTATTATTGAATGAAAATATGACTCAAGTGAAGCAGAGAAGGTGATTTTATACTGATGTAAACATGGAGGCTAAAACAGGAGATTAGAGATGAGTGTTTAAGAGTCACTTTTGACTCTCTGGACTTTTGCGTTTTTTGTGTTAATGTAAAAATCAATAACCTTGTTTACCTTCAGTCGTCCATCTTGTCGTCTCTCCTCCTGAAAACACACACCGTCAGCTGTATAACCGTCTTTACACCTGAAAAATAACGTAACATAAATACATAAACAAACAAATGAGTACATGAAAACACAATTTGCTGCATAAATTAATGAATAAATAAATATCTCTGTGTATTTGTATAGAATTCTTTGTTTACTTTTCAATCATGTTTTTACTTCTGATCTTTTAAACAGATTTACACACATCTTAATAATAAGACACAGAAAACTAAAATGTTTACCATTTCATTATTTGTTAATTGTTTAGTTATGAGTTTATTTTGTTTTGTTTTTACTTAGTTGATCATTTAAGGACAGTTTTTTATCCCACAAACTGCTTTGATCACTGATTATACCAGTTTAAATGTTGTGAACATGATTTAAATGAGGCCACTAGTCTCCAAAGTTTTGTCAAATCCTCCTCAGATTTAGACGCCTTTAATAAAAAGGTTTGAAGAAAGGACTCCAGACTCACCTGGAAATGTGTGACAGCGAACACACAGACGGGCGGAGCCACAGCCAGCAGCAGACCAGGCCGACCGCCTACGTTTCCCAGAGTTCCCAGCAGGAGCTCTGTGATTGGAGGAAGAGAGGGAGAAGGGAGGGGCTGCTCTGAGGAGGAGGAGGAGAGATGAAGGTCATGAAGTAAAGATGAGAGCTCCATGCTGAAGAGGAGGAGGAGGAGGAGGAGAGGAGGAAGAAAAGAGAGAAAATGAAACAGGAAAAACATCAACAGTTAATCATCAGTGAACAATTTCTGCTCATTCAAACATGTCTGACAGTTTTCTTTTAAATGGAGACAAAAAGGATTAAATCTTTAAGTCTTTTCAGCCAAATAATCAATAAAAACACAACGTTTCTATAAAACCATTAAATCTCTTTTGGCCTCTGAGATAAAGACACAAAATAAAATAAATATAAGAAACAAGTGAAGAAAAATAAAGTCCAAAATTCAGATCAAAGCATCATTCAGTTCCCTCGTGTTTTCTAAAGAAAAGTCTTTTCAGCCACAGAGAATTTTCTGTTTTGCTTCAAAGACACAAAGATTAAATGTCACAGGAGTGTTAGTGACAAATAGTTTTTAAAATACAAAAATCAGACACAAAAAAAGTCCTGGATCTTTAAAAATATATATTTGTCTTTGTTTATCAGTCCTGTGAGTTTTATTTCCAACATGAAGCTTTAAATGCTGTTTTACAGTTTTCTCCTCACTGATGTTTTGGCCTAAAACTCCAATAAGATTTAAAAATATAATGAGTTTAAAACATCCACCAAATGTTAATTTAACTAAATCTGCAGGAATTAATTAATTAGAGAACAGACAGAAAATGAACCACTAACTGTTCAAATCATTTATAAGTCGGTTAAGTTGTTTTTCAAGTAAAATATTTGATGGTTCAACCTTCAAAATAAAGTATATCTGACACATTTAGTTCATCTGTGCAATATGTTATTGTTTTATTTGTGCTCTCTACACACCTTTATTACAGTTTTTAACAAATTATATATTGTACATATTATTATAAACTTTTTTCTTTTATTCTGGATTGTAAATATCTCAGTTAAAGGTTCCTACCCCGGAAGTGTTCCGCTAGAGATCAAACATTTAAACATCTTTACAACTGCTGATTAAATAATGATTAAATATCACTAAATAAATGCAGTAGAGGAAGAAATACTTCGATCTGTTACTTGAGTAAAAGTATTAATACCACAGTGTAGAAATACAACAATTCAAAGTACTTAACATGAAACAATAAAAGCAAAGTGCAAATTATACATTTGAATACAATAAAAATCAGAGACAACAGAGAATAAAAACAGGCTAAAATAGAATAATACAGGTATAAAATGGATAATGAATAAAAAAGATATTAATCAAAGTATTTGATTTAATGAAAGTCAACAACAAACAGAAAAGTCTTCAGCCTGGATTTAAAAGAACTGAGAGCTGCAGCAAACCTGCAGTTTTCTGGGAGTTTGTAACAAACATACGGTGGCCGGGAGGTGCAAAACAATTTTACAATACAAGAAACACTTTTACAAAGCTGGAGACAAATTTACATTTTAGAAAACATTTTTACAAATCAGAAAACAAAATTACATTGCCATAACACATTTACAAGTCCTGAGACAAATTTACATTTGAGAAAACAAATTTACAAGACGTGAAACACTTATACAAACGCCGAGACAAATTTACAAGTAACTTTTTCAACCGGAAAGGGAATGTACCAACTGTCGAGTAGAACCGGAAGTGATAAGGAGTTCATGGTGACCCACGATGGACGGCAGTCAAGCGGTCTTTTGCCTGTTTTGTGGCAAACATATGAGCCGATTAACGCGGTACATTCCCTTTCCGGTTGAAGAAGTTACTTGTAAATTTGTTTCACATCTTGTAAATTTGTCTTCTCAAATGTAAATTTGTCTCAGGACTTGTAAATGTGTTGTTAAATGTAATTTTTTTTTCTGATTTGTAAAAATGTTTTCTAAAATGTAAATTTGTCTCCAGCTTTGTAAAAGTGTTTCTCGTATTGTAAAATTGTTTTGCACCTCCCGGCCACCGTACAAATATGTGGTGCACATAAGTAAAAGTAAACAGGAACAAGTAAAAGTCCTGCATTTGTAATATAAAAGTACAAAAGTATTAAGATCAAACTAAACTTTAAGTACCAAAAGTAAAACTATTAATCATGCAGACTGACCCGTTTCAGTTAAATACATTTATTATATCATGAGATTATAATTATTGATGCATTAATGTATTCATCACTTTATTGGTAAATAAGTTTAATCACTTCATATCCTGCTGGGTGGTTAAATCTATAATCAGTGTTTATTATTTGATTATATTTTCTATTAATAATCTGAATCTTCAAAGTAACTAAAGCTGTCAGATAGAATGTGGTCGACTGAAGTACTTCAGATTTGTACTGAAGTACTTCAGATTTGTACTGAAGTACAGTATTGGAGTAAATGTACTTGGTTACATCCCACAACTGGATTCTGTGTATAAGACAGTAACACAAAGTTATTTATTCAACTTGGAAATATTATTTTGACAGGACAAGACAAATTGCAGTTGTGCGCTGTGGTTGAAAGCTTCATAACATTTCTGTAAGAGGACCTTTAACCCCTTGAAGGTCCTCAGAAATAATCACGTTAAAGATCCTTACACACATAAATGTGTATGCATAAAAACAAGCCATAAAAATGTTAAAAATCTTTCTTTTTTTAAAATTTTTTTTTAATAGTTTTTTAGACCAGCATCAGCCCTAATCATACATATCAAATTTTAATTAGTTTTTTAAAAAATTAACCCTTAAATTGCCATGTTTTTGTCATGATGCGCATCATTTTATGGTCTAAAATACACAAAAAATACATGAAAAAAATTGAGAACTCTGAAAAATTCACCATCTTGCAAAATTATAAGCAATATGCATGAAAAACTGATAAAATATGCTAAAAATAAAAATCATAACACACTAGAAAGTGCTGAAGACCCTCAAAGGGTTAAGTGGGATTGTTTCATCAAAGCAATGACGGCTTCTTGAAGACTCCAAGAGACAAAACAAGGCGGCAAAAAAGAAATTAAACTAAAAGACAAAAACACAATTATGTCAGAAATAGTGTGATTAGAAACACGATGAGGTCACCAGTTTAGAGGCTTGAATACAGTCGGCGTTCATCACCGACCTGCTCGCACACGTTGGACGATCAGAGACTCTGATATCAAAGAGAGAAAACGTGACCGACGGACATCAGACAGACTGAAGTGGTGGTTGTGGTGAAATTAGTAGCAGATTAAAAGACAATATTCACATTTAAAAACTGATGTTCACCATAAATCTGCACCAGAGATTCACAGTTAAAGACTCAAGTGTTTCCTACATGTTTACACAGACACGACCACATCAGAGCTGAGACACACAGGGTTAACACACCTTTGATGAACACACACACACACACACACACACACACACACACACACACACACACACAGATTAACTGTGTTTATTCATATTTCAAAGCAGGAGGAAACGTTTTGAAGCTGTTTGTGTGTTTGTGTGGGCTGAAGCTGCTGTGATCTGTTGTCAGAGGATGTGATTAACACACACACACACACACACACACACACACACACACACACACAAACTGCTCACACAAAAATTATTTGATCAGATTAAAGTCATTTTCCTATTTTAAGTCTGTTTTATTTATTTTTTTTAGTTTATTAGGACAAAATGCTTCATTACTGCTGGTGTGTAGATTAGCTCAGGGTTTAGTTTATCTCTGGGTTTAGTTTATCTCTGGGTTTAGTTTAGCTCTGGATTTAGATTATCTCTGGGTTTAGTTTAGCTCTGGATTTAGATTATCTCTGGATCTAGATTAGCTCTGGGTTTAGTTTAGCTCTGGGTTTAGTTTAGCTCTGGGTTTAGATTATCTCTGGGTTTAGATTATCTCTGGGTTTAGTTTAGCTCTGGGTTTAGATTATCTCTGGGTTTAGATTATCTCTGGGTTTAGTTTAGCTCTGGGTTTAGATTATCTCTGGGTTTAGATTATCTCTGGGTTTAGTTTAGCTCTGGGTTTAGATTAGCTCTGGGTTTAGTTTAGCTGTGGGTTTAGATTAGCTCTGGATTTAGATTATCTCTGGGTTTAGTTTAGCTCTGGGTTTAGATTATCTCTGGGTTTAGTTTAGCTCTGGATTTAGATTATCTCTGGATCTAGATTAGCTCTGGGTTTAGTTTAGCTCTGGGTTTAGTTTAGCTCTGGGTTTAGATTATCTCTGGGTTTAGATTATCTCTGGGTTTAGTTTAGCTCTGGGTTTAGATTATCTCTGGGTTTAGATTATCTCTGGGTTTAGTTTAGCTCTGGGTTTAGATTATCTCTGGGTTTAGTTTAGCTCTGGGTTTAGATTATCTCTGGGTTTAGATTAGCTCTGGATTTAGATTAGCTCTGGGTTTAGATTAGCTCTGGGTTTAGTTTAGCTCTGGGTTTAGATTATCTCTGGGTTTAGATTATCTCTGGGTTTAGATTATCTCTGGGTTTAGTTTAGCTCTGGGTTTAGATTAGCTCTGGGTTTAGATTAGCTCTGGGTTTAGTTTAGCTCTGGGTTTAGATTATCTCTGGGTTTAGATTAGCTCTGGGTTTAGATTAGCTCTGGGTTTAGATTATCTCTGAGTTTAGTTTAGCTCTGGGTTTAGATTAGCTCTGGGTTTAGATTAGCTCTGGGTTTAGTTTAGCTCTGGGTTTAGATTATCTCTGGGTTTAGTTTAGCTCTGGGTTTAGATTAGCTCTGGGTTTAGATTAGCTCTGGGTTTAGTTTAGCTCTGGGTTTAGATTATCTCTGGGTTTAGTTTAGCTCTGGGTTTAGATTAGCTCTGGGTTTAGATTAGCTCTGGGTTTAGTTTAGCTCTGGGTTTAGATTATCTCTGGGTTTAGTTTAGCTCTGGGTTTAGATTAGCTCTGGGTTTAGATTAGCTCTGGGTTTAGATTATCTCTGGGTTTAGACTGAATAAAGAGTTAGCACATGGGTTAGGGTCATGGTTTAACCTATCGTTAGCCTGCTAGCTAAGAGGTGTTGTGTTTCTTTCCAAAGCATTTCAACCAGCACACTGAGTCATTTCATTGTAAAAACGATGAATGAAGCCTGAGCTGAGCTTCTTCTTCTCCTGCCTGAAGAACAGACGTCAGCTGATTTACTGAAAGTTCACATGATTCATCCTGTACGATGTCACAAGCTTTCTATTGTAATCTGACAGCTCGTATCAGAGCTAACGCTAATAATATCAGTGTTTGTGGTTACAGTGAAATGATTCTTTATGAAAGAAAAACGTCGCCTCTCTGAGCTTTTCATCCACTTCCTGTTTACTTTTCCATCTGAAGGAGCTTCTGTCTGTCCTGCTGTAATTTTTCTCTGACGAACAAACGAGCCGCCACAGGAAATTAGAGAGCAGATAAGAGACAGGTGAACACACACACACACACACACACACACACACACACACACACACACACACACACACACACACACACACACACACACAAACTGATTTTTATCTGGATGCTTCTGTCAATCTCACACTCCTCAGTTTAACGTGTGACCAGTGAAACACACACAGGTAAACAGGTGTTGTCCAGGTAACAGCAGGTTTTAATGTTGACACAGGTGAGAGGTCAGACTCAGGTACAGTTTCACATCTCATCACTTTGAAGAAAAAAAGGCAGATTAATGATTCATTTACATGGACATTTTGTTAATTTATGCCAAAACCCCTTAAAATAATTAAGGGATTTATTAAGAGTGGAGAAGAGCAAATTATTTTTGTATTAAACAACCTCTTGATCTTGGCCTGGTAGTTTTAGTATTTTACTGTAGCTGAAATAAGAAAATTAAGAGGCTCTTGGACTTTCCACTAAAGGAAATTACAAAAATGTTTTCAAATATTCATATTTGATAAGATTTTGCTTGAACAACTGACTGATTTATTGATTTTTCTGCCAATAGTTTGATCAGTTAATTGTGAATTTGTTATTTCTGTAAAACTGAGCCTCACCAGCTAAAACTGAGAAGCTACTTTTGTCTGAAACCTTGCTGAATGATCAGTTGGAGGGAATCAGACACCTTTTAATGACATTTGCATAAATCTTGAGACATCAGTAACTTTGTAAACCAATAAAAAAGCCTGGAAAATGATCATCAAACAGTCTGGACTAATTAATAATGACCTTTCTGACGGAGACACGCCCCTCACTTTGTAAACTGTGGCGTTTTACAGTAATGAGCCGATCAATACTTAAGGTGGAAATTAAAAACATGAGGTGTTTCCCACAGACTCTTATTCTGTCACTTTAAAGTGTTCGATAGCTGTTCTGTTCTGACGTGTGTGTGACGACAGGATGATGATGAAGGTAAAACGTGTTTGGAGACAACATCACAACATGGACATCTTCAGGTGTGTGTGTGTGTGTGTGTGTGTGTGTGTGTGTGTGTGTGTGTGTGTGTGTCACTCCTCCGTCTCTTCTTCTTCGCTGTAGTCGCTCAGAGGAAACTCACGACTTTCCTTCTGTGTGTTGTAGCTTTTCCTGTGCATCACACACTCCTGGTCGATGATCGCCTGCAACACACACACACACACACACACACACACACACACACACAGTTAGATCAATAACTCTACCTGTATGTCTGTGTAATCTGTGTGTAATTGGAAGTTTATTGGGTAGAAATGTTTCCAGCAGCTTTGAAGTTAGCAGCCTCTGATCTGTGATCAGTCTAATCACTGTGTAATGACTTCACACACACACACACACACACACACACACACACACACACCACTTCCTGCTGATCTGTCAGGACCTGCAGCTTCACTCCGTGTGTGTGTGTGAATAGATTTTAATAACCAGTGTAATTTTCCCCATAAAACTGTGTGAACGGGGGAGGAGGGTGTTCAGGATGCAGCCAGATTAAACCCCCGCAACTGTTTTGGCTCAAACAAGTGACATCATCTGAAGATGAGAGAGAGACGGGGGTGGGGGGGGGGGCAGTTGAGAGACAGGTGCATGCAGGTGTTGTAAAAAGCTGATTATGATACTTAGAAACACTTAAAGACTGATTGCTGCTATTAGCATCAAAAATCACAGGCCTTCTCTGAGTCATAACTCTGAACACGCAGATATGATCCACTTATCTTTAGGTTCAGTGTGACTACACTTCCCACTGATACATCATTATCTCTGATGCCGATCACAAATAAACATCCATAAATCGCTTTCTAATCAATGAAAGAAAAGACACTCTGCATAGCAGCAGAACTTGCCTGAGAATCATCATGTTTTTCAGATTTCTTTACTATGGAAGTAAAGTAATCAAGTTGTAGCCCCACAGCTAACTCACTGATTCCATGGCAGCATTATACTTCCTGTTTACAGCCACCAAAGTGATGGGAAGTGTAGTTCCAAAACTAACTAGGAACTAGGGCAAAAAATAATAGAATAGAATAATAATAGAATTTACTGGTTTAGTTACAGGACTTATATGGTTTAAATCCCAGTAAATATTATTAACTTATTTGTGAACTTATATAATCCAGTTTTCTTTTATTATTATTATCAGTTTTCAGTCATAGTCTGATTTAGGTTTAGGCACCAAAACTACTTGATTAGATTCAGTGAAAAATCAACCCAGTCAAGTAGAAATATAAAAGGTAATGTACATTAAACACAAAATATCTTCTTTCCAAGTTACACCTGGATGTAAAAAGCCACGAAGGACAGACTGTGTTTGTTGTCTGTTGTTCAGATTACGAAGCCCACTGACACATCTGTATCTGTATTTACCATTTTCTCCTCTCTGACAGCAGGGTTACGTAACAGGAAGCAGAGTGGAGCGTACAGGATGTTGATCACCCCGATAAACACCATGAGACAGGGGAAACCCACCGCCTGCACCAGAGCGCCCCCCGTGGACGGTCCTGGAACAACAGATAGTGACGTTTAAATATCATTATCATATATTATTATTAACATATATTATCATATTTGTGTCTCATTCATGGGAAGCATTTTTAGTGCTAGCATTTTTTTAAAATGAGGACTACATTTCCCATCTATCCACTATCTGGGATAATTATTCATATCATATGCTGCCTCGTTTGCTTGTGGTTACAACATGAGAGGTCGTGCACATGAAATGATTAGTAGACTCTCATTGTGAACATGGTAAACATATATAATTTTCTATATATATATATATATGTGTGTGTGTGTGTGTGTGTGTGTGTGTGTGGATATGTTACCGATAGCGAACCCCATACACAGCGCCACATCAGCGATAGCGTACACGCTGCCGTAGACAGAAGCATGGCGGATGTCGACCAGGTAGCCCATGATGGCCATCATGGAAGAGTCCACCATACCTGAGGGACAGAAGTCATTCAGTTCAGTCTCATAAAAACTGTAAAAACGATCAGATTTCTTGTTTCCATAGTTAACAAAAGAAAATATCAAATAATTTGCTTGCTGCAATATCTGAGTATCTGTGAGCAATGAACTTAGTCACCTATGGCGAAGCCCAGACCTCCATTTGGTCCAATCAGGCCGTAGATACTGGTGGCAAAAGGAACCTGACACACACACACACACACACACACACACAAACACACACACACACACACTCAGTTATTAGTTGTTTAAATTTGGTGTTTTTAACATGAAGTTTGGTTCATGGAGGCAAAAACAGACTGTAAATCTATGAGAAGATGACGTGTTGGTGAACGTCTAACAACACTTTCTGTACATCGATCACCACATAAATGGATGATGGACGGATGGATGGATGGATGCATGGATGGATGGATGGAAGGATGGATGGAAGGATGGATGGGTGGATGGATAGATGGATGGATAGATGGACACATTATTCAATGATGAGTAGATTGATTGATTTGATGTGCGGATGGAGTGAGTACTCACACACAGCAGACTGATGCCGACGATAAACATCCCTAACATGGAGCAGAGCCACCTGGAGACACGGAAATACCCATCAGCCACCTGTCTGTCTGTCTGTCTGTCTGTCTGTCTGTCTGTCTGTCTGTCTGTCAGGTTTCCCAGAAATCTTCAGGATCAGGCCTGAACAGGACTCAGACTTTCCAGGAAAGTTCTTCTGTTAATCTGCTGATTAAACTTCCTTCTCTGTGACGCTCGTATGAACTGAATGAGCGTCTGTGTGAATATTTTTACACTGAAACTGAACTAAAAGTGCCAGACAGTCCTCACACACACACACACACACACACACACACACACACACATATATATATACTGTACATGCATATTTATGAGGGCCTTCACTGATACAATAAGGGTGTCTACATGAATCAATTTAAGACTTTTTAACCCACTGTGTTTTTACATTTAAGGCCAATTTTTGCAATGAAAATCAAATGTACAAACTCACATGCTGTCAGTTTAAATACGGCAAAATGACAACAACTGGTTCAGTTAAAGAACATTTGTTGCAATATAATGATAATTATATGAAAATAATATATCATAGACCATGTTACAACATTCAATACATACATTTTTAAGACCACCATAAACAGAATTTAAGAGTATTAAATACTTTTAACCCTAACCCTAACCCTTAAACCTAAACCTAATTCTAACCTGAACTTTAACACCAAGTCTTAACCTTAAAACAGTCCTTTGAAGTTGTGAGGACCAGCCACAATGTCCTCACTGTTGGTTAATAATACGTAGCAACTATGAGGACACACACACACTAACACACTCGTGCACGCTCACACACACTGACCGTCCCATCTTGTTGGCCAGAACGCCAAACAGGTTTGTTCCTATCAGGTAGGAGATACTGGCAGGGAGGAAGGCCATACCTGCAACACAACACACACCTGTTAGAGGAAGTGGAGGAAGAGGGACGGGGGCGATGCAACTTAATGAATGTCACTCCACTCTTTTTTAGCTCTGTTTTTGGTCTCCACCAACTCCTGAGGGAAATATCTGGCTCTTTAGCTGCTAAAGGCTGCGCTGTGTTCACCAGCTCGTCTCTAACTGTGTCTGTCTGCCCTTTGCTGTTTGGTGTGCAGTGAGTTCATCGCAGCTTGTTTGATGAAGACACTGAGTCTGAAACCAAAACAAAGCTGTGGGGCATGACACCAAAATAATGACCTCAAAGACACTAAAACACTCTGCAGAGCTGAGGGGAACCACGGAGTTTGTGATAATTATCTGTGGGTTCCTCATCACAAGTGACAACAAGTCATTTCTTAATATAAAAGTGAACACAGCCAGTCGTTAGAGTGGGATTTGTAACGTAGGGGAAGGGTTAGTGGGGCAGAAATGAGCAGGTATCAGAGACCCTCAATGGAGGCGCATTCTTAGCTTATCGTCATAGCAACGCCGCATGAAACTGCCATGACATCACCTTCAACGCAACACAAACACACGTAAACAATGGAGCAAAGGGTTGGTGGTTCTCTGTATGTGACTGTTTGACCGTGATGTGGTTTTGACGGCTGCCATTTTTTTTCTAAATCTGGGTCAAGTTAGTAATAAAATGGCTGCTATTGAAGGTAGCTTGGCTCTTCAAGAAGTAGGGGTTTGTGCAGGATGTCCCGCGTCGTGTGATGATTCTCTTTGACCAATCAGTGGTCTGTGGTGTTTTTAGTATCGGCTCAGCTCGCTTGGAACCTCTGATACTTGTTATGCTGATGGAAAAACCAAAGAAAGAACAGTTCCAAGAGAACCGAGTCGAGTCAAGCCGCTCGATGCAGTGGAAAAGTGACACGAGTGTGTGTGAGGAGGGACAGTGTGGCTGGGTCAAAGAGGACGTAAGGAGGAAGTAAGACAATGGATGCATAAAGAGAACAGGAAGGAGAAAATGAAAGTTGCTCAATAGCAGATGAAGCCACAAAAGTTTAAAGAAGTACCCGCGGGCCCATAGAGCATGACGCAGTAGCACCTCAGGCCTGCTGACTTGAATGGGAATTAAATAATTTTATTTTACTTATTTTTATCTTCTAGACTTTCCAAATATTATCAGACTGAATGGATCGATTTCTCATGGTGATATGAGTCATTTTGTGGGCTGTGACTCTTTATAAGTCTATAAGTTTATGGAAAAAAGTATTTTTGGGCCCAAAGGCATCACGTGACGGACTCTGACGGTGGATCGTACCAAGTTGCCATTTAGGGGAGCACATGGTCTGCATCATCCAGATTGGCAGAGTCGGCTCCAGGATGGCTACACCCATGTTGGCGAAACACAGAGAACCTGCAGACAGACAGACAGACAGACAGACAGACGGGCAGATGAAAAGACAACGGTCTCTCTGCCCTGACGCCCTCACAGAAGAGCCCACTCACATTGAAGTGAATGGGTAAACCCTACACTTGACACAGATCCCTTGTGAAATGTGTTCTGTCACAGACTCCACACATGATGTCACACAGGTGAGTGTGAGGAGACGTCCTCTTACCTGCGCTGATGAGGATGTACGGGTCTTTTAGCAGCGTCAGTAACGGAGTCCCCTCCACACTCTGAAACACACAAACACTCAAACTGGTCACTCTGGTCCAGATCAAACCAGACGGGATCAGATCAGTGGTGGTTTTGAAGTGGACTCACCCCAGGACAGATCTTTGACGGCTGCAGGATGCACAGCTGTAACACTGCAACACACAGAAGGTCACAGGTTCAAAATCTCATCAGCAGTAACATCATTTATAAAAGTTAAGTTAATCACATTTTATTCTGTAGAGCTACTTGTTGTAAGATTGATGAATATCTACGCTGAGCTGGGCAGTAAAACCTGAACACTTCATCTGTTTAATCAAGATAAAACTATGATTATTCTGTTAGCATTAAAGAACTCCAGCTCCCATGAGTCTTAGCGGGTGTTCAGACCGAAAACAGTCCGGTAACACATCGAAATATGTAAATATGGACCCAGGAAGTCCAGTTGGAGTAACAGGTGAAGGTGTTACGGTTTGTTAGACACCTAAACTCACAGAGAGGATTTTACAGCTTTTTATTTTTTACCTCCATCAAACACCGCCAGGAAGGCCAGGATCAGGAAGGGGGCGCTCTTCCCCACAAACTCGTACATCACACTGCCGAATGGAGCTCCAACTGAAACACAAACACACACCAACATACATATGATCCACACATTACAGCCATGTTCAGGCTTAGTTTGGATGGTTCATTTATCCGTCTTTCCATCCTCACGCAACATCTGCAGACCTTTGCAGTGACATAAACGCAACTGGTGCGTTTGAGTGACTCTGTGAGGGCATCATGGGAGAGCCGGCGGTTAGAGATATACAGGAAATGTGGAGACTGAAGCTCAAATAACTGAACTGTTACCTGGAGGTGACACAGTTCACTTAATTGGACGTCTAATTGATGATTACCCTCAAACCAATCACTTCCTTTTCCGCCTCCTTTCAAAACGCACCAGCAACCACATAGTAGATGTATTTGTTTATTATTATTTATAAAAGACGTGAAGAACGAGGAAAAAATAGAAAACAACACGAGTGGAGCACAGATGACACAAACAGCTGCTGTAAAAGTTTTAACAAATTAAAAGTCGTGGAAGAAGTTTCCAGATCCTTAAAAGTACCAATAGTGTGGTAAACTGTGAAAAGTATTATCAGAAACACGTAAAAAAGTAAAAGTTGAAAACATCTGAGAAGTCTACAGGTGAGATGCTTCTTTGGTCGAACTGATAACAAGATATTTTCAAAGACTTTTTTTGTAAGAGGTCACAAACCGAAAAGGTTGGAAGCACCTGGTTTAATCTTTAACGACGTGTTGAACTTCATAAGCTTAACGAATATTTTCTTAATGTCAAATCTTTAACTGAAAAGCAACTTATAACTCCAGCTGTCAAATGAATGTAGCGGAGCAAAAAAGTACAACATCTGGAGTAGAAAGTATTCAAGTACCTCAAAACATGTACTTAAGTACAGTAGACGAGTTACACTGTGTGTGTGTGTGTGTGTGTGTGTGTGTGTGTCTCACTCAGGACTCCCATGGCCAGTCCTCCCAGTGCGATACCCATGGCGATGCCTCTCTCTTCATCATCTGTGTACACACTCGCCAACATACCTAGACCTACACACACACACACACACACACACACACACACACACACACACATACATGAGGGCACAGTCATCATAACGAGTGCTTACAGGCTGATTTCTGAATTCTTCTTCTGTGGTTTTGGATGTAACAGAGAGAAGTAAACTGTGTTAAAGCGCCGACCTGCCACAGAGGAGAAGGACGAGCCGATTCCCTGCAGAGAGCGAGCGAAGAACAGCAGAGCGTAGGTCCCTGAGAAGGCAAACACTGACACACACACATGATTAGATAACATTTCTTTATAGAAAACACACTGTCATTACTGTGTGTGTGTGTGTGTGTGTGTGTGTGTGACTTACAGATGGTTGACACAAACATGATGATGAAGCCAGCGAACATGGGGATGTGATACCCGACCCTACAGAAGATACAGAAGAGACACGGTCAGTGAAGTTATGCAACATCATTGTCAGTTATAAAAACATCTGAACTACGTTTCATCACAATCATCCAACAGTTTTTAAGATATTTAACCAAAAACACAAATGTCCCCGTCATGGTGGTGCGTCAGAGGATTATCAAAGCCAGTGTTCATCCTGTCTGTCATCATTTTGCTAAAATAAGACTAAAAGCATCCATCACAACTACACTGACTGCACAAGGGACCAAAAAAGTTTTCGACCATCTTGTCTTTGAATCTGTGAGCTCATGTTTTATTTGCTCTGGCAGAAGCGTCTGGTCCTCCTCCTGTTCACACAGATTTCCAGGCGACTTGAGCCAAACACAACCGTTTATCTAATATTTGGCGGGTTGGATGTGATTCAATGCGCCGTTAAGCACTAGGTCACACATTTCGTTGCTGTGATTGGTTGTAGCTCTATCAAGTTGCGTCCAGAGCATTTTGGTCTGTTGGTCCACGTGTGCTTTCTCAGTTAGACGAGGGCGGCTCAGACTAAATCACCTGTTAGTGAGCGGACCGACGAAGGGGTTGACCAGCAGCTGGACGAGAGCTTTAGAGGCGAACAACAAACCCACACGAACGTTTTCCTCCTCCAGAAATAAACTGTCCTGAAGGCAGGAGGACTCCTGCAGGAGAGGGGAGAGGGAAAAGTATAAACTCACCTGTAAACACTCAGCTGTCAGTGTCAGATAAACATCTTCCTCCACCTACTGTAGCGTCTGTGGTGTCATTGATCTGCAGGTCTGAGGTCGGGCTGGTCTGGTCTGTCGGCTTGGTGTCGGGGGTCGGTTCAGTCCGGATCTCCTGCAGTCTGAAGGTCGTGTTGTCGAACAGGGACACCAGATGAGAGGAGGGAGGAGACGACCGGGGGCTCTGCTCTGACTGTGTACCCAGGGTCGGTGCACCGTCGCTGGGCCGAGGGAGCTGGGAGGGCTGGGAGGTCCTGCTGGAGGTCTGGAGGTTTGAGCTGGCAGAGGGGGGCTGTGAGGGCACTGTGCCCGAGTGTGGAGCACCGAGGCTGGGCAGCGGGAGCAAGGAGGGCTGGGCGGTCTGCGGTTCTGGACTGGGATGCTCCATGGCATACAGGAATGTTGGGATGATTGGCACTGGAGGAGGAAGACTGATTGACTGATTGATCGATTGATCCATTCACTGGTTGCTTGATCACAATAAAGTCCATTCACGCCCTACCTGTGATTATTTCACCTCTTCACACCCACCTACTTTAGTTTTTTTGCCACCTTAAAAGCCACTGAAAAGATTTTCTTCCTTTTCAAATTTCCAGCTCCCCCCGTAAAAAAAAAGGAATAAATAAATAAAGAATTATTGCTGCTGAGTGACTGAACTGTCTGAACGTTGTGAGGTGGCTGATTCACAGTGTCACAGTCTGGACTAGTACAAAAAATTATTCTCAGTACAAATCGGTGTGTTTAAAGGTTTTTTTTTTTTTTATACTAGTGCAGTTATCAATAAAAGTGTCTAATATCTCACTTCATTGACAGAATTTCCTCTAATACTTAAAGGCAGAAAATGAGATTTGATGATGGTTTAATGCTTCATTTTACTAGTTTATAATTTAATAGTAATTCTGAACTCTGGGGAAAAACCTTTAACATTTAAACATTATCAAATATCAATTTAGTTCAACTGTTCATCAGTTAATTAGAACTGATTAATTCAAAGTGTGCCACCTGAACACTGTCTTAATATTTTGTTTTATTATGTACCAAAGTACAGATTTCTGTCCAGGAACTCTCTTTGGAAATTATTCAGGAACTCAAACAACATCAAAATACTTGATTTCCATCCAAAGGAAGCTGATTAGTGCACTGAGATTGATTGATTAATTCTTTCAGAGGCGAAAAACGTCTATTTGAACCTGCAAAAATCTATGATGGGAAAATAAAACCAATCTGAGGATAAAAGAGCAGAGAAAACCGGAAAATATTTAATCCAAGAAGAGACTGAAGGAGACAACTGTGAACTGTGACTACAGGCTTTAAAGTTCGAGGTCAGGAGGTCGTGTGTGTGTGTGTGCGTGTGTGTGTGTGTGTGTGTGTGTGTGTGTGTGTGTGTGTGTGTGTGTGTGACCTCTGCAGCCTTTACATCCAGCTCTGACTCAAACCGCTGACGACAGCTTCGACCTCCAGGTTTTTGGTTGCGTCACAGATTTGTTCCAGCAGCTGAGACTCCATCAGAGTATACGCTCCACAACAAGTGGTCAAAAGTGTGTGTGTGTGAGTGTGAGTGTGAGTGTGTGTGTGTGTGTGAGTGTGAGTGTGTGTGTGTGAGTGTGTGAGTGTGTGAGTGTGTGTGTGAGTGTGAGTGTGTGTGTGTGAGTGTGTACTCACCGACCACAGTCAGCAGCATGTTGTCGAGCAGTAGAGCAACACACACGACCACCAGGACGAGTCTGGGAGAGCCTCGACTCTGACGGAGCCACGCCATGTCTGCACACAGAGCAGGAAGCATCAGTCACAACAACTAACTAACTTTGGGTTTAAAAGTCTAAGTTTTAAAGTTAGTACTTATTTCATTTTTATTTTTATCCTTTATTTAGCCAGGAGAGCCCTTTTGAGATACGGGAGCTCTTCTTCCAGACAGTCCTGGTTAAGATCAAACACATAAAAGCTACATAAAGGAAAAAGTAAATATCAATACCTACATCTGTACGTTTGTTATTTGGCCTCATAATGTTTCTGTGTTGTAATAAAGAGACAGCGGAGCAGCTGCAGTGAGACTGAGAGCTCCTTCATATCACATCTGATCTTTAATAAAACAACAGGCCGGCTTGTTATTATCAGAGGATCCAGATATTAGTCTGAGCCCGCAGACTCAAACCCTCCACTGCTTTTAACACAAGGTCTGGCGTCTGATCTGGAGATGTCAGTGACCATATTTTTGGACAGACACAGGCTAACCCTTCCCACCTGCTTTCAGTCTTTACGCTAAGCTAAGCTAACCATAAGCTGTATCAAAACAGAGAGGCTTTTGATTGTTAGTCAACCAAAAGAAAAGGAACAGAACTGATTTCACCAGTTTCAAACATGGCAGCAGCATAGACTGTTTAAAACAAATGGACGTCGCCATCATGACGTCACTCTTTGGTTTATCGGACCACAGATTTGAAGCCTTGAGTTTGGCCATATGGCCGTCGCCATCTTGTTTTTTTGGAGCCAGAAGCGACGTTTATTCCACCCTAAAGCCTCCTCTACTTTATCATCTATTTTAATTCACAGTCTGTTCGTAGCAGCATAAACAGTCCTGGATTCAGCAGCGGAGGCTCCGTTCATCCTTATGAAAGTTGGTCAGAGGCACAAGAATAAAAAAAGATCAACTGAATGAAATGAAAGAACCCGGATCTTATGCATTGTTGGGCCAACAGAGTGTGGCGTACTAGCATCTAGGGCCTGCTGAGCCGGCTAACTTCCTGTTAGCACTCCGCTAACTTGAATGGGGAAGAAATGATTGAATTGCACTGAATTGTCTCTTCTAGACTTTCCAGATGTTATTATACTAAATGGATTAATTCTGATGGTGAAACGAGTCATTCTGTGGATTTTGACTGAAAGATTAGCTGCTGATTAACAGGTGGTTTGAGAAATAACCTTAGTGATCCTGACTATAGCGCCATCATCAGGTCGCCATGTTAACGTGGTCAATAACTCAGTTTATACTGAATCCCATCAGCCTCAGCTCTTTGTGTTTACGGCTGAGCAGTAAAAGGTTAGCGTGCTAACGTGCTAAGCTAAGGTGAGCGTTATACACACCAGCATGTTAGCATGCTGATGTTAGCATTTAGCTTAGCATCTGTTAGCACGGCTGGAGGCTCTCAGCCCGGTTTTAACCATTTTCTCACGTCATTATTTTGTTGTTTTCAGTGACTCAACACAGGTTTTAGGATGTGATCATAAATGAGCGCTGGTTGGGACAAGATATGGATCTGATATCATGGAGACACTAATTCAGCGAGGACATGAAAGCGCAAAACTTTTCAACATGTCGTCAGCGTCTTTAGATTTTTCCTCGTTAGCGTGAATATGACTGTTTAATGTCTGTCTGTTCGGACTGCTGATTGTTTTAGAGGCTCTTTCCTCCCTCGCTAACACAGTTATCTCACACACACACACACACAAACACACACACACAAATACACACACATGCACACCTCCTTTTATCCTCTTATCTTTGTCCATCTCGTTTGCTTCAGCCCAACCTCTCTGTCTCTCTTTCTCTCTCCTGTTTGATGGAAAATTGATCTGAAATGTAATTTTGTCTTTGAATCTTTAGTTTGACGAAGCAAAGAGAAACTCAAAACATCTTTCTTTAAAACGGCTTCCAGTTCATATTCCTGATTATCAAATGATTGTTTTGGTGACAGTTTCCTTTTCTGGTCTCTCTATTATGTGTTAATAAAAAAACAAAAGTAAAGTAAGATGGAGCAACAGGTGTAATCAACGATCAATACATAATCAATACACGTCCGGATGTGTCCAACATCTGCAGACACACATTTCATCCAGACTGAAACATGAACAGAGACTCCAGTTAAACTGAACACAGTAAATGAAGAAACCTAAACTAAAACAAAATGAACAAATGAAAGTGATAAAATAATAAAAACTCATCTCAGCTGAAAGAAACATTGAGTAATCATTCATTAATCTAAATAAAAGCACAATAAATCTATAAAATGATAAATTAAAGGAAAATTATAATCAAATAAAATAAATCTTGAATTTAGAAAAAATAAAAATAAATAAACCAAAGTAAAAAGTAAAATAAAATAAAAAGTAAAATATGAATAATTAAGAAGAATTAATTAACAGATGAAATAATGAATTAATTGTGACTGAAACTAACTTTAAAACACAGAAAAAACAAAACATCAACTTACTTTTTTGGTTTTTAAAGCAGAATCTGAATGAAAATGACTGACAGGCAGCTGGTTTCTGTGTTAAATGAACCGACAGGTGGCTCCTACCTGGACGACGGATGCTCTTGTTCTGGTTCTTTCAGCTGCTGACGGACCGACGATATAGAAATATATATATATATATATATATGACCTGAAGGGGAGGAGGGATGGAGAGACGGGAGGACAGAGGGGAGGTGAGGAGGTGAAGAGGAGAGGAAGCAAGGAGGGGAGGAAAGGCTGCAGGAAGGAGGGAGGAGGTGGATGTTTCCTCTCTGTTATTCTGATAAAAACAGACAATATGGAGACACACACACACACACACACACACATCTACACACCAGCAACGCAAATGATACACCCTCTGACCTGTCTGTGTGTGTGTGTGTGTGTGTGTGTGTGTGTGTGTGTGTCTGTGTGTCTGTGTGTGTGTGTGTGTCAGTAATTGTGAGCATCTGCTGTCCTTTTATTGGAGCCCTGGAACAACCTGCAGGCTGGAGACCTTATCACACACACACATCTACACACACACACACACACACACACACACACACACACACACACACACACACACACACACACACACACACACACACACACACAGCAGGTCTGTTTACACTGCTGTTCTCTCTGTATGACGTGTTTCATGTATGTTTGTCCACTCATACATGCAGTCACTTCACACACATGTACAGAGGTGGGAGAACAGTAGTAATACTAAGGTAGAGAAATACTCTGTAGTAACAGTACTACTAATACTGAAGTATTCGCATTGAGACATACAAAGAGTATCGAAAGTATAATATAATATAAAGTATGATACATATATTATATTGTGAAATTATAATTATTGATGCATTAACATGTTCATCAGCTTCACATTGCAGCTGGTAAATGTGGAGCTGATTTATATACATATATTTATATTTATAGTCCTATATATTTATCTGTGTGTGTGTGTGTGTGAGTCTTATATATACTGCTGGGTAGTTTAATCTATAATAACACATCATCCTTTATTAGTTATTTATTAGTATTAGGTTTGTTTCTATTAGTAATCTGAATCTATAAAGTGACTAAAGCTATCAGATAAATGTACCTCAGTAAAACGTACGATATCTCCTTCTGAAATGTAAATACTAGTAAATGGAAATACTAAAGTAACAGTCTGTGAGTACATGTCGTTATTTACTTTGGGAAAATATGGGTTGAAAAATGAGGCTCTCTCTCCGGAGAAGACCTGTGATTGGCCAAAGTCTCCCGTCACTTAAATTACAACATGCTGAAAGGTTATTATGGATTTTTTGCCTAATTACCCTGAAAAATAACCTGCCTACCCCAGCTTTAATGAACCCTCTTGTTTAAAACAATCAGCCAGTGTCTGTTTTTCTACATCTTCAAGTAAAACCATCCACCATTCTTTTTTTCTGTCACGTTACACCACACTTCTCCTGGACTCTCTGTCACCTTCTGTATTCACTGCAAGCAAAAAGCTTCCTATAATATTCTCTATTGTGTCCTGTGGTCTGTGTTAGAATATGTAAAAAATATCTTTTTTCACACTGATGTCACACAGCCCTTTCTGACGGGGGACTGAAGCCCTTCTCTTTGCTCTCTTCGAAGCCACCAGACTTCATTGAAAAAATCAGTAATTTTACCTTGCAAGAACACAGGAGTTTCTGGTCTGCCGCCGCCTGGATTGGTTAGTTTATTCATGTTGTTGTGGGACTTTGGTGTTTTAAATGGTTAGTTCATATCTCTAGTAACGTGTTAGTTCGTTAACTGGGCCAGTGGCAGACCAGCAACTCCTGTTTTATGCCAGGTAAAATTGCTGTTTTTGTCAATGGAGTCTGGTGGCAAAGAGAGCAAGAGAACAGCTTCAGTTTGTTGGTGGTTAAAAATGTTGTTTTTCTGTTACAAGCTGTAATAAGAACCTCATACAACCTCACTTAAAAAAAAAAATCAGAACTTTCCCTTTAAACTTTAGAGAAAACAGCTGCACACACGTAGAGAGCAAACTCAGCAAGATGAGCCAAGCATCTTTTTTAAATTTTAGTTTTAGAAATAGAGTTGAGCTCAACGAAAAATATCTTCAAAGCCAAAAAAAAAAAATCCTATGAATGTTTTTCACACCTTTAGTTAAAATTAGGAAGCATCGGACAGAATTAACAGTTTTTTACTCTTTAATAATAACTTTAATAATTTCAAAGCAGCAGGAGGATATTTTTTCTGCTATAAAAAGAGCAAACTCATTAAGTTGAGCCATTTAATTTTAGTTTTATAAATAATACGAAGCTAAATATAATATAATAAAGCTTAAAGGACTAGATGGTAAAATCCCTTGAATACTTTCAATACTTCCTGTATTTAAAATGTCAAGGCCCCGAATTACTTCCAAAGGTTTTGTTTTACCGCCTTCTTCTTGATCCTGAGGATGTTAGACATCACTGCTCCTGAACAGCTCTGCACCGATTGGCCGGGACACCTGTCAGTCGAACAAACACACCTGGACACATTCCTCTCTTTTCAAACCCCTGACATCTCCTCATGGGAAGAGGAGAGATTGTGTTGGATTTGTGCGTTCAGAGACGCTGAGCTGAGATAACTGTTCACCTGTTTGGTGTCGTCGTCATGAAACGGATTCACTTCTGTCTGTTAATCAGCTTTAATCACCTGTAAACACTCAGACATCCGCCCGCCTGCCAGAGACAGGTTCAGCTCTAATGGGTCTTTATGGTAGCATTTAAACCACATAAAGTAAAACCACACACACACACTGCTGCTCCTCAGACAGCTCTACCTGTCTCATGTCTCCAGGTGTGTTTTAGTCTCCCTGTGGTCTCTGCGGTGTCAGGTATCAAACGTCCCGCCTCACCTGAGGCCACGGGGCTGCCAGGAAGGAAGCGAAGGCGGTGCTGCCTCCTCCGACTGATGCGGTCGGGCTTCAAACGCACCTTCGAGACTTCTGAGGGTCAGGCAGCCGAGGGGGGGGGGGACGGATCAGAGGGGGAAGGGAGAGCTATAAAAAACGACCGCACCTGAAGGCAGCGGCCAGGAGGAAAGAGACAGAGCAGAGAGGATTAGACTTTAACACAATAAACTGAGCAGGAGCTGATTTTACAGGTTTTCTTCAGTAACTGGATTCATGTTAAGACAAAAAAGGACAGAAGTCTCTTTGGATTCAGGACAGAATTAAAATATTCTATTCTGTCAAACAACTTAAAAGCAGCAGGGAGATATTTTATCGGCTTTAAAAGATCCTGAAAAGATTTAAACTAATTCCACTAATAATCAGATCAACTATTTTATATATATATAATAAAAAAGGTTAAGAGAGTTTAATGTTTGTTGAGTTTGATGAGGTCTGAGGTTAAAACGGTGGATTTGTGCAGGTTTCCTCCCATCAGAGAGACAGAGGGAGATAAAAGGAGGATCCAGTGATTGATATTTGATAGAGGAGTGACTGACTGACTGATCGATCGATCGGAGGATGAGGATGATGAGGATGTGGATGTGGCGGAGCGTCCTGTGTGTGTCTCTGGTCTGCGGTCTGGCTCTGGACTCCAACACCATCAGATCCTCCAAAGAGTCGACGCAGCAGAGCTCCGAGCTGCCGGTAAGAGGACGAAAAGCATTTCTACTTTCAGGGTGAGATGATGGACTTTTAGACTTTTAACATCTCCTTCTGGAGCTTTCAGCTGCCTGTTGTGGTCATCATCCAGGAAAAGACAGACCATGAGTTCAGATTTTCTTTTGTTCAAGGATGATTTTTTTAAAGCTTAATGGGAGGATGTGATCTATCACCTTGTTTGAACACATTTCTGTAATATTCAGGTTTACAGCAGAAATACTGGACACTTTATTTTACTTTGTTTTAAACCTCAGAACAGTTTCCTGTAGTGTCGTTACTATCAGTACTACGTATTAAAAGACTTTTATCTCTTACAAGCTAAAAGATCAAAAGCTTGTAGCTATAAAAATGTGAACAAATTAAGTATGAATCAAAATATGAATGATTTCTAAACCTGGAGAAAATTAAATATGACTTCCTTCATTACATTAATCACATAGATTAATTAGAATAATGTAAATCAAAGGCGCTACAGGACAAATGAGATATTGCTGCTGATTTTACGATTGATTTGACTCATGTGTTAAGAAGCAAAGGATGGTTATTTATTATTTATGTCCTTATTTTATTGTTTTTTTTCTCTTTCTTCTCTTAATTGCATTCATACAAAGTCAGCGTAGGACCACAGGTGAGATGGACCCTTAATGTTCAGTGTATTTCAACTGTAACTGCTAAATAAATTAATATATCATACATCAAAAAATACACATATTTATCAGGGATCTCTGGAAAAACTAACACACACACACGACTAAAGGGAAGCTGGGAGTTCAGCGTGACGTCAGCAGAGAGAGATTCAGTTTACTGAGAAATGTGAGGCACTGGAGGAATTAATTCAACTTTAAAACAACAACATTAAAACAACATTAAAACAAAAGTACGAGTGTCAGTTTGCAGCTCAGTTCTGCAGTTTAGAAAATGACAGATTACAAGTAGAGTTGAGTTCAAATCCTGTTGGAGTTACGTTTTAATTTATTTGTAAACTTAGTTAATATATATATTCCAGTTTTCTCTTATTATTATTATCAGTTTTCAGTTGCAGTTTGGTTTAGGCACCAAAACTACATGGTTAAGTTTAGGAAAAGATGATAATAAATATAAAAGGCAGAGTACATTAAACACAAAATATACTCTTTCTAACATAAACCCAGATGTAAATAGCATCTGCCATGAAAGTATCCAGTATTTTAATGAAAAAAAGGCAATAAGGCAAAAACAATGAGGGAAAAATCAACATGATTTGACACAACAGACATGTTTTTTCCTTTAATTATCTCAAATTAGATTTTCGGGGCTCCTGATCTCCAGTTTGGGTTCATTGTTAATTATTGTTCCCCAAATATGTTAAATTTGAAGCTTCCAGGACACAAACTTTACATTATTACATGTTCAGTGAACCTGCTGACTAAAAAGACTCCAGTTAACAGCTTATTTTAGAATTAAATCCCTAAAATCAACACAAAATGTTGATGTTTCATATCAGTTCCTTTCTAGGACACTTTAATGGTGAAATAAAGGTTCAGCCCTTAAATCAGTAGTGAGTTTATGTTGGATTAGAATTAGATTCATGCATGTGCTCACACAGTGGACTAGTTATACTTTACAGCTTGTAAAGTCCACGTGAGCCCATAATATTTAACATATTTCTGTAAACTGCATGAAAACAGGTCTAAATTTTCATTGATGTTCAGTTTAGAAACTTCAAATCAATCAGCTGCGTATAAGCTGTGAGTTTTTACAGTGCTCGACACACTAGGAGCCATTTTTATTCTGATTTTATTCTGTTTTGTGTGTGAAACTTTCTCTCTGTGGTTTATTAATTTATTTGTTCATCAGCAACATCAGCTTTAAACATGCAGCGTGCACGTTATTTACCTTTATCACTGTAACGTCGCTGTAATATGACGTGAATTGTTGGGACACGTGTGGTGTGTTTGTGGCTTGTTGTGACATCACTCTGACCTGTCCGTCACGATCGTTCCCATGGCGACCAGGTGGAGCGTCCTTTACGGCGCCGGACGGACACGAATGCCAACTCCCATCGTGGAGAAACACCTTCATGTTCAACACCTGACTGCCACGTACCTCAGGTAGACACACACACACACACACACACACAGCAGGTATTTATTATTTTTACTTTTATTCTAATCCTTTTATTTTATCTGTCTGTCTGTCTGTCTGTCTGTCTGTCAGAGGGGGGGATGCAGTAACAGAGCCCAGAGGAGGCCGTCCTCGCAGGCCAGACCGGAGGACGGACACCAGGACAGAGAGACGGACAGACAGAGCGACATGGACGGCTTCAACAGGACCAAAGGTGAGCACGAGTCAACTACAAGTCCCAGAGTGCACTGCTGCTAGTTAAGAAAAGTTTCTAGTTTTACTCCACCACATCTCAGAGGGTCTGACAGCTTTAGTCACAGCTCGGATTAAACAGGAAGTCAGTGACAGGAAACATTTACTGCAACATGAGTATTTTTGATACTTCAGTGCTGCTTTAATGTCTGAAAAAGGCTGAGCTCTCCCGGCACATTCCTACATGTACCAGGATGCATTGCACACAAGCTTCTGGCGCCCAGGACTCAAAATATCCCATTAAATCAGGACACAAGGAAGTGTCTCCTCGTCCAAACACATCCTCTGCTCTTATATTTTGGAAGCCAGTTTCCAAAACAAGAACGGTTTGGTTTCTGAGCGGCGTCCAGAGGCGGACACTAAAAATCCAAGCGGAAAAGCCTGTAGGCCTTCGAGGACACCAACTACGTCACCGTCACACATCACATGACAGCGTTGGCGCCAGAAGAACAGCAGAACTTTGTTGTTCAGTTTACACCACATAACATGTGCAATACCTACTCAGGGCATTTTCACATCTTTATGTATATACATATATATATTTAGAGTGTTTTCTTATTTATTATATGTGATTTTATTTTATTCTCATATGTACATTTGTTTATAGCTTCCTTTTTTTTTTTTTTTTACCAAGCTGACTCTGAAGAAACACACAAAGTATTCCTGTTTTTACTGACAATAAACTCTATTCTATTCTATTCTATTCCCATCAGCTCTGATTGGGCATCTGCATAAAACATGGCGAAATTTCCCTTTAAGTTTGAATGTAGGATGTTGGACTTGTGTGTTTTCTCAGTTCAGGACCCCTGGTGATGTTCCTATGTGTGTCTTCCAGCTCCAGAGATGGCGAGCTGCGTGCGGTCCGGTGACTGTGCGGCCGGCCTGTGCTGCGTCCGGTATCTGACCGGGAAACGGTGCCAGAGGATCCCGGTGGAGGGCGAGGCCTGTCTGCTGCGGGGGTCCAGCAAACTGAGGAGGAAGCTGGGACGCTGCGACTGCGACGCGGGGCTGTCCTGCACCGCTGTGAGCCGGGATGAGTCGGGAAAACCTAAGGGCCAGGGAGTGTGCCTGCCCCGCCCGAGACAGGCTCAGAGGAAAACAAGGCATTCTGGGAAGAAGAGGAGGACGGCAGAGAGAAGCTGCTGAAGAAGCTGCCATTATAAACTCTGCTGCACTTGTACACATTTAATTTAAACATTCAGCTCGTTTGATGTTTTGACGTGAACCCTCTCGAGCTTCTGAGAGATGAACTATTTTCTCCACGTGGAGTCACAGACACACATCAGTGGTTCCCATACTGAGGTACGGGGCCCTTCAGTCACAAGCTCACACATATCCTTGTTGTTTTAGTCAGTAAAAGTTACTATAGTATATGAAAATAAAGAGTGAGCGTGCTCTGACTGCTGTCATCTCTTTCTGTTTGAAGTCATATTAAAGAGGAGCCACAAAATGGAAGATTGGCAAGAAAAACAAAAGCGCTTTTACATTAAGACACTCAACAAATCTTACCTGTGATCATGTGTCTTATTATTTATGAGAAGGTGATCAGATGCCAGATGTTTGCTTTGACACTGCACTGATCTAGTGATTTTATTTTCCAATCACGAATTATGAATAATGAGATACTTTAGACGCTCCAGATCCCAGAATTAAAGGTCGCATTCATTTTTCTCATCGAAAATGTTAAAGACTAACTCATTTTTTCAAAGCTGGGCCTTATTTTGCCATATTTTGGCTTTGACTGGTAGGTACAAAAAGTGTGGGAATTTGTCCGGTAGGTCGCCTCAGCTGGAAGCCATGAAAAGCTGCAAATGAGCTACAAAAGCCGTAATTTAATCCTTTTGGTTTGAGCAGAATCTGCCAGTGTATCACGTTATTCAAAGCCACCAAACTCCACTCACAAAAACAGCAATTTTAACTCACACAACACAGGAGTTGCTGGTCTGCTGCTGCCTCGATCGGTTTGTTTGTTTGCATTAGTTGTTGTTACATAAATATTGTGTTGGATGCGAACTAACACTTTAAAGCACCCATTTCACACAGTAAAAAAAATGCCGGAGTTGTCCTTTAAGCCAATAAATAAAGACAAGATATAGAAGAAAACCTTTTGCACCAAACATGTATAAATATTGTAGCCCATTTTGCAGCCGTGAGCTGCTCTAGTGGACCAATGCCAAAACCTTTTGTACCTACCAGTCATTTAAAACTCAATACATGTGAAAATAAGGGCCAGGGTTAAAAACATCAGAACTACCCTTTAAGTGACTCACAGTTTGGATATAAAATTCTTCAGTGGTGACAGAAAATATCTGCTTCTTTGATAAAAAGCCAAAAGTGCAAGAAGGCTGTGGACATAAAACCTGAAGGGACAAAGTCAAATACAACTCCCAGGATGCACTTCAAAAAAAGAAACGTCCAATCACAGAGCTTCACTGATTTACATTCTGCAGCTTAAATTAATTCACCTTCAGATTCTGGCTCAGTTTTGGATGAATTTAGCAACCACAGATTATATGACAGTCTTCTGGGTTCATCACACCCGAGGCTCATGGGTATTGTAGTCACTAAAAGTAATGGATAAATGGTTGAAACGTCCAGCTTACTGTTACTGTGAGTTCAGACTGTTCTGACACCGACAGCTCAGCTATAATATAGTTAATATGTAATATAGTTTTGAAATAAAGTCCACTGTTATATCATTAATGTTTAACATCCAGTTTGTTCTATTCAAATGAACAGTGTGGAGTGATGCAGAGCTAAAGGCTTCCCTCTACTGGACACCTGAAACAAACACAGTCTGAACTTTAAACCGCGTTTGTTTTGGGCTCATTTGTCCACCTGTGCATCACCTGTGGATTTTAAAGAGAAGCTTCACACCTACTCAACACGGGCACATTTAAACATATTCCACTGCCTTTAATGGGTTTTGTCACCAACCATCTAAATCGCTGATTAATTCCTCTGCAAGATGAAGACCTTCATCTTGTCCCGCTCTGAGAACGTATTCAATTTAACACAAATAATGGGAGTGTATGAAAGACAAAACAAAGTCAGTCCACAAACTCCCTAAATGATGTTTCAACAAATTATAGTTTTGTATTTTCGGTTCATATTTGCTGTGGTTTACAGACGGTTTGATTGTTTCATTTTAATTAGTTTAACATTTTTAAGGTAAAATGGGAGTCACAGTACAAAGTGATGAAGACGTCCAAACAGATTCACCAGCTCCTCCTCAGGCTGTTTAATTTGCCCAAATTAAAGATGAAAACTAAAGAAATTCCCTGTATAAACTTAATTTTAACTACTTTAGTAAGCACACTGATGATTGTCCTAAAGTCTAGTTTTTGCTTTTATTTCAGATGTTTTTTCACACCTAGTTTTATTTAGACGACTTTAGTGTCGATCACATCTATGCTGTGAAGTTTTGTCTGTTGTAGTAAACCTGGTTTCACCTGAAGGGGTTTGGATGAGAAAAACATTGTTAGGAAGTCAAGCTGCTCTGTTTTACCATTCAAGTATTGATGTTATGTACAGATATTGTGCTTGGGGAGAAAAAAGGGGTGTTGTGTGAGCTGGAGGAGTCATAAGACCACATTTTCTATCCACTGGTTATTAATACTCATGTTCTTGTCGAGCTGCTGCCAGTTTGTAATAAGTCAAGTGTCTTTATCCTTAAGTCTTCAGCATGCAGCAGCCAGTGTGGCCTGTTGGGTGTAAACTCACTGGTAAAATATCCCGACGTGTTCACACAAGTTTAGACGTTTCCACCATGTTGCTTCTATGATGCTGAACAGACGAGCAAAGGTTCGAGCTTCTAAACATGCAGAGGATCAACTTTGTGAATAGGTTGTAAAATGTTCTGTGGTTTTAAAAAACAAACAAACCAAAAAGCACACGTTTGAATTGACAAGGCAACTTTTCAGTTTATTTTCTTATTCATTTTTTGACTTAACAAAAAACCATTGGGGCCGAGTGGAAACAAACGTTAATGCAAAAGAAACTTTCAAAGGCAAAGTCACAAATGCAGCAACATGATTTCACCAAGAACAGAATAAAAAAGGGGGGAGGGGGGCAGGGAAGGGGAAATCAGTTGAATCTCCATCAATAGGAATGTTGAATGGCGAGGATTTGGAGGGGGGGAGGGTTGGAGCCTACAGGGGTGAGGCTACAGGGCGAGCAGAAAGGGTTAAGTGCTCAAGACAGCTGCCCGCAGTCGGCAATGGCGACCTTGGATGCGGTTTTGCCGCTCTGGCTGCCTTTGGACTCCATCTGCTGTACCACGTTCATACCCTCAACCACCTTCCCGAACACCACGTGCTTCCCATCAAGCCTGCAGACAAAATTAAAGTGATTAGGTTTGGTGGAAATTTAGATTAAAAACATGCTGAATGAGAGAATCACATCCAAGGCAAGGAAGAGAGAAAGTTTGTCTCATCTTGTAATGACATAACAGCTCATACTGCTTCTGATGAAGACTAAAAGGATTCAACCACTAATCAATCAGGTGTCCTGATGAAGGCATGTATGAAAGGTTGATACGCTGATAGACAAAGTATTTGTGTTTCTGTAGCGATATCAGGGCGTCTGTGTGTTTAAGGCTTTAAGACTTAAATACGGTTTAACATGGGGACAATTTAGCAATAATAAATAAATGTTTTTGCCATCAAAATGTTGATTAATGCAAAATGACAACTGGCTGAGTGAAATTAATCCCTACAGCTGCTGGTCTGACATGAGGCAACATCAAGGAAGAAAGAAATTAGAGCCCTGAATTATTGTTATCATCATCATCATCAGGACTTTATGAAACAGGTGAATCCCTCCCGTCTCCTTCAGCCTACAGAAAGTCAGACTGAACCCAGTTTACTTCCTTGTGTAGGTCAGACTGCAGTTGAAGTATTATTTGCTAACCAATATCATCCCTTGTATTTACTGTGAATGGGACCGTGCGATGTGAAACCACCAGTTCAGCAAGTTCAGACTCGTTCTGAAAATGCACTGGAGAGACTGTTAAAAGTTCTGTAGGAAGTAAAGCAGGAAATTAAGTGTTTTCTGGTTACTGATCTGGTCACCCAGACAGATTCTACGGTAGTCGCCAGGGGACAAAAATGTGGCAACACAAATGACAAAAACCTACAAAGCACACATTCTGCAGCACATCTGCATATGTTACATGTCCTCGAATTTATCTCTGAACTGATTTCTCCATTTAACACCTCCGAGAACAGAATAAAATTAAGACTTGATGGCCTTTTATTAGTAAATGAGCATTTAAGACATCTTCAAGGATGCAGCCAACCTGTTTGTGGACATTTCACAGCTGCTGAGTCTGAGCTGAACCAACCACACTGCTGTTCTACAGCTGGGTCTCCATCTTTTAAAGAAGGTGCCCCCCCTCCCTCCTACTTTAAAATACCCGTCTGGATATCTATGCTACAAACCATCCCAAGCCAATTCAGTCACTGGGCAGTAGTTCTACGGTCCAAGAGGCTTTAACGCACCAGATGGGTTTGTGCACACAGTACTTCTTCAACCCTGCATGCTGTAAATTAATCAGTGGAATTTTGTCGAGTCTTGCTGCTTCTATTTTTAAGACCAAAGTCTGGTTAAGAGATTCACTTCTGTCGCATCCAAATGCGACCAAAACACGTGTATCCACGACCTGCAGTGATTTAAGAGACAACATGTGGGGGAGGAATAGCAAACGAGCTCCAGTGTGATGATGGTGGAAGTATATCAAGCTTCGGTCTTCATGAAATCCTACAAACAAATACGCAATTGATCATCTCAGTATCTCTTTACTATGATGGAGAACGCTTGAAGTTGTGAATTAACCGTTTGGTGAGTGGAGGAGAGCACCAGCAGGTTCAGTCCCACCAAACAGAAATGTGAATGAGCCGTAAACATGTCAGTTCATCCAGTCTACTTTTCTAAAAATGAACCCAATACACAGTTGATCACGTTTAATCTTTTTTAAACACATGTTTTAAACACTTTTATAAATAAGCAAGTCAACATGTGACCTAATGTTAAAGTAACTGAGCAGACTTTATCTGCTTGCTATTTGAAACCATTGGTAACATTTGGGTGTGTGCTTACCATGCTGTTTTGGCTGTGCAGATGAAGAACTGGGACCCGTTGGTGTTTGGTCCAGCGTTGGCCATGGACAGGATGCCGGCGCCGGTGTGCGTCAGAGAGAAGTTCTCATCAGCAAACTTGTTGCCATAGATGGACTTTCCACCAGTTCCGTTGTGGTTGGTGAAGTCACCACCCTGCGAGTTACATTAAAAACTCATTAAAACCAGAACAGCAGTCAGGTCGGAAACCTTATGAGCCACTTGTGACGGCATGACAATGTCACTGGCCATTAGGATTGTGGGATATCCATCAACTAACTGGCATATGTAGACGTCCACAGTAAAAAAAAAAAAAAAAAAACATTGTGATGGACGGTATTTGGTCTGTGGTGAGTGATTGTCGGTTATCAGCCAAACTCTACAGGCTTAATACGGTGAGACAGATGCTATTCTGACACTTGATGAAAAGTGGGAATTTAGCCATCTTACTCCAACTGTGAAAACTGTTAGTCACTTTACTGGTGTTCACACACTTGAAAACCTCATTTCTGTTTTAATTTTTTGCCCTTATGAATAAAATAATTTTCCAAGAACCCAAACATTATAGCCTGAACGTGATTGCAACTGTCATTTATCAATTGATCCTAGCGAGAGAGAGATAAGCCAAACTTTGTTTCACGGCTGCATCACCTGGCACATGAACTGGGGGATGATGCGGTGGAAGATGGAGCCCTTGTAGCCGAAGCCCTTCTCACCGGTGCAGAGGGCACGGAAGTTTTCAGCAGTCTTGGGCACCACGTCGGCATCGAGCTGCAAAAAGACAAAAAAGCCATCACACCTAAAGTCAATCGAGTGATATGAGCAAACAGGGTGAGGGCAACAGTTGTGAAATCCGTAACCAGTCAGTGAACATTTGGCTTGTTGCCATCCAGGCGCTGAGCCAAGGCAGGTTTATAGATACGGTGCACTTTGTTCAGAGTGGCAGGCAACTGTATGACTCAACATCTACACTGAAGAATGAGCACATTGGTTGCTTATAGTCCAACTATAAGAAAAATGGAGCCTCTCTGCAAAAAAAAAAAACCAAATTACATCCTTAATACATCATTCTAAAGAAAATGGGGGGAAAAAAGTCAGAAGTGCAACAATCATCTCTGCAGAAAAGCTAAAATTAGCTTCTAGTTTGCAAAATACATTAAAGTCTGCTTGGCAAGTTCAACATTAAAAGTCAAATCAAGTTCAACAGCACCTGGTGTTACCCAGGGGCCGCAGTTCTGTCCCATTAAAGAGGGATCAGGTTATGTGGTTGGTGTTGGGCAACTGTGCTCCAGCCGTCGTGGTGAAACAGGAATGCAGCATTGCACCACACTGGGATATCTGCATGCCCTGCACAGCAGTGAAGCTACCATGCAAGTATGTTCAGGGGGGGGTGGGGGGCCGCAGGTGGGGGCTGCAGCAGACCGGCTGAGAGCTGCAGCTGATCTCAGAGCAGCCCAGCACAGCCTTCCACCTGCTCAGCAGTAACAGACACCCAACCTGCATTATTTAAGAGCTGTCTGCTGGAGATGCCAGGAAAGTCCTATCACCCTTGACATGCAGCAGCGTGGCCGGAGATTAAAACACTGCAGCACCGGCTCAGATTTGGACTGTGCACCATTTAAGATGGAGGTCTTTGGGTTCAGATTTAGCCTAGAACTCGTGCCATATAATCGGGAACGCCCATTATGGGGGCAAAGCTACTACTATGTGCACAAAATGGCTGGACGTGTTAGCTAGCATGCTAGCAGCCTTTAGCTTGCAGTTTGCTGCCATAAAAAGAGCGGGTATGAACAGACTGTGTGACAATGAGGCCGCTGTGAAACATGTTGTCTGTTACACAACATCGTGTTCATTCATTTTAAGCATTAATCATTAAATATATACATAAATGTATCGCAGTTGCGGCTTCCATCTGCCTACATCCGCATTTTTTTTTTAATCGTGCAGACACCCCCTCCCCTCCCCCCAGACCGCGCCAGCACCGTGGAACTTTCCAGAACTGCTCCTCCGTCCGCGAGCACAGGAACCGGCGCAGTTAGCTTCGGTGGCTAACATGCTAACCGCCGCAAAGCAGCACATTTCCTACTATTAAACTGGACTCTGGCCAAGGCCAGTTAGCCGCCACGCCTTAGTGATTTCACTACGAGAGTGTAGCCGGACGGCGGCGTGGTTTTCATCGAGGGCAGGAGGTTCGCGTGAAGGCCGCGAGACGCCGCAACAAAGAACATCGCGAGCTGCACGCTGCGTTTCTGCGGAGCGACGCGCTCAGTTAGCATTAGCTTAGCCGGGGACTGCTGCCTCCCCGCGGCTCCGACAAGGTCCGCGGGCCGCTCAGGGGCCTCAGGGTGACGGAAGCAAACGGTGGTTGCAGTTTAGCGCCTTACTGGAGCATTAAAGGAGATTTTTTTTGGCGATTTAATTCACTCAGAGCTGATGTTAAACACGTCTGACATGCGGAGACCTCATTAACGTCACATTACAGATTCGGCTTGAGTTTATATATTTACTAAAAATCTATTTTAAAGATCATCAACAGCTGCTAGGACCGACTAAAAACCTACATCTGGACTAATTCCTCCAGTTTCTCGCCTTGTTCCTGTTAACTAGCGAAGAGCAGCACTGGCTAGACGCCACATACACGTGCACATGGTCCCGTCAAGACAAGCGTGCTCGTGACAGCCGGGCTGACGGTAACGTTAGCCCGGCTGTGCTAAACCCAAACTAAAACCGTGCAGCTAAAAACCGGGTTTTAACTTCCTGCAGCCCAGAGAGACTTAACGCCCGTGGAGCCGCACAGCAGATGCGGTTAGCTGGGGTCCGGCGGTGGGTGAGTGAGCGGCTCCACTTTGGGTAACAGAGACCGGTTTTACCTCCATCACGATCCGGCCGAGGGGGGCTCCATCGGAGCTGATGTCGAAGAAGACTCTGGGCTTGGCCATTTCAGCAAGCTGCGCTGGAGACGGTGGACTGAGCGGTTTTCCGGCGAGAGGACGCGGGTGGCCACAAGGAACCGAAAAAGACGGAAAAGAGGGGATTAGTTTTATATAAGAAGCCGGTGGGCGGTGTGAAATCACAGCGAGCCAATTGGCAACGCCGGGCGATTAGATTGGCAGCTGTCTTGGCCAATCAGCAGCCAGAACAGCCGACCCCTCCCTTCCTATTGGTCTGTAAATGGTCAGGCTCGTTTCACGGCGTGTTTGATCTGTGTGTCACAGTAGACCGTAAAGGCGGGGTTAGCGTGTTTTCAGGCTGTGTGAGACACCGAGAGGCGGGAAACACCGCCCCGCTTCGTTGTCCCGGCCGCCAAAACTCAAACACACAAACCACGGAGCAGCGCGCGCCACGAGTCATTGACAGCGCGAGCGTCCAATACGGGCAGCGCGCGCAGGGAGCGAACGCTGCAGTCAGCGCGCGTTCACGCTGACAGGGGAAAATGTGAGTGCGCGGTCACGCGGTCAGGGTGCGGTCCGTCCTGATCTGCGCTGAAAGAAGAATAAAAGTTACCGGAAAGTTCAGGCTGAAGTTTGAGTTTGGTGTTAAAAATCACATTAAAGTCACTTTTAGCGGCAGAGCGAAGTTTATTAGAGTCTGTAAACTGAATTATCTGAGATTTAAAAGTTTCAGACTCAGTTTAAGTTTATTATGAAGTTTATTAACTGTGTTTAATAATCAGTTTATTTATTTATTTATTTTTAACTTCATTCAGATGAGGCAGATCACAGTGGGAGCTTCTGTATTATATTATTTTATTATACTTATATTGTATATCTGCGTTTGCTACCATCATGGTGCACAAATATCTAATCACAGGTCCGTCAGTGTATCTACAGAGTCCTCAGGGTTTATTCAGCGGTTATCCTCACTCAGATCTACTGTATATTCATAATAAAACCCAGCTGGTCATCATACACGTCACTCAGTGAACTGTGGCAACATCTCAGCGCCAGTCGGATTGTGATTTTCATTATTTTGATAAATAAAACCCCCCAAAAAATCCAAATGTAAATGGTTCATTTCTCACCACAGACAAGAATCCAGATTGAGAGTCTGATGTTTTAGAGCACTAAGTTATCTGGAGCTAAACTATCTTCTTCTTCTTCTTCTTCTTCTTTACTGTCAGCTTGTCACAAAGAAGCACAACGTTTGATAGAAGTTTATATTTAAGTTCTGTTTACACTGAACAAATCACATCGTACTAACTAACCGAGAGCATTTCTTTCTTCATAAATCATTTGAGTGTTTCAAATCCAGCATCCATGTTTACTGACACACACTCTTCCTCTCTTTAACCTGGTAGGATTAAGACTAACCTGGGCTGGATTCACAAAACCTTCTTAAGAAAATGAAACCTCTTAAAGGGTATTTTTAATCCTGGTTCCTATGTTTATATATAGTGAGTTTGAATTGACTCGTACGTGCCAAAGGTTTTGGAACTGGTTCAGTAGATCACCTCCACCAGCAGCTGAGAACAGGCAGCAAACAGGCTGTAATCTAATCCTTTGGGGGAAGTATGTCTGATCAAAGTAGGTCCACTAAAAGTGCTTGTTTCCATCACTGACAGGCTCAGAGTGTTATTCTAAATGTCTGACACCATTATGGAAAAGGATCCCTGCAGACAGAAACCTGGAAGATCCTTTTGGTTTAACCAGAAACAGCCGTTATATCGCTTGGTTGAAACCCACCAGACTCCATTGACAAAAAGAATAATTTTCCACTAGAGTTACTGGTCCACTGCTGCCTCGATCAATCGGTCTGTTTGTGTTATTGTGTGACTTTGATGTTTTAAGGGGTTAGTTCAGTTGCAGCACGATATTTGTGTAACATACAATAAGACAAACAAACCAACCGATAAAGGCAGCGGTAGACCAGCAACTCCTGTGTTCTGTGAGGTAAAATCACTGTTTCTGTCAATGGAGTCTGGTCATTCTCACTTTTTTCCTCCTGTAGGATGTTCAGGACTGCTCTTGTGGCCTTTTGGGAGGTGAGCTATTGAGATGGCGGTGGGTGACGGAGGTGGTTGGTATCGATCAGTGACCTTTATTGACCTTTGATGACCTCTGGTTGATGCTCGCTGAGAGGCGGAGGTGCACGCTGTCACCATGAAGGGCAACCCAACACCCCCACCCTCCGAGGGAAAAAATAAAACTGAACATCTCTCCTGTAATGTTGTCAACTTGTCAGGATGAAAGAAACGTTTCCAGCACAAACAGATTCAGACGGACAGACCGGGCAGCTGGAGCAGCCAACTAAAGGGTCAGTTCACCTAATTTAAATGACATTTTCTCTCTGCAGTCTGGTGCAGCGGGTCCCAACCTGGTGACTGGAAAATGCAGCCACTTTATAACTTTCAAACCTCCACGAAAAATAATTTTAACGTTAGTACCGAATCACATTAAGTTTCAGTTAACAGAGTTTATTTGCACCCGGCTGCAAGAAGCATACACCTAAATTTAATTTAGGTTTAGAGTAAAAACTCAAGTGGTGTTTAAAGAAGTTTAAAGCTCCCCTTTTAAGCTATTTTTTAAGTTCATACATGTATCTAAAGGTCCTGCTAGAACAGGTTTACGTGGTTTAATGTTAAAAATAACACTTGTTTTTATACCCAGGAAGCCTCCAACACTGTATCCAGGTTTGTTTATACATCTGTGGGTGGATTCAGGAGGTTTTCAGTGGACGAGAGCTGAAGGAGGTCACATGAACAACAGATCCCCTTATGACATCATAACAGGAGCATCGTGTTTTCACACACATTTAATTGATTGATATTTATGTTCAAAAGACATTAAAAAGTGCTTTTAGTATAATAATAAGTATAAATTCAATCTTAATGTCAAGATAGTTTAGTGCAGCATACTTTAAAGTTAAACTCTGATTTAATCAGGTTTAAAATGGCCTAAATTACTTTCTCTTCTGAGGCCGAAACATCAGCACACTGCAGAGGTTTCATGTTTTTCTAGGTTATTGTTTTTTTTATGAATGCTTTTTTTCTTACCTCATTTGTTTTGTGTTTCAAATGTAATACTGTGATTAAAACCTGGACTATTAAATCACTCTAATATATTGATGTCAAGCGAATTTCTCTTTATATTCAAGCTTCATTGTGTTTATATTAGAAGCTCAAGATTTTCACTGTATTGTAATTAGTTGCTAATCTTTGCTAATTCTGTGTTTATTATTACTATTATTATTCACTTGATCTATATAATGAAGAAAAGAAAAAAAACACAACAGAGCAGAAAATTTGTTTTGTCAACAATCAGTTCAAAAATCCAGTTCACTGCCTCTTAAGAACAGAGAAGCTGGAACTGAAGAATATTTGCTTTAAAAATGACTTTTTAATCATTTAAACTAACCAATGATCAGAATAGTTGCTGATTAATTTTCCCAGCATCGCTCGATAAAATTCATCTCACACTTCGTTTATTCTTCTAATCCTTTACTGTTTATTCTGGTTAATTCTTAATGTTTTGTCCTGCAGTCGTCTCATCTGACGCACTTTTTCCAGACTCATACCAAACATGTCATCCACCACTGAGCGTGTGCGTGTCGGACTCTATTAAAAGCACCACAGGCTCTCCTCTGTGTGTCTTTCCAGTGTGTGTTTATTAAATTACAAAGGTTATTATTATTATTGTTATTATTATTATTAGCATCATTACTGAATCATACAGTGTGATCATGTACAGTTTTATTTTTTCCAGAGGCCCGCGGACTCTCTGGGACATGGAGACACCACAACTGTCTGGACTCTAGTCACTTTACAACATACAGAGTAATGATGAGGAGGAGGAGGATGAAGAAGAAGGGCCATCAGTAATCATTACAAACACAGACTGGTGCTGCAGAGCTCACAGCCAAACTATGAACTCTGGGCAACCATTTGAGGCAATAAGGGCAACTTTCCGAGCAACTCAATTGTTTTCTTTTTAAATTTTCTGTCTTTGTTGCAGGAAATGTGTCCAAACCAGCTGCCCTGAAGTCTGGCGTTGTCCTCGGGGTGTGTGTGTGTGTGTGTGTGTGTGTGTGTGTGTGTGTGTGTGTGTGTGGGGGGAGTGAGTTAAAACCCCACTAAAAGGCTCGACTGCAGGAGCGAAGACACCGACGGCGACACGTTTCACCAGTCCAGCAGCTTTGGCCCCATTTACACTTTTCACATCAGCATATAAACGTCTTGCATCTGATAAAATCCAGATGTGATTCAATGCGTTTACACTCAGCCACATGTAGGTGACGGTTAAAGTGGTTTCTGTTTTGTCATCCTGTTTTACTTTGTTTTAATCCACTTAAATGTCATTTATGGGATGTTTTATATCATCTTAAAGCCTTTTCGTCGTCTGTAAGACAACTTCAGTGAGACGTCGTTCCACCACGAGCCTCCAGATCAGCTTCAGTCTCTAAAGGACACAATTATCTGTCTCCCAAAACAGATTCACTCATCTGGTGTTTAGTTTAAGGCCGATGGAGAGCGCTGTCTAACACTAAATCTCCTTCACCGGTTAAACCAGACACAAGACCTCTACGACTTCCTTAAAGACCATGAGAATCACCTGCAGGACCTCAGAGCCTCTAAAGCCGAGCGGACACCGTTTTATCGATCATGTGTGTCGTCTTTTTGACTCGCATCACGTTTTAATCTTCCTTTCTGCACAACCTGACCTCGCACGCTAAAACTCTACAGACTGACCGGCCGGTAGAGCTGCAACAATTCATCAGTTAGTCATCAACTATTTTAATAATCGATTTATCGGTTTGAGTAATTGTCTTAAATGTGAATATTTTAATATTTTCCAGTTTCTTTACTCTTTTATGACGGTAAACTGAAGTTGTGGATGAAATGAGACATTTGAAGACGCCATCTTGGGCTTTGGGAAACACAGATTCACATTTTCCAACGTTTTCTGGCATTTTATCGACCAAACTAATAAAAAATTAACCAACAAATGAATCAGCAATAATCGGCCCTGCTGAATGGCCAGAAATCAAACCAGAGATTAACCGATGAAGATGGATGTGAATCAGGAGTGTGTTTACATGCGCGCTGGTGTATAATCCTGTTTATCATATTCAGGACATGATGTTTCCACAGCGTGAAAAACCTGGTTATTCACATGATACATGAACAGTATCTGGATTCCTCTCAGCCACATGAAACCAGGATCTGGTGTTTCTATCGGAGTCCTCCAGGTGAACTGTTCAGGTTTCTGAGACCAGGATCTGATGTTTTAAGCGTCTGTCCGGCTTAAAAGGATTTATTGAACCTCATAAAGTTCCTTCATTTGTTGTGTGTTTGTGTTGTTCATTCAGCTGATCTGTGAAGGTCATTAAACCGGTCAGTGAGGAACGTCCTGAACACACTTTTCAGATTTACTTTCAGCTGATGACCTCTTGATTTTCCCCACACAGTGTCGGCCGTGCTGCTGGCCAGAGGGCTGTACAGCTAAAAAATACCAGAAGAAGAAGCAGCAGTGAGTTTTCCTGATGAGCACCACGGTTTTTAACCATCTTTCTTTGTCTCTGTTGTGGAGAAACTAACAAACTACAAGTCGGTTCAGTCGCGTTTTCAAGGAAAAATAGTGAAAAAAAGTCTGATTTTCCTGCTTCCAGAGTCTCCAACGTCTCAGATTTTGTGTTTTTGCCTGTTTTCTTTCAGTTAACTGGATATTTGGGTTTTAACGGACTGAAGCTGATCAGAGGTGAAAAACAGGATCAGGTTGTCTTCATGTGTGTTTTACTTGCTTTTAAGATGAATTGTTGCGCTACTAAAAACATACCTAAATAAGGAACATCAGAAACTTAGAACAAACATTTTCCGATTAGCTCTCGGCAGCTAAAATCAAACCTATAATCTATGGTGAGAAAACAGCGAGAAAAACCTGGGCAGGTGATCATTTAAAGGAAAACTCACAGTGGCTGAGTGTAAACGCTGCATCTGTTCACCTTCGTGTCTTTTCAGGACATTTTAAGGACTCATCAGTGTCCTCCTCAGTGCCTCCACATGTCTCAGGTATCTCCTTTAAAGCTCATCATCTACTGTTTATACCGTCACGTTTAAAACTCATATAGCCCAGAAATATTCTGGCTGTAAAGGACCACGCCGCTCTATAACTACAAATCACATTTACGTCTTTCCACTGCTGAACAAAGCAAACACTGGACCGAACCAGTGGGCGTCCAAAAACTGTTGGATGATTTGGGAAACACTCAGCAGTGACAGTGTGTGTGTGTGTGTGTGTGTGTGTGTGTGTGTGTGTGTGTGTGTGTGTGATGTGTAGTTAAAAGCAGCGATGCGGTCGTCGCCAACAGTCACTTTAAATAGTTGTAATCGCTGCCTGTGAGCAGTGAGGCTGTCGACAGGGAATGAAGGATGAAGCATCAAAATACAGTTTCAGAGGATAAAAAAAAAAAACAATAAAATAAAGTTACCATCAAGTTCATAGTCACACAAAGAGTTTTCATATTTAAAAGGTGTTTTTTTTTTTGTTTGTTTCCTTCTTATCGTCCGCTCCATCCTGTGCAGACGGCGGCCATGTTGGACCGGCTGTCATGTTGGCGGGCGAGGAGAGAAAGAGTTCATATTTTACAGTAAAATGTCCTGTTTTAATTCAGGATGTGTGTGTGAGAGAGTGTGTGTGTGTATGAGAGAGTGTGTGTGTGTGTATGAGTGTTCAGTTGTTCTCGAACAGGGACAGCAGGTCATCGTTGTTGTTGTTCGGGAGGTCTGGAGGTCCGAGGTACGACAGCAGCTCGTCTGGGTTGGTCAACTCAGGAAGCAGCTGCAGAAAAACAGGTGAGACGTTTTTAACCTGCTGAATTAAACACAAAGTTCAACACAAAGTACAGTACGTTCACTTTTTCATCAGTTTTCTAAAGATATATAAAGCTATAGTATTTTCAAGCTACACTACATTTATTTTCTTAATTTGCCATGCTAAGTGTTTTAATCTGAACGCCTCTAATCATCTTTGGATCCTATTTGACTCAGCGGGCCGAGCATCACATCGTTGGCATGGCGACGCTTACAGTCTGGTTTCTACTCACATCCAGAGACGGTTCTGGGACGTCCCCAGACCCCCCGAGCCCGAAGGAGCTGTCGCCTTGGAGACGGGGATTCTGGTTGCTACGCTGCTGCATCATCTGATTGCCGCCCCCAAGTTGGGGGTTGCCGTGGAGACCCTGCTGCTGCTGCTGGGAGAGAGGAGCACCATGGGAAGTGGGGTCCAGACGGCCCGAGACTGACATCTGAGAGAGGAGGACAGGAAGGTAAAAAGGGGGAGAGGAAGGAGGAAAATGAAGGTCAAAAACGGCACAAATAAAGGAAGGAGAGAGAAGAGAGGATGATAGGGAGGTAAAAAGGAGGGGAAACAAAGACAGGGTGGAAGGAGGTGAAGAGAATAACAAAGAAAGGAGAGGAGGACGAGGAGGAGGAGGAGGAGGAGCAGGGGAAGACAGAACAGAGAAGAGAAAGGAGAGGAGAGGAATTATGGTAAAAGGAGGAGAGGAAAGAAGGATGGAGGGAGAAAGGGAGAGGAGGGAGGAAAGACAGTAGAGAGGAGAGGAAGGAAGGAGAGGAAAGAGGAAAAGGAAGGAAGGATGGTTGAGTAGGAGAGGAGAGGAGGTGAAGTTTGGGTTCTTTAGTTCACGGACACACTGGTGATCATGAAGATGATGACAATGAGGAAGAGTCACTGTACCTGCCCAGCCAGTGGGTGTGGGGGAGGTTTGTCGGGGGTGAGGAGGGCACTGGACAGCTCAGACTGGTAGGACAGAGGGGGGGGGCCGGGGGAGGAGAAGTCCCCCCCGACCCCCGGAGTCCCGGGACCGCTGAAGTCTGAGAAACCAGCAGACTGACTGGGATAGGACGGAGCTGAGGAGGAGACACCAACACCGATCAATACACCCGATCGTCTACAGTCAGTGTTAACTGATCACCCACAGTCACGTCTACTGTTCATCTGATTTATTGCTTTAAAGGACCAAACCGCCGTTTTCTCAGGTTTGAACACAGAGGTAGATCTGTAGCATCACTTCTGTTTAACCAGAAACAGCTGTTCTATCACTCTCTTCAAAGCCACCAGGCTCCATTGACAAAAACATTATTTTTACCTCATAGAAAAAGGGAGTTGCTACTGGGAGGCCTCGGCCGGTCGGTTAGTTCGTTTGTGTTATTGTGTGACTTCGGTGTTTTAAAGACTTAGTTCAGCTCCACCACAATATTTGTGCAACACAGAATAACATAAACAAATTAACCAACCACGACAGAACTCCTGTGTTCTGTGAGGTAAAAATCACTGTTTTTGTAAATGCAGTCTGGTGCTTTTAAAGAGAGCGACATATAGGCCATTTCTGGTTAAACCAAAAGGATCTTCCAGGTCTCTCTCTGTAGGGATCCTTTTCATAATGTTGTCAGACACTTACAATAACAATCTGAGCCTGTCGGTGGCTTAAATAAAAAAAACAAACAAAAGATCTCATGTTCAGCTGCAGTCTGTATGTATCCAGATCCTTCTGCCCTGCGTACCTGGTCCAGGGGAATATGGTGTGTTGCTGTTATTGCTGCCCCCTGCAGGCAGGGAGGGGTAGGGCATCGGGGAGGAGGCGGAGGCAGCAGAGGTGGAGGTGGAGGAGGGGCCTAGCGACGCGATCATCTCCATGACACTGGGCAGGACCATGTGACTGGGGCTGAGCGTTCGGCAGCGCTTCAGCACCGGACCGTCGGACTCCTCCTTCACGTGGATGTCCGGCTTCACGGGAACCGGCTTCCAGCTGCACACCGGGTCGATGGTGATCTCCTCGTACTCCGAGCTGAGGCGGCAAGAAAAGGAGAAACCATCAGCAATCAAATGCATTAAGAATAACAACGTGTATTCATGTAGGAAACTGTGCTTCAGAATGATCTAAATTACTTCACCACACTTCAGTGTAAAGCTGCTGGAGGCTCAACAAACCAACAGAAGGAAATAAAACGGTAGAAGTGAAGTTTCTTACTTCTGGACATAGATGAGGATTCCCAGCATGTACTGATCCACCTCCAGACCCTCCAACAGAGCCGTTTTACTGCACACACACACACACACACACAAAGGGTTACAGAGAAGCAAGGGAAAGTGTATGAATAGTTTGAGTGTGTGTGAGTGTGTGTTACATACTTGCACACAGGGCACCTCCACGTTCCTCTCTCACAGTTGAGCTGCAGGTACGACTCCAGATCAAAACACTGCAGACAGACAGACAGACAGACAGACAGAGAGACAGACAGAGAGACAGACAGACAGACAGAGAGACAGAGAGACAGACAATCAGTACAGTTAAGTGTGTTTTTATCACATATTTTAGACTTTTGATGCGATTGATCCTCTGGAGTCTTTATCATGTTCTTTTCACTTTGGGCCTCGACGTTCTTAATGTACAAACATGAATAGGTTCAGTTCTGTGAGGCAAACGCAGGTAATTGATAGACTTTTTTTTTCAGCACACCTTTGCCTGTTTGAGTATCTATGCTGCAGTGATATCACATTATATTATGAAAAGTTATAAGACCAAGGAGTCAAAAGAAAAAGTAAAACGAAAATTAAATATTACAACAATATATTCCTTTTCCACAACAAATAACTGTGTGTAAGGTTACTGTCTTCAGGTAAATAACAAAAAAACAAAGACTATTACACACTCAGAAATATTTACATTCTCATCACATACATGGAAACCAGCAAATTTTTTGGTGGCTGCGACACTTCGGCCAAGCAGATCTACAGATTTAGCCATTTCTGTTTAGTAACAAAACGTCTGCAAATGGAATAAAACACCAAACAGAATAAAAACATTTTCCCTCGTATGTGTATTCTGTGGCCAGTACAGCCAAGTAGGAGCACGTCTCTACTTAGCTCGCTCACACTTCAGATAACTATCTTGACACATTTACTCTCTGAAGCTCGTTTCCGTGTTGCTGTAGATTTCTAAATTCTCAGGATGCAGCACAGATGTTGTTAATCGTGTTTGTAATTCAGCGATGTGTGTTTTTGGCGTGTTGCCGTGCTTTGTGCACAGATCACCACCTGATAACTAATAATTAATAACTAACTAACAACACGGCTTGTTTGTGTTTGGAGACGAGAGTCAACATGAGATTTCATTCATTTAAACAATGAATAGTTTTTGAATTGTCGGCTTTAGATAAATAAGTACACAAACGTCTAATTTCTCCTTGATGGATTAGTGTTGGCTCGTTTTAGCGGCCGAACGGCGCCATTGGTTTTTACAGTAAGTCGCTAAACACATCTGTTACAGAGATATTATTAAAAGTATGAGGTGAGGTCAGCTCCCAGTGTAAACTGGGGCCGGATGTTGTGACATCACAGTGCGTCCTGTGTTCTGATTGGCTGCGGCTCTGACCTGTATGTGTCTGCAGTCGTGACCTCTGGCGGGCAACTGGATGCGCCGGAAAGTGATCGGACATTTTAACGAGACTCTGATGGCGGTCTGCTCCACACCGTCCTCTCCGTTTAGCCCGGGAGTCCCAGGGATCGAACCGCTGCTGAAGTTCCTCTTTACTGAGAGAGAGAGATTTAAATATGATTTAAATATACGAACATAAAGACAAAACAGTTCATTTACATTCTGACGTAAAGTGTGAATTTGTTTGTTCCTTTATGTCCTCTATGTTCAGACCTCTAATTAAGTCTGGCTCTGTTAAGTTTTAGTTATAAAAGAATATAAATGTCTAACCAAATCTTAATAAAAAACAAACCACAACAAAACAAAAAAAGAAAAAGAAAAGAAAATTCATTCATTTAATATTTATTAGTGGTTTAGAGATCAATGTGTCATTAATCAAATTAAATCAGCTCCTGCAGTCATTTAAAGGATGATTCCAAACATTCTGGTGGCTGTGACCATCTTTTCTATCTGTTGGTCATCCGTCTGCTCCTGGTTCTGACCTGCGTGTTTCTCCGATGTTAACTCTGCGAGTGTGTGTGTCGTTATTACTGATCACCGACCAAGCGGCGACACCTTTATTGAGGCGTTAGTCTGAGTAACTCACTCTTGGCGACACAGTGCTCTGCAGACAGCAGCCTCTTCTTCATCAGACCCTGCAGCACCGAACGAACCGACGGACGATGAACCAGCTGGAGGACAAACAGGTGAGACTGCAGAGAGACAAACAAGCACGTTAAATCAACCAAACAGTCCAGACTAAAGACACACTGAGAAACTTAATTTGGTTCATGTGTTATTTGCATGTGTGTGTGTGTGTGTGTGTGTGTGTGTGTGTGTGTGTGCTCTTACGCAGCAGCAGGCGGTGACCGTGATCTGAATGGTGTTCCTGCCTGGTTGACAGACTTGCTTCAGGTACAAAGGCTTGTGGGAAGTTTTGTTGTCGCCTCGCTCGATGGTGAGAGGAGTCGCGTTCACACTCACCTGAGGAGGAGGAGGAGGAGGAAGAGGAGGAGGAAGAGAAGAGGGACAGGTGAATAAAAAAAACACAACATAGAGCAGAGAAACAAACAAAAAAAAAAAAGCGTTGAGATAAAAGGAGGAGGATGAAGGATAGATAGACAGATAGATAGATAGATATTCCTTTATTTATCCCACAATGGGGAAATTTCAAAGGTCGGACCTGGACGGAGGCGGGCCAGTTGGTGTTCATCTGTCGATCCTCGTGGTGGTAACACTTAAACTGGAGCTCCAGGTCCGGTCTGACACACACACACAGAAGACAGACTTTTACTCAACTTTCAAAATAGAAATGAATCCGGCTGTGGACAGACGTCTTTCCTTCACCTGATCAGGTTAGGGTTAGGGATCAGACGACACGCACATACAACACACGGTTTCTGACTTAGGCACCTTTGTGGGGACACATTTCAGCCTAAACACCAGTTGATTTGGGACAGATTGTCCTACTGGGGACAAAAGCAGATTTCTAGGGAAGTGATTAAGTGTTTGGCAAGAAGTGGTTATAGTTAGGATTAGACTCCTGTGTGATGTCCCCAAGAGGTACTTAAGTAAGAGTGTGTGTGTGTGTGTGTGTGTGTGTGTGTGTGTGTGTGTGTGTGTGTGTGTGTGTGTTCACCTCATGATGAGTGTTTTGTAGACGGAGTCTCGCAGCTGGAAGACGTGGTTGCTGACAGCGAGGTTGTGCTCTAATCTGAAGGGCTCTAGGACCACACCGTCACGCACCGGGAAGGTCAGCCGCAGGTCGTCGCTAGGGTTACCTGTTAGCAGGAAGTAAACACAGTCAGATGCCTGCACACTTCCTGTGACATCACCAGGGACGTGAGTAACTGAGTGTCTGTGTTTTCATGAAGGGCAATGCTTCACTTTGATTATTAGTCACTGTGGAGGCTGTGACTTGTTTTATTGATGACGTGTGTGTGTGTGTGTCTGTGTGTGTGTGTGTGTGTGTGTGTGTGTGTGTGTGTGTGTGTGTGTGTGTGTGTGTGTGTGTGTGTGTGTGTGTGTACCTGTAGGAGGAGGAGGGGGCAGGCCGGCCATGTTGGGTTTGATGTCAGGCAGGAAGGAAGAAGGCGTCGGCTTGACGTCACTGTTGCCGGGCGACATGTAAGGTGGGGCCATGGAGCTGCTGGGGGTGATGGGGGGGGTCGGGTTTCCAGGAACCGGGGACGATGGGTAACCTGGCAACCCTCGACCCGGCTGAGGGAGAGTGAGAGGCGGAGAGGGAGAGATTTAGATGCTTCCTTTAAGGACAAACTGTACCAAACAATGATGTTTTGAGCAGGAAACTTTATTTGTTACTTGTCACAGACCGAATAACAATCGCAGTCACTGTGACAACAGCTACACACATTCGTGCTTGTTACCTAACCGACGGGAAAACAACAGGAAACCCTCCATTTGTTCTGATTTGTCAGCGTTCACATTTCAGCAAATAAAAAAAGCAACTAAGCACTGATGCAACTTTTTGCAAAACCTCGACTCTGATTCCGTGTACTTAGCTGTGACTGAATGTCCATCTAACATTCTGCATTTTACAGTTAAATTAAAGCAACTATTCACCTTAAAATAACAGCTTCAAAATCAGTTTGACGCTACACTGACTTATAACAGGGAGAATGATGCTTCTGTGATTCCCACTGTGCCCCAAACGTCTGTTCTTGCACTACATAACTTGGGTTTAGTGCAGCTGTGTACTGCTGCATCGATGGGCCTGAAAATCACCCAAAGATGATTAATTTGGCCTCGGTCACATCATGGCCGACAACTGAAATGCAAGACTTAATCAGTATCAGCATCGGCAATTTGTTGCGTCAAATCATAGCGTAAATTTAAGCCTGAATTATCCATTTTTATCATGTTACGTTAGTTGTAGTTCATTAAAAAGTGTAACCACGTACAAAGGTGGCTTTACTTTTCACCAAATTATCACAGCCGTCAAAAACTCAAAATATTACAGCTTGGAGGAGAATGTGAACAGTTTTTCACACTCGGCTGCTTGTAACGTATCGTCACGTCACTGGAGGGGGGAAGTTACGCTCAGTTTCAAAGAAGCACAAATTGTTCACGCTTCTTTTGAAAGTGCGATTTTCAAATTTCACGCTGAGCGAGTGAAGTTGTAATCAGTGAGTTAAAGCCTGTTAATGGTGCATCGGATGAATGAATTTCCCTCAGACATGTGGTGGTGTGGTAATAAACACACACAGACAGACACACACACACACACAGTTTGTCTTACCCCAGAAGGTTGGTTGAAGGAGTTGTACACACCAGCAGCGCCCCCTGTTGTCAGAGGGTTTAAACCTCCACCCTGACCGTTAAACTGCTCCTGCTGCACAAACACATGAACAACAACTATTAATGTTTCGCTGAACGATACTTATTGTTTTACCATATGTGTAACTTTACAACACACACACACACACACACACACACACACACACACACACACACACACACACACACACACACACACACACACACACACACACACACACACACACACACACACACACACACACACACACACACACACACACACAGTGTTCAGACCATCCTGTAACAGGTTCGATCCTCAGCTCTGGTCATCTCTCCTCACCTTGTAGTACTGTGAGTTGGGGGGTCCGGAGGGGGGGTACTGTGGGAGGGACATCTTATGGCTCTGGTAGGAGGGGGAGGAGCCGGATCGCTGTGGGGTGGGACCTGGACCACCAGGACCTGCAGGGAAACGGACAGAAAAGATCCTTTAACACCGACGAACAGACCTGTGTGTGACCTGAAGGAAAATATCCTGCGTTATAGGGACAGAAACCACAGAAAAGCTTTTAAACAGGAGTTTAGAACAGCTGCTTCCAGTGTGTGTGCAAGTGTCTGTACTGGACACAGAGATAAAACTGGCTTTTAAAGTGTTATCATGTAGTCAAGTTTGATTTACCAGGTTCGTTTACTTGTTTAACTCGTTCTTATTTATTGGTTTAAATGATGAATCCAGTATATTTTACCGTGTGACTTTTGGGGGTTTGTTCAAATCCAACATGATATTTGTGTAACACACAACAACACAAACTAATCGACGCAGCAGTAGACCAGCTCCTAAAAATGACCATTTTAGTCAGTGGAGTCCCAGCTATATAAATAAAAATGGGCTCAACCAGTAAATTGTAGCGTCCCTGGATCGAGTCTGGTGGGTGACACTTACTGGATGTCACTCTCCCCTCATTTCCTGTCACTTCACTACTGTCCACCTTCTATGAAAGGCCTCAAAAATGAGCCCCAAAACAACATCATCCAAAAATATTAATACTAAATCTACAAAATGCAGCAGATGTTTTGTCGTGAGCTCCTGGCCGGCAGTATTAACACCACCCGCAGACGTCTCACCTGGATGGTACTGCATGTTGGGGTTGGAGTACGGGCCGGGTCCGGCGTGACCGCCTCCACCTGAGCCTGGAATCGAACCGCCGGCACCAACGGGACCCGACATCACGTTCACATTGGACCCAACAGGAACGCCGTACTGCTGAGACATACCTGGGAAAGACTGAGGGGCGAAGGAGACCAAAAAAAGGAAATATTGTTCATTTTGTACATTAATTCATGTGATTCCGTCATATTTAATTATGTTCAAATAATAAAGCTTTATTATACAGTTTGTATTGTTTCTATATTCAATGTATATTCTGATAATTTATTTTCAGGTGATAAATTGTGATTATAAAATACTGGAGTGACAAATTCTGACACGATTCATCTGATAAACACTGATGAAAATAAACTGTAACCGCATTAAATACAATCAGATTAAATCGGGTTTAATCTGGATTTAATCTGATTAGCGTAGATCGTCTGATTAAACCTCCTGACTCTCACCTCAGAGCTGTAGGGCCGTTTCAGGCCCTGTGGGGGCCTGAGGTGGCCCTGCTGTGGTCCAGGGCCATAGTTAGGGTGCTGAGGGACCCTCTGGGGGCCGCCTCCAGGTCCATACATGGGACCCATCGAGGGAGGGCCTCTGGTGGGTCCAGGTCCGGGGCCCATTCCTCCAGGAGCCATGCCAGGGGGGCCACGGGGGCCGGAGTGGGCCATGAACTGGTTGTTATAGGCTGGACCTCCCATCTGACACACACAAAACATTAACAATACTTTTAATATTTTTTAATCCTTAAGGGCAGCTGTGCCCAATCAAAGTCGGTCCAATAAAAGTGCTTCTTTATGCCACTGACAAATCCACCAGACTCCATTGACAAAAACAGTCATTTTAACTCCCATTAGATTACAGCCTATTTTACGCCTGTCAGTGTGATTTACAAGACCAATTCCAAAAAATTTTTTTAACCTATTATTTACCGTTTTTTAAAAACCTCTTTAGACATCAAAATGTGCAAAAACAGGTTTAATAATAGCGGAGTGACACCACATCATAAGACTAGAAAAACAAGTTCAACCTTTTGAAAAGTTGGTTATGTAGACATTCTGTATCATCACAGTCAGTTTTCTTGGAACAACTGAGACGCTTGAACATGACCTTCAGCTCTCAGGAGGCCGCTGACGGGTGGGAACATGAATAAATGATCAACCTGCATGATTTAAAGCAACCCCACAGGGACACCTTTAGTCTCCAGCAGGGGGAGCACTAACTCAGCACCTGTGCCCTAACAGGAGGCGATCCCTGTCCTCTCCTCACCTGTCCATAGTTCATTTCCTGGTTTTGTTTCTCCTGGATGGCAGCGACAGTTGCCGTGGCGGTGGCCGTTGCCGTGGCGGCAGCAGCAGCGACGGCGGCGGCAGCTGCAGCCTGAGTGAAGTCAGCAGAACCTCTGGAGGCTCCGGGGTTTGAAGGATAACTGAAGACAGACACAGACATGAAGCTCATACTTTGTATTTTATGACACAGTATTTTCCAGGAATCTTCTTTAAAGGATAACTGATATTTTTAACCCTGGACCCTATTTTAATGTAGATGAGTTTTGAAATCACTGGTAGGTACATCACCACCAGCATCATATGGAGCAACTGTGCCCGTCAGAGAACACCCACTAAAAAAAAAAGGTCTTGTTTTTGCCACTGACAGGCTCAGATTGTTATTTCAAGTGTCTGACAACATTTTTATAAAGGATCCCTACAGAGATGGACCTGGAAGATCCTTTTAGTTTAATCAGAAACAGTTGCTATATTACACAGTTCAAAGCCACCAGACTCCATTGACAAAAACAGCAATTGTAACTAACAGAACACAGGCGTTGTTGGTCTACTGTTGCCTCAATTAGCTTGTTTATTTGTGTTAATGTGTGACTTTGGTGTTTTAAAGACTTACTTTGGATCTGAACTAATGTGTTAAAACACAAAAGTCACTGCAACTTGACTAGTGTCTCCTGTGTTCTGCCAGGCAAAAAATACTGTTTTTGTCAATGGAGTCTGGTGGCATTGAATTGAGCTATATAAAGGCTGTTTCTGGTTAAATAAAAAGGATCTTCCAGGTCTATCTCTGTAGCGCTCCTTTCCATAATGTTGTCCGACACTGAGAATAATAACCTGGGCCTGTCAACTCTTAGTGGACGTACTTTGATGATTTGACACCAAACAAACACTTTAGACACCAAAATATGTCAAACTAGGCCCCAGGTTTAAAAGTACCAAAATTATCCTTTAAGAAGTTACATCAATTACTATTCAGGACGTTATTAGGAAACTAAAATCTATAAATACTGTGTTCTGTATCTTCTTCAAAATAAAACAAACACACACCTCCCTGTGTATCCCCCGTGTCCTCCAGCATAGCCCCCAGTCGTCCGGCCGTACATGCCCTGGTTCATGTAGCCTTTGCTGGGCTCTCCGTAGCCCTGCTGACCCATGTAGCCTCCGGGCCCTCCAGTCATGCCCGGACCACCAGGGCCCTGCATCATGGGCCCCCCACCTGGGTTGGCCCCGGGCCCCATCACCCCTCCACCCAGACCCTGAAAGACACAGAAACACTTCACATCACACGTCCTCTTCTTCGATACTTACACAGCACTTGAGAGATTAAAATTAATCAAATATGGTTTTAATGCGTTATAACATTAAAATAAAGTACAAAAATACAAACAAACAGCAGGACTGATGCCTTCTGACGAGTCTATGTTTTTTTCTCAACTTGTCCAAATGATTAATAATTAATCATTCCACTTCCTGTTTGGTGATGTCATACCTGGCTGGCCGAGGGATTGGTCACTCCCCAGACGGTGGTTACCACGGAGAGCGATCCTGTGGGCTGATTGGTTGGCTGCTGCCAGCTGGAGGGGTCGTAGGGGTACGAACCGTCACTGCAGACACACACACACACACACACACACACACACACACACAGAGGGAATCAGTGTGTGTGTCAGTTCCCACAGATAACACTACTGCTAATACTACTACTAATTAATACTAATACTACTGCAGCTCCTGCTAATTGTTGTTCAATAACAGGTTGATTGACTGTCTGGTACTGACTGTCTGTTGCTGTAGTTAGCTTATATGCTAACTAGCTGGTGGAGCAGGTGTAGAAAGATGTCTCTCTATTAGAAACAGCTTCAAAGTCCAATGAAAGCATTTGTTAATCTTTGGTTAATTAATGTTAAAACGCACTATGGTACTTTTAACTCTTAGTGACGGTTGCTGTACTTAGGCCTTATTTATATAATTCTAATATTTCTAATTTTCCGATTAAGACATGCGAGGTGTGTGGTGGTGTGTGTCATTGTGTGTGTGAGGTGGTGTGTGTGTGTGTGTGTGTGTGAGTGAGGTGGTGTGTACCTGTGTGGGTTGTTGGCCAGTCCAGCCTTCATCTGGTTCAGAGGGTTCATGGTGGGAGGGGCCGGCTCGCCAGGGTCCAATCAGACAGACAGACAGAGAGACAGACGACCACCTGGAGAGACAGACAGACGGACAGTTACAAACTACATTTCCCATCTGCCTCGTGGCTCTTCACTGAATTCGAGATTTAAAGAGAAAAAGAAGAACAAAACGATCTAGTAAACACTTTGACTAGTTCATTAGAATCACTGGCAACATTACTAGTTTGTCAGCTACTTTTTCCAAGTTGATAAACACATTGACTAGTTTATTAAACACTCTGACTAGTTCATGAAGCAGTTTGACTAGTTTATTAACCATTTTGACTATTTTATTGATCAACTCGACTAGTTTATTTACCACTTTGGCTGGTTTATTAACCATGTTGACTAGTTTATTCACCAGTTTGCTTATCAACCACTTTGACTAGTTTATTAACCACTCTGACTAGTCTATTAACTAGTTTATGATCCACTTTGACTTGCTGATCAGATTCTCTGACTAGTTAACTGGTCATTTTGTATGATTTCTCCACTTGCACTGGTTCATCACTTGAACTAATTGGTTTATAAGTCAGTTTGAGTTTAGTTTAGTTTACTAACCAGTGTCACTGCTTTATCAAAGACCAACAGTTTCCAGACTTCTATCATTAATATCTAATACCTGCTGAGGTTCACACAACTGATCGTGTAGATGAAACACCAGATTGTGCTGAAAATCAAGCACTTTTCAAGGACTATATTTAAATTCAAGCCTTTTCCAAACCTTGAGAACATGAGCAAAATCTGGGATGTGATCAATAAAATCAACATTTTAAATCACATATCAGAAATTCTGGATGTTCTGTAAATCAAAAGCTTTAGTGTTTGACTTCGCTGGGATCAGTCACCTGAGAGGCAGCAGGACATCAACGCTAACACACACACACACACAGACAGACACAGACACACACACACACACACACACAGACAGACACACAGACACACACACACACAAACACACACAGACACACAGACACACACACACACAGTATCACATGCTAACACACAGATTACTGTACGTAGACTGTGGTGTTACGGTTCAGTGACACTCTGTCTGACCTGGACCAAACAAACACAAGACCAACAGACTCTGATTGTCTGATGAACGCCGTCATGCACAAAAACTGATTTCTGACTGTAATTTTCCAGCCAGAACTAACAGCTTATGTCACAAATAAAAGCAAAAAAAAAAGATTTATGGGCGGAAATGTTTTCATCTGCTAATATCCTGGAAATTGTTTGATTGCGTCGCCCAAAACAACAGAGAAAACTGAACAGAGGAAGCCTGTTCGGTCTGGATATGTTGGTGTTTTATAGACTCGCACCGCTCAACCATGAAAAAAGCTTTTACATAATGACGTCCCAGCTGCAGGTCAGCTGACCCAGAAACAGAAGAGTCAGACAGACGGGGAGGTCAGCTCAGATCTGACAGATGAACCTGATTAACGCCGGTAACCTGATTAAAATGGCAGCCTGGTTGTAGCGTTAACAGGTTCCACAGCATCTCTGTGAGAATGTGCAACAACGTCCAATATTGTGCGAAATGCACTTTTTAATGTCTTGCCAACATAATTGTGTTCCCGGTGTGTCCAGAGTCAGACGGACTCACAGAGCTGCTAGCGTGGCTGATGTGTGACTAACTTAGATTTAGACAGTAAGTAATTCAGGCTGGGCTGCACCAACAAGTATTGAATCATAGTTTAACATTAAATCGTCTTGCACAAAACATTAAAGCCATCTACAGCAAATATCTTTAGTCAGCTGCCTTCACAAAGACCAACTCTGGATTTAATAAATCTGCCCGTCAAATACCCCCAAATTATAATTAAAAAAACTACCACTGAAACTAATTGTAAGAGCCATTTCTGTGCATGTGTTTAATTTGTATTGCATTAGATTCCTTTGGTTATTTCTGCTGTGAGCTTCCCACCACTTGGGGCATCCCTGCTTGTGAGAGGGCATATAATCAGCCAGGTGATGCACCCAGGTGTGGCTGAAGAGGGGCAAACAGTTTTAGACCGTGGCGTGGTGTGGTGTGGTGTCAGGTTGTTTGTTTAATTCAGAATTGGTAATCTGCTATTGGAAACTGGAACCGAAGAACATAACGATAAACAGCACCATATTGTGGATAAAGCAGTGGAGTGGACATGTCATTTACACACGTCAAAACATCCTCACCATCAGCTACCAGGTGCCCCTGATCGATTGGTGAAAAGGGGTCACTACACTAATAAAAACTAAAACTAAACATTTTTAAACAATGAAAACCAAACCGAAATGCACAAACCCACTCTGGAAACTAAAGTGAACTGAAAACAAAAGTTAAAAACTAAAACTAAATATTATATACAGTATATAAACATAAAGTTCTTTACATTAAAAATATAAAGAACTAACTGCTGGATGAGGAAACTTAAAAACTAAATCAACTTACAAGGTCAGTGCTCGTCACTAGTTTTTCTGTTTAAACCTGAAATAAAAACCTTTTTGATGAAATTCCCAACCTCCCACAGCCTGTCCGTCACTCCAGGAACAAATATTTGCATTTGTGTGACTCATACTGGATTTCTGGTTTTCGCACAATGAAGAAAACACACTGAATTAAATCTATTAAAGTTGAGGGAGGCAATTCTCTGGAAAAGGCAAAACAAAAAGCCAAAAAAAATACAGCTCTCCCTCTGCAACTCTTCCCCTCTCTGTCCTAAAACCTCCCTCCACGGGCTATTTGCACACTTTTCTTTCACACACTGCAAGTTTGGGTTCAGTGCTGACTTAGAGCAGCCAGAAATCAAACCGCTGACCTTCTGATTGATGGACGACACTCTTCCTGAGCCACAGTCGCCCTGTTATGGATTGGTGCTATATAAATAAAGATTGATTGATTGAACACATGTAGATATTACAGGAAAACAAAGTTAGCAGCCTCAATCATCCCAATTATGACTGATCCTGATGTCATTATCTTTAATGGTAAATCTACGTGCACAACATGTGGATGGATTTTAAGACAGCGTTACATCCATGACACGTTTAGACACAGCAGGAAAATTAAGTTAGCAGCTTTGTCCTAAAATTCGCTTCGTCTATGAAACCTTTTTGCTGATATTGACTTGTGTCTTATTGCGTCCGCCTCGCTGTTAAACTCTGTTTGAGTCGCTCTGCAGTGTCAACAGTTGTTTCAGTGCTGGAAAAGAAACTTTATCTGCAGTATTTTTCTCCACTGAATCAGACTTTCACCAACATCTGAAGGACGGCAAATAGGAACGCTCTCTCCCCGAGAGGACCTGTGATTGGCCAAAGACTTCCTAAAGCCTGAAAACAGCCAAGAGAAGGTGCAGAAGTCTAGTTTTCTCTCAGACCACCTGAATTTCAACATGCTGACAGATTGTTTTGGATATTTTGACAGATGAAATAGATTAAATCTATTCAGTAATTGATTTTAGCAGCAGCAGAATTCAGTGACTCACTCGGCGTCACAAAGATTTCCTTCATCAAATGACTCAACTTTCCTGGACATGGCTGTGTCATTAAACACATCATCAGCTTCATCATTGCACTGACATTTTGATTTCCTCTGAATGGAACTTGAGTCACCACCAAAACTACCTTGTGTCTGATAACAACGTTACAACGTTACAACATCACTGTACAGATTTCTGAATAACTAAAAGATTGTGAAACATACCAGGACCTGATGTGACCAGAAAAACACTCACTTGATGTGACCAGAAAAACACTATACCAGTGTATAATACACTGGTATTATATATTTTATTAAATATATATTGTATATATATTGTATTAAATATTTTGGCAACACGTTATCTGATTTTGTCATTTGGAGAAATAAACTGGAAACCGGACGGCTGAAAATTACTTGAAAGAAAACAAAAAAGTCCCAAAGCTAGGGACTAGTCTCAGTAATCTCAGGTTTTAAACAAGAAGAAGAATATGTGGAACAAAAAAAGACTAAGTATCTAACAACATCATGGAAAGGATCCCTACAGAGACAGACCTGCCAGATCCTTTTGGTTTAACCAGAAACAGTTGGTATATCGCTCTCTGCAAACCCACCAGCCTCCATTGACAAAAACAGTAATTTAACCTCACAGAACAGAGGAGTTGCTGCTCTACTGCTGCCTCCGTACGGTAGTTTGTTTGTGTTATTGTGTGACTTTGGTGTTTTAAAGGAGTTTAGTTAGAGTATCTCTGCCGATGAAGGTCACGCTTAATTGCCAGTTTTCTGAATTTAGTTTGCAATGACATTCATTGTGAGACAACAACACAGACAGAGAGAACAAACAGGAAATATTCAGTTAGCTTTGCAAGTAAGTTTTAAAAGGTTAGTTTGGACGCAAAACAGTATTTTTATAACACACAATAACACAAGCTAAGTGACATAATGAGGCCGCAGTAGAGCAGCGACTCAGGAGTTTAAATGGGTCTTTTTGTCAGTGGCGTCTGGTGGGTTTGAGGACAGCAATAAAACAGGCCTTCAGCCAAATATTTTATCAGTTATTTGATTAATCATTTGGTCTATAAATGTCATAAAATAGACATTGTGTGTGACTGAGTGACGCCTCCAAATATCTAGATTTGTTCAACCAACAGTCCAAAACTCAAAGAAATTCAGTTTACGGAGACAGAAAACAGAGAATCTGAGACATCGGAGAGACACCAGGGAAAGGCACCGTAATAGTTCTGCTTGAATAATGAATTCCTGGTAATTAATTTTCTGTGAGTCAACCAAAAGTAACCAAGAACTCAGTTCAACCGTAAAGAACTGAATTTTTTTGTACAGGCACTGAAAAAGCATAAAAAACTAACTAAGAAATCAACAAGAGAAGAAGAGAAAATAAAGCACAAACATCAGGAAAGCTGTGAAACACATCAGTGAACTCCATCTACAGCATAATGTTCAACATCTACATTTAAACCTACAGGATCTGCTGCGTGTATCCAGTGAACTTCTCTTCTCTCACACTTCCAAACAGCCAAATCAAAGCATAAACTCCACAACAGGTTTACGAACCCTCCAGCCGCTCCCTCAGCAGTCTGACACCTGAGTCATGTGACTGCCCTCAGCTGAACGCTACCGACCGAAACCTGCTGCCAGCTCTCGCTCTTATTAACCAGCTCGCCGCGACAGAGTGGAGACGTCTTGAAGCGCTGCAGCCAATTAGACGACATAATACTTCACTTCATTAACTTCAGTCCAAACTGGTTATCAATCAATAACTTTATGTACAATAACCACGTACAATATATATTTCTATTGAAAGAACCGTCTCAGTAAATGTAGTTCACAGTGACAGCTGCAGATTTTCTAAAATCTAATTTACAAAACAAATTCTCATACAGTGCAGTACATCTTTGACCTTTATTCATAATCACATTCATTTTGTACAGTTTGCACGCACACAATGAATAAATAGATTATGTGTATATGCACATGCATGTATAAAATTAATAAAGTTAATATTTGTATTTGATTATTTGTTTTTTGCATTATTCTTTGTTCGTGTGCTGCTGTGATGTGAATTTCTCCCTGTGGATGGATGAATAAACAATTAAACATATAAAGTAAATAAGTGTGTATGTATCTGTGAGGGGGAAAGGATTAGCTGATTAACTGACTTGTTGATCAACAGCAAATTTATCTGCAATTGTTTTTGACAACTGATCAACAGTTTCTTTTAATATTTTAATCAAAAAAAGGAAAGCGTTCGCAGCATTCCAGCTTTTACACAGACACCTTTTCACTTTTTTGACACCGTATAGAACAAACAATGAAATCGAGAAGATCAGATCAAAGCCTCCAATGATTGCCTGGCCTGAATACATCACCTTATTCTTCACAGCTTTCTCATGTTTTATATAAAACTACTAATCAGCCACAAAAATAGTCGCTGGCTGCCGCCTTACATTTCAGTATATTCAGCGATATTCAGTATTTTCGGCACATTTTGTAAAGATTTGACATCTTAAAAGGAAAAATATGTTGATGTGTCATGTAAAAGAATGTGTTTATCTTAAAAAATGTTGGTCAGACTGCATTACAAACATCAATGGACTGTCTGACAACTTCATCAGAGGAGGACATGAAATAAAGGTTTGCTCTTTTGCCGGAAAACAGCAAAAGAAATAAGTCGTCTCCAACAACACCGGAGATAAAAACATTAGAGACACTTCTAGATATGACACAGGTCAGGTCAACACCTCCACAAACTACAGCCTCAGTAAGCTGAATGAGCATCTCTCTGATGGTGTCAACATGTGATGGACATTATGAGCTCCTCTGAGGTGAAACTTCTGTGTTCGAGCGTACAGGTGTACCTAATAAAGTGGCCACTGAGTGTGTCATCAGTATCGGTGTGTATGCTGGCCAGCGAGTACCAAGGAACTGTTCTCTCTCACCACCACATTTGTTTAGTCCGTCCGTTATTGTAGTTCTGGTTTTGTGTAATAAAGTTATACAAAAATATTTGACTTGTATCTCAACACAAACACAAGCATGCTATTGTATTGTTGGTGTAGTTTATAACTGATACTGACACTAATTTAAATGTAATATTTGGAACTGTTACCCGCTACTGTTGTATTTACCGTTAGTGTTTTGTTTGTGACAACACAGCTTCATATTGTATCTGGGTTATGACTCTATAAAAACCAAATTACAAACGTTGATGTTACATGTGAAAGAAGGACAGAATAAGTAGATGTGATCTGCCTGGGAAAGACATCAGTGTCAGAAAACATCAGCACTGTCACAACTTCTCTGGCGTGAAATAAAGAGAAGTAATAAGAGCAGGGAGTCCGTCGTGGACTCTTTCAGGTGAAGACACCAGCACATGATTTTTATAACATCTGGATTTGATTTTACAGCCTAAACTAATTTCACTTCCTCCACACCCTCACAGAGGTTACATTAGATTAACACCACCAGGGTGGAGTGGGTCACTTACTGGGGTCCTGGTGGGGGTCAGGGTCCCGAAAGGAGCCCAGGTTCAGTGCACGTTTTCTGCAAGTGTGATTAATAGTAAGTGGAGCTCAGATTCATGAATAAAGTTTAGTTTCTCTAAAGCGCCACAGAACACCTGGGGACAGGTAGTGTAGCTCCAGCACAGGAGTGCTGGTAGCTGAAAGGCCGCTGAACTATTTAATCCTACAGCTTTACTCAGCTGAAGTGAATCCACTGCACATTAACTATATGAAGGTTTGTTATCAGTCTGCAAACATAAGCAGGCTGTTATCTCCTTTACCTGAATTCCTCCTGAATGTTTATCTGCCCTGAGACACTTTAGACAATACAGAATGTTAAACAAAGCCTTATTTAAGTATAATGCACCCAGCAGGCCTTAAGACAAGTGTGCCAAACTGTGTATTAAGTGTGTAAACTACATTTGGTGTTTAAATGTGGTTCCTGTGTCCTACCCTCAGCCACACACACACACACACACGCACGCGCCTGCTAATAATGTTTTGGCTAATATTTGTTTTTAAAAAATAACCGACATGAACCGGGCGGTGTCGTCCCGGTGATCCGGTCCCGGTGCCTCTCCCTGGCCGGTGTAATGAAACCCTCCGACAAAATGACAGTGTCAGAGGAGACATTTTGAGATTCCTTGTAGTGTTGCAATCAGGTAGAGGCTAATGCTAACAGGCTAACAGGCAGCTCCCTGTAGGGAAATGAGGCTTTTCCTTGCTGTGGGTAGCACCGCTGTTAGCGTTAGCATGCTAGCGAGACGACAACGCTCCACTGCGCCTAAACAGCCTGAAATAAACCACCCAACACGGTTACACACACGCCCGCGAAAGTGAGATTTCAAACGAGCGACGAGGTGTTGAATTTACCGCATTTAATGTAAATACGTGACCCTTTCGCAGCTGTTACAAAGCTAGCCTGTTAGCCTAGCTAGCCCAACGGATTGTGACAATGGAATGCTATGAGGCTAACGGTTAGCCACCAGCTAGCTTCTTCCTCCAACACAAAACACTCACCTAATGTTGGCCAACATGTGGATCCACACCGAGCAGCCCGCTCTCTTTCAAGTATCGATACATTCCGGTTAATTAAAACACACAACTCTATGTGTCACACGCGGGCATTATGAGTAGAAATGTTGTTTTTTCCCCACAGCCGACCTACCTCCTCTACTTCCCCGGTGTCCAAGCCCTGCTCCGGGGCTCCGCAGTCTGAGCTCCTCCGGGCCTCCGGGGCATCAAGGACCGAGCGCACCCAAGGCCAGCAGAGTCCACCAGCACAGCCGGGAGAACCAGTTCAGCGACGCCCCAAATACCCCAAAGTGTCCCGATAAAATCCTGCACAGAGGCCGAGATTCACCCAGCAGCCCCGGCGTTAACTCCGGCCAGTTAGCCGTCCCTGCCGCCGGCCTCTGCGTCCGATTATCCGGCTTCAGGAGGAGACACCATCCCCCGCAGCTCCAGGATTATTAGAAGAGATAAAAATAAAATACAGTGATGACTGCAGTTAACTAGTAAGTGCAGTTTGACGTTAGAGTAGCTCCGGTGTGTGTGTGTGAGTGTGTGTGTGCATCACTGCCGGTGGAGAAACCCAGCAGGTTAGAGAGAGAGAGAGAGAGAGAGAGAGAGAGAGAGAGAGAGAGAGAGAGACACCCACACAGGGAGAGAGAGAGAGAGAGAGACACCCACACAGGGAGAGAGAGAGAGAGAGAGAGAGAGACACCCACACAGGGAGAGAGAGAGAGAGAGAGAGAGAGAGAGACACCCACACAGGGAGAGAGAGAGAGAGAGAGAGAGAGAGACACCCACACAGGGAGAGAGAGAGAGAGAGAGAGAGACACCCACACAGGGAGAGAGAGAGAGAGAGAGAGAGAGAGAGAGACACCCACACAGGGAGAGAGAGAGAGAGAGAGAGAGAGACACCCACACAGGGAGAGAGAGAGAGAGAGAGAGAGAGAGACACCCACACAGGGAGAGAGAGAGAGAGAGAGAGACACCCACACAGGGAGAGAGAGAGAGAGAGACACCCACACAGGGAAGGAGAGAGAGAGAGAGAGAGAGAGAGAGACACCCACACAGGGAGAGAGAGAGAGAGAGAGAGACATCCACACAGGGAGAGAGAGAGAGAGAGACACCCACACAGGGAGAGAGAGACTCACACAGGGAGAGAGAGAGACACTCACTTAGACAAGGGGAGAGGGAGACACCCACACAGACAGTGGGAGAGAGAGAGGGACACCCCCACACAGACAGGGGGAGAGAGAGGGACACCCCCACAGACAGAGGGAGAGAGAGGGACACCCACACAGACAGGGGGAGAGAGAGGGACACCCCCACACAGACAGGGGGAGAGAGAGGGACACCCCCACACAGACAGAGGGAGAGAGAGGGACACCCCCACAGACAGGGGGAGAGATAATTATTAAAGTGAAATAAAGAATGGTAGAAGAAGACCAACCCTCACAGACTCAGTGACCATAAACTCTGAGACAGAAACAACGAAGAGAGTTTGAACCTGCTGTAAACAGGAAACACTGATGGAGATTCATTTTCTTACAAGTGTCCAAAATACAAATAATCAGAGAAAAAATATTCAAAGTCACCCAGAAAGTCCCAAACTTCCTGAACCAAAGAAGACGATAGGACAGAACAACATATTTACCTTTTATATTCTAATTTCATCTGTTCATGCCGATACCAAAGCTGACATGACGTCACACAGCAGTTGTAGTTGTGGGAGATTAAAACCAGTCTGAGCAGCAGAGGTGGAGACATCCTGACAAAATACTGCAGCAGCCTACATTTCCCACGATGCCCCTGGACAGAGTCTCCTTCATCAGAACCCCCGCCCCCCTCACCTCCCACCTCCAGACCGCATGTTAGACCTGATGGCGTCACTTTGACATCACGGTGATGTCACGATGACGCCACCAGGGCTGTTCTCTCGGGACCTGACGGAGCACACACACACACACACACACACACACACACACACACACACACACACACACACACACACACACACACACACACACACACACACACACACACACACAAGTCAGTAGACAGACTGTCTGCTCGCCTGAAGTGATGCTGCTGTGAGCTGCAGCCTCTGTTTCCATGGCAACTAATCCCCTCCCTCCCTCCCTCTCTCTCTCTCTCTCTCTCTCTCCCTCTCACACACACACACACACCTGTGATAGTGATTTGATTCGACATCTCACAGACCTTGTGAGTCTGTGAGATCAAAGAGAAGACAAATAAAAAAAAAAGATTTCAGCAAACGAGAGGAGGAGGAGGAGGAGGAAGAGGAGGAGGAGAGAGAGAGAGCATCAAAGTACAAAGATGAGAACAAAGGAATCCAACAAGAGATCAGAAAAGGAGCGAATGGGAGGAAGGAAACAAGGAAAGGAGACAAGGGAACAAATTAAACTAAACTTAATAAAAATAAAAAACGACGAGAAGGATGAAGGATGAAGGAGAGGAGGAGGAGAGGAAGAGGAGAGGAAGAAATTAGAGTTTAACCCCTAAAACTAATTCACAGGTTTTAACTAATTTGAAGGAAAGTAAACAGAGAATCTTCTGTGAGGAGGAAGAGGAGGAGGAAGAGGAATTATTCTGAATGAAATCTGAAATGTGGATCTCTGATGATGAAGAGACCTGAACATCATCATCATCACGGGCAATTCAGATCCTTCACCCAAGTAAAAGTACTAATACACACTCTGAAAACACTCCATTAAAAGCAAAAGTCCTGAAGTATTATTACTTTTAAAAGATGTTAATTTGTAAAAGAGTATTTTAAAAGTTTTGTTACTTTAAAGAAAATGATTCAAATAATTCTTCCACACTCTCTCTAATAGAATTAAATGACTGGAAATGGAAAGAACATTTAAAACTTTGGGAAATAAAATGAACCGAAATCATATTTGACCAGTTAAATATATAAACAAAATGTGATTGAATATTCAACACTTAATGACCACTTACTAGGTTTCTACTGTATCCTGTAGCATTCTTCACTGAATAAAAGCAATACATTTTTCATTTTGCTTAAATTCTAAGAAATTTGTACAGAGTCTGGTTGGTGAGGCTGAATTCTTGTTTGGGGGAATTTAAACTTGTTAAACCACGTTGTGTTGTCAGTGACGACTATTATTATTAACTAAGATTAAAAAGGAGGTTTTAGTTTGAAAGGTTCAGATCATGCGATACTTCAGGTGCTTGTTTAGAAAAATAAACACTTTGTAAAGGTGTAAAATCACGACAATAAAGAAGCAGCAGCTCTTCAGTACATACAGGATTCTTTATTGAATGAAGCAAAATAATGAAGAGAATTTCAATCCCCTCTTATGAAAATAAATAAATCATTTTCTTTGTCTCACAGAAGCCCAAAAAAAAAACACCACCTACAGCTGACTTCATCTTCTGCTGTCGTTTTATTTTCTGTTTCGAACCAGGAGATGTTCTTTTCCTGCTGACAGAGTTCATTCAGCTGCTCGCCAACACAAAAAAAAAAAAATAATGATAATAATAAAAACATGAGACTCCGATCCATTTTGGCACGGGATAAATGCTCGAAAGAGAGAGAGAAGAAGAAGAAGAAGAAAAGAAAAGAGAGACACAAGCTTGAGGGGTTAAATTAGAATCAGCAGTGCATTTTGGTTCATGTAGGGATGCCTGATAGCGCAGACCTCGGCCATTTTATTCCCAAAATATCCCTTCAAAGTAAAGATAAAGAATAAAATCTCAGTGTGCTAGTTAAGCGTTTCCGTGGTGACTACTAACAGACTAATACACCTGCTCAAAGGCAAAAAAAAAAAAACAAGAAAAGGAAAAAAACAACCTCCACCTGCTGTAGTGATTCCATTCCTCAAATATCACACTCTCACTTTTCCCAGCTAGCCAGGCCACCCATTCATTTTCAATGGGGAGCGCTAACGATGCTAATGATGCTAACGAGCCATTTATTTCAAAAACTAAAAAGTAAAACGTTTCCTGCAACGTGTCACGTGAGGAGGAGGTGGTATTTGGAGTGTGATGACCCTGTGTGTCAGTTTGGAGTGATGATGATGATGATGATGGTGATGATGAAGATGTAATAACTGCTGACCTGCTGTCACATCACACAGCTGGAAGTGTGTGTGCATGTGTGTGTGGACGGAGGAAAGTGAGTGTGTGTATATGTGAGTGCTTCTGACCCTTAAACGCAGCGTCAGGCTTCACTCCACCAGATGGTTTATTCAGTCTTTTTTAGGAGCCTCAGGCGTTGCCTTCAAACAACCCCTCAGTTAGTTTCACGCTGCCACAAATTTGTCGCCTTGTGTCTCGACAAATATTCAGAGGCACAGAGCGTCAAAAACACGTTGAGTGCTGAAACCTGCAAATGTTTTATCAGCTAGTACAAGACTTCATTCAAAATGTTGCCAATTTTAGACTAGATTTTATTCTGGTAGAGTTCTTATTTTTATACCAGACTTCATTCAAAATGTTGCCAATTTTAGACTAGATTTTATTCTGGTAGAGTTCTTATTTTTATACCAGACTTCATTCAAAATGTTGCCAATTTTAGACTAGATTTTATTCAGGTAGAGTTCTTATTTTTATACCAGACTTCATTCAAAATGTTGCCATGTATTATTATTATATCATTATACCAGAGGTTCTAAATGTTTTTCTGTCATGCTCAACTTCAGCAACCAAAAAACAAACCAACATATAAATCTGATGTATTTTTAATCAGTTAATAAGTTCACGTGCAAATTAAATTGCTCAAAGTTTTTAAAAACATAAATCACATATCTCCTGTTATACTAATCGTGAATTTCAGAGAGATACGCTTCGTCACATGTCAGAGACGACCGACAGCCGTCACCTGTTTTTCTTTCATTTCATAACAAAACTCTGTTCGTCTTGCACATTTGTTAAATTGGGTCTTTTTTAACTAGAGGCTGGTCTGCCAATAGTCTGAGTACTTGTTCAGTCTATATTAAAACACCTTCATGGGTCAGATTATCAGCAGTATTCCTAAAATATAGTTTTATTTGTATCAGCAGTAGAGTGTATTTGATGTACTCTGGGTTAAAGAGTGGAGACCGATGCTGCTGCTGTACTACTGACCCTCGTACACACAGTACTGATACTGCACACTGAGTCCTATGAGAGATGATGTGTAGTAGCACTGTGTACTTGTATACTACTAACAAACCAGTATGCACATATTGTACACTAAGTAGTAATCAGCACACAGTGTGTATGTGTCCCACATTAATACTACATACTGATACCAGGAAGTACACGCTGTACACACTGCAGGGCTGCCACTTCTTCTGAACGTAACGTTAATTGTGTAACCTGCTCCTGAACGACACACGTGGTATGTGGACACGAACAGCCTGAACTTTATCCACCTTTCTCTCCTCAGGTGATGTCGTGTTTACAACTACTCTTTTAATTTCATCCATTTCAAGCCAACTAAGAGAACAAAGGGCCGAGTGTCTTGATACAAAAACGTCAGAACAACTTTCATGACCGATTAATCATTAAAATCACTTCCACTTCCTCCTGGGTCTCAGACTTTCTGTTTTATATCTCAGTAAAGTGGATCTTTTTGATTTTGGACTGCTTTGTTCAAGATATGTAAAGACATCATTCAATTACACACAATGTCTGTTTTCTGACATTTTATAAATCAAACGATGAATCAACTTAGTGAGAAAACATCTGGCTGATCGGACAAATAATTTCAGGTTAAACCTTTAATTTATTCTCACGTTTGAGTGACAGTTAAAATAAAACGCCCTGACACACAGCAGTGGTTAGTACACAGTCAACTGTACACTGCTTTTTTTTTTTTTAAAAACTAAAAAAAAGGTGCCAAACACTTAATTCTGCTGTCAAATTAGAACATTTAAAAATCTTTTAATTATTATTTTGTATTTTTGTTTTATGGTAAAAATCTGCAGTTTCAGTGTAAATGTTGCCGTTTTTGCCTGAACGTCATAAATAAATACAGTCTGTAAACTTGGTGATAATCTGTATGTAGTATTGTTTGTAGGTGGGATGCACACTGTGTGCTGTGTTGTCTGCAGTATTTGTGTACTGTGGAACTGTAATACTACTGTAGTAGTATTTGGAGACTGTGCAGTAAGTAGTGTGCAGTATTTCCTCAGTATTTCTGGTGTAATAGTAGTGTGTGCAGTATTACAGTGTGTGTGTGTGTGTGTGTGTGTGTGTGTGTGTGTGTGTGTGCGTGTTGATGCAGTCTGAGTGTCACAACTGAATCCAGGTGGGCCGGGGGTCAAAGGTCAGACAGGTGAGGGTTTATTCCAGATGTTGCAGGTCAGGGATCAGAGGTCACAGGTCTACTGCTGATCTTTGAACGCGTCCAGGCCGAAGGCGTTGTCCAGGAAACGCCGCAGCTCCATCAGGTGAGTGTTTTTGTTTCCTGTAGCCGGAGCCGCCGCTGGCTCCCGACCGGCATACCTGAGACACAGAGGGGTCAAAGGTCAGATCGCCCTGACCTGCCACTTAATCTAACACATGATGATGATGATGAGGAGGAGGAGGAGGAGGATCGTTACCAGACAGGCTTGGCTCTCTGGATGGTGGTCCTGATGCGAGGCTTCACGTAGTCATAGTAACCCTGGTTCTTGTGCTCCTCCTGACACCAAACCAGGTCAGCGTTGGCGAAGCGCTCCGACTCGGCCTTCACCTGGTCGAAGGGGAACGGAGACAACTGGAGGGAGAGAGAGAGAGAGAGAGAGGGGGACACAGAGGGGGAGAGAAGAGGAGAGAAAGAGAGAAGGGGGAGACAGAGAAGGCAAGGGAGGGAGGATGTTATTTAACTGCTTGTGTGCTGCTTCATTTGTTTACATGAATGTCTTCATTAGTAACGACATATTCACTATCAGTGTTTATAGCAGCTTCAGTGTCAATAAACTCAGTAAAAGAAAAGAAAAATTAAATAAGTGCTGCAAACGTCAAGACTCATAAAAATATTAGATATATATCATGTAAATGTCTGTTTATATCATTAAAACATTGATATTTGTATGTATGAATTTGCATTTTTCCCCCCTTTCTCTTCTTTCCTTTTTCTTTTACGTTTAATATAAAATAAAAGACGCCAAATTAGACATTTTCAGTCTAAATGTTGCTGTTTTTATCAGACTTCATTAAGATATTTGTACAACACGAACACATACAGACTGAAAAGTAGTTTTAGTAGTTTCATAGTTTTGTTTTATTTTACTTTCCTTGGATTCTTCATTAAACTGAGACGCAGCCTGACTGAGTCCTTTGTGGTTACCTGATAATAAAGAACTGACTCCGGCCAATCAGAGTGCAGGATTCTCTGTGGCTGCGGTTCAAACGCCAAAAAGTGACGGTGTGTGTGTGTGTGTGTGTGTGTGTGTGTGTGTGTGTACCTGCTCGATGCGTGAGATGGCCACTTCGCTCTCCATGCCTCTGGTCTTCCTCTCTTTGGTCAGCTCGTAGTAAACCTTTCCTGTGCAGAAGATCAACCTCTTCACTCCCTCCGGACGCTCCGCCGCCAAGCCCGCCTCTGGGATCAACCTCTGGAAGTGGGTTCCTGCGAGGAGGAGGAGGAGGAGGAGGAGGAAGAAGAAGAGAAGAGCAAGAAGGAGGAGAAGAACAAGGGGGAGAGGGAGAAGGAAGAAAAGGAGGGAAAGAACAAGGAGTAGAAGACGGAGAAGAACAAGAAACAGGAGGAGAACAGAGAGAAGAAAGAGCAGGAAGAGACGAAGGAGAAGAATGAGAAGGCAGAAGAGTAGCAGTAAGGAGTGATAGGAGAAGAATGAGGAGAAGCAGCAGGAGGAGGAGAAGAAGAAGGAGGAGAAGACCAGGGGGAGGGAGAGGAGGAGAACAAGATGGAGAACAAGAAGCAGGAGAAGTACAAGGGGGTGGGTGAGGACAAGGAGGAGAAAGTGGAGAACAAAAAGTGGAAGAACGAGTGCGAGAAGGAGGAGGAGGAGGACAAAGAGGTGGAGAACAAGGAGTAGAAGGCGGAGAAGAACAAGAAGAGGGAGGAGGAGAAGAACAGAGAGGAGGAGGAGCAGAAAGAGGAGGAGAAGACCAAGAGAGAGGAGGAGGAGGAGGAGGAAAGGAGGACAGTGAAGGTGAGGCTGAGCACGTTTTAAACCTCCTGACAACAACAACATTAACAGCAGCAGCAGTCGTACCAGGCAGCATCTCGTCAAAGCTGGCTCGAGCCTCCGGGTGACGCAGCAGAGACTTCGGAGTGAAAACAATCAGCTGGAGGGACAAACAGGAAGTTTAGTTAGTAAAATGATTCAGACTTTCAAAATAAAAGTCATTAAACTAGAAAACTGAAGTTCATCTACATAAGAGGACCTTTAGAAGCTGTGATGATAAACCAACGACCTCAGATAACTGATTTTATTTCCTTGATTATAAATTAGCTCCTTAAAGCTAAAGCGTGTGTGTGTTTGTGTGTTTATGTGTGTGTGTGTGTTTGTGTGTTTATGTGTGTGTGTGTGTGTGTGTGTGTGTGTGTGTCTCTCACAGGCTTCCTGAACGGGAGGAGAATCTGTCGTCTGAGAACATGGAAGTAGTTTGCAGGAGAAGAACAGTTCACCACGATCCAGTTACAGTCGTAGAGCTGACGCACCGCAATGTCGTCGGTTAGGGTCTGAGAGGGGGAGAGACAGGGGGAGGAGGGGGGAGAGACAGGAGGAGGAGGGAGGAAGGAGAGACAGGAAATTTTCATGATTTCATGATGAAGTTTCACTGAAGTGAAGCTGAAACTCTTCCTGAAGGTCTGAGTGTGTTTCTCACCGGCATGACGTCGGGGTCGTCGTTGCACATCTGGAGGAACCTCTCTGGACGAGCTGAAGAATGTTCTGGACCCTGCAGACACAAACACAGATGACAGTCAAGAGTTTTGTTCTCCATAAAACACTCTCACACTTGCAAGAGCAGAATAAGGAACCTTTAGTGAAAACAAACCCACAGACCTAAAGGACCAATAACAACCATGTTCATTTATACCTTTACATTCCCAAATATCTGGATCAATAACTGTGTGTGTGCCTCCTCACCATGCCCTCCATGCCGTGCGGCAGCAGCAGCACAATGCCGTTCTGTCGGACCCACTTGGCCTGACCGGGACAGATGAACTGGTCGATGATGCACTGAGCCGTGTTGTGGAAGTCTCCAAACTGAGCCTCCCACAGGATCAGAGCGTTGGGACTCGCCATCGCAAAACCCAGCTCAAAGCCTACAGACGGACAGACGGTTAAACACCTGATCAATATTATAATATAACGTAAATGTATAGTTTATCAGCTGAAAACAAAGTGCGTGTGCAGCTGCAGAGTTCGGACTGACCCAGGACTCCGTACTCGGACAGCGAGCTGTTGCAGACGGTGTACGGCGCCTGGTCCGCAGAGAGGTGGTTCATGGGAATACAGGTCCTCTTATCCACGTTCTGGTCGTGGAGGACGTGATGACGGTGGCTGAAACAGGACAAACAAGCGTCAGTGGACTCTCAGGATTTTCATGTTTAGCTGAAGTTTTAAGTTCGCTCTTAACTTCAAGGAATAGTTCTGATTTTTTGACGTGGGTTTGTTGGCCAGCCTAAAAATCTTTTCACTGCTTTACTTTGCCGCCATAAAGCCCTTTGACGGTGAACTCCAGTCGCTCTCTTCAAGGCCACCAGACTCCATTGAGAAATACAGTAATTTTACCTCACAGAACATGGGAGTTGCTAGACTAGATGAATTGACTTCTGTGTTTCAACGTTTTAGTTTGGATCTGAACTAAAATGTAAAAAAACCCACCAAAGTCACATAACAGCACAAACACCCTAACAGATGGAGGCAGAGGTAGACCAGTAACTCCTGTGTGCTGTGAAGCAAAATTACTGTTTTGGTCAATGGAGTCTGGTGGCTTGGAAGAGAACATATGTGGTTATAACAGCTTCAGCTCCCTGTCAGAAAGGGTTTTCTGGTCCAAGGGGGGAAAATATTCTAAATATAGAATACACCTAAAGTGATATTGATTTTTTTTTTCTTTTGGTGGCTAAAATTCCTCCACAGCAGTACATCGATCAGTGATTCCTGCCTGCTCCTCCAAACTGGGGGCGTCCTGACTGCCATCTGACTATGGAGTACTAAGTACCTTATACAACCCACTTCTTGCCCCTGAAGCGTGGGCAGAACAGAGGAGACAAAAGCCAGGAGGAGTTCTGGGCGGTTCAGCTCCTGAGCCGTTTACCTGAATGTGCCTCGCTCCACGTCCTGTCCCGACAGTCTGATGTGGGTTCCCTCCTTCAGCAGCGATCCGAAGGCCATGTACTCTCCCAGAGCCCAGTCCACCATCCGGTTACGGACCATCTCGGCTCGGCCCTTCAGGATACGACTCAGACCTGAAACAGCAAATATGGTCGCCTGAACGTTTAGAAGATTTTATGTGACTTATCAATCAGAAAAAACAATGTTGTGTTCATGAGTTGAAACAAAACTTTATTTATGTGTGAGGTTTTAGACTTTGTGTCTTTGTATAAATCCTCTGTATACTAAAAGCAGCGGGCTTCATTGGTGGATAAAGTATTAAAAATGTGTCAGACCTCCGTGGATGGTGAAGTCCTCCACGGGGACAGACGAGGCCACCTGTCCGATGTGGTTCAAGTTTTCTTCAGTCAGACCGGTGGAGGGGCAGCTCATGGACTTTGGCTGTCCGTCCAGAGTGAAAAAACCTGAAGACGAAAACAGTTAAAAAGCCTGATTGGGAAACCACATCCTGACCCAGACCTGAGACCAGAACCTGCTTCACAGCGGTGAATCATGACGCTGTTACGATTCACAAAGGATTGTCGTCCGTCCTGCAGCGTTCTCCGCGCTCACGCAGGGATCACAAGTTCTGTTTGTTTTCTAAAACATTCAACCCATGTTCATCAGAAATGATCTCATGAGGCAGATTTGTTGTGGATCCTGACACAGTCTAATAAAAGCTTTCCTCATCAGCTCTGTAGTTACTTTATCTGCTGCTGACCTTTCTAAATAAACTACAACATTCACCAGAGGAGACTAAACCCTGCCATGGAGCTAAAATTAAACACATCCACCCTCCCTCACCAGGCCATGGGGAGTCCAGCCAGTGCTTGATGTGGAGGATCTTCTCATCTTTAGAGCGAGCGTGCGCCTCCTCACAGATCTTATCATATTTGGCAATTTCCTCCTGCAAACAGGCACAGAGACAGTGAGATCAGTCTTCACATTAATATCTAGATTAATTTATCCCAAAGGCTACATAGATAGATGGGAAACAGTTCTTCTAATGCTTATTGACACTTTAAATAATTTTTAATCATGTAGTGTGAGTACAAACTTTTTTAATCTGCTCAGGTCTAACTTGCTTAATCTTCATTGTTTTCAGATATAGCAGAAAACAACAAAAAGGACTTTTAAGTTCCTGTTTAGCTCCAGTTGCTCCGTAGTAGCAGAAAGGTCCTTTTGTCCTAAAGGTCCAGTGCTCTCATTTCTAACTGTAACATTAACCTACAGTCCAGGAAACTTTTCCACGTTCTCCTCCCAACTCTTTTGGTGCTCACTTTCATCACACTAAAAAAAAAAACTGTGTCCACCTGCAGTGAAACCAGTTTAAAAAACAGCTGAAAACACAGACAGGCTCAGATTGTTAATCTCACTGTCTGACAACATTACAGAAAGAATCCCTACAGAGACAGACCTGGAAGATCCATTACATTACATTGTTTGGTTCAAAGTCACCAGACTTTATTGACAAAAACAGTAATTTTATCTCAGAGAACACAGGACTTACTGGTCTACCGCTGCCACGATCAGATAGTTTGTTTGTCTAATTGTGTGACTTTGGTGTTTTGAAGAGTTAGTTTGGATCCAACAAAATATTAATCTGACACACAATATTGCAAAAAAACCAACCGATCAAGGCAGTGATAGACCAACAACTCCTGTGTTCTGCAAGGTAAAATTACTGTTTTTGTCAATGGACTCTGGTGTCTTTGAAGAAAGCGACATAACGGCTGTTTACGACCAAACCAAAAGGATCTTCCGGGTCTCTCTCTGCAGGGATCCTTTCCATAATGTTGTCAGACACTTAAAATAACAATCTGAGCCCGTCAGTGACAAAAACACACATTTAGTGGACCTACTTTAGTGATTTCAGTTGGTCCAAAGGATTCACAGTTGCTGACTATACAAATACTGGAGCTCTCCTTTAAATCAAGCCCCATTTATTTCTTCATCACAAACTGTAAATAAAGTAATTCGTCACCATGTTCTGTCTCTCTGTTCACGTCGTGTCTCCGTGTGTGTTTTTACCTCGTACTCCTGCCTGGTGACGGCTCCCTCTGCAATCAGTTTCTCTGCATATTTCTGCAGAACAGGCTTCTGCTTCTTGATCTGCTTGTACATCAGCGGCTGAGTGAACATCGGCTCGTCCATCTCGTTGTGACCCATCCGACGGTAACACACCTGCACGCACACACACACAGCATGAAGAAACGCATCCAGCCGGCGTGAAATCAGCTGCAACATCCTGATTTTCTCTCCTACACAGTGTGTGAGTGTGTGTGTGTGTGTGTACTGACCAGGTCGACCACCACGTCTTTATGGAAAGTGGCCCTCCACTCAGCAGCCACCTTGCAGACGTAGATGACGGCCTCGGGGTCGTCGGCGTTGACGTGGAAGATGGGGGCGTTGACGACCCGAGCCACGTCAGTTGGATATGGAGACGAGCGAGCCATACGAGGATCTGTGGTGAAACCGATCTGGAGAGAGGAGACATCAGAGAGGTTACGGCTCATTAGTCTGTTTATCACTGTGAGTGTGTGCTTTTTATTCTGTTTGTTACCTGGTTGTTGGCGACGACGTGCACCGTTCCGTGTGTGGTGTAGGACGGCAGGTCAGACAAGTGGAAGGTTTCATAGACGATACCTTGGCCTGCAAACGCTGCGTCTCCATGGATCAGGATGGACATCACCTGAACACACACGCAGAAAAGTGTCTCTTAAGCCTCGTTCAGACAAGGAAAAATTGTCCAAATTTTCTGATTCCAGCTTCTTAAATGTGAATATTTTCTGGTTTCTCTCTGAAACTGAATATTTTAAGTTGCGGACAAAAAAAAAATATTTGAGGACGACGTCATCTTGGGCTTCAGACAACCCAGATCGACATTCTTTATTGTTTTCTTACGTTTTATAGATCAAACAACACATGAATTAATTGAGAAAATAATCAAAAGATTAATCAACAATGAATGTTGTAAACATGAAGATTGAAGATTTTATCCTGCATCGGTTAGAAAAATCTGCAATGACACAGACACAGCTGATTAAAGTACCATCCATCCATTACTTTATATATACTGTGTCCCGATAAAGCCGTACACCACTGATGTATCCTTCATGATGCCCTGTATCTCTGACAGTAAGGACTGTCAAAAACATGCAGTTGATTGACTCCAGATCGGAGTGAATTATAAAGTCTCGACTCTTCAGCAGCATCAACGCTCTCGTCTAGTCTGGGAACTTTATCTACTTTTTTTTTTTTAAAAGACACCATTATCTTTCTTTCTTTTTACTGTGAAGGTTTGTTTTGAAAGCTACTATATAAATAAAGTTATTGTTATTTATAAAAGGTACATTTGTTGCTGTAAAACTCCACATCGTTGAGTCTTCTGATGACTTAAAGCTGATGACTCGTCCTTTAGGTTTGGCTCACTTCTTTTTCTCAAGTGCTAAGCTGATGATTAGCCCGTCAGTGAGTGGATATTTTAGACTGGAGGTAGTCACGGAGCCAAATCGACATTTGTGTTAAAAGGGTGAACCGGCAGCAGTGGGTGCCACTAAACACTGACATTGTTGTGTTATCCTGAAAGCACGCCAAGCTCGCCTGGTTGCAGTCCAGTTTTGCTCTGTCCTCAGCGTGGCTTTAAACCCCACCGGGAGCGTTTCAGAAGTGTTTCAGACGTGGAGCACTTCCTGCCCACCTCATCTGCTCTGTGCTGCTTGAAGCGGCCTCTTGGTGAGAATTAAGGCATTAAGTAGAGTGAGTGCGATCAGCTCCTGCAGCTGGTACGATACCATGAAGCTACGTTAATTGGTTCAGTGTAAAAAGGCAAAGCCGACTGAATGATGTGCCTTGTTTATGGTGATATTTAAAAAAAAGAAAAGAAAAGCTTGTGATAAAGTGCTGTAGAAGTAAACTGGAGGGTCTGTCAGAATACCTCTCTGTCTGAGTCTGTATGTCAGTCTCACCCTGTTGCCGTCATTGTCTCCGCAGTAGAACTGCTCAGCTTTGGTCTTCCCCTGCACCACGGGGTCCACGGCCTCCAGGTGAGAGGGGTTCGCCATCAGGGAGAGGGTGATGTTCCTGTCCGTCACACGGTTGATACGGCGATGGTACATTCCCAGGTGGTACTTCACGTCACCAGAGCCCTGAGGAGGAGAACCAGAGAACCTTTTTTGGAATGCCTCCACATTTTGGTGTAGAGCTCTACTTTGGTGAACAGTGGTGAGGATACTGAGCCGGTTGGTCAGTCACCATTAAACTGATCTACTGAATGAGAAGTAACTAAAGTCGACACCTTCTGGTTGTTTGGTTGATCGATACACTTTTGTCCAACCAAATTAGAAATGGTCAGACAATCGCCGGTGTTGCTTTCATAAGGAAAAAAGCTTAATCCATCTTAATCCTTTATTTTTGTGCATTTATGATGCCCTGATACTGTAATTCACCACTAGTGGAGGACCGGCTTTGGGTTGATGGGAGGGATTAATGTGAGAGCAAAGGGAGCAGTGGAGAGAAACGTCTGTGTGTGTTGACAAGGCAGGTCTGGTTATCTCTGCAAACAGTTTTATAAGTTATGTTTCCAGAACATTTACTGTATCACAATATAAAACGACATGTATGATTTTATCTGTGTCACCCTCTCCCGTGGCAGTGGTTGTGATAACAGCAGCAACGGTACTAAGAGAAGTTGATGTACCTCATCAGCAGCTTCCAGTTTGGAGTCAAACTGACAGAAAATCTGTTCCAGCTCTTTACGGATCACGTTGGCCAAAACATTCAGACGACCCCTGAAAGAAGAAAAAGTGGTGGATGCACAAACAATGGGAAAGGAAGGGATACAAACTGTGTGTGTGTGTGTGTGTGTGTGTGTTACCTGTGAGGCATGCCCATGATGACACACTCCACCCCGCTCTCAGAGGATTTATCAATGATGGTTTTCAGAGCCGGGATCAGAGACTCACAGCCCTCCAGACCAAAACGTTTTTCTGCAGACCACTTCTTCTGCAGGAACTCCTCAAACCTGCACAAACACACACACATTTACAACATAACAGACAATTTTCCCTGCAGGCTTCCTCTCACAGACCTGTGCCAATACACCTCATCGTCCATACCTGGTGGAGCGGACCATACGGGCCAGCAGCGTCCTCTTCTCCTCCAGAGTGAACTGCATCACTCCGGGGGTCTCAAACTTCTGCCTGATCCACTGACACTGCTCCAGGTCGTTGATGAACATGAACTCCACACCGATGTGCTGACAGTACGCCATCTGACCGACAAACACAGCACAGGTGAGCGTTGGGAACACGAGTAACATCTTCTATTCACACCTTCAGACACTGACTGAGGTTCGATATCATGAAAGGAGTCAAGTGATATTCACTTGATTTGAGTTTTAAACTGCAGAAAAGAAATGCTGACAGAAGGAAACATGCTGGAGGCATCAGGGCAAAATGACACCCAAAGCCTCAGAAATCAACAAGTACCCCGACGCTGGAATAACACTACCTGGTTTACCTATCAATTCTTTTCATTGTTTGTTATTTTCTTGATTAATTGATTAGTTGTTTCTATAAAAAGTAAGAAACTGTGAAAAAATGCTTCCCAAAGCCCAATAAGACGTCCTCAAATGTCTCATTTTGCCCAAATTTACCAAACTGAAATTAGAGATTTTTTCTCAAAAAATGACTCAAACCAATCATCAAAATATTGACAATTAATATAATAGCAACTAATTGTTGTTAATTGTTGCAGCCCAATAATCCCAATAATCAACACGTCATTGGATATCGTCCCAAACAAATTAGTAATCAATTAAGACTATGAAAAACTATTAAGCAGGACCTGTTAGAACCTGTGCATCTGTCCACTTTGTACAACATCAGATGGAACTTTTTATATTTAAAGACGTGTCACATGTTGAGTAATGTAAACAAAACATTAGACGTCTTATATTTGATCGTCTCCAAGGCAAAAAAACATCACTTAGTTCAAGTAGCGTTACTGCTGGTGTAGATCGAGCTCTGTGTGTCTGTGTTTACCTCCAGTCGGCGAATGATCTCCTTCAGTGGCAAAGCGCTCTCCGAGCCTCCGATGAAGGTGGTGGTGGGCAGCCGGAACACCTTGTCCAGGTCCGACTCATCCAGACCGTAGAAGCCTACACGTCCCATGATGCACCACAGGACAGGAGGGTAGGAAAGGGAGGAGGAGGAGGAGGAGGAGGAGGAGGAGGGGAGAGGAAGGGTTCGAGGAGGAAAAAAAAAGAGGGAAGGAGGTGAGAAAAGGTCGAAGGACGGAGGGAGTGGACACAAAAGAGATGGACAGACAAACAAACAGGCCATGGACAAATGAACAGATGCACGTATGAGTTAGTAATGAATGAATAAATGGATGGATATGCATTATAAACACGATATGGAGAACATGCAGAAACATGTTTTCAAAGCACAGAAAGACGATAAACGTGCAGCAGATGAACAGAGGAACAAAGACGAGAGGACAGAGTGGAGTGACGGCAGCAGCAGAGACGGTGGTTTTAGTTTTTCGTGGCGTTGGTGGGGGCGGGGTGGGGGGGGGGTGTTTGTGGTGCAGTGGTTTTACAACAAGCAGGACAGGGTGAGGGTAAAAAAAACAAACAAAAGTAAGGAGAGACATCGTTAGTATCATTAATCTGAGCCCATCAGCAGGTTCACACATGAAACCAGACATGGCAGAGCTCAGGATCAGTCTGCTGACACTTTTCTTCTTGTCAATACGTCTTAAACACTGCGGGTGAATATCTGAATATCTCCAAAACACATCAGGGAGCCTCACTGTTGCTATGGGCGACATGGTCCTTCATCGCCATGAACACACACACTGTGGTTTATTCACATACACCGTCCCGCTGCTCCAAATACTCACTACAGCACTAAATGTAGATTAATCCGCCACTGAAAATAGTCCCAGACAAATGCGTTATAGAAGCCACTTCACTATTTTATTATTATCATTATCAGTAATATTATTACTGTTCTGTACTGTTATTCAGCAACAGACTTCATGTGCCTACGTAAACCACATGACAAGTTTGATTAAGTTTGACTTTTGATTTGTTGACAAATAGCCGTTATATACAGCGAGCGGCCGATTTAGGAAATTACTGAAAAGTTTTAAAAATACAAAATTATATATTTATGGGGAGTTTTTTTTTGTTTGCCAGAGAGTATCGAGAAACACACTAAGACTCTGTTGGGATTTCTTGACAAGAAGAAACACCAGACTGATCCTTTAACAGGTGACACCGGTCAGGATTTAGCCCTGTGTTTGAATGAAACGTCCTCTTCCTGCAGCTGATTTAGTTTTTTGACATCAAACTGAGCTGTGAGCTGAAAAACCAAACCTCTGAAGGCCGGCGTCCAGTCGACACGTGTTAGTGAGACGTAGTGGGACGTTTACCACAAAGGTTTAGAAAGCTGTGCAGCATATAGTTACATCCCTAATTATTTTGTTTAATAATCTCTTTGTTAACTGCAACAAATTATGAACAACTTGCCAAAAATATCCTCTTCAAGAGTTAGCCGAGCCAAATTATTTAGGATTTTTCTGTTTCAAACTAAAAGCACAACAGCTAACAGTTTGTGTGAGGCAGAGCACTGAATTAAGAGCAACATATAATTAAAATAAGATAACCAGGATGCCACAATAACAGTAACATTACATTCAGTTTCTAATCAGGTATCTTCACCTGATAGTTTCTAACCAGCTTGAGAGTAAAGTTACTGATTTCTTTTCCACTGTTCTAATTGATCGTTAGGATTTCAAACTCTGCCTGATCAGAATTAAACGCTTTGAGCTCAGTGAACAACACGATGATACAACAGCTGCAGGTCCACATGCGTCCTGTTAGTTATTCATCTCTTTGGCTGCAGATCTACTCAGCTCTTTTCTTTCATCAGCACTAAACAGCCAACACAATACATCTACATTTCTATTCTATCTTGTCTCCTTCTGTTCCTGTCAGCAGGATGCAGCACATTTCTACGCAGACACTGAAGCAGCTCCTCAGATAACTGCTGCACGTCGGGGTTTTCCCAGAAACGTCAGGAAGAAACCCACAGAAGCTGTTTTTGGCATATCAGCAGCAAAAATTACAATTTAGGAGTCAGAAAAATCTGTATAGAAGAATAGAATATAGAAAATAATGCGTAGCTTGGCAACGCTCTGGTCAGATTTTGTTACCGACTGTGAAGAACAAAATCAGGATTTATGGATTAACAGGTCAAACTATCAAATCTTGTTTCTGGACAGAAAAACGATGTGTGAAAGTTGTTAGATCAGTAAGAAGAAAAATAAAAAAGATAGTGCTGACAGTGTTTAGAGTATTTTTGGAGGTACTGCAATCAAAGTAGGGGAAAAACACGTGAATGCTTCTCGATGCTTCACTTCAGACTGAACAAGTGTTTATAAGCTGTTTTCTCTGCACTGACGTCAACAAAACCTGCATCAACAATCTAGATTTATGAGCCACTTCCTGGCTGGTTGTCCGCTGCTGACCCCTGAATAATCAGCACGGGCCGCCTGGAAGACAAGACAGAGGGTGAAGTGTCCACAAGCTGAGAGGAAACCGCTTGTTTTAACTTGTGATAAAACAGAAGATAATAATGATTAAAAAAAGAAGCTCCACTTCACCACACAGAGAGCAGAGATGTGTTCATGACAGCAGCGATGACTGAGCGGAAACATGAGGGGCAGGTTGGGGGGGTTTATTCAGTTAATTTGCAACTTCAAACTGATTATGGGACAGTTAGTGGAGGATGTGTTATGGAGGAGAGAGGAAAGATGGAGAGAGAGAGAGTAGAAGTGTGTTTTTGTGTGTGTTTATGTCACAAAAATGTTCCGGAAAACAGTCTAACTTCAGTTTAAACTCCCTCAGCGGACTGTAAACGATCCTGCAGCGTCCTTGAATCCTGCGACCTTAAATGTGTCCTGTTACACTCTGTGAACAGACGACACACAACCTGCCAATCAGAGGGCCGAACTGGGCGGACTGACAATTGATTCGGCCAATCAGAAAGCTGACAGAGGTTATAAAACTCGAGGAGGAAGCAGCACAGTCGCAAACCAATCACACGACTCGCAGCCAAGCAGGCCAATCAAGAAGCGGAGTCTCTACAGACAGCAGGCAGACGGATCACTGCTCAGCCTCTCATTCGCTTTCCTCACTTCCTCAATCATCATCCTGAGAGACGGGAGGTGGTGAGGGAGGGGAGGACACATTAAAGTCTTCTTCTCTGCTAAAAACATGTCACAGCCGAGGCGTTTTCACACAAACAGCTCCACAGACACAAACAGCAGCTGACAGGTTTCTGATCTTTACCACTTCGTCTGCAGCCGACACTAAACTGTGACTGGCACTCTGACTCTGAAACACACAATCGAAACACTTCGTTTACTGCATTTTCACAAGAGGACGGATTCACAGCCCCTCTTCTGCCTCAGCGCACACACTGAGCTAGTGAGGGCTTCAGCACATATCCAGGCCTCCTTGTTTTACCACTTACACGGTGTTCATATCTGTAAAGAAGTGAAACTGATTTGATCTGATTTGCTCCTGTGTTTTTGTTCATGTTAGATCATTAACACTGAATCTTTAAACTTGTTAAAATCATATGTTGTTGCCTAAATCTAGAGTCTCATACACAGGAGAGATAGTAGTCTGCAAAAAAGTGAGAACCCCTGCGTGTAGGAGAACCTACGGTGGCTGACGAGGATTCACGCTCCCTTTGCTTTTTCTTGTGCTAAATAATAATTCTGGTACTCCATTTGTCAGGACATTAAATGACATTCCTCCCCTTCTTCTTCCTCCAATCGGTGCTTTCACGCCACCAAACTCGGGCTGCAGCGTAAACGTAAAAACAGGAAAGGCCGTTGTTTGTCCACTCTGGGCTACGGTAGAAACATGGTGGTCTAACATGGCAGACTCCATGGAAGAGGACCTGCCCCCTACGTAGAGGTAAAGGGCTGATTCTAAGCTACCATAACACAACCATTCTTACTGTCAGGTGATTATAAACTCCTGAAAACAGAATTATAAATACTTTATTTCATTTCTGCCAGAAGAGCCCTCTAAATCCTCCTCACTGCACCTTTATAACAGCTATCCTGAATCACAGAGGCCGAGAGTCGTCAACGCAACCAAGGTGCATTAGAGACGGAAGCTAAACCACTTCAGGAGAAGGTTTAAGATAAATCCTAGTCAGATGTGGAAAAGGTTTAAATGCATATTTCTCTGCAATCAAAGAAGAGACAAACTGTCCAGTAAAGTCCGACTGACGCTGCCGCAGCGCTTGTTACAAGGCCGGCAGGTGATTTATAGATCAGAGAGAAGCAGCGCAGGGTCTTTCAGTACGTTACAGCTACAGTAGTGTTAGTACTGCTGGTGTCTGCTGTCCTCTCTGGATTTCAAGAACACACCGAGGAAGATGGCTAACGGCTAAAACTGTAGAAGAGCCCCAAACATGAGAGAAAATCAGAAAACCGAGAGAGGAAGAGCTGAAAAGGAGATCAAAAATAAAAGAGTGCAGAGGAGAAAGAAGAATAAAAAAAGCTTCGACTAAAAGCTAAAAGGAGTTTGAAGCTTCGCGCCACCAGAAACATTAAACAAGCTAGCAAGGCTAAATAATACAGGCTGAACCTTTTCTGTAAGTGTTCCTAATCTTCTTAATAACACCAAATTTAGGCAAATTTTATAGAATAATAAAAAAATTAAAGCATTTTCTTTCCCTTTATAAACCACAAACACTACAAACAAGTGTTCTTTCTTCTTAGAGTCCTTTTAGGATAAAGGACACCTGTGGTGAGTTCATGTCTGTGGAAAACCAACAGGAACATTTCAGCCAGTGTTGCAGGTCAAACAAACAGGGTGACGTGGGGAAGTGTAGATTTAAATGTTGGCCACAAACTAAAATGTGTTTAAAACAAACTGATGAGCTGCAATAACAGATCATTGTTATTAATGAAGTAATTCAAAGTCACCTAATATATGTGATGATTAAGTCTTTATTTTTGGTTTTATAACTTCATATGTACCATGTGCACCATTTCCCCTCCTGGTTTTAGATGCAGTACAGTCTTGTTTTCTTCGTCTTTTCCCTTAGTTATTTTCTTTAATTCCTTCCTAAAGCAATTTGTAACTCTGCATTTTGAAACATGAATAAACTTTGTATAATATTTTAAAATCTATCATCTTGTTCAGTGCTGGTTACCTTGTGAGTTTCGACCCTGTGATCAGCACAGTCTTATCTTAACTAAGGGATAATGTACGGAGGTCTTACATCATCCTGTCGGGGCTCGTTTTGTAACAATGGCATTATCATCACAATACTGACATAAAGATGATTTCACTGCTTCTGCTATCAGTACTGTCTCCATAGCAACAGTCTGCTATAAGGAAATAACAAACCGTAGATTGCCATAAATGACCAATCAGATTAGAGTATTCACCAAAGCAGTGTAATACCTTCATACATATGATAACACATTATAATTCACATGCTTGTATTTTGTATTATTAATCTGAACCTGCAAAGTAACTTACTAGTACCGTAGAAACAATATTTGCCTCTGAACTGTCGTGGAGTAGAAGTATAAAGTAGTATATGGTAGAGAATACTCAAATACCTCTGGGTTATTTAGTAGTACTGAGGTATTAGTACTTTCTCTCGCCTCCGCGTCTAGAAAATGTTCGAGACGTTACCTGAACAGTGGTTTTGAATCACTTTGTGGCCACAGTTAAAAATAAGTTCCTGACGTCACCTCTGTGTGAACTCTGAGAGATAAATCACCCATCAGAGGTCTCTACAAACTGTTCTACTGTTTACTGGACAGAGCAGGGCGCTAGCAGCAGCTACAGGCTAACAATGCTAAGCTAACTTCACCGACCAGAACACACAGGAGACATTTAGAGATCAGGGGGAGGAAGCAGCACTTCATCGTTTCTAATAAACACAGAAAACAGCTGCTTCACAAAGAACAAAACTGGAGCAAAGATCCTGCAGTTTGTACATTTAGCAGAATATTTTTGTCTCTCTGAATCTCTTCACAATGTTTCCTGTGTTCTGAAATCTTAAAGAGACATTTCACTCTGGTTCACTGTCTGATGCCAGATAAACTCTGCAATCTTTCCACAGGAGTGAAGGAAAGTGAGCCTGCAAATATCAGCAGTCACCACCAGAGAAAATGTAGTAAATACTGTTATCTGTTGATTGGGACAGTTGCCCCCTTTATGCTGCCTCTTCCAGATGTGAATAATGTGACGTTATTCTGCTTTGCTGTGTTAAAATATATGAAAGCAGTAACGGAGCCGAATCGACGTTGGTGTAAAAAGGGTGAATGTGCAGGATAAAACCAGGCGCTGCTGTGCTACACCTCACGTCTCTTCTGCTTTCAGAACGCCGCCATGTTACTTAAAATCACAAATCACTACGCCAAGGTGGTTTGGTCTACTGTAAAAGAGCCACACTGGCTTTGAATCTTCTTCATGGTGAAACTGTGGATCTCTGTGGTAAGAAGAAAAACTAATCAGCTGCTCTTATTTGGGGAAAAGCAGCAATAAAACTATTTTTTAATTTTGAATTAATCAAGTTAGTATCGAACTCTCTGGAACACGTTTCAATGTTTGTATTTGCAGAAACAAGTTGAATGAATAATGACTATGTTTACATGCACATTAGTGCATTCGATCATATTCTGGACATCATTTTTGCATTTTACCTGACTGGTTAGTTGACTTGCTCAGATTTTTCTGACTGGATCATTTTCTCTTGGTTTTTGTGCTTCTGACATGAGCAAACAGGCTACGTTTGTCATTTTGTCTGGTTTAAATGTGTTTATTCTGTGTATTTACCACAGACTTTAGAGTTTAGTTTGTCCTGTCTATGATTTATGTTATTTCTTCCCCCTCATTTTTATGTTTCGCACCTGAAACACTACTTTAGTGGTGGTGACTACTGTTCTCCAAGTTGCCTGTAAAAACTCCTGTAAGACAAATTTGATAAAAACAAAGACAGTGAACCAAATCAAATATCTTTTTATTTTCTATCCCACCCTCTAGTGCACGTAACGTTTACCCGAGCTGCAGGATGTCAGAAGCAGATCCTGCTGTGTGTTGGATGGACTGATCTGCCGTCAGTCCAGCAGACAGCAGGACGTGTTTCTGACGTCCTGCAGCTCGTGCAGACGTTACGTGCAGACTACTACAGTGAAAATACTCTACTACAGATGAAGTACTGGCTTCACAGCGCTGCGCAGTGACACACCAGCGTTGTCGTTTCTCGTACCTCCTACCGTTAGGATTCTCAGCCTCTCCTTGAACACAGCCACGTCTGGTTGGGTCGCCAGCAGGGGGCAGCAAAGGGAGAGATACCCGGACACCATTAGTGACCTACAACCGACTCAAACCCGACACCCACTGCCATTTTACACCACCGCCACAACCACCTAGAGATAAAACTGAGCACAACACCGGCCCCGGCATCTCAACGTCTCCACCGCCTTTTTATTAGCCCACAAATTTGCAAAAAAAAAAAAGTCCTGAGGTTTGGTTTAGAGAAGGTGTGATTTTAGAGTGAAGCGGTGGAGAAAGAGAGACGCGATAAACATCATGCGGAGGTTAAAAAGTCCTCAATACAGAAGCCACACGACAACCAACCCACACTGAAGGTTTTCCCAAACAGGAAGCCATTCTGCACAGGTAACAACACCACCAGCAGGGAGGGGACTAATTCCTGAGCAGCAGGAACACAGAACTCAACACTGACGTCCTCCGTTTTCACCACAAACGTTAAATATGTCAACATACCAGAGAGTCTGAGCTCAAAAACATCTCTCACAATCTGTCCATGCAACACTAGAAGTTTGAGTACTATTAGATTATGGTGACGGACCTGTAAAACGTTGCTGTGATGAGTCATGAAGTACTGAACAGTGCTGGTGTCACATGGTGTCTCATTTTCAGTTCAGTAAAAGCAGTAAAGCAACGCTAACACTGACTAGTGGTTAGTGGTAATACGAGCCAAGAGAGCCCACATAAGACAGTAGAGACAGACCAGGTGCTCACATGTTTATTTTAGTTTGATTCTTATGAAATAATGAAGATATGATGGGCCGACCTACAAACTAATTTAGTACTACAGAATGATCCAGTCTGATATGACCACACAATAAAGAGAATCAAGAGCTTCCTATTTGAGCTATTATACTAAAATACATGTTAAGAGTTCATTCAGTCTGGTTTTAGAGGTTTGACTCCCGGCAAAGGTTATTAATCTTTTTCAGCAGCTCAAATGTTCCCTCGCTTGGATGAGAACCACTCAGAGATTAGTGGTTGGGATTAAGAATGATCTCTCCACACGTGTTCATCTGTTTCTGAGATGTTTGAAGCTGCACAGACTTCTCTAAGTCGACAACAGTTTATAGAAACGACTTTAAAGGCAACATGTGCCCGTGATCAACATGACAAACGTTGAATTGAACATTTAACAGTCGACACTTCTGCTTCTGTGTCAAGTGAAGATTTCATGAATGGGACGGAGACTGCTGATTGGTCAGAGCGACATACAAAACGACTAAACACCTGATTTGGTCCTGATTTAGTCTCAGACTTTTCTTTTCTTACTTGTTTTATTAGCTTTTAAAAGTTCTTTTGAATTTAGCGGTAAATCTCTTCTTTTTTTTCCTTCCCAGTTTTTCATCTTGTGACCCCTCAGATTTAACTTGTTTTGTGTGTAGGAGAAAATATCCAAAAGCAAGAGAAGAGAAGAGAAAGCTCCCACGCGAGTACTTGTAAAAACCTTTAGTGAAAATACAACGTTCCAGTCCCTACACCTTCATCAGGTAAAACAAAGGAACAAAGCGTTCCAGGTGGATCTACCTGCTCAGGTGAGGCCAGTCAGAGCTGTCAGTCCCACAGTCTGCAGTTAACCAATCAGAGGGTGCCTCCCACCATAAAGACAAGACACATCAATGACAACGGACCAATGCTTTGTTCCCATTTTACCTGATGAAGAGTTAGTGACCAAAACGTTTTGCCAATAATGGAGCAGAGTCTCTGAGGTTTCTCTTCTCTAACTTGCTTCAACCTGAAATGAATGAATTGGAGATGAATTGGGCTGTGCATGAGTTGACAAGAGTTAGTAGTCATTTCTATTGTATACGACACTAAATCAATATAAAGATTCTCATTTAAAACGGTGGTGACAAAGAGCCGAGCAGGTCAACAGCCTCAACGTCTCTACAGCGACCAGCCAACGGAGAGAAGACAGACGTTACTGATGCAACAAGCTAACGAGGCCGCCGCCCAGAGCTAACGGGTCAAAAGCAGAAGCCAAACAACGAACAGCAAGAAGCTAAAAACACATTCACTGACTAAAGCCGGACGTTTCTGCTGACAGATCAAACCAAAGATGCCACAGACTCCACAGCAGCAAGCTACTGATGCATCGTCCACAAGGTTAGCTAACAAGTCAACACCAACTGATACAAAGACAACCAACAGGGGTCACACGTCTTTACAAGGACGGTCAAACAGATCTGAAAACATCTCAGAACCTCTGAATGTCTACAATGACCAAACGATCTCAACTCTGTGTCTATTTTCCAGCTGTTCCAGAGCTTACAATCGTATCACATGATCTTCCTCAGCAGGTGGAGTTTATCCAGTTGTGGCTGAGAGTTTTAGGAAAACATGAACAAGAAGTCGCTCAGAAAGACTGGAAACGTGAACATCTGTTGTTAAATGATTGAAGTCTTAAAGTGACTTATTTTTCCCTAAATCATTTCTCAAAGATTTTATATCTCATTTCATTTTTTGCTCAAATGAACAGCCGACCTTTTTATCCTGGCCCACATCTCGTGGCTGCTCCTGTGCAACCAGGTGTAAAAGGATTAAATCCACAACACCTGAGGCCCAAATCCATCCCTGCAAAGTGAATCCAGTTGAGATCTCTCACGAAACCACGTGACCCAGGTTGTAAGGACGTTTTGAGGAGGCTTAAGGTCTTTAACTGACTGTTTTCCTCTGTCAATTAATGTTGGTTCCAATTTTAAGGTTCAAAACAATAAAGTTTCAGAAACAGTGACTGTAGAAAGGTCATATTAAAGGACACAAGAGGGCATCTAGAGATAATTGTTGTATACAATTAAGGTTTCAGAAACTGTTAGTGAAAGTGACACACATTTCAGAAACGTCTCCCATTAACAAAACACTAAAGGTTTATGAATTATCAAGCAGCAGAAACATTCATCATATACAAGAGCGTTCCAGGAACATTTGAGTGATCAACGAAGGGTCATTTTTTTGGGTTTAGTTAATCCACAAGAACATTCAGGAAGTTTCCAGTTCAGGCCAAAATCTCAGAAACGCTTATTGTACACAAGAAGGTTTGAGGAATTCTTCTAAAGTACGACAAGGTTTCAGTTCAAGGCAAGATTACAGAAACATTCCCAGCTCAGCAAACTCCCCCGACTGTCTGTGAAGATTAGAAACAGCCGCACTGCGAGGCAGACCGGGAGAAAACAGGGGGGACGGGGGAGACCTGGTGGCTTTCTAAGCGTTTAGCTCCTCACCCAGCTTGTCGGAGGAAGTGATAATGTCAGTGGGGACACACGAGTCCAGATCGGCGTCCATGATGCCGAGGGGGTCCAACTGGGCCACATGGTGCCCTCGGATCTACAGGGAGTGACAAGAGCCCACCCAGAGCAGGAGGAGGAGGACATGGAGGTAGTGGAGGAGTGAGGAGGAGGAGGAGGACAGGACGAGAGGGTGAAGAAGGTGAGGAGGAGGAAATAAAATGCAACGTAGTGGACGAAGGTGAGGTGGGAGGGTGAGGAGAGCCGAGTGGATCGGAGGCAGGATGGAGTGCAAAATTTGGTAAAATTAAGGGAAGGTATAGAAAAGGAGGAACGCCGCAGTAGAAAAAGGTCGACGTCGAAAGAGGATTCGAGACAAAAACAAGGACAGAGGAAAGAAGGAAGAGGTCGGACAACAAGAGGGAGAGCATAAGAGAGGAAAAAGATTTGACAGAGAGAGAGAAAGGAAATAAGAGAGAGAGAGAAGAGGGGGAGGGTGGGAGGGAAGAGCAACATTAACACAACAGACTGGAAGCAGTTTGTTTTTTCAGTTCTGGCGTTCTCACCGACGTCCTGGAAGCCGGTATTGACCGGAGCATCATCAAAATTCACACAGCTGATTCCCAGAGGATCCAACTGGGCATTGTGATGCCCCATCACCTAAACACACACACACCTGGTTATCACAACACAAACAGCACCGACAGGCATGCCTCATTACCGGAGGTCCGCACAGGTCCACATAAGTGAGAGCCGAGCCAGGATCCGAGTCTGGCCGGCTCCAGATTACAGCTTATTCAGTCTAATCAGGTCCAGTCGGGTCCTGATGTATTGGCTGCTGCCAGTGTTGGTCTCTATTTGGGTCAACTGTGTTTCTAGCCGGGTCTGTTTACCCTCTGGTCTGCGTCGGGCTGACTGTTACACACTGATGGTGACGGTGCTGCCGCTCGATAACAATGTCAACTATTGACGACTAAAGGTTTGAGTGCTTTTGTTCAAAATGTATTTATGATTAAGAATGTATGATTAAGAATTTAACTGAGTCATGTGTTGACAGACTCAGATCCCTGAGCTCATGTGATCGTACATAAAAATGATGCCACACAGCAGGCAGGATTCCATTCACACGTAGAGCTGGTTTAAAGGGAATTTAGAGACATCTGTAAAAGAAAATGTCAGATAATGTGTTTCCATCCACTATCGTTATGCAGTTATTAGGAGCTGGTTCATCGAGATAAACAGCTGGTTTTCCAGCAGGGTGCCATTATGTCACTGCAGAGGAGACACAGTAAGACGGCATATATTCATATATAGGAAGCAAGGCAGGCAGGAAGGTTACAGTCTGCTCATGGCTCCACATGGATTTTATGTTTTCCTGTGGTTTCATTTCTTCTTTGAATGTTTAAGTCACTGAATCTGTTCCCTTCACACTTTGCTCAATAACAAACCAAAAAGTATTTTTTGGTGATTTATATCCAGCATTTCCATTCTGTTTTTTATTCTTTTATATTGAAAATGCTCATAACAACATGTGTGTGTTTGAGGAGGGTGTGTAGTGAGGTATTAAGACTATATTTAGGTAGCAGATGCTCTGAGTTGCTGCATCAGAATCGCCTGATAAAAAGTCGGCTCTGGTAACCCTGCATGTTTACATTTAGAACTACAACATACTGTTGGTGCCATTAAACATCTGACAGAGACTCTCTTCTCTACTAAGATTTTAGAAGCTAATGACAATAAAAAGATACAGATAAATGAATACAGAGCTGTTCGTTTGAGCTGTGTTGTTTATCAGAGTCGATCCAGAGCTGCTGCTTACACTTCTGGAGTTACACACTGATGTCAGGTTTCTGCTTGAATTAGATTTCACGTCAATTAAATCCAAACTGAGAGCTGAGCCCAGAAGTCCGTCTCAATCGCTCAGGTCCCTTTCAAACCAGGTTTCTTTTAGTGAAAATCTATTAATACACATCAGGTTCGAATAAGTTTCCTGACAATTGTGGACCTGTGAAGACCTCCAGTAACTACGTCAGTAATCAGGGTTTCTCAACCTTTTCTAGTCAGAAAAAAACAATCAAAAACATGTTCAGATTCAAAGTAAATGTAATTTCATGAAAGAAGCTCCACTTTTATTTAATTGGAAACCAATTAACTTTTCAAACTGTTAACTAAACACAAACCATAAATCTCACATTAGTTTCTGCTCTCAGGTTGAGAAACTCTGAACTACATCAAGTATATCCTATGGGTTTATTACTGACTTACACACACTAGGATTGTATTTAATCATGATTTAAATAGAATAATTAATCAAAAGAAATGACTATACAACAACTTCTAATAATAATAATTCCATTTAATGATGACTGAAAGACCCCACCTTAACAAATAACAATAAAACGTCATAAAAAGAACAAACAAGCATTTAAAATTAATTATTTAATGACAGTATGTGTTGGCTCTACTGAGCTCCATGTTACATGATGAGGTTCTGGGGAAAAAAGACAAGTTAAATATGACAAAATACAACCATGGATCATCTATCAGGGGACAGTCCGGATCCAGAAATATAGATACGAGAATAAAACATGTTTTCACTTTTTATTTATGTATTTGTCTATAATTAGGAGACTCAACATTGTAAAAAAAAAAAATTCTATTTGATTTAAAACAAAAACCTAAATATTGGACGAAGCAGCCACTCAAACTCACTTTTAGATTAAACCTAGAGTCTGTGGCTCCCTTTCTGTTTTGTCTTATGGTCCTAAAGAAAGTTTACTTGTTACTTTCATCACCGGTTGTGACCAATTCAACCGAAGAGTGACATTTTCTGTATTTTAAAAAGGTCTAAAGAGGAAACATTTAGAATAAACCGCAAAGAAAATGGCACAGATTAGAGATAATTCTGTTATTTTCTGATTCCTCCTCTATTAATCCTCTTGTAACTCCTTCTACGTAGGAACCACAGGCTCTGCACGATTTACAGCTGCAGGTCTAAATCATGATAAGACGCTGATATTGTCCTTCAATGTGTCCCCTTTAAAAGGTCAGTTCACCAAAATTGCCACGTCTACAGGATATATCCAAACCGAAACAATCAGCCTGGACAGATATGACAACAGGAGAGGTTTTAAAATCTGAGGAGCCTCTCAAAGGGAGATTTCAAGGGGGTGTGAAGGGAGAGACACGATAAATGAGAGGTGAAAGGGACATGCGGATTCAGACGGTCTAAAAACAACATGAATTTACTGTACTTGACTGATTCTACCATTAATCGCCCATTAATCTGCTTAGAAGTCACAGGAAAAAAAAGATGCTCTTATAACTGCAGAACTTGCCTGAGAATCACCGTGTTTTTCAGTTTTCTTCAGTGTCAAAGTAATCCAGTCACAGCTGGCTGTACGTCCATTTGTTTACTGCAAACAGGAGCTGCTGATAATCTGTTCAGCACACTTTTAATGGACCCTTTGACAAAATGTGAGCAAAAATATATATAAAAAAAAAAAAAACAGGGCTCATGTTGAAGCCTCACAGCTTACTCACGGTTTCTATGGCAACATTATACATTCTGTTTACATCCCCCAAAGCATTATGGGAACTAGGAACTTTTTTTGTGATTTTGGTGAACTGACCCTTTATGACATATTTGCAGTCTGAGATGTGTAACACGTGAAATCAACATCCTGCAGATCGCTTTAAGTAGGTATACAAATAAGCTGTATACGGAGGGTATAATTCAGTTTGTGTGTGTGTGTGTGTGTGTGTGTGTGTGTGCGTGTGTGTGTGTGTGTGCACGTACCTGGTAGGCCCTGATGAGGGACTGGACGGCCAGGTGATCCTCCACCAGCTTCTCCACGTTGGGCTGAGCTCCGACCAGAGAGGAGAGCTGAGGAACGGCAGACAGACTCAGAGGAGACTGGTAGGCGGCACCGGGAGGAGCGCCGGCGTTGGCGTTCCTGAAAAATACATCCCACGACTGGGCGAGAGGAGGAAGAGGGGGAGAGAAGAGGAAGGTAAAGAGGAGAAAGGGGGTGAGAGATGAGGGGGAAGAGAGACAGAGGAAAACAAAATGAGAAAAGTTTTAATGAAAAGATATTAGAGGAACACAGCTGTTCTTCTGCCTTTACAGACTCGTTCCTCTCTGTGACTTCTATCTGTGGCCTGTAAAACAGAAGCCAGTGAAGTCTGATTGGATGGAAGTCAATGAGAAAATGAGCCGACTTCTCACTTGAGTGTGTGGTCTCAGTCACTAGTTTACAGTCTTCTTCAACACAGCAGGTTGTTCGTTTAGTAAACTATGATCCCATTTAGAGGAAAAACAGACGATAAATCAGGGTATGATTTAGGGCCTGACTACCCTGTGATTGATAAATTGCTACCACGGCCAGAAGTATACCTGCGTGTATTCATGGCACTGTGCACATTTAAATAATATCTATCATCAGTTTGTTCTCACTTCATTTAAGTTCACTGAAACATCTTGGGTGCCAAAAAAACGTTTTTCTATTTTGTTTTCTTCAGCTGCCAAAATTAGCATCCCAATTAATATCACATTAACGATCAATATAGCACCTTTTTAATACAGTTACAAAGTGCTTCACAGGGGAGCAGAGATAGAAAAATACAATACAGAAAAATGAGCCACATATATACACACATTTCAGCCCCTTTAAGGCAAATCAGTGGAAATGGGTGTTAGGTTTTCTGATCTAGTAATAATAGATAAGAACTTGTACATGATAAGTGTACGTGTGTCTTGCTAACCAGGTTAGTCAGCTGGTGACTCAGCTACACCCCTGCGCCGAACTATGATCACTTCTGGCTACAAAACGGTCATTCACAAGCGTCACAATGGCCACGTCCACTTCTTCATACAGTCTCAGAGCAGCTACCAACGCTTTAGCCCAAAACCAGCGGAGACTTTAACAGGGAAGGTAACGCCGACCTCTCTCTGGAGGAGAAAAACAGTCCCCCCCCCACAGAAACAAACAGCATTTCTGTTCCAGTTCAAAGGCAGCGGCCCTCCCAGCACACGGGGAAAATATGTACAGCCTTTTCTCTCCGTCTGTTAGAGTATCGGCCTTTAGCTCTGTGGTGACAAAAACTCATTCTGGACTCATGAGTCACAGACGCTCTGCTCTCATCACAACCAAAGACAAACTCACTCCAGATTTTACGCTCTCACTGCAGTCCAGCACCAACACGTCTTTTCCCTCTCTGGAGGCAATAATATCATGTAAATCAATATTCACTGGAAGATTATGACTATATTCAAGCAAACATACCACATGGTTTCAGTACATACAGTAAGTCAACGCTGAAAGTGGAACCAAGAAGTTGTTCTGCAGACGTTGGATATCAGTGTGTCAAGTCAGTGCCTACAGGACTCGTTAATTGGTTTCATTTGGTTTCATTTATCGCTCAGTTCTATGAAACAAACATCTCTAACAGGGTGGAAGAAACAGGAATGACCTGTTCTAAGTGTTGTCTGTCATACCATCAGTGAAATAAGGTAATCGGCACAAAATGGAGGACGACAGTACCGAGCAAAGTCGTGCGGATCGGATAATCTCGACGGCGAGGCACCTAACAAGCAGAGCATGGAAGTATTTTGGGTTCTAACCAACCAACAAAGAAAAGGCTGTTTGTGACTTGGCTAAAAACAGCCGTCTCACTCTACGGCGACACATCTGACGACTCGGCTGCTCGCAACAACCTCCCGTGACTGCCTGCTCTTCACCACACTCCTCCTCAGGAGCCAGAGGCAGTGGTGGAAGGAGTCCTCTGATCATTTAATTCCGTAACAGTAGTGATACCACATTATGAAAACACCCCCTGTATTCAAAACCTTACTTATGTAAAAGTGTGTGAGTGTTATTGATTAAGACTGAGCTCATTTTAATTACTTAAAGTTAGTTTAATCAGCAGCAGTGCATCATGGGACACGAGGTCGTCATGTGTTTGGAGCATCGCTGTCCTGTGAGAAACACAGATCTCGACAAAGTCCCAAAAAGTTTCATGACTTCAGGAAAACAGGCTGTTTTCAGCTTTGTGACGAGTTTTAAGTTGTTTATTTGTCTTCAGGAGGAGGAGAAAGTTTCTCAGCACATGAAAAGAACTCTTCATCCTTCAGTTAATCACAAACAGTCAAAATCAAAACATCTGGAAATATGTGATATTAATCGGAGAGGAAAAACTGTAATCTGAAAGTAAAGCTGTCAGCACAGTAAAAGCAAAATATTCCCTCTGAGGTTACTGAAGTAGAAGTATGAAGTTGCATAAAATGGAAGTGCTCGAGTACAAATATCAACAATTTCATACTAAAAGGTCCGACAGGTCAAAGACTAGAATGAATGTTCATAATAAAACTGCAACCTTGAAGCAAACGATGGCGGTCGAATCAGCTTGGATGTCACGTTACAGCTGTGATAACTGACACACTCCTCCCTCACAGACACGACCCTGACCCCCCGTTTGTCTCACAAGTGAACAATAACAGTCCAATAAATCCTCCCTGCATACACTTAAAACATTTCTGTCTGCTCGCAGCGATGAACAAGAGTCCCGGAGAAGAAGAAGAAGAAAACTGCACCTGAACGCACCACGACTGTAGTACTGTACTCAAGTACAAGTTACGTGAGAGTAACTACATTTGTCTGACACGTTTCTTTTCAAATGACCAGTTTTAAAAAACTATGATGACTTTAGAAACAACAGCGTGTTGTTATGCAGGGAAATAAACACAAATATAGAAAAAAACAATGTTTTAGTTCGTCCCACCGCCACCAGATTTCACAATAAGATGCTGCCTTTATATTCCTACGTGAGTAATCATAATCTAATAATACAACATATAATACTAGAACACTGGCATCATACATTTGACTCTTTACTTCTATACTTTCACTCAAGTAACAGAACTTTTCCACTTGCGTACTTTTAGTATCATTTTATTTTCATGAAAACAAACTCAGTACTTTGTGTTTTTCTGATATGAGCATAACCAAATGTTTTTACACGCTGTAATTACATCTCTAAACTACACTATTTGTATATTATTAAATGGATCTGAGGACTTCTCTGTAGTAACATCTCTGCAGACCCCCTCACATAAACTCTTTAAACTCCTCCCGTCTGGTAGGCGCTACAGAGCTCTGTACGCCAAAACCAGCAGACACAGAGACAGTTTCTTCCCCCAGGCCGCCACCCCGATGAACTCTCACTAGTCTCAGAGACTCAGGAACCACAGTGCAATAGTCCCATACTGCACATTTGCACTATATTTGCACTACTTTTGCACTACATAAATGCACCACACCTACCTCCACTGTGCATACTGTTGTTATGAGTACTTATATTGTTCTGTTCTTATTCTCATTGTTGTAGTTTATTTCTAATTTTCTTACTGTACATAGAGAGACAAGTTTCACCGGAGTCAAATTCCTTGTTTGCTCGTACAAACTTGTCTAATAAAGTTGATTCTGATTCTGATTCTTCCAGCACTGGTAATATTTCTAATTTTTCTCATCCAGAAAAACTCCCTTCACCTTTCTCTGGTAAAAATTCTCAATTAACCGGCGGGACGAGACAGACTGGTTCCAGACAAATCCAGCCAGACGACAGACGACATGCCAAAGGAAAGAGTCAGCGATATAATGATCAGAGATCTAAACGTTTCTACTGAGACAATGACGATCGTCTCTCAGCTGAGACATAAAGAGTCACGCATGTTCATTTATTGAGTCCAAAAACAGCTCATTGCTCATGTCTGGTTTGTAGTTGCAGGACTGTAATAAAGGTTAGCGCTCTTGGGTGGTGAAGTCAGTGCTGTCGTTCATGTAAAAACAACTTTTAATATGATTTTTTCGATCTCTTTTGCCTGCCAGGGAAACCAAAGCTCTCAGGCTTTAAACTACTGTAATTCAACCTGTCGCAATCAGAGCAAAGAAAATAAGAGTTTATATTTTATTAGAAGCATATTTGTAACTATTGCAAGCAATGGCCAATGTAGTTGTACTGTGTTACTGAGGTTATTCAGGCTGTATTGTTTTGGGCGTTGTGTAAAATTACACCCATGTTAAATAACCACAACACAGCTCCTGTCTGTAAACTGACACTGATATTAAACCTGTGAGACACCATTCCAGCTCTGCACAGCCGCGTTCATGTTAAAGGGAAAAAACTCTGCAAATGTTTCAGATTATTAACTCTGAAACAGACAATTTATTCAAAATAAATTCTTTTTTTGAATGAATAACAACTACATGTAGATTACTTATTATTTACACTGATCATGTTTCATGTGTCTCATGTTCCAGTCTGTTTTTTCTGATGATGATGTCTGATGTTTCACATCCCTGCAAACAAATTTCAAAAAAGTTGAAAAGCTGAAAGTGGAAAAGACACAATGAGATATGGTAAGAAAGTCTAGTTTGGTCTGTATTTAATCATTAATCTGTCCCTTTTTGAAAGTAGGGCTGTCAGATCAGAGGACGCTTTTTGGGAACTCAGTGTAAGTTTGAACCAGGGAAATGCAGAAAGAAGAAAAACAACAAGCAAGCAACAAAGCAACAACGCACCATTACAGTGGAGGACGGACACACCGGTCAGACTGAGCTGTACATTTTAGAAAGAGAGGAAGTGACTAAAGAGGAAGTGTCTGACTCATTAATTCACCACACTGCTCTGTTTGACCTTCTCGTCACAACTCAAGCAGGGCCCACGAAGATCTACAGCAAGACTCCACGACTGCTGTTTTAAGCTGTTAAATGTCCCCCCACACGTTCAGGAGGAGCTTTATCTGATGATTCACCCGTCACGATGACTGGAGGAGAGTTCTGCCTTGGTCTGTACTGATGTTTGGCCAAGATTATCTGGTAATTAAAGGTGTTTACAGATCCAAAACTAAACCTCCAGATCTGCCCAAATCATTTCAAACATGTCTGATAATTAGGATTCAAAACGTGGATGATTACATCACTTCTTTCCAGTCGGACCACAGCAGCCAATAAGAGAGAGACAAGTCTACCGGGAGGAGGAGCTCACGGTATTACACATGTTAGCTGTTCAGGCTAATGATGGTTAGCCAACTACTGTCGACGAATATCAAAACTGAAGGTTAAAATCTCACCACCAGTTCTCGCAGTAAAAGTTCTCTGCTGTTTATACCTGCTTCTCCATCAGATCAGGTGAGATCATGTGCAGTGGTCCACTGAACCTTCTGGTGATAACCTTAATTATATACTGTAGTGAGCGATGATATAATTGTCAAATCTTGTAAGATGTGTGGAAAGCTTCTCCTTTAAAGATGTGATTCAACCAGTTTTCAGAATCGATTTGGATTTTGGAACCCCTGAGGTGTGACTGGCATTAGAAAATTCATCAAAAATAATAATAGTTATAACTGGACTTATCTTCACATATCTGTCAAAACAAACCGCCTTAACAAGACTTATCACAGTCAGTTTAGTGAGACTACACTGGTGTGGAAGCAGACAGACAGGCAGACAGAGAACAGGTGCGAGCACACCTGTGTGTTTCTGTTGTGAGAGGACAGGTGATGCAGACTCATCACATCCTGCAGCTGCTCCGGTGTCACAGGATCACAAACTGAAGCAGTGAACACAACTGACAGCTCAGGCTTTTACTGTGAAGGAGCAGCACAAAGTCTAGACCGACTCTGTTCACCTGTTTGTGTCTTTGAGGAGCTGCACAGAAACCACAGTCAGTTAAAAATAGCTTTCTCCGATGAATCACGGCTTTCTGTGATGTCCAATATTGATCCTTAAAACCCTGAGATTGATATTTAAATCTGTGCCTTTGTTAAGTGAATATGAGGACATTTGCTCTGTCATCTGTGGGCTGGTAAAATGGTACAGATAGGACTAAATAATGTGTTAAATATTTACATTGTGAGCATGATAATTACAGTCTTGTAAGAGAAATTATTCCTGCTCAGTTGTTTGTTCTTCCAGGCCTAAAAAACGTGCCTTTAATGTTTTAGACTTTATGCATATGCACAACAAAATATTCACAGTTTTTTTCCCCTTTATCCCCAAGTCCTACAATTTTGTGAACATTTGTGTTTATAATTCAGCCTAATTTGCACTTTTAGCTACTATATATTCAAAACACAACAGCAGTGGTCCTTACTTCTAAAAGAAGAAATTTAAAGTCACAGGACAAAGTGTTTCATGCAGTGATCGCATTCATCTCTCACCGTTTGTTGTTTACAGTGTGGTTTTTTGAATGCTGGTGAAGATGTGCGTCATTCAGGGATCTCCCACACCAATAAAAATCAACCCCTGTATTGTTTCTCTCATATGGGTACCGTGGTTGCCATGGTGACACATGGTAGCATGTCTGCCATCTTGTTAAGACAACAGAAGGAGAAATAACCCTGGTGTTGGCGGTAACATCTGCTCGCTTTCTGAATGCACGGATGTGTTTTCGTTGCCTCTGAACTCCTCTCCACACTGTGTCTACACACACCCTGAACTAGAGATTTAAACAGTGACAATAACTGAGCATAAAGTAACAGGAAATGAAAGTATGGATGTTAAAGCACAAGTACTTCAGACTTAATGTTTGAGGGGATGCACTGTGTTACTTTCCACCACTGTTATAACAGAGAGTGTCCAGTCCTGCTGTGTAGCTTCCACCTGGTTTGCTAAGCTGATAAAAGCAAGGTCACAGTGTCCAGTCTTTACATAACACCTGTGACATGACACACACAGCTGACAACTCAGCCATGGGATTTAAGCTGTGTGTAAACATATATTCATTCTCAACCTGTAGACCTGTAGGAACTATTCATTAAGACATAACTAACAGACTCCTTGCAGCAGTCCGGCCTCCTGTGTCTTCACTATGGACAGCAAATCAGCTCCGTCATGTGACTGAGCTACAAGCAGCTATTATTAGCCTGCTTGTCCTTTAACTCGGTTAAAATGCGTTGATGTAACACCATCAGCTTCATTCGGTCCCTCAGGGGGCGCTACCTCCCACCAGCCATGCAGTGTGTCACCTTCATGCATTACGTCATACTAGCTGAAAATATTACCCGAGGAAATAAAATAAAAAGACAGTCTGAGGACTTTAACCTGTCTAAAAATAACAAATCTTTTCATCACTGCTCTGACAGACGGGGAATGAAATTAGCACCTGCCAGTAACAGGGTAGATGTTGGCTGTGGCAGGTTAACGTTTCAGGTCACCTATTATTTTAAGAAACATTGATTTTAAAAAGAAATTCTTAGCCTTTTTAGCCTTCTGGTTGGGCGGTATATCCCATATTTCTACTCTCTGGTATCACTGACTCAGTGTTGACATTTCTAAAGCGTTCTACAGTAGAGTTCAGAAGTGGGAGACAGAAAGTCTCAATGGCTGGTAGAAATGTTCAGTGTAGTGGAAGATGAGGAAAAAACACAAATTCAGACCCTGCTGACGTCCGTGTGCTGGTAAACGTCTTGTGAGAACTGACGACGTTGGATGCAGCATAATCGCATATTTGAACGATATTAAAACGGTAATTTAGACATTTATTCCTCTGCTTTACAGTCACATTAGCTACCTTCATGTTTCACTGGACCTTCAGCCATAAACCACCATTAAAGACCCCTTTTATGTTCTTTCAAATTTGCACTGCCCCTCCAGACCAGCAGGGGGAAGGCGCTTCACTCCTTCTTACCTTGTGAACACTCTTAGGATCCTCCAGCCAGGCGTAGTACATCTCCTCCACATAGTTGGAGCTCGTCCCATTCAGGAACGGCTCCGAGGCCACAGGTGCCGTGTAGCACCTGATTGGCTGAAACGTCCTTGTGCCACCTGTGGAGGTGACTGTGAGTGGCCTCTGCTGGCCGACAGTCTGAGCCGCCTGCGAGGCGGTGAGCGGACGCAATCGCGCCGCACAAGTCCTTAAGCGATGCATGAGCAGTCCTTAAAGTATCACACGCACACGGTGGTGGTGGTCAGTCCGATGGGCAAACGTCCTCAACCTCAGGGGGATAAAAAAACAACTCACTCCACCGGGGTCAGTCCAAGAACAGAGAGGGATGAATGAAGCGTCCACTGTCCACTAGTCCGTCAGTCCACTGAGAGGGAGAGAGAGACACAATGTTTAAGTGAGAGAGAGAATGAGGGTTTGTGTGTTCACTTTTTAAATCACCATGAACATGAAACTCACAATATGTTGACACTAAACAAGCTCGTCACAGACATGAACTTTTCTTCAGGTAAAAAATGTTTCAACTTGAGAAAAAGCTTCACATCATTAATGTACAAGGACAGGAGCGAAAGAGGACAGGCAGAGAGGACAAAAAAGTGCCTGATGTGTAGAGTGAAAATGACAATAACAAATTGTTAAAACATGTTTGCAGGCTACACCGCAAAGTCTGCTTCCCCTCAGTGCTCAGGGGGGCGACTTTGCTATTTTAATTTGTGATGTGCTTCTGCGTTATGCTTTTTCTTATCTAGCTCACCTACAGAGCAGCAACCTGCCCCCCCAACCCTCACATCCTGTAACAGCCTGCAGGAATCGCATTTTAATGTCTTCATCTGTGTGAAATATATATGAAAACATCTGATTTCCACACAGTCGGAGAAATTAAAAGTGTGTGTCCAGGTCACAGAAGAGTTCTGACATCCTCTCTCCTGATTGGCTGCTCAGTCGGTCACACCGGACAGCAGTAGAGGAGGTTGTACCAGTGTCTGATTCAAAAGTAGCTTAACCAACAGCTGAGAGCAGCCAAAAGAAATGAGTCCAGTTGTCCTCCATTTCCATCAGTTAGTTTTGTAGTTGGGTGATTCTGATACGAGACTGTTTGTAAAAGTTTATATCTTGACCTGCTGATAAAAAGGAAAAAAAAAAGCTTGATGGTTCTTGACTGCCGATTCAATTCATTTTGTGAGGATGTGTACTGTTTGGGCAAATTATACATATTATTTTATTGTATTTTTTGGCTTTTTATTAACCTCTTAGCTGAATTGGCTCATTTAGAGTTCCTTATTTTAACAAATAAAACAACATTGTTGCATTGGAATATTTTGTTAAATGGAAAAAGAAAACTGTACATGTATTATTTTGGCATTGGTAATACCAACTTCTGCTGGAATTACTGTTCGATCACTCATGACCTTCTTTGTCCCAACAACTGTGGATTAGGTCGGAGGTGGCAGACCCCAGGTGGAGCACAGCGGCACATGAAGGCAGCCACCATGCAGTTACACTTGTGACCCGAACGGGACACGCTGAGACACCTGTCACTCCGACAGACAGACAGACAGACAGACACACACCTGAGGTCACAGTGTGGACATTGGCTGGTTCCCTGCTGGCTGAGAACCTGCCAAATGTTATTCAGTGTGTAGCGTACTGCCAGCTTTACGCTCCTGGTGTGTGTCCCACAACCACTGCTGTATGACAAGCAGCCAGAGGGAGTAAAAGTTTAGACAAACCTTCAATTACAACAACAAACTTGTAGCTTTTGTTATTTGCAGTCTGACCGACCGGAGGAACCTCTGCTCTGTCTTCATCTGCTCCCTCAGCTGGAGTTCCCTGGTCTGTGTTTTGACCTTGTTGGGTGCTCTCCACTCCCTGCCTGCCTCCATTCTCTTTCCCTCACCCCTCCGTGGACACGCCCACCACCTGCCTCCTCGGCCTCCTGATTGGCTGCCTGCGATAAATCACGCCCGGAAAGAGGATCTCTCTGCTCTCCTATTGGCTACGCTATCTGTAAATCACTTTGTCCTTTCACGAGTCATGAGTTCCCGAAAATTACTGCTTGCTTCATCAAAACATTGTAAAATTATCTCCATTTAACGTTTAAACGTGTTCATAACAAAACCCACAGCGCCAAAGAGTGCATGTTATTACCAAACTTGCAACACGATTAGCATGAGAGCTAACGTGTCAGGTTATGTAATTAGCCGGGTTAGCTTCTACTTTCGACTCTATTAATTGGCATTGGCACGTTTGGCTAGCAGCTACGCGGGTGCTAACTGAGTTAACTTGAGCGTGTGTTAGAAAGCTAACTCCAACAGTAATAATGGTACTTTTCTTCTATTAAGTGAGCCATAATTTTCACCCACATCGACAGATTCGGCGAGTATTTTGACAGATGACCTAGCCATCACGGTAACGTTGGTTACCCTGACAGTGTGAGTGTGAGTGTGAGTGTATGTGTGTGTGTGTGTGTGTGTTAGCTAGCACGCTGCTAACATGCTAACAGGTTTTGTCTGTCTCAAATTCCTCGAGACGGATGATTTCAGTCATCAGTAAACTGAGATTAAGATCTGTCTTTATTACAAGACGAGATCAGACAAAGTCCCCGTAGACGCTCAGGCGTCGTTGAAGTCAGAAGAACCAGTTACTGACCTCGAGAAACGAGTTTCAGCGGCTCCTCTCTCGGCCGGTATCCCGGATGCCCTTCGCCTCTCCCGGTAGAATGATGACAGCTCGGGGCGCGGAGCGGAGAGCGAGGCCCGTGTGGACGTACTCAGCACTGACGTCATGACGCACGGAGGGTGAAGGGTCAGGGTCTCGAGATGAATCTTTATTTATCTTAAATAAAATTAACAAAACAAATATAATACTGATTAAAATGTAATATAGGATATCAATAATAATAATAATAATGAATAGTCAAATGTAAAATATAGAGAAAAACAATAATTGTTTTATGTGTAACTTATATAATAATTTATGGTATAATTTTCATTTGTTTATTTATTAAGCTGAAAAAAATCTACTAAAAAATGAATTTAAACAAGAATAAATGTCTTAAACTGAAAAAAGGGAACAAAATGTAGACAAACACTGTCAGTATAAATCATTAGAGTATAGTATAGTATAGTATAGTATAGTATAGTATAGTATAGTTAGCTATCACTGTTTATAGTATAGTAGTATAGAAGTATTCAGAAAAGTAGTAAAACCAACTTTATACATACTTAATCATAAAGTATAAGAAAGCCATTTTGCTAAAATAAATTAATAATTAATTAATTAACATAAATGTATGTATTAAAAGTAAAAGTATTCATTATGCAGCAGGGCCCCAACACAGTGTTATAACGTTATAGGCCTGTTATTTGGTTATTATTACCTATGTGTCATTTTAATGTTGCTGCTGCATTTTATTACTTAATTGGATATACTTTTCATTAACAATATTTTTTTTGGAAATATCTCAAAACTAATTTCATCAGAAACAAGCAGAGTCATTTTCTGCATATCATACCTGAATGTTTTTATACATCAGCTGAAATATATCTGAGTCACATCAAAAAGAGGCTGTGGTGGTTTATTATAAGTTTGATAAGCAAAATGTACTTAAAGTATCAAAAGTACTTGGAGCAGTAATGTGTCTGTGACTGTTGTACTATTATATATTCTATCATTAAATTATTCCTCATCATTCAAGTGATTGTTTTTAGTTGTACTTATAACTGTTTGGTAGTTTAACTTATAACAAAACATCTTATTTTATAAACTCTTCATATGTTTTGTGCTAAAATCTTAATGTTTAAGGTAACTAAAGCTGTTGTGAAGTAAAAAGTACGATATTTCATGTACAAGTATCTCAAATTAGTACTTACGTAAAGCAAAATGTCCACAGTGGAACATCTTTGCTTTCAGCTCCAAAAGGACAGAAATCAGAGGCAAAGTTTTCTTTTCTGGGATTAAAATCAAGTGTTTAAAACATAAAACTCAATGAGCCTGAGAAGGTTTCCACATGACACAGCAATATTTAATAATATTTAATATTGAAATAAAAACTCATTTGAAAGTTGTTGCATTACCACAGATAACAGGTTTACATTTGCAAAAAAAAAAAGAAAACAAAACAAAATCCTATATAAAATCATTCATTACAATAGAAAACGGTGATGAAACTCTCTGTGTTGCCATGGTGATATCAGTGTTTTCAGGGCAGGTCAGGTGACACCTGTCGACCAATCCCACTGCCCTCCTTTACACAGGTTTAGCATGAATGAAAGGTTTAACCTGACAGGCTGCCAGCACACCCCGAACACTTGCAGTCACTTTTTAAAGGTCCCATATGATGCAAAATACACTTTTTGATGTCTTTTCAACATAAATAAGTGTCCCAAGTGTGTTCAGAGTCCCCGAAATTATGAGAAAAGACCGTTGTCACTCTCTTTCTCTCCTGCTCCATCTTTCTGTAAATGTGTGTGTAACATCATCCCCTCAGGAGGTGAGCCAGGCTTTGAAGCCAATTTTAAAAAGGTGGCCAAACTGTGTAATTACAACAATGGCGTCCGTCCCATGATCCCATTGGGCCCAAAGAGACTTTTATCCACCGACTCACATTGTGAAAGAGACGTCTGTAAATTAACAGATACATTTTATTCTGAGAGTCAAAACCTGCGAAATAACTCCGAATTTGATCCATTCAAGTCCGATAACATTTGGAAAGTCTAGAAGAGCTGCACGATTTTATTCCTATTCAATTAGCAGCGGGCTAACAGGAAGTCTCTGTAGGCCTGAAGTACGCCAGGAAGATCCACGTACTTTCCACTGAGCAACTTCCCTAGGAATAAACAGAGCCTCCGACGCCGTATCCAGGTCTGTTTATACATCCATGGAAACACGCCCTAAGATTTGGCTCTCTTTATGATGTCATAAGGGGATCTGTTGATCACGTGACCTCCCTTCAGCCCCTCAGCAGGCCCACTGAAAACCTCCTGGATCCACCTCGCTGTCCGCCATTGTGTTTTCCTCACAGACACCAGCTCACAGTAACACAAGACGAAACAAGAGCGAAGCAGCAGATGTTTTGTTCTTCTCAGATGAAGAGAACAATAAGGTGTTTTTTTTGAACATTAAACCAAAATATGAGACCTTTAAGAATTAAAGTTAGTGAGCAGCAGGTGGTAGGGCAGGAGGGCCGACAGCGCTGCTCAGGCTGGGAGGACTCTCCGCCTGAAAGACCAAACTCAGGGTGACGACACGTCAGATCAGTTCTGGGGTCGAGTCTCTTATCACACAAAATCCAAACTACTCAATCAGAAAACACCATTTAAAGGACCAGTCTGGTGGGCTTTTTAAATTCTTTTTAAAACATATATATATGCATTTTCTCTCACAATTCTCATGTGAAGATTCAAACCAACAGCGTGTCAGTGCGTCTCTCAATAGTGTCTCACTTCCTGTCATTGGTTCCTACTGAAAATTGAATCATATAAAAACATATATATAATCTCATGTTTTGTTTTTAGCAACTGTTCAACACAAACATAAAGTAGCAACATCTGCTTAACACTAAAAGAATGAATAGTGTAAGATATTAGCCTCGTCCATAAGACAGTGTATGTTATTAATATTATGGGATATGTCATTGGTTGGTTTGTAGTGCTGATGGTGCCGTCATGGTAACGCTTGACTGTGTGTGACATACTGAGGGTTTTATTTCAGACAGAGTTATTTTTTAAAAGCAGAAATGACAAAAATTCTCCGGTTCCATCGTCTCTTTGTCGAAGATCTGCTCCTTTTCTATATTTAATATCTTATCTGATGTTCTACGTTAATCAGTAATCATTAAGATGCAGCCCTTAGAGGAAATGGCTGGTGAAATGGATGTTGAATTGGCAATAATATATTGAGTCACACACAGTATTCCCACACTGGGAATGCTGCAGGTTTTATTTGTACTGTAAAGACACTTCAGTTTATTTCTTAACCGAATCTGAAACAGGAGGAAATGGTGCATTTGGTGGGGACTATTTTCAGCGGCGGATTAACCCACATTTGATTCACTAGTGCGCATTTATGGCAGCAGATCGGTGTGTTTGGGACTGAGTCATAATAAACTACAGTGTGTGTGTTCATAGTGATGAAGGAACACGTCACCCATAGCAACAGCGGGGCTCACTGATGAGTTTTAAATAGTTTCAGAGCAATAATGGAACTCTACGGCTCAGAGGAAGAAGATATATCAGGCTGTGATTCGCACACAGTCCGTGCTAGTAGATACATTCAGTGTTGGTTTGACTCTGTGCATGAGATTTGTTGACTTTAACAAAAAATGTGGAACATCACCAGACTTATTCACTCTTTAAAGTCAGCAGTCAGTGGCAGCAGAAGCAGTTTACTGACTGTAATTTGATGCTCTTGTGAGCTTCAGCTCCAGCTGCTCCCACGTCTCTAAATAACCTCAGTCAGAACAGTTTGTTCTCTCTTTTCTCAGGAATAAAATTCTGTGGGAACCACTGAATACTCTTAATCTTTTTTTTTTTGGCATTAAAACGATTAAATGGCACAAAATTAGCCCTATGAGTTGCTTATTTTAATCCTTGTGTTCACAGCAATTTCTGTGCAAAAACACTCAAGACAGCAAATTAAAAATATACTAAAGCAGATAATAATACCGACACGATGTTCTCCTCACACAGTGCATCCAGGTTCATTAATTGCAGTGCTCAGCTAACTGGCTAACAATGCTAACAGTCTGTTAACAGCAGATGAAGCCAGCCAGACGGAAACAGAAACATTTGGTTTACTGGTGGTGTAAAAATCCCTGGTTTGAATGAAAGCTGTGAGTGCTGAGTGATGTGATGCTGGCCGCCAAGCGTTCACACAACAAGAGACGAACGAAAACGTCCTGAATGTTTTAAAATGTTCAGAATCAGTCTGCAGAGTCTGATTATGTCTCATTCAGTTTCTCACATTCAGGCGACGTTGGTGGTGAAGACGACAGGAAGTCTGGACGCTTTCAGGGCTTTAAAGGTGTTCCAGTGGCGAGATTAACATGTTTAAGCCTTCATTTCCACCTTCAGACACTTCAGCGATGTTACTCTTCTAATCTGTGGTGTTCAGCAGATTTAACAGAACACAAACTGCTGTAATTTACTTTTCTGTTTATTGCTGTTGTGGACAGCGACTGCCTACATTTCCCAGAAGGCCCCTTAGCAACAACTCTCTGACTGATCAGATGCCAGTGGAGAGATATCAGGGCGTCTCCTCATGAACATTTAGTTTTCCACAGATACCAAACATCACAGATTTAAGAGTGTTGAAGTGTTTCAGGGGAGATGAGGTGGTCGTACATTCCCTGCAGAAACGTCAGCCAGCACGGTCACGAACATCGACATACCACGCAGATCCAGATCCAGATCCAGATCCAGATCCAGATCTAGATCCAGATCCAAAGGATAGGAACTAAAATCCAGAGGAGCTCCGCACTCACATGGTGTTGCATACTGTGATTTTACAATTTCGGAGAGAAAGTGCCGGGCAAACCGGTTGTTGGAGACCAAGCGCACCCACATACACAGCAGCAGGGGTGCGTTACATTCCTATGACAGTGCTGAGCAGAGGGGAGGTGCAATCAGACGGCACCAGTGCTTTCATTCAGAGACAGAAGACAAGACAGAAAGGAACAAGTGTCCGAGTACGAGCTCCTGCCTCCAGTGACCTCTGTGTCTTCAAACCAGCCAATCAGAGTGAAGTACTCCTCCACGAGCTGCACTTCTCCGATCTCATCAGGATGTCATGTATTATTTAGCAATAATATTTAGATTTTAACTTTCATGTGATAAGTCTGAAACATTCAAATTAAATAATTCAAGTTTTACAGAGAATAACGGCAATTTTCTAATAGTGGATACATTTTCACACTTTGAATTCTCAACACTCAAATAGAATGGTTGACAGTAAATATAGTACACTGTGTAGTAAATAATTGGTTATTTCAGACTCAGCCATTAAGTTGATGTTAATTAGCTAGCTAGCCATTTCAGCAAAAACAGTGTTAGTGAGTTCACAAAGAAGAAGCTGCTTTTGTCTACTTCTGTCTGCAATCAAGGACCCATTATCTAAAACTTTCTTTCAGAATTGGTGGGAAATTCATAACTGTTACATGTGTTTAGTCTTAGTGATCGACTTCTGCCAATATAGTTATAATGAAAGGATCGTATACTTTATAGTACTAGCATGTGCTAACCTAATTCAGCAAACGTTTGTTAGCAAGCTGGCTGGCTAACTGTATAGCAAAGAGTTTATTATGTTGGCATGTAGGGTGAAATTTGGAACATACTCTAGCTAACTTAGCAAAGCAAGCAAATGTCAGTTAGAAAGCCAGCTCACTAATTGCTTTAGTTTATTAGCATCAAAGGTTGGTTGTAAATTAAAACTGCTTTTTACAACAGAAGTTGAAGCTTGCTAGTGTAATTAAACATTAATTATCAAACTGACAAGCTAAATATATAGTGGATATTTTATAATGCTAGCAGTAGACTAGTATAACATTTTGGGCCACAGTGTTGCTAAGTAGCTCATAACCTTGAAACCCTGCTAGTGCTGTTAGCTAGCAAAAGTTAATTAGCTAGCCAGTTTTAATTATCTAACATTGGCTTATTAGTAAGAAACATTTAGGAGTGAATCACTTTTTGTTTCTAACATGAACATGTAGGCTTGTTTAACTTAGCTATCAAACATTAGTTAACAAACTGGCTAGCTAACTACATAGTGGATATTTTGTAATGCTAGCAGTACTGTTGTATGAAATGTGGGAGACAGTGCAGCTAACTAGCATTAGCAATGACCCTGTAACTTAGGGCTAGCTAGCAGATGGTAGTTAGCTAACCAATGTGCTCAATAACTAACATGAAATTATTGATAACAGAGGTCAAGGGAGAAAAAACGGCTTGTTATAGTGGGAATATAACATGATGAATATATTGTTGGGTGGGTAATCTGCTACTTGGCTTTTTGATGTCACAGGTAGCTTGTGGTAATATGATTGGCTGGTTTGGTGACAGAGCAGACAATGTGCCACCTGGTGGAGCTGAGTGTTGTCTCCAGACTGCACTTGAAAGACAGAAAGAAAGAAAGACAGTAGCTGCTTCAGATCAGTCCTGGTGTGTTCCTGTTTGTTCTGGTAAGTTCTCAGTCCAGTCTGACTGGCTCCAGTTTCCTGGTGGAGCGGTCCAGTTCGTAGTCCAGTCGCGACAGGCATCTGGGGCAGCCGTCTGCCCTCTTGGCTCCAGAATCGTTTCCTGGCTGTTGATAGGTAATCAGCACTGAGTGAGCGGGGACTGAGGGTGAAGAGGAAGAAGAGGAGGAGGAGAAGAACAGAGGGGGATCTTCATCCAGGTGTGGTGGATGAGGCCCCCTGATTGGTTAAACAGGGGGAGCGGGGGCGGGTCTTTGAGGCACCAGAGGCTGTGACACAGCAGGAGGTTTCGGTTTTCTGACAGAGAAACAAAAAACAACTTTGAGTCCAACTAGCTTAAAGCTAGCTTCAACCTTTAGGCCCAGTTAGCTTAAAGTTAGCTTCACCTTTTAGGCCCAGTTAGCTTAAAGTTAGCTTCACCTTTTAGGCCCAGTTAGCTTAAAGTTAGCTTCACCTTTTAGGCCCAGTTAGCTTAAAGTTAGCTTCACCTTTTAGGTCCAGTTAGCTTAAAGTTAGCTTCAACCTTTAGGCCCAGTTATCTTAAAGTTAGCTTCACCTTTTAGGCCCAGTTAGCTTAAAGTTAGCTTCACCTCTTAGGCCCAGTTAGCTTAAAGTTAGCTTCACCTTTTAGGCACAGTTAGCTTAAACTTAGCTTCACCTTTTAGATCCAGTTAGCTTAATGGTAGCTTCACCTTTTAGGTCCAGTTAGCTTAAAGTTAGCTTCACCTTTTAGGCACAGTTAGCTTAAAGTTAGCTTCAGCTTTTAGGCACAGTTAGCTTAATGGTAGCTTCTGTTTCTAGGCGGAATTTGCTTAAAGTTTGCCTCAACTTCTATCTAAGTCCAGTTAGCTTAGTTAGCTTTAAGTTAGCTTTAACTTCTAAGTCCAGTTGTTTAAAGTTAGCCTCAACTTTTAGGTCCAGGTAGCTTAATAAACTTCTATGTCAAAGTAGGTTAAAGTTAACTTCAACTTCAAACAGTTCATTTTTGACTTTGGAAATAGTTTGTCAAAACAAATTTCAACTCAATGTCCACTTTTTAGCTTTTTCCAGGACTCTAAAGTACATTTCACAGTGTTCATCAGTGGATGGAGTTTGCTCAGGTGTCACTACACCACATGAATCTGAGCAAGATTCAGTTAAAATGTTTGTAAAAAGTTAGCTAGAGGGCCTTGTGTTGAGACTCTGTCTGACGAATGTTAATCAGGTATACAGAAGTGTTACTGTTCTTACAGAGGAGGAGGAGGAGGCCTCAGAGAGTAGGGGGGCGCTGTCCTGCTGGTCTCCACCACCTGAGCACACACACGGGACAGAAAAAAACAAAAAAACATTGTGATTTGTGTAAATTTGTTGTTCCCTTTTTAATTGTCCTGGAAATTCAATCACCCTGCATGATGTATTGTTTCAAAGCCAGGGTGTATAAAAAACAAAATTGGTATTAAATTGCATTTTGTTGAGCTTTTTGGCCCTAAAAAGGTGATTAAAACCTCTGCATTCATAAAGCATGACATGATTCAGATGTAGCTACAGTTAATAATTGTTGGAGGTGCAATTCAAGTATTTCCCTTTTTCCGTGTAGTTTTTTATGTGTCTCTGTGTATGTGCCGCACTGTAATAACTAAACTAGCTCTGATGACACGAGCTTCATGTCCAAAGAGAGTGGTTTCATTTGTTTTTTAGCATTTATGGGCCTTTATGTAATAATGGATAATAGCGGGGAACTACACTGCACTTCAGTACAATTCTTGGACACTTGCTAGTATAATTATTTCCATTTTCTGCTACTATATACTCCACTACATCTATTTTAGAACTTTAGTTTTATTATGTATTAATACAAAATACAATAAACTAATAAATTATGAAGTAATATTATAATATTAAATAATATGTAATATTCAAATAAAACTTTATTGGTCACTGGAAGAAATTCACAAACTATCCAGTCATCTAAATCAGCTCTAGCTTTACCAGCTGCAAGATTAAAATGAATGCTTCAGTATATTTATTATTATGTAATGGGTCATTCTACATAACGAGTACCTTTACTTCTAGTATATTTTGATGCTAAAACGTTTGTACTTTTACTTAACTGCAGGCCTTTTACTTGTAAACCAGTATTTTTATACTGTGGTATTACTACTTCATTAAGTCATTGAGTCAATGTTATAAAAAACCTCCAGAAATATCTGACAGAATATAAAACAAACTAGAATATTCATTAAAAGCAGCAGCAGCAGCAGCAGCAGAGACTTAAGAGCACTACAGCTGTAGTAATTACAGATGACAGTAGTAGTATTACAGATGACAGTAGTAGTACTACAGATGACAGTAGTAGTTATAGTAGTACACTTGTAGTATTACAGTGTGAGTAGTGAGGAGAGTATTTTACCTCCTGCGGTGGCAGTAGCTGAGCGTGATGCTTCACATGGAGAGAGAGCAGAGGATGTTAGGACTCATTCATTTTAATTAGTGCTGTCAGTAACAAGCACACACACACACACACACACACACACACCTGTCAACTAACTACCCAATGTGGTAATCAATCACCAGTCAATCAAGTAAAACATCAATCGACTAAACAGCGACTTCACTGCCTGATGAGTCAAATAAATGACTGTTGATTAAGACATGTAGTCTACTAACTATTCTACAGATTAACATTGTTGTTTATTGATTGGTGATTGGTTATTAACCAGCTAGTGTTCAGTTAACTAATTAACTATAATTTACTTAGCGGACCAGCCTACAAACTAATAAGACTAAATATATAGATAAAGAATAATTAGTCTACAGATGGGTCAATAACTTCATTAGGAGGGATGCTGTGGTCGTCATAGCAACATATTGGACGAAGCCCTACGAGGCTGATCTGAAGCTGAGGCTTACCGGGAGCACAGCAGCAACATCATCATCATCATCATCCTCACGAGGGGCCTCCTGATCAGCAGGGTCACATTAACATGTTTATTATGTCTGTTTATTGAGCTGCTGCACCTGGTTCATCACTGCACACTCTAATTAACGGGGGTGTTGCTATGGTGATTAATTAGGGAGATGTTACTAACTGATCAGAACGAGTGATGAAACACACACACACACACACACACGTCACTCAGCTTCTACACTACACCCTGACGGCAGTAAACTCACCCCGTCTCTGACGATGTTGTTAGTGTTGCCCCGGACAACAGATGGAGGCTGCGCTCTGGGAGGCGGTGCTCTGCTGGGATTGGCCGAAGCGGCGCCATCAGCCCTGAAGACAGGAAGTGACGACAGGGAGCGACAACAGCTCAGTGAGTGGAGTCACCAGAGAAAAGTACATTTTGACCAAATGTCAGCACTACGCTCATTTTAATCCAAGTTTTTGGCCACAATTTAAATTGGATTCTGTCACTGACAGGAGGAAGAAGTTATGATGAAGAATTTTACAGCAGAAAGGAACGGTGTAAAGAAGAAAATATGAGAGAGGGCAGAGAGAGAAGGCAGCACAGAGGACTGTCCTCGAAGCAGCTGCCGGAGTGTCCTTGAACACAGCACAGAGGACCATTTTAAAGGAGCTGTCAGGGTGACACTGAATGCAACAAACAGGACAATTTTAGAGCAGTTGTCAGAGTGACATTGAACACAGCAGGGAGGACCATTTTAGAGCAATTGTCGGCCGTCACTGAAAGCAGCAGAGAGTAATTTTTAGAACACCTATTAGAGTGTCCTTGAACACAGCACAGAGGACCATTTCAGGGCAATGATCAAAGATTACTTGAACGCAGCACAAAGGATTGTTCTTAACACAGCAGTACGAGTGTCCTGAACGCAGCACAGAGGATTGTTCTTAACACAGCAGTACGAGTGTCCTGAACGCAGCACAGAGGATTGTTCTTAACACAGCAGTACGAGTGTCCTGAACGCAGCACAGAGGATTGTTCTTAACACAGCAGTACGAGTGTCCTGAACGCAGCACAGAGGAGAGTTATGTAGCTGCTGTCTGTCACTCTAAACTGATTATTAATAGAAAAACTGCAGCTGAGTCGTCCTCCTCCGTCAGCTGCTGCCGACTACAGACATAATTCTGACATAAAATAGTATTATAATAGTAGCATTATATAAAATCATAAAATAGACAGAATATTAAAATTATATTCCACTCATAGCAGTCAGAATTTTTATTTACGTATTATTTACATAAACTATGTTTTTACTGAACTGGACAGACTGATGATATTTCATTCTTAACACTGTATATTTCTGACACCAACTATAAGTCTATTTAATGAAAAAAGATTAAAAAATAAATAAATAAATAAATGATGCTGATCTCCGTCTTTATGATATGTGAGAATATGCTAATCTAATATACTCTCAGTGCTGATTGGTCAGAGCCGTATGTACAGATTCACACTCACTGGTATCCCTGCGACCTCTTCCTGCGGCTCAGCCCGAGTCGCCGCAGCAGCTCGTTCCTGCGCAGGAAAACAAACGCACCCAGAGCGACCAGAGGAAGAACAAGGAAGAAGAAGACCAGCAGGCCGTCTCTGAGAGACGTGTCTTTATCTGAGGACGACAGACAGACAGATTTCCATCACAACCAATGTCTACTGGACTGGATTAACCCCAACACAAATAAGATTCAAGAGATTCAAGATTTTCTAAATATATATACCTATTTTATTACCTGAATTTCCCCTAGTACAGTTCCCCTACTTCCCTACTACAATCCAAATGTAGTGCTTTTAAAGTGAAGCATTTGTGCAGGAGGAGCTGAAGTAGAAGCATCTGGAAATAATTAGTCAAGCTGTTAACCAGACAAAGTGTTTTCAGTGTTTAGTCTGACATGGCTGCTACTACGAGTGCTGAAGTTACCAAAACAACAGGTTTACGTGCTGAGATTTTCTGAAGAGGAAATGAAACAGGAACTGATCAGGAAACATGATCGAACACTTTAAAACTTTAGAAACTACAAAAGAAAATGGTTGAGTCTTATGCTGAAAATCTGCAACTGGAACATTTAAAACGAAAGTATTAAATTTGTTATCTAAAGTTCAAGTACTGAAATCAGGGAAGGGAAAAGGAAGCAACATAAAACCAGTTGGATTTGGTTAAATAAAGTTATTCAGAGCACCGATCCGTCGCAGGTAACTTTAGATTCCGAAATAACAAACTAAAGAGGTGAACTACAAAAGGAAAAGGGCCTAAAGATGCAGCTTCAAGTACTCAGTATGCAGCCAACAATGACTTAATACTGTTGCTACATCGATATGTTAGCATCAATATGTCAGCATTAACATTCGATTGATGAGGGGTGAAGGTACCGTTCCAGGTGGGTCCGCTGTCCACGCTGCCGCCGTAACCTTTGACCTCACAGAAAGGAGCATCCCAGCCGTTGTCACAGTGACAGTTTTTGTTGCTGTTACACACCTGATAGACAGACAGACAGACAGACAGACAGACAGACAGACAGACGGGTTAGTGTGGGAGGGACTGATACACCTGACAGGTGGGCAGACAGGTAGATAGACAGACAGGTGAAGGTGTCTCACCCCGTGTCCGTGACATTTCTTCTCCACGTCACAGTCGTAGTTCAGGATGTCGGCGCTGCGACACTCAAAGTTCATGCAGACCTGAACACCACAGAAGAAGAAACAAACATCAACCTCCCCTCCTCCTCCTCCCTCCTCCTCCTCCCTCCTCCTCCTCCTCCTCCTCCCTCCTCCTCACCTTGTTGTCTCCACACTTGGTCCCTTCGTTCACCATGCCTGGATCCGGGACGTCTGATCCCAGCATGAAGTCGACTCCGTAACATTTGGCTCCGGCGATCGGCGTGCTGATGATCGACGGTTCGATGCCGAACACCGTCACCGCCTGAACGTTGGAGCACTGCAGCTTCCCGCACATAGCGTTTCTATGGCAACATAGAGCGTCACATGACCATAAAAACATTTACATATATTAATTGATTTGTATTGAAATGTGATAAATATCTGATAAACTGTTAAAATAAAAACATGGATGTGTGTGTGTGTGTGTGTGTGTTACCTGCTCTCACACTTCTTGTAGCCGTAGTTGTGGTAGCCACAGTTGCCGAAGCGATCTCCTTTACTGTTGACATCTTTGAAACAGATTTCAGGAGCCGCCTTCGCCTCTGAGGAAGAGGAGGAGGAGGAGAGAGGACACGTGACGAAGAGGAGAAGAAGAAAAATGAAGTGATACTGAACAAACAGTTTAGAGGCTTCAGGAATGCAGCAAACTGACAAACTACTAACAAACTCCGACTGTCAGAGCAGCTGAGTTTCAGCTCTGATGTCAAAATGATTTTTCTGATAGCTCACTTTGAGAACTGTACCTTTAATCATTTAAAGGGACCATTCACCCCGAAATTAAGATCTAAGATCAGTTTTTCCTCTTACCTCTCGTGCTATTTATTCCTCTAGATCATTGAGTGCAGAAATATCTGTGCAGGTTTCTGCCTTTTTCTCAAATACGACGGAGCTGATCGGCAAAAATATACATTTGAAAAACCCAACAGCTGTCTCTCTTTCCAGAAATCAGCAAAAGAAGGCACGGTTGTCAAATGGCTAAAAACAACAGGGTGTAGAAGAACTCTGTCTAAATAAGATACTTAAAACTGGAGAAATGATGATTTAAATCAGGAACTATCTGATCAAAGACTTAAAGATTATTAGTGTGACCAGCGTCCAGCATCACACTCAGACACACACAGATTTCAGCCTCCACTCTTCACAGCCACACAGTTCACAGTATAAACAGGCAGAGGGACGTACTGGATCCAAATATGGCCTGACACTGTCCGTCGTAGTGCTGACACTTCCCGTTGTAACAGTAGGCCTGCTGGTTCCTGCAGGGCTGCCCGTTCTGAAACACACAGAGAAAGAGTTTAGTAAAAGAGCTAAATATGTCTTCCAACACACACAACACTGCTCAGCTCGCTGCTCTGGCCGTTCTGACCCACAATCCTCTGAAGATCTGTCATTTCGGGCCTTTCTCAGTCTGCGTGCTTGTCCGTACTCGTGTTCTTGTGGACTTGTGAAACGCCATCATTCGCAGTCCAAGTACTGTTCCAATTCAAAGTCCGCATCGAGTCAAGTACGGTCCAAATGCCAGGATGTGTTCTTGTTCTGCCCATTTTACCCAGGATGCATCGGGTGGTGACTTGTGGACTTCTGACAGCCAGTATCCCAGTCAACAGGCCCGACACGCTAGTACGCCACGCTCTCTGGGTCCAACAGTGAGGGAGATCTGGACACTTTTATGCCCTGGGAAGTCTTTTTTGGCTTCATAGGAATGAATGATGGCCGATGCTGAGAGGGTCAAAGTTCAAGGTGAGGTGTTATGACGACGTAGTTCTGTCTGCAAACTGCATCCAGATGTACAAACTTTGTGACGGCAGCTGCAGTTCGTACTACAGCAACAAGAAAAGGTACGAGGTCTGGAACACAGGGTTCAGACAGACAGACAGACAGACAGGAAGACGACTGATAGACAGACAGAGACAGACAGACAGACAGACAGGAAGACGACTGATAGACAGACAGAGAGACAGACAGACAGACAGGAAGACGACTGATAGACAGACAGAGAGACAGACAGACAGACAGGAAGACGACTGATAGACAGACAGACAGACAGACAGACAGACAGACAGGAAGACGACTGATAGACAGACAGAGAGACAGGTCTGGCTCAGGTAAAAGTCTCACCTGGACGAAGACGTCGCTCTGACAGAAGGACGAGGAGCCGTTGCAGTACTCTGGTAGATCACACTGATCTGTACTGGACCGACACACCGTTCCACCTGGTAGGTACTACACACACACACACACACACACACACACACACACACACACACACACACACACACACACACACACACACACACACACACACACACACACACACACACACACACACACACACACACACACACACACGTCATTGGCCAGTACTCAAAGTGCAAAATATAGTGATAAAATGAACAGATAACTAAAATCTCTAATATTCTTATATTTTTAGATTTAGAGATATAACATATATTCTTATATCTATAAATCTCTAACATACATTTTTCATAGTGGACTCTACAGAGACGTATTTACAAAGTAGAAGAGCAGTAAAATGGAATTATAAGCAGAATCGTCAGCATTTCTATGATCTTTGATTGTTTTTATTTCTTCAGTTGCTTCTTATTTCCTGTTTCTGTTGTTAGTTTAATCCCTGGTACATTCTGTGTAAGTGTTATAATTTCCATCTGCTGCTGACATTATAATATCTGTACAGACTCATTAACATATTTGCATGTTTTAATTTCAACTATTCAGCCCACAAACAAATATCCAGTATTACAGTCATCATTACAGAAATCCTACAGTATAAGTAACTCTTCTTCTCTTGTCTAAATGCCCTTTTTTGTCACATGTAAAGCACTTTGAACTGAATTACGGTGCCGCACAGGTAACCTTGTCTGTCTTACAGCCCATAATAGATCTGTGTAGCGTAATTCTTCCATGCTTCCAGCTGAGTGGAGGGGAAATTAATGAACTGCGCTACCTGAGGTGCAGGAAAAGCGATCAAATTTTGAGTTATTGCTGCTGGAAATGTTGCCTGTGTCAGACTCAGATCATCACTGTTGTTTGTCTAAACCAAGCATTTAAAATAATTCTACTCTGGTCTTACCTGCAGACACATACAGGTCAAGGTGTTCAGTTTTGGTGGGTGATTCCTTTAATCTGACAGGGTTTCATTAAGCTCATTTTGCCATTTTGTCATGCCACCATTTAAAATGATCAAATTTCACTTTAATTAACTTGTGAATTTGTTGACTAATAACACGCTGACCAACATGGAGGAGGCTATCGTAGCTTATTAGCTTTGTTGCTAACATCCAGTTTTAATGAAGCTCCTCTTTCAAAGTCTGAGACAGAGACACAGTTAGGAGAGAGTAGTTCACCAGCTAGCCTTAAGAGCAGTCACCACTTCACCAAGTCTGTTGTTCTCAGGCCTTTAGATCTGGTTGTGTTTACCTGACACTTGGAGCAGCACTCTCCATAAGCACACTGAGCTCCAGCCTTCAGTTTACACGTCTGGTACTCACAGCAGGGGTCCTCCTCACACTCCTATAAAACACACACACAGCTTTTTAATGAGTATCTGAGCTTCCAACACTGCTCTTATTTGATCTTTTCTCACACTACTACAGTTTGGTGGAGAACATTTTGAGTTTTAAATAGGAACTATTTTATAATCAGAATCAGAATCAGCTTTTATTGTCCAAGTATGTGAACACATACAAGGATTCTGACTTTGGCTTTTCCTCTGCTCCCCTGTACCGACACATAATCAGATAAAAAGGGAGACGAGAGCAAGCCTGTAAATACAGGTGTAAAAAACTTTGACAAAGAGTGTGAAAAGATAATAATCTGCAATGATGCAGAGTGACAAGAAGCTGGAATAAATATGTAATTACTATGTACAGGTTCTATTATATACACAGTCATAACTCAATCAAATCTGAACACGCAGACATAATACACATATATAGATATTTTAAAACTTACACTTTCCAATGATATGATTACCTAAAATAAGTGTCCATAAATCTACTTTCATTTCATTTAGGCTCTCTTTTGCCTCAGAACTCGCTGCTGTCTGTACATCAATGCTAACAGGAACAGCTAATAGCTAACTCAACTTTTAATGGAGAGTTTGGGGGAAAAAAGTGAACAAATATTGGCAAAAAACTTTGATTCAACTTACAGCTATTTACAGCAATATTATACTTCCTGTTTACATCTCCCAGTGCATTATGGGAAGCTATTTCTTGGGTCTTTTGTGGCTGTAAAAGGGTTGAGTTTAATTTCACAGCACAGACCTTCTGTGATCCACAGTCACACTCCTCTCCGACATCCACCAGTCTGTTTCCACAGTAGGGGGCGCTGTAGGCCTCGTCAGGCCGAGGGACGTTCAGCAGGCACGTCCCCCCCGTCAGCAGAATCATCTTCTCAAAGTCATCGGCACTACAGCTGCTGAAGTTTCTGGATCCTCTGCAGAGAGGAGGAGAGAGAAAGAGGAGGAGAGTAGAGGGAACAAGGAGAGGAGAGACAAGGAGAGTAGAATAGAGAAGGAGAAGAGGAAGAGAGAGAGAGAGGGGACAAGAGGAGACAAGGGGATTAGAGGAGGAGGAGAGGAGAGGAGGAAAGAGAGAGAGGATAAGAGGAGACAGGGGAGAGGAGGACAAGAGGAAAGAGGAGAGGAGGTGAAAGGTGGAGGAGGATAAGGAGGAGAGGAAGATGAGAGGAGACAAGGGAAGCAGAGGAGGAGGAAGACAGGAGGAGAGAGAGAGGAGGATAAAAGGAGGCAAGGGGAGAGGAGGGGAGGAGGCGAAGAAAGAGGAGAAGAGGAGAGGAGATGATAGGTGAAGGAGTGTAAAGGAGGAGAGGAGAGGAGAGGGGACAAGGGAAGCAGAGGAAGAGGAGGAGAAGAGGAGAGGAGATGATAGGTGAAGGAGTGTAAAGGAGGAGAGGAGAGGAGAGGAGAGGAGATGGTACGAAGAGACAAGGAGAGAGGAGGAGGTGAGGAAAGAGGAGAAGAAGAGGAGAGGAAGCAATAAGTGAAGGAGGATAAGAAGCAGATGAAGATGAGGAGGGGGAGAGTGAATAAAACCCTCCTGTTACTCCTGTGTGTGTGTCTGTGTGTGTGTGAGAGAGTGTGTGTGTGTGAGAGTGTGTGTGTGTGTGTCTGTGTGTGTGAGTGTGAGTGTGTGAGTGTGTGTGTGTGAGAGTGTGTGTGTGTGTGTGTGTGTGTGTGTGTGTGTGTGTGTGTGTGTGTCTTACGTGGCTCCAGAGTTCATGATGCAGGCCAGGACTGGGCAGGTGCAGGAGCGCCCGTCGTCGTGGTTCATCCCGAGGTTGTGACCGAGCTCATGAGCCACGATGGAGGCGAACGAGGGAATATTGTTGTTGGTGAACTGGAGATTCAGAGTGTGTGTTAATAAAGGTTATTCAATACACGTCCACAAAAAAAAGACGCTCCATATATTTGCAGAACTTGCCTGAGAATTGTCATATTTTTAAAGTTTTCTTCAGTATCAAAGTAATTGGTGATAGTTGTCTGTACGTCCATGAGTATACTGCAAACAGCAAAGGCTAATAGCTAATTCGGCATACTTTTAGTGACAGTGATATAAAAAATACAGTCTAAACAAAATGTTATGTGGAGGACAGGAAGTGGAAAGAGAAGATGCACAGTGAGTGTCTACATATGTCAGCAAGTTGAATTTATGACTTTTTAATCCACTTTTTAATAAAATTTAAGGCCAATTTTGCAATAAAGATAAATTAAAAGTGAAAATATAGCCGTACGCATACATATGCCGTCATTTCAGAATATGTTTAATGATAATAACTGGTTCAGATGAAGAACATTTGTTGCAACACGTCTATTAATGTGAAAATACATTGGTCCCTCATGATGTTAATTAATCAGTGCAGTTGTTTTACAGTGAGAGTCACAGACGTGTTCAATGTAGCCGAACTGAAGTCGACTTCTGTTGATAAGAAAAGATAAGACTTTAACCAACAGAATTTAGGCCTGTTTAATACTTTTTAAGGCCTTTTATAAATAACAGCGCTTTTAGAAAGTGGCCCCTTTTAAACTGACCGATTTTTAAATATATGATTTGAATGCAGCTTTAGTTTGTGGAGAGACGGACAGGTGAGTCAGCCAATAAGGAAGGAGCAGTGAGCAGCGTACCGCGTTGATCCCGCCCCCGTGGCTCCTGGAGCAGACTGTGGAGACGAAGGCCATTCCTGCTGTTCCCCCGAAACTCTTCTTCCTGCAACGACGCCATCGTCATCATCATCGTCATTGTCATCATCATCATCATCATTATTGACCATATGTGTGTGCAGATGTCTGTGTGTGTGTGTGTGCATACTGACAAATGAGTTATGCTGAGTGGTTTGCTGTGTTTGTTTCAGTGTGTGTGTGTGTTTCAGTGTGTGTGTGTTTCAGTGTGTGTGTGTGTGTGTGTGTGTGTGTGTGTGTACTGACAGGATGAGCTGTGCCGAGTCGTGCCGGCGTCGGGAAATCAGCTCTTTCTCCCTCCACTGGGTGAAGCGACTCAGCACCTCTCCGGCCCCTCCGTCGGTGCTGATCAGGTTCTGCTGAGTCCAGATCTCCAGACCGACCAGAACCACCCGAACGTTCAGCTGAATGTAGATCTGAACACACACACAACACACACACACACACACACACACACACATTAATATACTTTCTACTGAAAAGACTTCTTCTCATGTATTAAGAATATATAAAAGTACAACAGGGGATACTTTTACTGTTAATACTTTAATACTTAAAGTACATTTTCCTGATGATGTTTCTATTTATTTTTCTTGAGTAGTGTTTAACACAACACCCTTACTTGTGACAGAGTATTTTTAAAATGTGGTATTAGTACTTTTAGATAAGTAAAGGATCTGAATCTGTGTGTGTGTGTGTGTGTGTTTTAACTCACGCTGTCTATGAAGTTTGCCAGATGAACCATCTCCTCCCTCACTGCTGTCTCATTCCTGTTCATATAATTATACTGCAGACAGAAAGAAAGAAAGACAGAAAGAAAATCCTCAGACCAAACATCAAATATTGATTATGTTATTAAAGGAACAGTCCAAAATTTTGTGACATCTTTAGTGCAGTAATCGGTTTCATCTGTGTGACACATGTAGATCCAGGATGTGTTTAGCCTAGTTTAGCACAGGGTGACAGTGCTAGCCCAGCTGCTTCAAAAGAGAAAAAAAAAAACCCTAAAACAACTCAAAAGCTAGTTTTTTATTCTATGCTAACAACAATACGGTAACTAGCAGTTGTGGTTTTAGAAGTAGTTAACATGTGAGTTCTTTGTTGACCAGACTGAAGGCCACGGCCAGAAAAATACTATAATAACATTTCTTCATTTCTTACTTCCCTAAAGAAAATACTGACCTACAGCAGCCGACTACACACAGGAATTAAACCAGAGAAGTGTGTGTGCTTGTGTGTGTGTGTGTGTGTGTGTTACCCTGTCGTTGTCGACCACGAGCAGCAGCTCCACGTAGTAAGTCTGATGGAGAATAGCTCGCTTCATCTGAAACACATAAAAAACATGATTTTATGGACAAATTCAGTGAATCATGAAACCTCAGAACATCGGATTATATTCAATAGTGAAAATGTGTGTGTGTGTGTGTGTGTGTGTGTGTGTGTGTGTGTGTGTGTGTGAGGACGCACCCTGTTGTGCTGCCTGTGATGGATTTCCTCTGCTTCTCTGTACTGAGCATGCTCCGTGGCGTTGCTGTGGTGATGCTCATCATCGTGCGGCGTTCCACACCCCCGGGGCTGTGATGTCACATCCTGGAGGCGGTACACTAGGTGCTGGTCGGGGTCGGGGTCAAACGGCTCGATGCCGTAACTGTCGTCAGCGAGATGCAACACGCCTCTGAACAAAGAGAGAAAAACGATCATACATTAAAATTGTTTTTGTTTTTCCAGTCAGAGTGAGACATCACATCTTCAACCGCATTGAACATCACAGGTCACATGTTCGACCTGCAGGTTTAAGACTCTAAAACTTCACGGCTTTATGGCGTTTTGGCTTGACGGCTTTTTTTGGCCGTGGCTGAGGATGTAGAGCAGGTCGTCCATCAATCTGAGGATTTGGTGGATCGATCCCCGGCTCCTCCTGTCCACATGCCGGCAGCTCCGCCTCCATCGGTGTTTGTTAGTGTGTGTTAGTGTGTGCGTGAGTGCTTCAAAGTGTCTGTTAAGGTTGAAAATCACTATCTTTTTATTTCCTCTCTTCAGTCTCTCTGAATTTGAAACGTTTTTGTTTTGTCTCAACCACTTGTCCCTGAGACTTCTGCTGCTCTTATTTAAAAACTCTTTGCAGAAACAGTGAGTGTGTCCACACGGAGGTTAACATCTTGTTCTGATCAGATCTTTGGAGCATCCTGGTTATGTGTCACCACAAACATTCAGGCGTCAGCGCGCCTCGGTGGTTCAACACCTGACCAGGATCCTCCTGGACGCCAGAAGACAGTGGGGGGGTGAGATGTCTCATCTGACCTCAGTATCCCACAGGGGGAGCTGGAAAAGATGCCTGGACTAGAGATCTCCATCTGGAGACGGACCCATCGTTTGACTGACTGTCTGTGAAAAATAAGATGCGAACATCGGACAAGTCCTCTTACAAGACTGTGAACGAGACCGACTGAACCTGAACACGTTCACTGGTGTTGCCGTGGATACACATACACACAAGGTGGCTCATAATGACCAATAATTGATAAATGTTTAGCCAAATGATCAACACAAACCAGATCAAAGTGTTTGGATATGGCTATTAGAGTATCTGTGGATTAAATTCAGAGGATGATGTGATTTTACATTGATGTGGGTCAGCGGGAGCAGGCGGTAACGGTCAAAACAGTCCACACAGAGCTGTTAATAGTGATGTTATATCTTATTTATAGGGCGCTTTACAAAAGGTTAAAAACACCCATTAAAAACATAGAACAGGCAACATTAATGACACATTAAAGGCAGTTCTGAAGAGGTGAGTTTTGATTGATGCTTTGAACACGGGGGGGGGAGCGGTCTAGAGGCCAATGTGACCCGACCCTGGATGAGAGCTCGGATGTTTCTGCGCTGTACATGTCAACACAACATCCTGGTTTCAGAAACCTGGATTATGTCATTAAGACATTTACATGCACATCATGGTCTGGATTATACTCCTCATATGAGGTGTTAAAGGTTCTGATATTATCCAAGTTTGTGCTGTCCACATCTGTGCAGATGTGACCAATGAATTCACTTTTGATTTGACGTCATTTCCAGCCGACAGGATTAGAAAACAGAAACCAGTGCAATGTAAGACTCAGGTTAAAAACCTTTTCTATGCTGCAGCACACAGACTATTTTTCTTATCCAGCTGGTTAGAGGGATTAAAGGAGGTGTTTTAAAGTGACCTTTAAAGGGTTTTTAAACAAAGATGCAGCAATTTATCTTTCGGAAAAACTGATGTTCACGTGGGACTGAATGTGATGAGAATACATGAGGGACAAAAAACGAGGCGAAGGATAAGTGATGAGTTCTCTTTGTAATTTGGGAGAAGCACTTTAAAATCAAACTATTAATTAAGCCTGAGCTTGTACACACATGGGTGTGTGTGCGTGTGCGTGTGTGTGTGTGTTTGCGTGTGTGTGTCAAGTCCACCACAGTAATTACTGAGGAATCACACAGACTGAAACAGCAGGGTGGACATCACACACACACTGATACACACACACACACACACACACACACAGATACACACAGTGAGCCATCTGTGAGGAGAATATAAATAGGAAACTAACTTTGACCTTGAGATAAAAGGGAGTGTGTGCCGTGTGTATAAAGTGTGTGTTTGTGTGTGTGTGTGTGTTTTCAGAGGTAGAGCAGACTGAATGTTACAGTCAGTTCTCTCTAAAGTCGACACTATGAAACTATAAATCTATGAACCAGAGAATTAATATAAACGATTATTATTATAAAGTTAAAAATAGTGAATATTAATTAAAATATGTATAATAATAGAATATACATATATCTATCAGAGCTGCCTTGTTTATAACCAATAAACACATTGAAAAGTGTGATGGATTAAGATCCCTGAGGGGAAATTCACACCCAGCAGATAAAGTAATTAAAATGAGCTCCACCTTGACCAGCTGCAACACTAAACGCACAGCATGTCATTTCTGCTGCTGGGCGTCTCCTGATCAACACCGTAACACAGGATGTAGTTTGAAGGTAGCGTGGGATCATGGGAGTTGTTGTCTTTCACCACTACAACTGCCAGTGAAAATCAACCTGACGTCACTCAGGACAGAAATGACGGCGACGTAATGTATTAAAAGGTTTACTCACAATACATTCAGTCATATTTCACCTGTGCGTTTGCACTTCATGGGGACAGAACACGCAGCAAATGGGACACGTGACTGATCACAAACAACAAAATTAAAAAAATAAAAGCACCAAAAAACACAGAGAGGATAGATTGGCCAGCTCATCGACTTCCTTCCTCACTCTCTGACTTAATTTCTGGTGTTTTCTGTGCGGCTACATGGGGGTAATGTGGATGTGACTCCACTGACAGACACACTGTAACCTTGAATAAACTTTCTCTGGGTCTTAATGTTCTTGGAAAGTTTTGGGATGAAGTAAATACACAAAGGAACAATTTATATGATAACAAGGTCTAGTCATTTTTAGACATTTCTGTGCTGAAATGTTAGATATTATACCTTTAAAGTGAGCCAGACATTAATGCATCAATGATTAGATACAATATTGTCTTAATTCTGAGTCTGACTCTACTTTTACTGAGGTAAAATTGTCAGGCTGGGACTTTCAAGAGTATTTCTAGACTGTTATATTACCACTTTTCTGAATACTTCTTCCACACCTGCTCTGAAGTGATGGAAACAGTTTGTGTGTGTGTGTGTGTGTGTGTGTGTGTGTGTGTGTGTGTCACCTGAGGCCGTTGCAGATGCTCATAGCAACAGAAGACCCCTCCATGTCCTGAACATAGCCCTGATAGTGACAGTGGTCCTGAAACAGACAGAACAGAGAGAGATTATACAGGCTGCAGTGTCCCAGACGCACCAGATGGAGGCAGACATCAGCTTCACAGCAGCTCGGCCGGTGTGCTCCGTTATATTTTATTTACTGTGTAGTCGGCAGAAGTAACATCGAGTGTAACCTCTGTCTGACATTTAAAGTCGGGGAAATTGAGGAAAACAGATGAAAGAGATAAAAAGAAGCAGCAAGGAAAATGAAATGTCAAATATTGAAAAGTTATAAGAGAACAAATGACACCATATGACAATATATAGACACGTCTTCTATATAATCAAATATATAATAACTTAAATAAGTGATTTAATGGACCAGTGTCAAAACATTTTGTACCTACCAGTGACTTTAAGCTCAAAATATGTAAAAAATGGGACTATGGAGGAATAATACGAGGTGGCATTTACAATAACTGCAAACAGCCCTAAAATATATAATGTTATGAAGTAATTATATGTTTAGTTTATCTGTATTAATATAGAAATATAACACAAACACAGTATAGCATATTATGTATTGCATTATGTAAAACTGATAAAGTATAACACACCATATAGTGTAGTACAGCAATACAGAAAAGAATATATATATATATATATACATGAGTATATATATATATATATGAGTATATAAAGTAGTGAAATAAGTATATTTGAATATATAAGAACATATAAAACACACCGGATGTATAAAGTGTGTAAATTGGGTGTGTCCGTGGGCTGTTTACATGCTTGTGAAGAAGAAGAAAAGAAGACAAGATGACGTCAGTGTAATTTGAGGACCTGAGAGAGAGCAGTCTGCAGTGACTCTGTGAGAGATCAGCTGACTGAAACAATGTGAAACGAAGTGAAAGATAAACACGTGACGGGATCCACACACACTTCCTGTTTCACTCCCAGAGGAGCTCACAAAACACTTCCTGAGTGTGTGCTTGTAAACAGTGCTGAGTGTGTTTGGAAGAACTTTTACACTTTAAGGGTGAGGATCATAACATTATATAACAACAATAATACAATAACAACAATAGCTGTATTTGTATTGCACCTTTAAAAAGAGAGATTGCAAAGTGTTTTGACAGACGAGGACACAAGAACATCAGAGAGCTGCAGAGTGAGAAGCTTCAAGGATTACAATACATTTAGAACAAGAGGGAAACAGGAAATAGGAGACAGAAGCATTAAAAAGTGCAGAATATACAAACCTACATGTCAGGATAAGAGCAATAATAAATACAATACAAAGCAAAATGAAATAAATAAATAAGTGAATGAATAAGTGACTAAAAGAGACTGGCACTGAGTAAAATGACATAAAAAAGACATCACGTAAAAGCCGGTCTGCAAAAATGGGTTTTAAGAAGTGATTCAAAAGAAGTCAGTGACTCTGCGAGCTTCACCTCCTCAGGCAGGCTGTTCAGAAGCAGATATGTGTACACACACACACACGCACACACACACACACACACACACACACACAGTATTTGGCTTCAGCAGGACCGGACTAAGATAAAGATGTAACATCTGCTGGGCACAATCAATGTTTGCCAGTAACATATATTCTTAGTTTTATTACTACACACACAACCAGCTTTAAAAACAATAGAAACAGCCAAGTGTCTCCAGTATCGAGACTTTCGTCAGTATCGTTTTCACGATTAAGGCCCCAGAAATAATTATTTACATATTTATTTAACGTTCTTTTGTTATGTGGCAGCTGTTGTCTCCCTCTGAGCTCTGACTGGACTTGTGTCGTTCACCATGTGGCTCTGAGTGACCGGAGCTACTCAGAAAAATGACCACAAGCGAAGGAGTCTTTTCTCCTTCTTCTTTTTTTTTTTTTTTTATTAATCCACAATATTTTCATTGAGTTTCCAACCACATAAAATGCAGCATTTTATTTTTATCTAATCTAGAAAACATCAGTATCAGATTGCTGCTCCTCTTTTTAACAAAAGGTTATTTTTACACTTGCTGTTCAGCCTTTAAAATATACGTTATCCTCCCTAACAGAAGGCTCAATAACATCCGTCTGTGAGTTTCCGTCGTTTTAGGTCTTTTTCAGTCTGCTGGTCGTCCACCTCGGTAACAAGGAGGGGTCCCTTCACAGGCCAGTGTCCGAGGGCTGCTCATGTCTGTGGCTTATTATTAAAAACTACAAATAGCAGCTTTTTCTTGATATTATTTCATGTTGGAATATTTAAAGTTGCTTATTCGGTACTGATTTATTGCACTGAATTATTTATGAGGGATGGTGGAAGCAACAACAATTACTTTATTAAAAAAAAAAAAAAAGGAGGTGGTGAAAATGCATGTGAAGTGAAAAACAATCAAGTGATTTGATTAATTTAATTAAAGCTGATTTGATCAAAGCAGTGGGGGGGTGAAGTGATGTAAACAGTCCAGCTGACAGTCAGAACAGTCACTTCCATTTCTTTCAGTTATTCTATGCCCTCCACCTCAAGGCCACTTCCCTTAAATGATAAATGGAAATTTGGTGTCGTCAGTGAAGAGTGACTGTGAGGAAAATGATGAGGCATCTCTCCAGTGTGTCATCATCCATTTTTATCCCTCGACTTTTTTTCCACTTAACTTGCATTTTCAACACATCATCTACATTTGGATCACTTCCATATTATTATGTTATCATATTAACATTTGAGAGGAAAACTTTTCACACTGCAAATCAAAAAATTAAGTTTTATTACAAGTAAAATTAATTTGTGATTAAAATTGTAATTAACAGAAGTCCAAAAGTTGTGTTTGCTGATTCTGTCTATTTTCTTCTTGTTGAGCTGAGTCTCATGGGGGTGACGTAAAAAGATATAAAACTTTTATCACGACGATGCAGCACAATCTGACATGTTTCTGTCTTTCTTTTTCCTGGACTTGTTCTTGTTTCTAACATATTCTTATTCAGATTTTTTACAGGTGTTATATGTCTTCTTTTGCATGTTTCTCCATGTGTGTGGACCCTGGGAGGAGTAGCTGCTACCTTAGCGACAACTAGTGAGGATCCAAATAAATACATTTAAAAAAAATCACAAACATTTTTGATTCCAGTGTCAATAATCTAATAATAATTTGTCAGTAGTGTATTTTTTTCGATTGCAGTTTGGGAAGTTTTGTTCTGTTGCATTATAAAGACGAAAGTAACTTTTTACTTTTTACTGTGGACAAAGAGGGGAAATATGTTGGTACAAATATGCTCCTCCAATGATTTCCATCATTTCTTATCCATTAAGACAATCTGCAGCTCACGACTGAGACATTTTATGGCGTCTGGAGGAAGAGGAGGAACATGAGCTGAATCATTTCCCAAGACGTCCATCATCATTTGGAACCGTTTGCGGAGCGCCGAGGCTTCAAAGTTCAGGTTTCATTCAGATTCGTCTGTCAGCTGATTCATCTGTATGTTGATTTTGCATTAACACCACGATACCACACCCCCTATCTTTAGATAACAAGATATCAGATGGACCGTGAACTGTGACGCTCCCCTCGGGATGAACTGTGAAAACTTTTCTTCATCAGATCAACATTTTCACGTGTCTGGAGAATAAAGTCGAAATGTTGAGCATTTTAACTTTATTCTCGACATGATATACAAAATAATAAAAAATTCTTCCTCTTGTCATCCTTACGCAGTCCCCTAACCCTTAACTTTGTTTGAGAGACAGACTCTCGTGAGATCTGGCAACACAGATATTGTTTCTGGCAGGAGGCTGTTGGAGTGCAGCAATCGTCCTTAACAGTAAGAAGTATCATTGTGCATTTTAACATTAACCAAAGATGAACGAATGTCCTCATCACTCTTCCACTGGTCGTTTCTAGACCGTCTGCCAAACGTTCACAACGAGGCGACCACTCCGTCTCTGGAGACAGGAAGTGAGGACCCTTTCATAACATCGGCACAGCTTGTAATGCACCATCTTTGGTCTAAACACAGCCACACAGAGCTACGAGCACATACACTTAATATGATTTAGCACCACTGATGTATTTACATGTCATGTCAATAAAATAGTCTGGATTTGAAAGTGAGGGTTTGGAGTTTATGGAGTCAAGAGTCCAAAGTCTGTCAATCATTAATGCTTCATTACATATCAGATATCAAACACTGCAGACAGAGAGAGAGAGAGAGAGAGAGAGGGGGAGAGGGAGGGGGAGAGGGAGGGAAAACCTCAGGGTAAAGAGTGTAGTAGGTCAGCAGACAGGAAATATCAATGCACTTACCAAACACACACACACACACACACACACACACACACACACACACACACAGAGGGAACTCCCATCATGCCTTTCTTGCTGGGAAAAATCTTGTTTCAATAAACCAAACAGCTCCAGAGAAGCTTCAGAGACACACTGAGAAGTTTAATGACATTTGGTTTCTGGGACATTTTGATTTCTCAAATTAAAAAACCATCTCTGTTGGGCCTTTTATTGCTGCTACAGTCAGCTTTCTGTTGACTTCACTGACTCATCGTTCTCTCCTCATCCCAGCTTCCTGTTGGAGTTTATCATCTGAAGCTCTGATTGGTCCTGGATGCTCAGATCTGCCTAATGATTGGCTCCCTGGGGAAAAGCCAGGGATCACACGTTTGTGCCTGTGTGTGTGTGTGTGTGTGTGTGCGTTCCTACATAGTGACTGGGGCATGTTTTAAACCTACAGAGTGAGGACATTTTTGGGAACTGGGGACAAGTGATATGAAGTTAAGAGAAGATCCAGGATAGAATAAGTTGTGTGGTTGAGGTAGTATAAGTGTGTGTGTGTGTGTGTGTGTGTGTGTGTGTGTGTGTGTGTGTGTGTGTGTGTGTGTGTGTGTGTGTGTGTGTGTGTGTGAGGACTGGGACATGCCTTTACCCAACAGAGAGAGGATGTTTTTGGGAAATGTGGGCATTTTTGCCGCCGTCTTCCACTTCAACAACTGGGTTGTAAGATTCAGGTTAGAATTAGCTTCAGTCTTGTGGTTGTGGATGTACAAGTGTGTGTGTGTGTGTGTGTGTGTGTGTGTGTGTGTGTGTGTGTTACCTGTACAGGTGGTCTGGATGTGATCAGTGATCCGTTCTGACTATAGGTGAACACAGTGAAGTCTGCAGGAAGCAGCAGTCTGAAAACAATAACAACAGCATTTGTTTTGTTTGTTTTTTGATTTTTTTTAAATGTCATTTCTGTTTTCGGCCATTTCACATTCATCTTTTTACAAAGCACCAGTACTGCTGCATGGCTTTGTACACATTTAAAAGCCACTTGATAACCATTTTAAAGCCTTGCTCTTTTAGATGTTTTCTTTTGTCACGTTTAAATTATTTATGAATGAACATGGGAGGCTTTCAACTTAGATACTACAGGGGGTTGAAGGGTTGAAAAATAAAGAATAAATGAAAAAAAAGAATAAAGAGTGAGCTGTTAGATGCAATAAAACAATCTGAATCACATTCTAACTCCTTTATTCTATTAAAGCAGCTAACGTCTGATCTTAAAGGTTTAAGGTACTCAGTCCAGCATTTGTTTTTAATCTGCAGTAACAAAATTCACAGTATGAGTTGCAAAATAATCTGACTACCGTTTAAGAATTATGATCGCAAAGGATGTCAAGGATATTCAAATAATCTTAGAATAGCTCACGGTCACTATCAGATAGTGTTTTTTATATTCATTTAGTAAATTATGGTCCCATTTAGAAAAACAGGGTATGATTTAGGGCGGGGCTACATTGTGACGAACCAATCAGAGGTGGGTTATGCCTAAACCTAACCAATCAGAGGCTGGTGAAAGCTGTTAAACCATCTTAAAAACAGCAGTCCATAAACCAATAGGTGACGTCATGGTGGCAGCATCCACTACTTCTATACAGGCCATGATCTGAAATAATAAAATCTGAAAGACGCAGAAGAAAACTTGTGTCTGAGTGATCAAATAGTTTTTTTTCACTGCGTCTATGTAAGTTTCTGCATCGCATGTATAGATGCATCTGCTATTTAACGCTAATGCTCACAGTACTCTTCAGTCTGCATGTTTCTGCAGACTCTCGTCCTTCAGAGGAGCGAGATATCACAGCGCTTCCTGATTTAGACACTGAGGTTTATCAGAGTTTGTTGCCAACAGTGAGATACTGAGGCTCAATATCAGTAATGTTACTGTAAACACAGTCAGAGAGCAGATAGAAGAACACCGTCTGTCACCAGGGCTCAGATTAAAACCCTCAAACAGAACTCAGACACTAAACTCAAGTCACAGCTTTTCTGGGATGAAAACAGATAAAATGATTAATTCAATTTGCATAATTAAAACGTAATTAAACATGAACGTTGTGTAAACACTTTAGCAGCTGTTTGACTCTGCTGTCGCTGCAGGAACATTAAAAAAAGAAGATTATCGGATGCGTTTTCTCTTCTGTTAACGTCATTAACTGATGGATCTGATTGGCCAATCAGCAGCGTCTGATATGATGTCATCTGGTTCACACGACACGCTAAGATTAGTGATAGAAGTACATACAACATAATCTATAGCCTTCATTCATGTTGTTGAGTCTTTGTTTTATTCATTTTTACCACGATTCTTTAAATTTATTCAAATTGTGTTCTTTGTCCTGATTGTGTTTTTTGTGTCGGGCATTTTGATACAAAAACAGAATGAATAAATTGGATCAGAAGACTTAAATTCTTTTTTTTAACTTAGTACTGAGTACTATATTAAGTAATTATTATTAAGTACTGTACTTCAGAACATGTTTTAGGTGCTCAGACCACATCTCAGAGAAAAATATTGTATTTTTTACTTTTGTGCACAAAACATGCGGAGACCTTTTAAAATATGATGATGATTTGTAAAACACAAGTACAGCTGAAACGATCAGCCACTATTTCTATAATAATTTTTCATGTAAAAATGCCACAAAAATTTCATGGTTTACTGTTTTTCTTGTCTTCAATTACAGCAAACTAAAACATTTTAGCTGCTCTTCTAATTTTTAGTCTAAATAAACTAACAAACTCGCCTTACAACAATATAACAGCACACTGACACACAGCATATATATTTACTCACTCGTTTCTCTCCAGATGAACGACGTGATCATTTCCATCCACACTGATGACATAAGAGACCTGCAGACGGAAACAGAGAGACGGTGCGGTGAATACATTTGACTCCAATAATTACAGACACATCTGTCTGAAGAAAACATGTTTATTCTGCACACACTCTCATTAAAAACCACACAAAAATTAAACATAGAAGCATTTTTGCTTATTTTGGCTGTTTAAAATAGGCATTTGTTATCAATAGACTACCACAAAGTGGCTCAAAGTAGCAGTATGAGTGGTAAAACTCTGACAACTGACCACAAAAGAAGTGAATTCATGACAACAAGGACAAGGAGGGACTCAGGGGTGTAGTTTTAAACATCAATCAACCAGCGACAATGTTGAAACAGTTTTTTTAACACCAGATTGCATGAGGTATTCATCCATAATCAGTGTATGACCTGCAGTAGATGGAGTTTGGAGAAGCAGTCAGGAGTCCCAGCATGAACACTAAGCAATGCACTGCTGTGGGACAGGGGCAACAAAAAAAATTTTTAGCCACCTAAAGGATGGCCCACCTAAAGAAAATCAGTATCAGTTTAATTGTAAGCTAAATTTAGAATATTTTCACTGCCTTACATTGTTAACAGACAGCCCTTTTCACAGGGAACTGAAGCTCTACTCTCCCTTCAAAGCCACCAGACTCCATTGACAAAAACGGTAATTCTACCCCGCAGAACATGGGACTTCCTGGTCGACCACTGCCTTGATCAAAGAACTAGCTTGTTAGTTTTGATATGAACTAACCATTTAAAACACCAAAGTCACACAATTAAACAAACGAACCAACCGATTGAGGCAGCAGTAGAACTGCAACTCCCGTGTTCTGTGAGGTAAAATTACTGTTTTTGTGAATGGAGTCTGGTGGCTTTGACGAGATTGACGTTGACGTTGATGTTAATGATACTGACATTAGTCTAGTAGATACTGTATAAACGATTTGCATTGTGTACTGGTTTATGTTATGGAAAATAAAGCTATGATGCTTAATAAAAATATCAAACAATGATTCTCTACAACACACAGGTGTCTGTGTGACAGGTGTGACATCATGGTTGTGATAGAGGTGAGATCAGAGTTTGTTCTCCAGGTGTGAACAGGAAGCTTCAAAGGGAGGCTTAAAGCAAGCATCCAAAAAACTAAAGAAAGACTAAACTCCAAGGTCACCTGAGCCTCTGACTCACCTGGCAACATTTACATTCGTCTGTGTGTGTGTATGTCTGTCAGTCTGTGTGTGTCTCTGTGTGTATGTGGGTCTTAGCTGCAGCTACCAGCAGGTATGTGATTACTGCAGGGATGATCACACACATTCACACACACACACACACAGACAGCTGGTGTGTGAATGTGTGTGTGTGCCCATGTTTGAGGTGAATCAGGACAGGAAGTCAGCGGTGGACTACATCACCCAGCTGCCAACAGCAACTCCTCTGTCCTCTAACCCAGCGGGGGTCAAAGGTCAACAGAGGATCAGACACACCTCTGCCAGGAGAGGGAGGCTGAATCCAACACGGTTTCTGTTTCTCATCATAACAAGAATTTTCTAATTTTAATGAGACCCATTTAATGTTAAAACATTATTATATTTCTGTTTTCACTTCACACCATAGTATTTAACTTGTACAGGCAACTTTTATTGTTATATCACAAAAAATATTGCATAAAATCAACATTTTCATGAAACACACAAGCACACTGAGGCTCTGTTCAGTGTAGGGGGAGACTGTTAGCTTAGCTTAGTCTGATTTACATGATTTACACTGATGTATTTCGCAGTCGGACTGTCAAACTGCTTTAAAGGCGTCGTTACATCTACGACCACAGTTTAACAATATTTATATCACACGCTCATATGATCATATCCACTTCTAATAGCAGCGGCGGTCGATCGTCTCCCACTGAGTGCAGCGCCCTGCAGGCAGATCGGTGGGTGGTGAACCGCTACAGATGCCAACGCACTGACATCATGAAATGTGTTGAGTTATTGTGGTGGATCAACACAGCTGCAAATAATGTATAACGTTTATTATCCGCACTGTCAGGTCATTAGTGAACACTTATTTCAGCATTTACAGGCACCATGAACATAATAACTCACATCTACGAGCAGTTTAGGGTTTCTTGTTCATGTGTATAAAGAGTTAGTGAATGTTTTATAACTTTGTTCATGTGCCATTAAACATCACTACTGTGCTATCAATCATTTATTATATGGTTTATTTCAGTTACAGATTCTTCAGAGGTTTTAAACTGTTGATGAATGTATTATTAGACATTTACTGTAAAGGAACAGTTCATCATTTTGGGACATTCGTCATATTAAATAAAATACATCGCTGCCAAAACAGCTGCCTCTATTTATTGCTCTTATTATACAACAATGGATGCGGAGAGACAAGTGTAATGTCAATTAATCATCTTTAATCATTACTTGATGTCTTGACCTCCTCTACCTTTAACAACCTGTGTGAACTCTGATTAACCTCATTCATCTGCCAGTTTTCTGATGTGGGTGCAGCAGGAACACCGTTCCCATGACGATAGTTGCTCTATAGCCGAGACCGTATGATAAACATGTACTCTGTTTTTGTAATTAGCGCTGCAATGTGACCTTGAGTGTACGATAAATGTGTGACTGCAGACGCTGTAGTTGGGACACATCTCTCTGCAGCACTAGCTGCTCATCTGTCCTCTCAGCTGAGACGACTCTTATAGTTTCTGTTGATCCATATAAATAAAATTCACAAAGGCAACTTCCTGGGTGCAAACAGCGAGACGGCGGCTAATCAGCTATTCACACCTGGTTGGTGGCTGCATGGTTTGGTTAGACGACTTTCATCCAGGAGAACTGGGTTCACATCGTGTATGAAAACAACAATAAGTTACATTAATTTAATTGTAAACGTAGTTAATAAATTATATATTTCATAATTCTTTTTCTATCTTTATCAATTATATCAGTTTTCAGTCCCAGTTTTTCAGGTTTAGGCAACAAAACCACTTGGTCTGAGTTAAAATAATGGGTCAATATGAATATATAAGGCAGGGTACTCTGAACACACAATAGCTTCTTTCCAACATGCACCAGGGTGTTCATAGCCACATTGGCTATTATAGGCTAGAATAGGCTGTATAGGCTATTTACACACAGGTGCAAATAGTATCTGCCTAAAAAATCTAATGTTGGAAGTGTTTAATAGTGAATATTAAACACAGTGTATGCTGACAGTGTTGGCATTACGACTGAACATCGGGGGGGAAACAGCTAACCGAGACGTAAGGAGGTAAAGTGAAGCGCGACTGATAAAACATGAAGTGTTTTCAGGACTTTTCAGCTGTTATTTGTTGCCTGCAGAAAGTAAAACACATCAGACAGAGCAGGAGAGAAAAACATGGCTGCAGGCTCAAACACACACACACACACACACACACACACACACACAAACACACACACACACACACACACACATCATACTTTCACATGTCGTCATTCGCTGTGAGCATGCTCACATTTCCCCACAGTGTGTGAGAGTGTGATCTGGATGAATGTGTGTGTTGAACATGTTCCAGCATGCGGGATGGGAATGAAGATGACTGCAGAGGAAACACACACACACACACACACACACACACACACACACACACACACACACACACACACACACACAGCAGATTAAATCCTCCTCTAACTACTTGTCTCGGCTGTGTGTGTTTGTTTTAAGGTGGTCCTGCCACATGAAGTGTGTTCATAATGAGTAGAGGAGGTTCAGGTCCACCTTATCAACTGAATCATTACAGTCTTATTAGTCAAACAGAATTATTTCAGCGATCTTCTCGGCATGTTCAGTGGTGGAACCTTTTCCCTGCTGCAGTTCTGCTGGGAACGCTCTCAGCTGCGCTCTGACCCACTGAGCACTCAGCTCCAGTCTGTTGCTGTGAAATAAACCCAAACTCCTGGCAGCAGAATAACTAGACAGATGTTTTATTTACTATTTCTTGACTGGACGTTTTTAGTTCCTGAAGTCAGCAGTGAAAAAATTATTCAGATCCTTTACTTCAATAAAAGCACTAATACAAGACTGTAGAGATACTTATTGTTTTAGCTACAAGTAAAAACCACAGACTGAAAATGTTACTAAAGTTAAAGTATAATCAGGTGCAGTGACTGTGTGACTGTTGTTCTATTATATATTCTATCATTAGATTATTTCTCCTCATCATTCATATAAAAACAGGATTTAACTGGTGGAGGTGGTTGAGGTGGAGCTAATTTTGATTGATTACTGATTATTTTCATTAAGGAATAATGGAATTATGATTGTTTTATAATTATTATTTATAATATCTATATATGGAATAATGATTATTTTCTCCATTAATACATTGATAGTTGGATTTTTAAATTTTAATTCTGAAAAAAATAAAAACTCCTGTGACTCCTTCACAGTGTTCACAGTCCAAACCTCAATATGATCACACATAGATTAAAATGATCAAAATATATTACTTTCAAAATAGTTGCCGATTAATATCTGCCAATCAACTAATTGATGAATCGAGACATTGTTTAATTCATACCAAAACATTATATTTCATAGGCTCTTTATATGTTTTGTCTGTAAACATCTTAATTCATAAAGTAAAGCTGTCAGATAAATAAATAGTGGAGTAGAAGTATTTGTTTTTAGCCTCGCTGGATGTTTTTTGCTCTGCGATGTCAAAGTGAAGCAGCTGCTGATGTCTGGTAGGAGTATTAAAATAATAGTATTCATTCTAAATAATGGATATCATTACTTCTCTCCGATCATTTCAGATTTAGTCCATAAGCAAACATCTGAACTACAGGCTGCTGTCACATGAGGGGAGGTCAAAGAATTCAAACAGACACCACTTCCTGTGTACCGCCAAAGTAAGAGTCTTGTCGCCTGTGTAGAAGACAAAGTCAAAAGTCTGAGTCTTCATGTCACCTCAGACATCATTTACAGTAGATCAGCTGTTTGGGAGTCTTGAGGTTTCCGTTTAAATAAGATTAATCATCGGTTCAAACAACGGGATGATGTTCGTAACGCTCCTGTTAAACTGCTCAGGTTACAGCGAGGAGCGATAATGTGCTGCTGACACAGCGGAGGGACGAGTGAGGTCACACAGACAGGAAGTGGACCTGATTGGGCAGCTGATCCTCAGCTGAGTTTGTGTTTCCAGAAGGTCAGAGGTCACACCGCACATAACACAAACCAGAGGCGCACAAATAACTCATTTTCAGGCTCATACTTGTATTTGGGGTAAAAACTGTAGTGGTAAAGACTCTGACCTGATTGGGGGGTCTCCCGTCCACATCCCGCCTCAGCCTGCCTCCTATTGGTCGAGGGACGGTCAGCTGATAGGAGGAGAGGTGTTCTGTCTGCCGGGAGTCTGCAGGAGGAAACAGTCAGTCAACAGGGGGACCGTGGAAACTGATCTGAGCACAAAACAAGCAGCTGCCAGACAAACGGACTGTGGGAAAAGCACATTTCCCTCTGAAATGTAGTGGAGTAAAAGTACCATAAAATACAAATACTCCAGTAAAGTACAAGTACCTCAACATGTGTACTTAAGTGCAGTGGTTGAGTGAAAGTGTTGTGTTGAACTTTCTGACACATCTGGACGACGTTTGTCACGTTGTTTGCTTTTTCCCCTGATAAGGTCACACCTCTGCACCGATCACAGGCTCACTCAGAGATCTCCATGGTAACAATACGAACTGATGGTGAACTCAAACACTCATTGGCCAAAGGACGTTTGTTTGAAGGGGCGATAACTTTCACTTTTCCTTTTGTTGGACTTTAAGAAAGCTGAAGAAAAGTCTCCGCTGGCTCTGGCTCTAGTTCCTGTGAGAGGTTTTGTTTGTGCGGGAAGAGTGAATCATTTATGAGTCTGTCATGGCTGCATTCGTCAGACCTCCATTATCAAACACACACACACACACACACACACACACACACACGCACGCACACACACACGCACACACACGCACACATACGCACACACACGCACACACACACACACACACGCACTTCAACTTTCAATGTTTCAGCTTCACACTAAAAGACAAGTTTGACTTTTGTTTTCTTGTTTAACTTTGATGAAATATTTATCAGACTTATCACTGCAGAGTGGCCTCAGACACACACACACACACACACACACACACACACACACACACACACACACACACACACACACACACACACACACACACACACTCTCTCTCCACAGACATGTCTACAGCCACATTCAGACTGAAAACACTTCAGGTGAGAAAATGAAATCTGATCCAGGAAGTCAAGTTTAAGTAACAGATCAATGAGTTTGAAGGTTTATCAGAGAACAAAATGATGCACAGAGGTTTGTCTTGTCTTAATTTAATTGAACTGAATCATGACTTAAGTTAAATAATGTGCTTTGGTGTGTTTGCTTCACATTTTTAGTTGTTTATTTGCACAGTTAAGTGGATATTTTACCTATTTTGATCTTTACCCAGGATGCTTTGGGAGCTGAATCATATGTGTGTGACAACAAGACGAGAGCGAGGGGTTGAGTGAGGTGATTCTGTAGCTTCATTATGTGAAACACATTGAACCAGAAAGACTTGTTTTCTGTAACGATCACTGTAAACGACGAGGCTGTAAAACACTGAATAAGCGTGTAGCAGCAGTGGAGCAGAGCTGTAGGATTAAATTATTTGATCCCATTCACGGGCACGTTCAATCTGACATCAGCGTGCATCGTTTTGCTACCATTTCTGCCGACAAGTATCCCAGCATGCATTTCAGATTAACCAATTTGAAGGTGGAGGAAACATGTCAGCCTGTCTCCAGTTGTAACTTTCATTCTACACCAGTAATTATTATATTAATATTTTATACTTTTTCAGGTAGTAAATAAAGATTTTGAAAGTGTGGTTTATTATTTATTATCTAAATAGTGCCTTAAATAGTAACAACAGCATGGAAGATGAAAGGTGGGATCATTTTCCACCTTGGTAGACTTTGGTGCCAAGCTCAAACTCAGCATACGGCAGATGAAGAGGAGGGTTTACGCCGCACACCTGCATATAAACACGCCGCTACACATCTGCTCCTGGATCAGATTTCACTTTTTCACCTTCACCTGCAGCAGCACGCCCACACAAACACAGACCGCTGGGATGTTTGGGCGCGGTGTCGTTTTCAGAGTGCGGGTCGGTTCGTGTCAGGTGACCGTCACAGAGCTCCGGGCACCCGTCCAAACCAACACACACAAACTCTAAAACAGCTCTTTGACGAAGTGAAGGCCGAACAAAATGTCTTCACTCCTCAGAGCACATACATCCTGTTTGTGAACATCCCGACCATCGCCATCACCATCACTCTCATTGGTCCTCACAGGGATAAAAGAACGAGAAGAGATTAGAGAGAAGAATTTTTTTTCAATTATTGCCCACTATTTTTTTTAGATCTCAACTTCCTCCGACTGTAAAACAAACAAAAAAAAAAGGATAATAAATAATTGGCTTCAATTGGAGGTCAAATGAAGGAACTCCTCCTAGAGTTAGCATCATAGCTGACGCTACCACTAACAGCCTGGCTGCTGTCCAAAGCAAGAAACAACGTTAAGAAAACCAGTTTTAAGTAGAAACCATGATGTCAGTGCAACAACAAAGACAGTAAATCATTAGTTTGTACTTATGAGCACGCCGGTCGTGTTGTTTACTGATTAAAGTCAAAGAACGTCATCTGGGTGGCGGTTTGGTTGCGCCGTGGTTGGCACGCTTCCTCTGTGCTGTAAAGTGAGCTTTCCTCTTTCTGGGAGATTGTGGCCAGTGGCAGACAGAACTGCATAGTGAAAGTGAAGCCTGTAAAAGCTTTTCACACACACACACTAATAACACGAGTGTCAGTGTCTTCAGTTTGTCTCCATCTGTTCACAACATAGCAGACTAGATGTTTAGTAACCCGTGTCTGTGTGTGTCCGGGGAGGACGCCTGTGTGTGTGTGTGTGTGTGTGTATTAATCAGTAACTATGGTAACGCCTGCAGTCTTTGGTTAGCGACCTCGCCGTCAAGTCATCCTGCCCTGCACAGCACCACTTAAACTGTAAATTGTATTTTGTTTATTTCTACACGACAAACAAACAGACCAGCTGATGGTCTAAACGTGGATCCAACAAAAACCTGAATGTCTGCTTTGAATGCCAAATTTGTGAGTTTTTGCCCTGTAAATGTAGCGTAAACCAAATTTACCACATCAATCTCAGAAAATATCGAAGTTCTTTCACATAGAATTATGGCTTTAATCTTGTAAAATCAGATTATTACCCTTAATCCCTCTCCATAACAATGGCTCTGATTCACTGTCGTACAGTTTGGTTTGGGCTATGACTGTTTTTGATCGGTTTGAGTTTTCACCGCCAACAGTCAGAGAGTCGATCAGCGGACGAGGCTGTGGGAATGTAGGCCGGGCCAACACACACGCACACACACACACTGTGGTACAGATTTAGTCTGCCCTCTCATTACTTCGGCCTCTCATTAACTGATTAACTGTTTCAGTGTGTTGTCAACACAAAATTCAAAAACTACAAAAACTTCAAAACCTTTTCCTTATACCTGAAATTGAGCTGAAGACTCAAAAGTCAAAACGAGAGACAAATAAAAGACAGAACACAAAGTTAACGGTAATTAACTAGTGTTAATATAGTGCCAAATAAATACCGTACGTCTAACTCTCTGGATCTGGATTAATGAAAGAAAATTGTCATGACCCCAAATTATTGGATTGCAGATTCTTTCCTAGATGCTGTAGGCCTGTCAGGGATCGTTTGGATTAATTGAAGTGGGGTTGGCGGTCGGCTCGCCCCCAGTCTGGAGGAGCAGCAGCAGAAAAACAGATTTTAGCCACCTAAAAAAGGCCCACCTAAAACAAGTCAACATCATTTTTAATGTACACTATAGTGTAGCATATCTTCTCTACTTCTCCCTTTCTGACAGGGAACTGACACTGCTCTCTCCCTCTCTTCACTTGCTTCAAAGTCACCAGACTCCATTTACAAAAACAGTGATTTTACCTCACAGAAGACACAAGTATGCTGATCTTCTGCTGCCTCAATCAATGAACTAAAATATTAATAAGGATACAAAGTAAAACTTTAAAACACCAAATTCACACAGTAACACAAACAAACTAACCGACTGAGGCAGAGGTAGACCAGCAACTCCTGTGTTCTGCAAAGTAAAATTACTGTTTTTGTGAATGGAGTCTGGTGGCTTAAAACAAAGTGTAGAAAAAGAGAAAGGGGCTTCAGTTCTTTATTGGAAAGGGCTGTCTGACAGAAATATAAAATGGTGAAAATACTCTACATATAACATACTCTTGGCCTTTTCTTTAGGTTGCTAAAATACGTTTTCCTGCTGCCCCCGTCGACAGCAGCTTTTCCAAACTGTCCCTTTAAGACCTTGTTACAACATTTTGTGGATTAGCAAAAAATCATCTGTGCAATCGTTTTGTGAATGAGAACAAAATCAGTTGAATTCAGTGAACTTCATCTAAAAATAAAACAGGAGGAATAATAACTCAGATGACCTGTGTGACTTTTACCCCACTCTTCCTGTCCTTCCTCTTCATCTTTTTCCCTCCTCTCTCTCCCTGTTACGTAAAGTCTTTGTGCTCACATCAGTGCCGGCTTAGTTGTTGTTTGTTTGTCTCATTTCAAGGAATGAATGCACCATTTATAACTCTGTGTTTGTGTGTATTTCTGTGGGTTTGTGTGTGTGTAGTCCTATATATAAAAGGATTTCTTATGATAATTCAGCTCTCTTTCTCTGTCTTTCTCTGCCCGTCTGTCTGTTTCCAGGTCAAAAACGCTGCCTGCTGGTTTGATTCCCGACCGGTTGCCATAGTGCCCCTGAGCAAACATTAAACTATGCTGCAGAGACACTTGGGTATTTACACTTTATCACTGTGATTGCAGTAAGTAAACAGCTGCAAATACCAGTTGTGAAGAAGATTAATATCAATCTCAGGATAAACTATCACAGATTAAATCAAATAAACTGATGACACAACACAACTGTTCAATGGCCTACAGATTAAATGATACAGATACAGATTAAATGTAAAATGGTTGAGAGTTGCAGGTAAAAGACTTGCAATTATTGTATTAAAAGAAATTATAGATTACAATAATGAAAACTGGCAAAGTCACATCTTTGGGTTCTAAGTTAGGATATTTACTTTTTTCTGTTTTTATCATATTTTTCATTATTTATTTTGCCTTCTTCCTTTCCACATGTTTATTGATTGCATCACTTCCTTATAGATGCTACAATATATTCCCATTTTTACTTATTATAGATTTATGTGAGCGTACAAGTCACTTTTTAAGTTCTGTAGATCATATATGATGAATCTGTGGCAGATGTGTTGAAAATCATACTAAAAACATTGTTTAAAAGGAGAAATAGTTCCATAACTCCCCCTGAAATAACTATTTATACGTTATATTTTCTCTCAGCCACTCAGAGTGCTCTCCATGTAAAGCGTCCTTTTGTTTCTTGAGTTGTTGTTGACAGTCTGCCGCAGACTGTCCACTCGTCATGCCAGCCTCCACCCACTGAATCACATCCTCTCTCAAACTCCGTCTTCCTGCTTTTCTCTCTGTTCTGCTCTGACTTCTTCATGCAGAGGTCACTGCAGGTCATTCTGAGGCTTCACACCACGGGTCTCAAACTCACACCAGGATGAACACCGGCACCCGGAGATCCGATTTACACCGTACGAGATGTCCAAACAAGTGTCTAAAGACCTCAGTTCATCTTTGGTTGTTTACTTGTTTAATATTGGAGGCATTGAAAGTGAACTGCTGTATTTTTGAACCTGGATCCTATTTTAACATAATTTGGTGTCTAAATGAATAAAAAATACTAAATGTTTTGGAAATGGTCCGTTAGGTCGCCTCAGCCAGCAACCTTCAACGAAATAATTTGGGGCAACATCACCTGATCACAGTAGATCCACTAAAAGTGTTTGTTTTAGCCACTGACAGGCTTAGATTGCTATTCCAAGTGTCTGACAGCATTATGGAAAGGATCCCTACAGAGAGAGACCTGGAAGATCCTTTTGGTTGGCTAACACACCAGACTACATTGATAAAAATAGTAAATTTACCTCGCAGAACAAAGGAATTCTTTCTGTGAGAACAGATGATTGGTTCAGCAAGGACAAAGGGTTAGTTCAAACTAACCCTTTACAAACACCAAAGTCACACAATACCACAATCGAGACAGTTTATTGAGGCAAGAGTAGAACAAAAACTCCTGTGTTCTGTGAGGTAAAATTATTGTTTTTGTCAATGGAGTCTGGTTTCTTTGAAGTGAGCGATACAACGACCATTCCTGGTTAAACCAAATGGATCTTACTGGTCTATCTCTGCAGGGATCCCTTCCAAATGTTATCAGACACTTAAAACTACAATATGCGCCTGTCAGTGGACGTACTTTGTTGGTGGAAGTACTTTAATCGGGCACAGTTACCCCAATGGATTACCCTGTTTCATAGCTGCTGGCTGAGGTGATTTTACTGGACCAGTTCCAAAACCCAATAAGCCATTTAGAAGCTAAAATACATTAAAAAAAAATAGGCCCCAAGTTTAAAAATACTGAAGTTCAAGACCTTTAAAGGGTCTACAATACATAATTGCATTTTATGAGAGGTTTCTGTATATTTGTTCTAACATTCACATAAATCAGGACGTGGTTTGATTAGCTGCATATTTTCACATCACATTGCATCCGTGTGTAAATCTGCCAGTGAAAGAAATACTGCTCGGTTTGTTATGGTCAGTGTGTTTGATTGTTGTAATAACCTTTTTCTCTGCAGGAATCTGTTTGTCTTCCAGTCTAATCTTGATCCTGCTCTCTGCTGGTCTGACCACCCCGTTAACCCCTGCTGATTAATGAGGATTACTCTGACTTAATCGAATTTATTCTGACTTCATCGCTACACTTTCTCCTCTACCAACAAAAGCAGACGAACCTCAAAGAGACACTCAAGGGACACTTGGAAGTCTCTAACCAAAATGTAGAGAAATCTAAGAGAAGATCTAAAAAAGTCCTTTAAGCAAACAGATGTTTTTTATTGTGACTTTTTACAAGACAAATAAACATCTTGAATCTTGAATCTTGAAATGGTTGGAAAATCCCAAAGAAAATCTGTTTTAAGTTTTAAGAATATCAAAGAAAAATCTGGAGAAATCCTGGAGAAGCCTTTTTAGAAGCCTCTAAGAAAATCTAAAGAAACTAAGAAAGCCTGGAGATGTCCTTTAAAAAATATTTTAAAAATTGAGAAATGTTTGAATATTTAATAAATAATAAACTTAATTTATATATTTAAATATATATATATATATATATATATATATATATATATATATATATAAACTTTAGAGAAACTGCAAAAAGGTCAAACCTTGAGAAATCTTTAAGAAAATACAGAGAATCTATAAAACAAATCTAAATGAGAAAAATCTTGTAAAACTCCCGAAGAAAATATCTGGAAATTCTATAAAAATCTTTAATAACAATTAGAGAAATCCTAAATCTAAATCGAAAGAAATCTTCAATAAATTACTCTGGATTTAAGAAAACCTACAGAGTCCCTGAAGTAAATTTGATTTAAAGTTGAAGCGTCAAACCGAACCCGGTGAAAACCTCACAGTGCCTCAGTGCCACCTCTGGATGTGGATCAGCTCAGTGGGTCCAGTCAGACCCACTGACTGAACCACGACCTCTTTAACAGACCTGACCTGATGACCAGCCAATCAGAAGACAACTGACACCACACCTGACCTCTTTACCTGCAGCGTCTAATGTCACATACGTGTTTAAAGTGTTTAAAGTAACAAACATGGTGGAAAAAACGGCACATTTAACGATCAAAAGAATGAAAATTCCTCAGCAGATCTGCAGAGATGCTCTCATTGAATAACTGTAACTCGGTTTCTTTGTAAACACAAGGGAGGTAAAATTATAACAAAACAACATTTACTTATGAGACTGAAGCCGCTTTCACTTCAAACTTATAAAGAGATCAAGAAAAACCATGAAATTAAGAAATCAATAAAGATTTACACAGATCTTGGTGTAAAAAGGTTTTCATTACTGCAGCATGAAAGACACTTATGGAATTTGGGATTTTAGATATTTTAACCCTCAGAAACTGTGTTTTAAGGTTTGATCATTTCTAGTCTTTCATAATAAATAAAAATAAAATTCTGTTCTTAATTTGTTCAGTTTTTTCTTTTAAAAAAATAACAAAACAGCAGAAACAGCAGCATCTGCGAGAGTGACGGTGCCATTAAAATCTTACAAAAAACTACAGACACTCAGAGCTGGTGATTCACTCCAGACGCTTCAGCACGTTTTCCCAGTTAAAACATAATGTCATGTATATAATGTTATTATTTACAGTCAATATTGTCCCATGAAAGACGCTACTGAACATCAGTCAAAAATCAGGCAGCTAAAGACAAAAGTAAATAAGATATTTATCCGTAATTAAACTTTTAATCAGTGATCTGGAAAGCCTGATAACTACATTCATAGTATGTTATTTGCTAAGTTGATATAAATAAAAAATAAACACGGGGAACAGCATTCATACTTATTCCTAGTTTTGTTTCCTTTTTCTGACAGCGCCGGGCACAGGCAGGGTGAGAGAGCATTGGGAGACGGACTACTACACTGCTGGTTTTGGACGATCTGTTGACAACAAGAGGAATATAGAATAACTGCGGACTGATCCTTT